>NC_141877.1:291157801-291777119 GCF_056163025.1 Triticum urartu | reverse complement strand
AAATTTCATTGTTTTTGTGCGGGTAAAATTTCATTGGATTTAAATTAAGGTATGTTTAGTTTCCAAATTAATTTGAATCTGGGTAGAAATTTTGGGTTGTATGTTGTTTGGGACAAATTTGGAGGCCGACTTGTGGGTCTACTAGGTTGACGTGTACGAAAGGCTCTGTCAACTTTGTCCACAAACGATTCTAGCAACAGTGATCGTTGGATGTTAATCCAACGACCGTGTTGCTTCTTCAATATCTGATCTTCTTGCTCTAGCCGCCCAAACCAGCATCGGTGGGACTGCCTGCTCCGGCCTCCCATGGCTAGCTGTGCTGCCGCACATGCCGCACCACCCCACCCTACTCCATCGCTGGCCAGGCCATTCCTCTACTCACCCACATCTCCTGTCATTTTCCAGCGACGATAGCAGAACCAGTAAACCCTCGTAGTCCCCACCGCGTGGACAACCACTGTCGAGTCTTCACCGGCTCCGGGTCGTTCCCTTCCTAGGACTCACCGTTGTCCACCGCCCTGGTGCTCTCGATGTGGCGTGGTCAATGAATGACATCCATCAGAAGAGGACTGTACGTGGAGAGGCTGACAGCTGGGTCCACGGCCGCACATAAGGAAGTGCCTCGTTATTACGCGCAAAATAATGATTCCTCCACCTGACATTAGGGACCCACCGGAAGGGCCTCTGTATTGTGCGAAAAAAACATTCTTCCCACTGACAACTCGGACCCACCAGCTATATCTTCGCACGAAAGGAAGTTCCTCCTTATTACGCACAAACAAATGAATACTCCCCCTGCTATGTGGGACGCACCATAGTTGGAGGCTAACTTGTGGGCCTACTGACGCGGACGGAGGGCTTTGCCAACTTAGTCAATATGAACGATTCTAGCTCTAGTGATCGTACTATGTCCATCCAACGGCCGTAGTGCTTCTTCAACCTCTGGTCTTCTTGCTCCAGTCGCCCAAACCAGCGCCGGTCGTGCTTCCTGCTCCTGCCTCCCATGGCCAGATCTGCTACCACACAGGCCTCACCGCCACACCCTAATCCCATCGCTGACCTGGCCATCCCTGTACTCACCTAGACCTGTTGTTATTCTCCGACAATGGCAGCCTCACACTACAGCCCAACCAGTAAACCCACGTACGCCCCTCCGTGCAGGAAACAACTGTCGAGTCTTCCCCGGCTCCAGGTCATTCCCTTCCTAGGCCTCGCCGCCATCCACCACCTTGGTGCTCTCGACGCGGCGTGGCCAATGTGCTCAAGGAACAACTTACATCGGAAGAGGACTATACGTGGAGAGGCTGACAGGTGGGTCCACGGCTGCAGCAAAGAAGTGCCTCCTTATTACGCGCAAAATAATGATTCCTCCACCTGACAGCAGGGACCTACCGGAAGGGCCTCTGTATTTTGGCTTAGCTATATTTTGCAAAAAATGTTTTCCCCTCTGGGAGATGGGACCCACCATATATATCTTCGGACGCAAGGAAAGTGCCTCCATATTAGGCGCGAAAAAAGGAATCCTCCCCCTGACAGCTCGGACCCACCATCAATAACTTCGCACGCAAGGAAGTGCCTCCTTACCCTCCCTGACAGCCGGGACCCACCTGGTCAAAGCGTACGTAGCGTTGTCATTCTGGTCGTGAATGTGCACATACATACTGGTCGATCGGTCTCTCTACAACGATGAACCTTGGTCGAGCAAGCAGTGGCATGTGTAGTAGTAGAGCCTCGACGTAGCAGTTCAGGCAGTCCCTTCCAAACCATGTACATGTACGTACAGCCACATGCCAAAAAATACGGCCACGTACGTACATACAAGCGGGGTCTCAAACGCGTACTCACGCATACGTACGGCCAGGGCTCGTGTGCATGGAGAGGAAATGGACGGAAGCAATGGCGTCCTGTTCATCAGGCAGCCAACTGGCTGGGGCGGAATGGAGAAACAACGTCCTGTTCATTGGGAGGCAACATACTGGGTTGGAATGCGTCATGTTCAATGGGAGCCAACCGGCTTGGGCAGAACAGCCGAAACGGGGTCTGGCGTACCGCAGTACGGAGGAAACGGCCTTTTGTTCGACCGGCAACGGTCGAAACGGGAGTCCTGTTCATCAGTAGGGGTGTGGCGAACCACAAAACGGAGGAAACGGACTTGTGTTGGAGCACTATGTTCAAAACGGGGGTCCTATTCATCGGACGGGTGTGGCGTACCGCAAAACGGGACTCCACGGGCTACTGTTCACCCACCGTCGACTTCCTTCAGCCTCCACCTACACTGTTCATCCACCGCATCTTCCTCCTGCCTCCACCAGCTACTGTTTATCCATGGGCTACTATCCATCCAGCCCTCCACCGACTACTATTCAACTAGCCCTCCACGGGGTCTTGTTCATCCGGCCTCCACGGGTCCTGTTCAACCAGCCCTCCACGGGGTCTCTCCACCGGCTACTGGTCATCCACCCCACCTCCTCGATCGGGTCCTGTTCATCCAGCGGCAATGGCCTCTACTACCATTGGATCTTGTTCATCCAACCTCCACCGGGAACTGTTCATCCAACTCCCACCGGGGACTGTTCATCAAGAGGCGGCATTGATCGGCGTCAGTTATCAGCATTAGCAAAGGAATCACTCGGGTTCAATTAATAGCAATGGATCAATCGGGGTTCAGTAACGTAGCTAGTGCAATCGCTCGGGTTCAGTTAGAGCCCAACGCCTGGCTCGGGTTCAGTTAGAGCGAAACGTTTCCCACATCGCACACACGCGCGTACGTGTATGAGAGAAACGCACAAACCTCTCTGTGCATCGCTCGGCCCCGACCATCACCGTAATCGGGAACTCCCGATATTTTCCTCGTCCTCGCTTCTACCACGATTTTTTCCATCATGGACGGCCCAAAGAATGTCATGCAGCCGCGTCTCTGGCCCGCCTAGGACGAAAAGCCCATTCTCTGTCATGATTTTTTGTCGTAGACGTAGGAGCCCGCCACATCTATGATGATACCGGGTTTTGTCACAGTTATCGTCATAGAAGTGTCATAAGCATGACAGAAAAAAATCGTTCGGCCCAAAATGTCACGGATGTGTCTTTTTTTGTAGTGTCTCTTGCTTCACTTATATTATTTTGAGAGATGAATTTTTTTAAGAAATGTTTATGCTCTCGTGCTTCACTTCGATCTTTATGAGAGTTAAGAATAGTAGTGGTAATTTGCATGAGATATGAATTTGGTCCCAAAGTGATAGATATCCAAGGGGGATATAATAAAAACTTTCATGAAGACCATTGGATATTATAAACTTGATTCCTTGCAATAGTTTTGTGATATGGAGATAGTGATTTCTGAGTCATGTTGGTGAGTAATTATGCTTTAGTAAGAATATTGATGTTAAGGTTTGTGATTCCCTATGCATGCACGTAAAGTCAATAGTTATGCAATGAAATTATATCCTACTTGTGTTGCATTAATCAGTGTTAATTATGTTCAATCCTCTTTTATGACTGTTTTCGATTTTGGTCGGTTGCTTCTCAATCTATTTGCTAACCTTCCCTTGTACTAAGCAGGAATACTACTTGTGCATCCAACTCCTTAAACCCAAAGTTGTGCCAAATGAGTCCACCATACCTACCTATATGCGGTATTTCTATGATGTTCCAAGTAAATTTGTATGTGCCAACTCTAATTTTCAAAATGAATCTCCATTTTGTGTGCCTGTATCACTCCTGAAGCGGCGGGGGGTGGCCAATATTTTCCATGCTAGGTATTTATTCTCACGATGAGTGTTTATTCACTTGTCATTGCACAAGAGTGTGGCAAGTAATAGGGATGCGTAGTCTCAAAATGAAAAAAATACTATGATAATAAATTCCTTGGTGAGTGTTGGTATGGAAGGCACCCGTGGATACAGCTAGCCATGGATTGTGAAAGAATGGCGAAAAGGAAATAAACTTTACTTTTTGTTTTGGAACCGCCTATGATTTATCTAGCATGGAAGATATTGGAAATTATCGGTTGTTTTCATTGATAGGAAAAGCATTCCTCGCAAAACAATTTTATACCTAAATTAATCTATGAGATCTGGCACCTCTACAAATCTCTGCTTCCCTCTGCGAAGGGCCTATGTATTTACTTTTATGCAATTTTTTATGTTGAGTCTCCATCTTCTCTTATAAAGAACCAAGTAGGAAATACTATTGCCATACTTGTGCATTGGATATAGTTAATATTTGAGTGTGTTTCGTGAATGGATCAATGACTGAGCATAATGGGCTAGGGATAACTTTCATTAGTGTTGATATTTTGAAAGACATAGTTGCTTGTAGATATGCTTGAGTATTGATATTTCCATGTCCAATTATAGACTGTTGCTTTGAATCATTCAAGTCGAAATGTCCATGCTACAAAGAAAAGCATATATGATGAATATTTTAGGTAGCATTCCCAACAAAATTCTGTTTTTATCATTTACCTACTTGAGGACGAGCAGGAATTAAGCTTGCGGATGTTTGATACGTCTCCAACGTATCTATAATTTTTTGATTGTTCCATGCTATTATATTGTCAATCTTGGATGTTTTATATACATTCACAAGCAACTTTATATCATTTTTTGGTACTAACCTATTAACTTAGTGGCCAGTGCCAGTTGTTGTTTTTTTCTTGTTTTTTACTTTGCAGAATATGAGTACCAAACGAAGTCCAAATGCCATGAAACTTTTTGGAGATTTTTTTCTAGTAATAAGAGACCCTGGAAGCTTCCGGAGGCCACGAGAAGATGAAAGTGGGGCCCACTAGGCACCAGGGCACGTCATGGGTCTCTGGCGCACCCTGGCGGGTAGTTGGGCCAATGGGCACCATTTTGACCTACTTATGCCTCTATAAATACTCTAAAATCCCCAAATCCTCAAGGGAGTCCACGAAATACTTTTTCCGCCGCTGCAAGTTCTAGAACCATGAGATCCAATCTAGAGGCCTTTTCGGGCACTCTGCTAGAGGGGGCAACGATCGCGGAGGGTTCTTCATCATCCTTGTTGCCCCTCCGATGATGCGTGAGTAGTTTACCACAGACCTACGGGTCCATAGTTAGTAACTATATGTCTTCTTCTCTCTTTTTGATCTTCAATTCAATGTTCTCCTCGATGTTCTTGGAGATCTATTTAATGTAATGACTTTTTGTGGTGTGTTTGTTGGGATCCCATGAATTGTTTGTTTATGATCAGATTTATCCATGAATATTATTTAAGTTCTCTAAACTCTTTTATGCATGATTGTTATAGCCTCATATTCTTCTCCGATTTATTGGTTTGGTTTGTCCAAGTAGATTGATTTATCTTGCCATGGGAAGAGGTGCTTTGTGATGGGTTTGATCTTGCGGTGCTCAATCTCAGTGATAGAAGGATACATGACACACATGTATTGTTGCTATTAAGGGTAACAAGATAGGGTTTATTCATATGTGAGTTTATCTTGTCCACATCATGTCATTTTGCTTAAAGCATTACTCTGTTTTCCATGAACTTAATACACTAGATGCATGCTGGGTAGCGGTTGATGTGTGGGTAATAGTAGTAGATGCAGGAAGGAGTTGCTCTAATCTTGGACATGATGCCTATATACATGATCATTGACTTGGATATCGTCATCATTATTTGTTTTCCTGTCAATTGCTCAATTGCAATTTGTTTACCCACCGTATGCTATTTTCTCGAAAGAAGCCTCTAGTGAAAACTATAGCCCCCGGGTCTATTTTCTATCATATATTAAAACCAAAAATACCTTTCTAAAATTTTATTTTATTTTATTTACTTTATGTTTTAGTTAGATCTATTTATCAAAAAATATACAATTTAATCTTTCTCAATACCATCGAGGGATTGACAACCTCTCTACACGTTGGGTTGCAAGTATTTGTTGTTTATGTGCAGGTGTTGTTTACATAGTGTTGCTTGGTTCTCCTACTAGATTGATAACCTTGGTTTCATAATTTAGGGAAATACTTATCTCTACTATACTTCATCATCCTCTCCTCTTCGAGGAAATCCCAACGCAGCTCACAAGTAGCGGGTGTCATGGTTGCTCGATAGTGGAGCAACAAATCATATGACCGGGACCAAGGACTTGGTGGTGGATGTGCGACCAAGCCCATCAATGCCCACCCATGTCTAATTCGGCGATGCTTCAACATCTAAGGTATTGGGTCTTGGCAAGGTTGTCATTTCTCAAGATTTATCTATTGAGAAAGTCATGCTTGTTGAGACCCTTGCATACAATTTACTTTTCGTTCGTCAACTTGCACTCATGGGCTTTGCGGCATTATTTGATCTTGGTATCCTAGCCCTTTGTGGAGTAAGACTCTTAAAGTAGCTTTTGTTGGGCATGCCGAGAATGGTCTTTATGTGGTTAAGTTTTCGGAGCGACCCACTAAGACCGTGACTTGCCAAATGGATAAAGTTGACGTGGGGTGGCTTTGGCATCGCCTTTAGCCCATGTTAATATGATATCTTTGCACAGTATCCCCAAAGGGGATCATGTTCATGCACTAACAAATGTTAGTTTTGCTACAAATCGTGCTTAAAGTGCTTGTATTGAATGAAAACTACATGAAATGACTCACTGACCCACGACTATCATTTACTAGTAGAGGCCCTTGGAGCTCCTTCACATGGATCTCTTTGGTCCTCCATCCTTTGATAGTCTTGGGGGAAGAAAATATTGCTTGGTGATTGTGGATGATTATTCAAGATACACATGGGTATACTTCTTCAAGAGGAAGAGTGAGACCCAACAAACCATCATTGACTTTGCAAATCAAGCTCAACATCAACATGATGCAAAGATATTGATGATTAGAAGTGACAATGCCACCGAGTTCAAGAACTACACCTTGGTTGAGTTCCTTAGTTATGGGGGGGTCAAGCACCAATACTCCGCACCATATACCCCTCAACAAGATGGTGTTGACGAGAGGAAGAACCGGACGTTGATGGATGTGGCAAGGACCATGATGGCGGAATTCTAATATCTGTACAAATTTTGGGCCGAAGCCATCAACACCGCATATCATGCATCCAATCCGCTTTACCTCCACAAAGGCTTGAACAAGACTCCATATGAGATACTTACCAATAACAAGCCCAACCACAAGTACTTTTGGGTGTTCGGTTGTAAGTGCTTCATTCTCAAGAAAGGTGTTCGTTTGTCTAAATTTGAACCTAGAGCTCAAGAGGGCATATTTGTTGGTTATGCTACACACTTTCATGCTTACCGTGTCCTCAACAAGTCCAATGGACTCATTGAGGAGACATGTAACATGTAGTCTGATGAAACTAATGGCTCCCAAGTGGATTAAAGTGGTCTTTGTGATGTAGGTGATGAAATTCCTCCCCCAGCCATAAGAAGAATTGGTGTTGGTAAAATCCTCCCCATTGAGGAACCCCTTGTGGCCGAAGGAGAAGGACAATGTTCTATGCAAGTGGAACCATCACCAACGCTAGACCCACACGCTTCCGAAGAACAAAGTGAAGGCCCTCAACCAAATAAACATGATCACAGGCAAGATCAATCTCATGATGATGGTGTTGCACCAAATGGTGCCCAAGATCAAGTTCAAGACTCCGAGCAATCTCAAGATCAACGTCAAGCTCAAGACAACACTCAAGATGATCGAGATGATGCTCCTCAAATGCCTATTTAAGAGCTATTGGAGCAACATGCCACCAAGATTTATTCCACACTTAAACATCAAGAACATGTCACGGAGAATGTGCTTGGAAGATTAAGGAGAGGGGTAACAACTCATAAAAAATCAACAAACTTTTTCAGCACCACACATTTGTTTCTTGTATTGAACCCCAAAAGGTACATGAAGTGCTTGAGGACATGGATTGGCTTGAATCCATGCATGATAAACCCAACAACTTCGAGCGCAAAAAAGTATGGGAGTTAGTGCCAAGGCCAAAGGAGAACCATAGTGTCATTTGAACCAAATGGATTTTCAAGAACAAGCAACATGCGAATGGTGTGGTCATTCGAAACGAGGCAAGATTGGTAGAACAAGGCTTTTCCCAAGTTGAGGGTATCAACTACGATGAACCCTTAGCTCTCGTTGCTCGTCTTGCATCTATTCGCATGTTGCTTGCATATGCATCTCATCATGATTTAAAGTTGCAACAAATGGATGTGAAGAGTGCATTTCTTACTGGCCCTTTGAAGGAGTTGGTGTATGTCAAACAATCCTCAGGGTTCGAGGCTCCAAAGTTCCCCAATCATGTATTTAAACTCAATAAGGTGTTCTATGGCCTTACACAAGCCCCACATGCCTGTTGTGAGCACCTTACCGAGTTGTTGCAATATCATGGATCTAAAATTGGGAAGATCTACCCCACTTTTTTTTACTAAGAGGGTTGAAGGGGATTTGTTCATATGCCAACTATACATTGATGATATTATATTTGGTTCACCTAACAAATCTTTCAATGATGAGTTTGCCACACTAATGACCGATAAGTTTGAGATGTCTATGATGGGAGAATTGAAGTTATTTCTCATGCTCGAAGCCAAGCAAAGAAGTGAAGGAACGTTCATCAACCAAACCAAGTACACCCAAGACATGCTCAAGAGATTCAAACTAGATGATGTCAAGCCAGCCAAGACCCCCATGCCAACCAAGTGCCAACTTGACATTGACCCCAATGGTAAAATAGTGGATTAAAAGGTATACCATTCCATGATTGGATCCTTGCTTTACCATTTTACATCTAGGTCGGATATCATGTTGAGTGCACGGTTTCAAGCCGCACCTAAGGAAAGTCATTCTATGGTTGTCAAGCGAATCTTTATATATTTGGCTCATACCCAAACTTTGGCTTATGGTACCCCAAAGGAGCAAGCTTTGATCTCATGTGATATTCAGACTCGGATTGGGCGGGAGACCATGTGGATAGGAAGTCCACTTCCGGAGGGTGTCAATTCCTTTGTCGCTCTTTGGTGAGTTGACCTTCAAAGAAGCAAAATTGTGATGTAGGGCCGATCTTTCATGGTTTGGTGGTGATCCTACGAAAAACACGAGAGGAGAACACGGGGGAGAACACAAAAGGAATCACACAAACCAGAAAGATTCAATTACACATGTGCTAGATCCTCGAAACACAAAGGGATACACGATCCACGATCAACAAGGGACGATACAAGTAGCAAGTTATTCTCTGTGAGGAGGTCTTGAGGGTCTTCCCGTTAGGGGTCTTGAATCCACTTGGGGGACCTTCTCCGTAGAGGTCGTGAACTCCGATGGAGAAGGGATCATGTGGATGAGCAAAGCTCTATCTCTCAAATGTGCTAACACATTGCTAACCCTAATAAGAGGGAGGAGGAGGAGTATATATAGTCTACTTGGGCAAAGGGGGTACATGGGCTGCGGCCCAACATGTTGTCAACACACAGGTGTCGGACATCAGACGGTTATCGGTCATCCGGTGTCTCGTAGGTGCCTGGACGGCCGGTAAGGGTCGGACTTCCGATGTTTCGGCTCGGTCGGGCATCCGTCAGATTTCCGGTCGGGGTCGGACGTCCGAGGCGTCGGTCGTCCGGTGTGTCTCGAACTTTTGGCGTTTTGGCTCGGACCCGCAGGTGTCGGATTTCTGGAGGGCGTCGGTCGTTCGGTGGCTGGAGGGCGTTGGTCATCCAGTACTTGCCGGTCGTCCGGGTGCTGGAGTCTTTGCTGGGAGGAACGTGGGCTGACCGGTGGACACTCCAGGCATCGGACGTTTGACGGGGACCGGTCGTTCGGTGGCTGTCAACTTCAGGGAGATTTCTCTCTTGGTCCTTGTACTTGGTGTCCATGCCGTCTTGTCCATTGGATGTAGCTGCTCCGTGGCTGTCCTCTAGGTACCTGATCACACATAGTGTCTCCGCTTGAGGTAGTAGCCATGTCTCACATGTAGGAAGTGGTAGTTTGGAGAGGAGTGAGTTCACCTTATCCTCGATAGCCTTTGCTCGAGCTCTTATCATTGGTCCAAGTGGTGTCGTGGGAGGTGTAGGTAGGTCCATGGGGATGACCTTGGGATGCTCCGCATCACCTCCCCTCCCCCTTGGGAAAGATCCGACCTTGGATCGAAAGTCTTATCACCATGGTAGGGAGAGAGATCTTTGACGTTGAAGATGTCGCTAACAGAGTACTTGTCACGTGGTAAGTCAATCTTGTGCGCATTGTTGTTGTAGCGCTCAAGCACCTTGAAGGGTCCGTTGGCTCATGGTCGTAGCTTGTACTTGCGTTCGTTGGGGAAGCATTCCTTGCGAAGGTGTAGCCATACAAGATCTCCAATGTTGAATACCATGTGTTGCTTGTTGATGTTGAGCTTGGTCGCGAGTCGTTGTACTTGGTGCTCGATGGTGTGCCTTGTATCTTCATGTATCTTCTTGAGGTAGGTCACTCATGCACTCGCGTCCATGTTGATGCACTCTTGTAGTGGTAGAGGAAGAATGTCCAATGGGGAGAACGGGTTGAAGCCGTAGACGACCTCAAAGGGGGACTTGCCGGTAGTAGAGTGTCTTGCGCGATTGTAGGCGTACTCGGCGATGGGTAGACACTCCTCCCACTCCTTGATGTTCTTCTTGATCAACACATGAAGTAGAGTGGGGAGTGTCTAGTTCGTGACCTCCATTTGGCCGTCGGTTTGTGGATGGTATGCTGAAGAGAACAACAGCTTGATTCTGATCTTGGCATATAAGGTCTTCCAAAAGTAGCTCAAGAACTTGACGTCGTGGTCCGAGACAATCGTCTTTGGCACTCCATGTTGGTATAAGATTTCCCCACAAAAAAGATTTGCAACATGTGAAGCATTGTCTATGTTGTTGCATGGTATAAAATGTGCCATCTTAGAGAATCGGTCCACAACAACAAACATGAAATCTTTGCCATTCCTAGTTCTAGGCAAACCAAGCACAAAGTCCATACTAATATCTTCCCATGGGTGATACAGAATAGGAAGAGGCATATACAGAACATGGGATTGAGCTTTAGACTTAGCTTTGCGGCATGTAGAGCATCGGTTGGTGAAGCATGAGACGCCGCGGAACATCTTGGGCCAAAAGTAGTTCTTTGAGAGCGTAGCAAATGTCTTGTCGCATCCAACGTGTCCCGTAAGTCCTCCTCCATGAGATTCTTGCAAAAGTAACAAATGAAGAGAAGACTCGGAATACATAGTTTGTTAGCTCTCATAAGATAATTATCTTTGCTGTAATAGCGATCCCAAGACGTATGCGTCAAACATTTGGCATATGGAATGGCAAAAGTAGGATCATGCACATACAAATCTTTTATGTGCTCAAAACCAATGACATTCAATTCAAGTTGGGTAAGAAGCATGCATGTACGGAAAGTGCGTCCGCCACAACGTTTTCCTTACCTTTGATTACTTGATGACATAAGGAAATGACTCAATGAATTCACTCCACTTAGCATGACGCTTGTTCAACTTGGTTTGACCCTTAACGTACTTAAGTGTTTCATGATCGGTGTGAAGAATGAACTCATGAGAGCAGAGATAATGCTCCCAAACATGCAAGACTCTCACTAAGGCATATAGCTCTTTGTCATAGATGGGGTAGTTAAGTTGCTCTCCAGAAAGTTTTTCAGTAAAGTAAGCTAGGGGGCCCTTCTCTTGCATTAACACGCCTCCTATGCCATAACCGCTAGCATCACAATGGATCTCAAATGGTTTATCAAAGTTGGGTAATGCAAGCAAAGAGGCATGTGTAAGCAAATTCTCAAGCTCATTGAATGCGGTATCTTGGGATGGTCCCCAAACAAATGGTGCGTTTTTCTTACTCAAAGCATGCAAAGGTAAAGCAATGGTGCTAAAATCCTTCACAAATCAACGATAAAATCCGGCTAAACCAGGAAAACTATGCACTTGTTGTAAGTTGGTTGGTTGGGGCCAAGTTTTAATAGCATTGATCTTAGATTCATCTACATGAACACCCTTAGAAGACACAACGAAACCCAAGAAAACAAGCTTAATAACACCGAAAAAGCATTTGCCATATTAGCATAAAGGCGCTCTTTCCTAAGGGTTTGCAACACGGTTCTAAGATGGGTGACATGATCTTTAAGAGATTTGCTAAACACAATAATATCGTCAAAATAGACCACAACAAATACACCAATGTATGGCCTAAGAAAAAAATGCATAACTCGCATAAAGGTGTTGGGTGCTTCAGATAAACCAATTGTCATGGCCAACCATTCATACAAGCCAAATTTGGTCTTGAAGGTGGTTTTCCATTCATCACCTTCTTGGATGCGTATTTGATAGTAGCCACTTTTAAGATCAATTTTAGAGAAAAATGTAGCTTTGCTAAGCTTATCTAGAATGTCATCCAAGCGTAGAATGGGGTAACGGTATCTAATGGTGATAGCATTGATAGGACGACAATCGGAACACATGCGATATGCACCATCTTTCTTGGGAACAAGGATTATCGGGACAGCACATGGGCTAAAGCTTTCTCGTACATGGCCGTTGTCGATGAGATGTTGTACTTGCCGTTGGATCTCCTTGGTTTCCTTAGGGTTGACGCGGTAGGGAACCTTGTTAGGAAGAGGTGCTTCGGGGATGAGGTTGATGCGCTGTTCGATGCCTCGAAGGGGAGGTAGACCCGGGGGTAGCTCATCAGGGGATACATCTTGGAATTCCTGCAATAGAGAAGACAACGCTAAAGTTAGATTGTGAGAGCTGTTAGTTTTTGGTGCCCCGTCCTTGCACAAGAGGACATAATGCATAACACTTGATGGGTTCTCACACACTTCTCTCATCTCACTTTTGGTGGAAAATAGCACTAAGTTTTTCTTGTCACTCATCATGGAGGCACTCAATTTGGGCTTGTGGCGCTCACTATCTTTTTGGTGGTTCGCTCTCTCACTATTCTCTCCATGATGGTTGGTTCCTTGCTTGTCGGCAAGCACTTGGCTAGGTGACATAGGTCGTAGCACGTACACCTTTCCTTTCATCGTGAAGCTATAGTGATTGGTTCATCCATTGTGGATGACGCCTCGGTCAAATTGCCATGGCCGTCTAAGAAGGAGGTGGCAAACTGACATAGGAACAACATCACACTCCAAAGTGTCTTCATATGATCCGATCTTGAAGGAAACTTGCACCATGTGCTCCACTTGAATAGGGTCGGAGTCGCTTAGCCATTGGACATTGTAGGGGTGGGGATGCTTCATCTTGACCAATTGGAGCTTGGAGCATAGTTCTTCACTTGCCAAGTTATGGCAACTTCCTTCATCGATGACGACCTTCACGGACCTTCCATTAATGTCGGCTTGGTGTGGAAGATATGGCATATTTGGTGTTCGTCTTGTTGATTTTGAAGGGTCAAGACCATGGAGACAATGAGTGCGGGGCTCGAATCTTTGTCACAAAAGACTTGAACATCTTCATCGTCGTTCACGCGCCGGTGCATGGCCACTTGCTAAAGGGCCTCCATTTCATCTTCACTCATGGAGTCATATGTTCCGTCGTCGTTCAGGATCATGGTTCCCTTGTTGGTACACTCGAAGGACTTGTGGCCTTGACCGCTGCATGTGAAGCACTTGATGGAAATTGTCTTGACGGTGTCATCCGGTGGAGTTGTAGATGATGAAGCTCTTGGCTTGAAATTGCTTGTAGTAGGAGGAGGACTTGAGGTGGTCGAAGTTTTCTTGTAACTTGACTTGTCGCCATTGCTTGTAGAAGGTTTGGTTGAGGTAGAAGGCGGTGGAGTAGGTGAAGCTTGGATGTTGGAAAAGCTATAGCTCTTGGAAGAGTATTTGGCATACTTGAAATCATATTGCACTTGCTGATCCTCCTTGGTGGCTTGGTGCACTAGCTCGATGAGGTTTGAGTATGGTTGGAAGTCGGCAATCTTCTTGATAGGGTGGTTGAGTCCATTCAAAGAATCGTGCCATAGTTTGCTCATCATCTCCCGTGACATTAGCTCGTATCATGGAAATCTCCATTTCCTTGTAGTACTCTTCAACGCTCTTTGTTCCTTGCTTGAGAAGTTGCAATTTCTTGAAGAGGTCGCGGTTGTAGTATGTTGGCACAAAACATTCTCTCATGACATCCTTCATTTGCTCCCAAGTGGTGATGGGTGGTTCACCTCTTACTTGTCATCACTCAATGACTTGCTCCCACCAAATGAGGATGTATTCTTGGAACTCAAGGGATGCCATGGCGATCTTCTTATCTTCCTCATAGTTGTGCAAACGAAAGATCTCATTTACCTTCAATGCCCATGAAAGGTACTCTTCGGGATCGTTGCTTCCGGTGAACTTGGGCATGGTGAATTTGAGCTTGCCGTAGCGTTGCTCTTCGTTTTGTTGGGGTCAAATATTATGCCACCCTTGACATGGAGGGTTGTCAACCTCGTGTTGCTCTTTCCTTGGAGGATTCCCATTGTCTTGTTGCTCTTGCGAATTTGTGGTTCTTGTCGAGCTTGTGGGACTTGTGGAGGAGCGTGCGGAACTTGTGGATGCAATCGTGTTGGATAGTTCCTCTCTTAGACTTCTTCGCAAATGCTTCTTCTTACTCACAAGTATGCCGGTTGCGTGCGGCTACGTTGCGACTTGTGTCTAGGAGGGCATGTTGTTCCTCAAGTGCTTGAGCTTCTCACCGTTGTTGTTCTTGACATTTTGGCTCGGCATCTTGTTCGTCTTGGTGTTTGCGTTCTCGCTCTTACTCTTGTTGGCATAGGCGTTGTCGTTCTTGTGCTTGCGCAAAGGTAGCTTGATTTTGACGATGTCAATTTTCTTGCACTAGAAGTTTCTCTTGATGCTCGGTGCCATGTAGAGGGTTGCGGTTTGCGTGACAGTCTTGGCGCGCTGCTCGTCGAAGAGTGTTCGATGTCGGTGTACTGAGCCGGAGATGGAGTCAGAATGAAGAATTGAGTGGCTCCGCCTTGAGTAGGACGAAGTGGTAGAAGAGCCATTGACCAACAAGGCACGAATCTAGTCCATTCTTGCATAGTTATCTTGTTTTTGTTCGTCGAGCTTGTTGTTGAAGTAGTCTCTTGTACGTTGCTCTGAGAGACGCAAGTTGGTGGCGAGGCTGTTGATGAGGTCGCTCAATGCTTGTTGTTCTTGATGCAAAGCTTGTTATGCACCGAAAAGGTGGCTCTTGGTGACGTAGGAGGTCGAGTCGTCGTCTTGCTCGATGAAGAGTGGGTTTGTAGAAGAACTTGGCCTATCCATCATTGCAAGTAAATGTGTGAGTGGAAGAAGAAAAGAACTATACCAAATGTACCTTGACCGATTGTCGGTGCAACAAACCCTGGGTCCATTGCCCAGACTGTGCACAGGCACAATAGCAAAACTTTGGCACCAAGATCAGACCAGGGCACGAGAGCTCAGTACCTTGAAGGATCAAAGTACAGATTAATAAGACCAAGACCGGCCAGAGAAACAAGATTCCACTACAAGAAGAACCTCCCTTGTCACGTAGGCGAGCCTGGCGAGGATGGGCTTATCCCTGGAAGCAAGCCCCACTGAATCGGCCCAACAGGACTGCCGGGGCTTACGGGGGCAAACCACTCCACCGCTCCACCTCACGAGCGACGCAAGTGATCAATCAGTGCGGTGTCAAGCAGCAAAGTGACGAAGTGGCTGTTGTTTGCCACATGGCAGCCACTCCCTACAAAAATACCTCCAGGCGACACCCGTCCTGAGACGTGTCAAGCAAGCAGACGCGAAGCTGGCAAAACAGCCCGACAGGGCCTACCGGGCAAGCCATGATGTGACATTCAGTGGGGCGTTTAATGAGCTCCGTCAGCCTGCAGAGTTAGGTATGATAGCACTGTTTGCTATCTAATCAGTATGTAAAGACTAATTTGCCACTATGGTGACCCCATAACCTATAAAAGGAGGCCTGTCGGATTTTGAGTTCCGGTGAAACCCTCAAGGTTCGAACTCTGGGGTGCGAAAGAAGACCTCTCCCTTCCCCTAGCTCACTCACTCACCACGAACTCAAGGCTCAGCTCGTCGAACCCGAAGAACAAGGGACACAAGAGTTTATACTGGTTCGGGCCACCGATGTGGTGTCATACCCTACTCCAGTGTGGTGTGGTGGATTGCCTTGTAGGCTGAGGATGAACAAGTACAAGAGAAGAACTGCCTCCTGAGGGGAGGTTTTCTTGAGCTTGGTGAGCTAGTGCATATGAGGGTGGAATGGGTCCGATCCCCATCCTATGGTGATGGCTAGTCCTATTTATAGAGGCCCTGGTCCTCTTCCCAAATATTAGGCGGGAAGGGATCCCACAACGACCAATTTGAAGGGGGACAGCTAGTACAAGCCATCCTGACAAAAGGTGGTCTTCTCCTACCAAAGGCTCTGGTGGTGACGCCGTCGTGGGCTCGGCGATGACCTCCATCCTGCCGTCCTGCTGGTCTTGCTCTTGTTGCACCGATATGGAAACCTTAGCCTGATGCCTCGGGACTCCTCGCCTGGGCCTGGTCCTTTAGCACCAAAGAGGCAACTGGTGCTCTACGCCCGCTGGCGCCCGCCTGGCCTTGGTCGTCATGGCTCATGTCACGGGAACCTCACGAGGTGTCCCTTGCCTTGATCTCTCCGCTCCTCGCGGGCCAGCCTAGCGAGGCTGCCCCTGAGGAGGTCTTGCGCCATCTGCCTTGCGAGGGTCTTGAGTGTTTGCTGGTGAAGATGGGCCATACCAGGCCGCTAGAAGAGCCACTCCATGGGCCGCAGGCAGGCATGTCTGGGGACCCCCGTTCCCAGAACGCCGATAGTAGCCCTTGGGCCCAGGGCACACTCGAACTTGGCTTCGAGACGAAGCCAAAGGGCAAGTGCGGAGCGCCGCGGGCCCCAACCACCTGCGGCCTTGACTGACGCATGGTGACTGACGAGACGTGGGCGTCCCCGCTTCCCCACATAGTCTTGATATCCTCCTGGCTAGGCGGCCACCGTGACCTACACAGTTATTCCCTAGTCGCTGGCGACGTACTCCCCCAACTGTTCTGCCTCCCCACAATGACAACTTCTTCCAATCTATCCTGGGCTCCGTCCTCTTCATTGCCATGGCATCAAGCCGGATGAGGAAGGGGAAGAGGAAGCCCCAGTGCTCAGCCGAACCACCTCCAGCCTTCGGGCCAGCCGTCGGACAGTCGGTGGTGCTCAACCAGGAAACCATGGACAAGGTCCGCCTTGCGCTCGCCACCAATTTCAATGAATGGGGGAAGACGGTGGCCTGGTCCGCGTCCCACACCTCTGTTGACAGGACATTCACTGAGGTCCATGTTTTCCTTGATGCCCTATGGGCCGGTCTGATCCCCCCTTTCTCCACCTTCTTCAACGCCGCGCTTTCTCATTACCAGATCCATATGCTTCACCTAGATCCTCAATCATCGCCCTCCTTGCCGTCTTCGCCTTCGTCTGCGAGGCCATGGTGGGCATTGCTCCTTCTGTGGCCCTACTTCGCCACTCTTCTCAGTGCACCTAACCGACCCTCAGCAGTGCTCGGGATGCCTGAGCTTCCAGGCCATGGCTGCGACGGCCGGCTCGGGGATTGACTTCAAGCTCCCGCCACCAACAAGTGAGTTCCGGAAGCGGTGGGTATTCGTGGACGCCGGCGTGCTCAGCCCCTGCTCTTGCTTCCATTGGCACCCGCCGTTCCCAGCTCTGGCTGGGGCCACGTGAGGCTCGCTAACCCATGTCTTGCCTACGTCTGGCTCTGGTTGAAGAGACTGAAGGATCTTGGCGTGTCTGCACCCATGGTGGTGAAGGAGTTCATCCGGCGCCGTGTTGCCCCACTTCGGCACCATTCTCGACCAATTTGGACCTTGTCTGTCAACAGACACCTCATGAGGCCTCATGAGTCCGGGCATCCCCTTGAGGCGTAGAAAACCGTGCTTGAGATCTTGACGGGCGACCCGTCACCAGCCAGCATGCCTAAGGAGGGTTGTCTCTTGTACTGCTGCTAGAACATGGTGGATTTCACGAGGCAAATGCCCTCCTTCGATGAGTGGGGGCTACGCCCGGCCGGTCTTGAAGGGCCTCACAAGAACCCGGTCCTAGTGGCTCCCTTGCCCGCCACCAGCGAGGCGATCTCCCCGGAAGTGGGCGCAGGGGGCGACCATGGTCGGCCGCTGGAAGTGGGCGCAGGAATCAACGCTGCTCGGGACTCCCAAAGGGCCGCCCCACGGCCCTCCAGAGAGACGTCTTGAGGAAGTGGCCAGAGGGGTGTCGTAGCCTGATACTCCTAAGGCTACAACCACAGAGGCCCCGGTGGGTCGCTACGAGGCGGAGGATGGCACCCCCGAGGTTGCCTCCTCAGGAGTTACCCCAGCTGCGTCCGGAGCTGGTGATCGTGCCCTGGGCTTCGGCCAGCTCCGACTGAACTTTGATGTGCTCCGGAAGAGGAAGGGGTCTCCAAGCCGCAGCGGTGATGCCTTCCGGCCATTCAAACAGAGGAAGTATATCACCATAGACGAGTGAGTACCTTATCTTTGAAGTTTCTCGAGTGCTGCTTCCCCTCCAGACTATGGTTCCTCAGGGTCCCTTCTACTAGGGCGGCGAAATCTCCCGAGAAGCCACTTCCCCCTTCTTCGAGTCCCCCGTCGGTCTTGAGCGCTCCCAGCCAGCATGCCGCACTTGGCACGAGGTCGGCCGGAGAGGCAAGCGCGCCCGCCTGGTGCCTCAAATCTGCGTTCCTACCATCCCTTCTTCGTGGCCTTGCCTCAGGGCAGGAGGTGTGCCAAGGGCTCCTCCCCTGGTTATCGATAGCGGCCTGATCACCTCGGTCCTGGCCTCTTCTTCGAGCAATGAGCCCTCGCCCCTCCGGGCCTCCGCTGAGCCCCGGAGGGCGACCAGGAAGGCGCCAGCCCGCAGCCTCTTGCTGGGAGGATGCGAGCCACTTCGGACCCCTTTGACATCCTATGGCGTGGAGGACGGACCCGGTCGCGCGCTCGAGCTTATGCGCAAGAAGGGTGCCATCCGCCACGAGCTGTTCCGGGAGGTGATGGGCGCGCTGAGAAGGCTTGGGGAGGAACTCATGGATGTTGACGCTCATTTTGAAACAGAGGGCCTCTGGTTGGTGGATGAATGGCATCAATTGAAGGTGGCCATCCACCTCGGACGCCTCCAGCATGAGCATACTAGCACGGACGCCAAGGCATCCCTCGCAACCTCGCGTGAGTCCAGCGCCCGAGCCTTGGAGGAGGCCAGGGAGGCAGACCACTGCCGCAAGGTCGCCGAAGAGCGCAAGCGGGAGCTCCAGGCCCTGAATGCCTCCCTAGAGCAGCAAGTGGAGGTGCGTAGAGATGCCTTGGCATCGATGAATGGGGCGACATCTGACGAGGGGGAAATCTTGAGGCACGAGGAAGCGTTGATGCTGGAGGCCACAGAGCGCAGCCTCGAGCTCAAGCAATTGGAGATGAGGGAGCGTCAGGTTGCTCAAGCGGAAGATGCCGCCAACGCGCGTGAGGCCGGGATCCAGGAGGAAGTGGACCGCGGGGTGGCGGAGGCTCGCACTGATCTTGCCAATAGGTATGACCTGAACCTGAAGCTCGTGAGGCTGAAGTTGACAGCAGGACCACCGCCCTCAGGTCAAGGTTTGCGGGGGCGGAGCAGCGCGAGAAAGCCGCCGTAGCTTCCCTAATCTCCGTGCAGGCTGAGTTAGCCTCCGCCCATGCCGAGCTGCTCCGCTGCAGCAGCGGGTTACTGTTGTTGAGTCCCTTGCGCAGCAGAGCATGGAGGAGGCACTCCGGCAACAGACGCTGCTGCGCGAGCACGCCCCCATGCTCTGGGACCTCAGGACGAGGGCCAAACAGGCACTGGGCGCCATTTGCGACGAACACGCCCCTAGTCCCCATGCAAAAGACTACACCAGCCACCTTCGCTTCTTCGCTTATCTCATGACGCGCCTGGAGAACCGGGCTGAGAGGGCTCGTGAGCTTGTCGAGGAGAAGAGCCAAGAACTCCTTGGGCGCATGTTTTCCCGCGTTTTCAGCCATCTCCTGAACATCAATCCTGATTTTGACTTGGACGCCGCCATTGCCCCGGTGCCCGAGGTCATCTGGGACACCCTAGCACGCTAGGTGGACAACTATGTGGATGCTCTGGTCAGGGCTTTCTCCTTCGAGGACGATGCGGTGGTGGTCGTGGCGGACGAGGGCGGCGCGGTTGATGATGGTGAAGATGGTGCCAGTGACAACCACAGTGGTGCCAGCGACGTGCCTGATAGCGACCCGGAGGACGCGGCGAGCGACATGTCCGACTGAGCCTGCATTCCTTTGTTTTGAACCCGCATGCAAAAGCTGGTGCACGACCCCTCAGGGCGTAAGAGCATTTTGGGGAGGGGGAACCCCTCATGTAATCAGACTACTATTTTATTCCTCGAACCATACATAAAGCGTGCTTTTGTAAGCTCGCGAGCCCCTTGCGAGTGTGCGGCTGTAACTTACCTTGGCCCAGGCAGGCTTTACACTGATTTGGCTGCTACGGACATGCATTTTCTCGAGGGGAGTCCTTCGCGGGCTCGTGAGGCTTGGGGCTCCTGAGGAGTCTGCTAGTCTGCTGGAGAGGGCCTCGCGAGGAGCGAGCGCCAGTCTTGGCGGGGTGCGCGCGGGGCGTTGTACGCAACACCTAGCCCCCGCTCGCGAGGTGCTCGAAAGGAGGGGGAGGTGGCAGATGCAAACCTCAAAACAAGGCACGAATCCAGAAAACTCATGAAACTAATACGAATGATAAAAGACACACCCCGCGATTGCCAATGAAAACACGACTTCAAATTCAAATCCAAAGGCTACAAATTGAGCTACGGAAAAGGGGGTTGGAAACAAAATGCCGCGTCCGGCACCTAGCTAGTCTTCTTGGCTTCTCACCAGCACATAGCCAAGTGCCTTTGTTGGCTGTGAGCTTAGTCATTGGGGGATAGTGTCGATGGCCAGCGCGGACCATGGTGCTTCCACTAGGACGTGGGAGGGAGCCCTCGAGGCCCGAGGGCGGCTCTCCGGAGACTCCGGGGCATGTACAGCCCCACTGATTATTATGTGAGAGTGTCACGGGCGGAGACCTTCACAGGCGTGAGCCTTGCTTCATATCGCCAAACGAGGGCCCCGCCTTGCGCCACCCCCGACCACCGTTGGGGCATACGGAAACCAGGACGAGACCAAGGGGCAGAGGGAATGCCAGCGGCGCCCTCGGCAACCACGGGCCCTCTGCCAAGGGGAGGACTCGCCGGCACCTCCCCGGCACAGGACCTACCTCGGGGTGACGCCTTGCCCCATGTGACATGGGGGTGGGCCTTGCTCCGGACCCCTTCCACGCAACCCCCAGTGCGCCGCCCCTGGCTGGGGTGGGGCTGCAGCGCTTGGGCGCCGTCCGCCGACACGGCCTAGTCCACCTATGCTCCATGGTTAGCGTAAGCCTGCTCCTGAGTTATCAGCGGTACCCTGCGGTGGTTGGCATCGCCGGGGTCGGCGAGGCTCCTGGGTGGCTCGTAGAAGGCCTCGGCTTCAAACATCTCTTCTTCCCAGCCCGGCTCGTGGAACGTGCAAGGGTCATCCTCTAGCGCGTACTCCTGACTCACCATGTAGGGCACATTGGCTACCTAGGTTGCCTCGCCGGGACCTCCGCCAAGGCACCCCGCACCCCACGCCGCCGAGCCCAGTGTGCCTTCCTGGTGGCCATGGGGTGGTGCTCGACTGGGACCGTGGGGAGCAACGCCCGCGCCCATGCCACCTAGGGGAGGTGAGGGCACGACCGGGTGTCCGACACCGCTGGTCGTGCCAACGCTGGCGAGCCCTCCTAGTGCACCTGGGAGCACGCGGGCGCAACGAGGCTCTCCATGCGACCTGGCCACAACTTGAGATGTGAGTAGGGAGCAGAAAGGTGGTGTATCCGTGGCCGCAGCATCCAATAGCTTTGCGACGCGTTCTGGCAGCGCGTCACGGACGCTCTCCATCAGCCAGCACCGCAGTAGCTCCCGCGCCACCACGAGTGCGGCTTGCATGTTCGCCTGTTCCCGTCGGGTGTGTGGCGCCGTCGCTGCTGCATAGCTTGCGGATCTTGTGGCGCCCCGCGCGCGGCGCGGCTTGAGGGTGGTGGACGTCGGTCCGTGCTGCCCGTGTCCGCGGGCATTGGGCGGTGTGCGGGCCGCCTGGAGCGCGAAGTTGAGGTCTTCTGGAATGAATGGAGGTGCTCGAGCTGGCCGGGCCGCCCAGCGGTCGGCCTGGGCCCTCGGATCGTCAGACATCGTAGATGCGAGGCGACGGCGGATCAGTCGATGGGGAAGAAAACCTCGGCGCACCCCTACCTGGCACACCGAATGTCAGATTTCAAGTTCCGGCAAAACCCTCAAGGTTCGAACTCTGGGGTGCGCACAAAGATCTCTCCTTCCCCCTAGCTCACTCACAACAATCTCAAGGCTCACCTCGTCGAACCCAAAGAACAAGGGACACAAGAGTTTATACTGGTTCGGGCCACCGATGTGGTGCAATACCCTACTCTAGTGTGGTGTGGTGGATTGCCTTATAGGCCGAGGATGAACAAGTACAAGAGAAGAACTGCCTCCCGAGGGGAGGTGTTCTTGAGCTTGGCGAGCTAGTGCGTATGAGGGTGGAATGGACCTGATCCCCTTCCTATGGTGATGGCTAGTCCTATTTTTAGAGGCCCTGGTCCTCTTCCCAAATATTAGGCGGGAAGGGATCCCACAACGGCCAATTTTAAAGGGGACAGCTAGTACAAGCCACCCTGACAAAAGGTGGTCTTCGCCTACCAAAGGCTCTGGTGGTGACGCCGTCGTGGGCTCAGCGATGACCTCCATCCTGCCGTCCTGCTGGTCTTGGTCTTGTTGCATCGATATGGAAACCTTTGTCTGATGCCTCGGGACTCCTCGCCTGCACCTACTCCTTTGGCACCAAAGAGGCAACTACTGCTCTGCACCTGGTGGCGCCCGCCTGGCACCCGCCTGGCCTTGGTCGTCATGGATCACGTCACGGGAACCTCACGAGGTGCCCCTCGCCTTGATCTCTCCGCTCCTTGCGAGCCAGCCTAGCGAGGCTGCCCCTGAGGAGGTCTTGCATCGTTTGCCTCGTGAGGCTTGGCCCTTCACGAGGGTCTTGAGTGTTTGCTGGTGAAGATGGGCTGTACCAGGCCGCTAGAAGAGCCATGTCGTGGGCCGCAGGCAGGCAAGTCTAGGGACCCCCATTCCCAGAACGCCAACAAGGCCCATGGCAACCGTAGAGAGGATTCGGACCCCCTCACACTCATACGCGTGTAGCTCCTCTCGCGCGGAGGCAACCTTGCCGGGCAGAGCGCTGCGCTTCTCCACCATTTTCCACCATCAATCCACCAAAGGAGGAGTAGGGTTTTACACCTCGTGGTGGCCCGAACCTGGGTAAAAACGGCCCGTGTCATCTCTGCTGCGTTGCGTTCTGCTTCTCCGCTCTTTGTGCATCGTGCTCGTCCCCCCGCCAATCCAAAAGGGGGTCTTGGTCCCATAGGTGGTCTTGGTTTCCCATGAAGTCTTTGGCGCATTAGGTAGGGGGATCACTTGCACGAACCCGAGAGCATGAGCAGCGCATCATCTTCACCGCCATTTTCATCATCGACAGTTCATCGACTGTGGCACCCAAGAAGAAGTCCGGTGCTGCAGCTCACCCGTCCACCCCGAAGGCCCCTCCGCCCGCGGCCACCGACATCGCGGGGAATGCGGAGGCGCACGAGGACATGGGCGCTACGGGGGACGTGGTCGGCGCAGGTGGCGTTGTCACCAACTCGCCCGCGACCGAAGCAGGAGCAGGAGGTACCAGAGAAGGACTGCACCAACAACATCCCGGCGACCACTGAAGGAAATATGCCCTAGAGGCAATAATAAAGTTATTATTTATTTCCTTATATCATGATAAATGTTTATTATTCATGCTAGAATTGTATTAACCGGAAACATAATACATGTGTGAATACATAGACAAACAGATTGTCACTAGTATGCCTCTACTTGACTAGCCCGTTGATCAAAGATGGTTATGTTTCCAGACCATAGACATGAGTTGTCATTTGATTAACGGGGTCACATCATTAGGAGAATGATGTGATTGACATGACCCATTCCGTTAGCTTAGCACCCGATCATTTAGTATGTTGCTATTGCTTTCTTCATGACTTATACATGTTCCTATGACTATGAGATTATGCAACTCCCGTTTACCGGAGGAACACTTTGTGTGCTACCAAACGTCACAAAAAAACTGGGTGATTATAAAGGTGCTCTACAGGTGTCTCCAAAGGTACTTGTTGGGTTGGCGTATTTCGAGATTAGGATTTGTCACTCCGATTGTCGGAGAGGTATCTCTGGGCCCTCTCGGTAATACACATCACTTAAGCCTTGCAAGCATTGCAACTAATGAGTTAGTTGCAGGATAATGTATTACGGAACGAGTAAAGAGACTTGCCAGTAACGAGATATAACTAGGTATTGAGATACCGACGATCGAATCTCGGGCAAGTAACATACCAATGACAAAGGGAACAACATATGTTGTTGTGCGGTTTGACCGATAAAGATCTTTGTAGAATATGTGGGAGCCAATATGAGCATCCAGGTTCCGCTATTGGTTATTGACTAGAGACGTGCCTCGGTCATGTCTACATAGTTCTCAAACTCATAGGGTCCGCACGCTTAACGTTAGGATGATGGTTATATTATGAGTTTATATGTTTTGATGTACCGAAGGTTGTTCGGAGTCCCGAATGTTATCAAGGACAGGATGAGGAGACTCGAAATGGTCGAGACATGAAGATTGATATATTAGAAGCCTATGTTTGGATGTCGGAAGTGTTCCGTGTGAAATCGGCATTTTACCGGAGTACCGGGAGGTTACTCAAACCCCCCGGGGCTTAATGGGCCTATATGGGCCTTAGTGGAAATAGAGGGAAGCAAGGGGAGTGTGGGGCGCGCCCCCTAGGCCCAAACCGAATTGGTTTAGGGCAAGGAGGCCCGGCCCCCTCTTTCCTTCTCCCCCTCTCTCTTTCCTTCTCCCGAATCCTATTCCAACTAGGAAAGGGGGGGCGTCCTACTCCCGGTGGGAGTAGGACTCCTCCTGGCGCGCCCTCTCCCTGGCCGGCCGCACCCCCCCTTGCTCCTTTATATACGGGGGCAGGGGGCACCCCATAGACACAATAATTGATCGTTTGATCCTTTAGCCGTGTGCGGTGCCCCCCTCCACCATAGTCCACCTCGATATTACTGTAGCGATGCTTAGGCGAAGCCCTGCGTCGGTAGAACATCAACATCGTCACCACGCCGTCGTGCTGACGAAACTCTCCCTCAACACTCGGCTGGATCGGAGTTCGAGGGACGTCATCGGGTTGAACGTGTGCTGAACTCGGAGGTGGCGTACATTCGGTACTTGATCGATCGGATCGTGAAGACGTACGACTACATCAACCGCGTTGTGCTAACGCTTCCACATTCGGTCTACGAGGGTACGTAGACAACACTCTCCCCTCTCGTTGCTATGCATCACCATGATCTTGCATGTGCGTAGGAATTTTTTTGAAATTACTACGTTCCCCAACAGTGGCATCCGAGCCTGGTTTTATGTGTAGATGTTATATGCACGAGTAGAACACAAGTGAGTCGTGGGCGATATAAGTCATACTGCTTACCAGCATGTCATACTTTGGTTCGGCGGTATTGTTGGATGAATCGGCCCGGACCGACATTACGCGTACGCTTACGCGAGACTGGTTCTACCACCGTGCTTTGCACACAAGTGGCTGGCGGGTGTCAGTTTCTCCAACTTTAGTTGAACCAAGTGTGGCTACGCCCGGTCCTTGCGAAGGTTAAAACAACACCAACTTGACAAACTATCATTGTGGTTTTGATGCGTAGGTAAGAACAGTTCTTGCTAAGCCCGTAGCAGCCACGTAAAACTTGCAACAACAAAGTAGAGGACGTCTAACTTGTTTTTGCAGGGCATGTTGTGATGTGATATGGTCAAAGCATGATGCTAAATTTTATTGTATGAGATGATCATGTTTTGTAACTGAGTTATCGGCAACTGGCAGGAGCCATATGGTTGTCGCTTTATTGTATGCAATGCAATCGCCCTGTAATGCTTTACTTTATCACTAAGCGGTAGCGATAGTCGTAGAAGCATGAGATTGGCGAGACGACAACGATGCTACGATGGAGATCAAGGTGTCGCGTTAGTGACGATGGAGATCACAAGCATAAGATGATGATGGCCATATCATATCACTTATATTGATTGAATGTGATGTTTATCTTTTATGCATCTTATCTTGCTTTGATTGACGGTAGCATTATAAGATGATCTCTCACTAAATTTCAAGATAAAAGTGTTCTCCCTGAGTATGCACCGTTGCCAAAGTTCGTCGTGCCTAGACACCACGTGATGATCGGGTGTGATAAGCTCTATGTCCATCTACAACGGGTGCAAGCCAGTTTCGCACACGCATAATACTCAGGTTAAACTTGACGGGCCTAGCATATGCAGATATGGCCTCGGAACACTGAGACTGAAAGGTCGAGCGTGAATTATATAGTAGATATGATCAACATAGTGATGTTCACCATTGAAAACAACTCCATTTCACGTGATGATCGGTTATGGTTTAGTTGATTTGGATCATGTGATCACTTAAAAGATTATAGGGATGTCTTTCTAAGTGGGAGTTCTTAAGTAATATGATTAATTGAACTTAAATTTATCATGAACTTAGTACCTGATAGTATCTTGTTTGTCTATGTTTGATTGTAGATAGATGGCCCGTGCTGTTGTTCCGTTGAATTTTAATGTGTTCCTTGAGAAAGCAAAGTTGAAAGATGATGGTAGAAATTACACGGACTGGGTTCGTAACTTGAGGATTATCCTCATTGCTGCTCAGAAGAATTACATCCTGGAAGCACCGCTCAGTGCCAGGCCTGCTGCTGATGCAACTGCAGACGTTAAGAACGCCTGGCAGAGCAAAGCTGATGACTACTCGATAGTTCAGTGTGCCATGCTTTATGGCTTAGAACCGGGACTTCAACGACGTTTTGAACGTCATGGAGCATATGAGATGTTCCAGGAGTTGAAGTTAATATTTCAAGCAAATGCCCGGATTGAGAGATATGAAGTCTCCAATAAGTTATACAGCTGCAAGATGGAGGAGAATAGTTCTGTCAGTGAACATATACTCAGAATGTCTGGGTACCACAATCACTTAACTCAGCTGGGAGTTAATCTTCCGGTTGATAGTGTCATTGACAGAGTTCTACAATCACTGCCACCAAGCTACAAGAGCTTCGTGATGAACTATAATATGCAAGGGATGAATAAATTAATTCCCGAGCTCTTCGCAATGCTAAAGGCAGCGAAGGTAGAAATCAAGAAGGAGCATCAAGTGCTGATGGTCAATAAGACCACCAGTTTCAAGAAAAAGGGCAAAGGGAAGAAGAAGGGGAACTTCAAGAAGAACAGCAAGCAAGTTGCTGCTCAGGAGAAGAAACCCAAGTCCGGACCTAAGCCTGAAACTGAGTGCTTCTGCTGCAAGCAGATTGGTCACTGGAAGCGGAACTGCCCCAAGTATTTGGCGGATAAGAAGGATGGCAAGGTGAACAAAGGTATATGTGATATACATGTTATTGATGTGTACCTTACTAGAGCTCGCAGTAGCACCTGGGTATTTGATACTGGTTCTGTTGCTAATATTTGCAACTCGAAACAGGGACTACGGATTAAGCGAACACTGGCAAAGGACGAGGTGACGATGCGCGTGGGAAATGGTTCCAAAGTCGATGTGATCGCGGTCGGCACGCTACCTCTACATCTACCTTCGGGATTAGTATTAGACCTAAATAATAATTATTTGGTGCCTGCGTTGAGCATGAACATTATATTTGGATCTTGTTTGATGCGAGATGGTTATTCATTTAAATCAGAGAATAATGGTTGTTCTATTTATATGAGTAATATCTTTTATGGTCATGCACCCTTGAAGAGTGGTCTATTTTTGATGAATCTCGATAGTAGTGATACACATATTCATAATGTTGAAGCCAAAAGATGCAGAGTTGATAATGATAGTGCAACTTATTTGTGGCACTGCCGTTTAGGTCATATCGGTGTAAAGCGCATGAAGAAACTCCATACTGATGGACTTTTGGAACCACTTGATTATGAATCACTTGGTACCTGCGAACCGTGCCTCATGGGCAAGATAACTAAAACGCCGTTCTCCAGAGCTATGGAGAGAGCAACAGATTTATTGGAAATCATACATACAGATGTATGTGGTCCGATGAATGTTGAGGCTCATGGCAGATATCGTTATTTTCTCACCTTCACAGATGATTTAAGCAGATATGGGTATATCTACTTAATGAAGCATAAGTCTGAAACATTTGAAAAGTTCAAAGAATTTCAGAGTGAAGTTGAAAATCATCGTAACAAGAAAATAAAGTTTCTACAATCTGATCGTGGAGGAGAATATTTGAGTTACGAGTTTGGTCTATATTTGAGACAATGCAGAATAGTTTCGCAACTCACGCCACCCGGAACACCACAGCCTAATGGTGTGTCCAAACGTCGTAATCGTATTTACTAGATATGGTGCGATCTATGATGTCTCTTACAGATTTACCGCTATCATTTTGGGGTTATGCTTTAGAGACGACTGCATTCACATTAAATAGGGCACCGTCGAAATCCTTTGAGACGACGCCTTATGAACTGTGGTTTGGCAAGAAACCAAAGTTGTCGTTTCTAAAAGTTTGGGGCTGCGATGCTTATGTGAAAAAGCTTCAACCGGATAAGCTCCAACCCAAATCGGAGAAATGTGTCTTCATAGGATACCCAAAGGAGACTATTGGGTACACCTTCTATCACAGATCCGAAGGCAAGACATTCGTTGCTAAGAATGGATCCTTTCAAGAGAAGGAGTTTCTCTCGAAAGAAGTGAGTGGGAGGAAAGTGGAACTTGATGAGGTAACTATACCTGCTCCTCTATTGGAAAGTAGTTCATCACAGAAACCGGTTTCTGCGACGCCTACACCAATTAGCGAGGAAGTTAATGATGATGATCATGGAACTTCAGATAAAGTTACTGTTGAACCTCGTAGATCAACCAGAGTAAGATCCGCACCAGAGTGGTACCGTAATCCTGTTCTGGAAGTCATGCTACTAGATCATTATGAACCTACAAACTATGAAGAAGCGATGGTGAGCCCAGATTCCACAAAATGGCTTGAGGCCATGAAATCTGAGATGGGATCCATGTATGAGAACAAAGTATGGACTTTGGTTGACTTGCCCGATGATCGGCAAGCAATTGAGAATAAATGGATCTTCAATAAGAATACTGACGCTGACGGTAATGTTACTATCTATAAATCTCGACTTGTTGCAAAAGGTTTTCGACAAGTTCAAGGGATTGACTACGATGAGACCTTCTCTCCCATTGTGATGCTTAAGTCTGACCGAATCATGTTAGCAATTGCCGCATTTTATGATTATGAAATTTGGCAAATGGATGTCAAAAACTGCATTCCTGAATGGATTTCTGGAAGAAGAGTTGTATATGATGCAACCGGAAGGTTTTGTCGATCCGAAGGGAGCTAACAAAGTGTGCAAGCTCCAGCGATCCATTTATGGACTGGTGCAAGCCTCTCGGAGTTGGAATAAATGCTTAGATAGTGTGATCAAAGCATTTGGTTTTATACAGACTTTTGGAGAAGCCTGTATTTACAAGAAAGTGAGTGGGAGCTCTGTAGCATTTCTGATATTATATGTGGATGACATATTGCTGATTGGAAATGATATAGAATTTCTGGATAGCATAAAGGGATACTTGAATAAGAGTCTTTCAATGAAAGACCTCGGTGAAGCTGCTTACATATTGGGCATCAAGATCTATAGAGATAGATCAAGACGCTTAATTGGACTTTCACAAAGCACATACCTTGACAAAGTTTTGAAGAAGTTCAAAATGGATCAAGCAAGGAAAGGGTTCTTGCCTGTGTTACAAGGTGTGAAGTTGAGTAAGACTCAATGCCCGACCACTGCAGAAGATAGAGAGAAAATGAAAGATGTTCCCTATGCTTTAGCCATAGGCTCTATCATGTATGCAATGTTGTGTACCAGACCTGATGTGTGCCTTGCTATAAGTCTAGCAGGGAGGTACCAAAGTAATCCAGGAGTGGATCACTGGACAGCGGTCAAGAACATCCTGAAATACCTGAAAAGGACTAAGGATATGTTTCTCGTTTATGGAGGTGACAAAGAGCTCATCGTAAACGGTTATGTTGATGCAAGCTTTGACACTGATCCGGATGATTCTAAATCGCAAACCGGATATGTGTTTACATTAAATGGTGGAGCTGTCAGTTGGTGTAGTTCTAAACAAAGCGTTGTGGTGGGATCTACATGTGAAGCGGAGTACATAGCTGCTTCGGAAGCAGCAAATGAAGGAGTTCATATCCGATCTAGGTGTCATACCTAGTGCATCGGGTCCAATAAAAATCTTTTGTGACAATACTGGTGCAATTGCCTTGGCGAAGGAATCCAAATTTCACAAGAGAACCAAGCACATCAAGAGATGCTTCAATTCCATCTGGGATCTAGTCCTGGTGGGAGACATAGAAATTTGCAAGATACATACGGATCTAAATGTTGCAGACCCGTTGACTAAGCCTCTTCCACGAGCAAAACATGATCAGCACCAAGGCTCCATGGGTGTTAGAATCATTACTATGTAATCTAGATTATTTACTCTAGTGCAAGTGGGAGACTGAAGGAAATATGCCCTAGAGGCAATAATAAAGTTATTATTTATTTCCTTATATCATGATAAATGTTTATTATTCATGCTAGAATTGTATTAACCGGAAACATAATACATGTGTGAATACATAGACAAACAGATTGTCACTAGCATGCCTCTACTTGACTAGCTCGTTGATCAAAGATGGTTATGTTTCCTGACCATAGACATGAGTTGTCATTTGATTAATGAGGTCACATCATTAGGAGAATGATGTGATTGACATGACCCATTCCCTTAGCTTAGCACCCGATCGTTTAGTATGTTGCTATTGCTTTCTTCATGACTTATACATGTTCCTATGACTATGATATTATGCAACTCCCGTTTACCAGAGGAACACTTTGTGTGCTACCAAACATCACAATGTAACTGGGTGATTATAAAGGTGCTCTACAGGTGTCTCCAAAGGTACTTGTTGGGTTGGCGTATTTCGAAATTAGGATTTGTCACTCCGATTGTCGGAGAGGTATCTCTGGGCCCTCTCGGTAATACACATCACTTAAGCCTTGCAGGCATTGCAACTAATGAGTTAGTTGCAGGATAATGTATTACGGAATGAGTAAAGAGACTTGCCGGTAATGAGATTGAACTAGGTATTGAGATACCGACGATCAAATCTCGGGCAAGTAACATACCGATGACAAAGGGAACAACATATGTTGTTGTGCGGTTTGACCGATAAAGATCTTCATAGAATATGTGGGAGCCAATATGAGCATCCAGGTTCCGCTATTGGTTATTGACCGGAGACGTGTCTCAGTCATGTCTACATAGTTCTCGAACCCGTAGGGTCCGCATGCTTAACATTACGATGACTGTTATATTATGAGTTTATATGTTTTGATGTACCGAAGGTTGTTCGGAGTCCCGGATGTGATCAAGGACATGACAAGGAGTCTCGAAATGGTCGAGACATGAAGATTGATATATTAGAAGCCTATGTTTGGATGTCGGAAGTGTTCCGGATGAAATCGGAATTTTACCGGAGTACCGGGAGGTTACTGGAACCCCCCGGGGGCTTAATGGGCCTACATGGGCCTTAGTGGAAATTGAGGGAAGCAAGGGGAGTGTGGGGCGCGCCCCCAAGGCCCAAACCGAATTGGTTTAGGGCAAGGGGGGCCGGCCCGCTCTTTCCTTCTCCCCTCTCTCTTTCCATCTCCCGAATCCTATTCCAACTAGGAAAGGGGGGGCGTCCTACTCCCGGTGGGAGTAGGACTCCTCCTGGCGCGCCCTCTTCTTGGCCGGCCGCACCCCCCTTGCTCCTTTATATACGGGGGTAGGGGGGCACCCCATAGACACAAGAATTGATCGTTTGATCCTTTAGCCGTGTGCGGTGCGCCCCTCCACATAGGCCACCTCGATATTACTGTAGCGGTGCTTAGGCGAAGCCCTGCGTTGGTAGAACATCAACATCGTCACCACGCTGTCATGCTGACGAAACTCTCCCTCAACACTCGACTGGATCAGAGTTCGAGGGACGTCATTGGGCTGAGCGTGTGCTGAACTCGGAGGTGCCGTACATTCGGTACTTGATCGGTCGGATCATGAAGACGTACGACTACATCAACCGCGTTGTGCTAACGCTTCCGCTTTCGGTCTACGAGGGTACGTAGACAACACTCTCCCCTCTCGTTGCTATGCATCACCATGATCTTGCGTGTGCTTAGGAAATGTTTTGAAATTACTATGTTCCCCAACAACCACGCCCTGTGAGGTACCGGTAGAGAGATTATTCCATCTGTCCCTCTTGGCCTGGCTGAGGGGCATAGTCACGGCGGTGACGTAAGTTCCGGGGCAAATCGCAACCCTACGGCCGCCCCCGTTGCGTGCGCGATCGTAGGACATGCATCGCCCCCGAAGCAAACTGGCCCAGCCAATGCTCCGAATGAAGTCGTTGGCTCAGGCGCGCCATCACCTCGTCACCACGTCGTTCCAGCGACTGGTTCCCGACGATGGGAGCCCGGCACAGCCACCACCAGCACCGTCAGGAGCTGGGCGATGTTGCGGTCTACATCGTCATCGCTGATGCCAAGCACCGCTACAGAGGCCATGGCGCGGGCCCAGCTGCCGCTGAGGTTTCTACCGACAGCTAATCAAATGGATGAGTGGAGATCCACCATTCAGAGTCCGATTGGCTTTGCGGAGGCTGGGGGCTCACAACGAGCTGGCCTGCCGCGGCCTCCCCAGACGACGATGGCAGCTCGTGCTGCTGGTCATGCGGAAGGAGCCACCCTCATGGTGCAGTCCCCTCCATGGCAATTAGCGCGGGAGCCACGAAATCAAGAACCCGATGACGTCTCGATGGCCTCTTCCGACCCTCGAGCACATCAAGGCCAACGGCGAGCCCCGGAGGATAGACGGAGGGAAGACGCACGTGTTGCCGTTGCGCGGTGCCGTGACAACCACCGCCGGACCGATGGGTGCAATGGCCCCGACACTGACGAGCCCGTGCCCGAAGCTGGCGGGTGCCTACCTTTTGAGGTTGGGTGCCCTGCCTTCACTCATGAGCTGCGGCAAGTCCGTTGGCCATCTGCTCGCACGTTCAAGCCAGAGATACCTAAGAAGTATGATGGGAGACTGAACCCGACAGAGTTCTTGAGCATCTACACCATCCCTGTTCAAGCTGCCGGGGGAAGAGATGAGAAGGTGTCTGCCAACTACTTCCCTTTGGCACTCAAGCCGAACATGAGGTCTTGGCTGATGCACCTGGTGGAGGAAGGGAGGAAACTTCCTAGAGAGGAGGATCGCGTCAACATCGACTCAGAGGATGACGACGAGTCCATCAGTCAGAAGAAGAACAAGAAGCGCGAGGATAAAGTAGTGCTGATAGTTGAAGGATCGTGCACGCCTAGTGCCGACAAGAAGGCTAAGGCCGAAGCCCCCGGCAAGGAAGTTGCCGCGTGCACCGACTGCTGGGAGGCTATGGCTGCTGAGAAAGCTAGGAAAGGTGATGGACTACATTGCAAGATCCATCGGACCAAGGGCCATGATCTCCAGGAATGCCATTAGGTCGAACAACTCGTTAAGAAGCAGAGGGCTGAATAGAGAAGCATGATAAGGAAAAACGTAAGAATGCTGCTGGTGGGAAGGGCTGAGGCAGTGAAGCAAATCGCCCCCGCAAGGCCCTTCAGAACCAAGGAAAACCTGTCAGGGGCCAAGAGAAGCAGGATTGCAATGAGGAAAGTGATAGAGGGTGTCGGTGTCAAAACCGGCGGATCTCGGGTAGGGGGTCCCGAACTGTGCGTCTAAGGCGGATGGTAATAGGAGGCAGGGGACACGATGTTTACCCAGGTTCGGGCCCTCTTGATGGAGGTAATACCCTACGTCCTGCTTGATTGTTCTTGATAATATGAGTAGTACAAGAGTTGATCTACCACAAGATCGAAGAAGCTAAACCCTAGAAGCTAGCCTATGGTATCATTGTTGTTGGTCCTACAGACTAAACCCTCCAGTTTATATAGGCACCGCGGGGCTAGGGTTACATAGAGTCGGTTACAAGGAAGGAGATCTACATATCCGTACTGCCAAGCTTGCCTTCCACGCCAAGGAGAGTCCCATCTGGACACGGGATGAAGTCTTCAATCTTGTATCTTCATGGTCCAACAGTCCGGCTAAAGGATATAGTCTGGCTGTCCCGATACCCCTAGTCCAGGACTCCCTCGGTAGCCCCCAAACTAGGCTTCAATGACGATGAGTCCGGCGCGCAGATTGTCTTCGGCATTGCAAGGTGGTTTCTTCTTCAAACTCTGAGTACCTGCTAAATAGTGTCCGGCTTCTCGTAAATGTTGCGCTTCTTGGCTTCTGCGTCCAATAATGGCCACCTTATGTGGGACTTCAACAGCGAAGATGATGCCACTCGCTGCGGGCGCAAGGGACCGGACTCAGTTGCTGCTCTAGCAAAAATTCTATCCGACCTGTATAAGGGGGAAGAAGAGGAGTTCCTCCATATCAAGCCACGGGATGGATTCTCTATGAACAACCCTCGAAGCTGGGTGAGCTTCCGCTCTTTTTACTTCCATCCAACCCTTGTTTTCGTGATAAATATTTACTTTGCCATTTCATCGCAGGAACTGCATAAGGCGGTAGGGGAGATCAATAGCCCGCCTCCACAACTGGAGGATCCTGAACGGGTCCTCGACCCCGGCCTCAAAGAGGATCCGAACATATTCGTGGAGCTGATTGATAGGATTTTTTATCAGCTAAGCTGTGATGACGCCATGGTGGCCATTATAGCCGACTACTCTGGGCTACTCCCAGCCTCGCAGGTAAATGAGACCGGAGTCCCAACCTTTGAAAAGGATTTCCTTGTATGCACTTCACCTTCCGTATACGAATGGTGTTTTATAGGGAAGGCCCTTGGGACGCCATGCCGAGCCCGCGGTGACTCGCCAACAAGGGGTTTCAAAGCCAGACAGGCTAAAAAGGAAGGCGGTCCAGACGGAGACGCCGGTGCAGAGGTATGATGCAACACCTCACTCCGTGGTTGTCGTCTTTTAAAAACATAATAACACCCGTGTTTCCTAGAAGGAAGAACGCTCGCCGGACAATATCCGGAGAGGTCGCCGATCACGCCTCTACCAGTCGGGCTCCAGGGCTGGACACAGAGGCGAAAGCTAACACGAGGCACACGCCGGATGCTCCTTCTACAGAGGATGTGGATAAGATATTCGCTACGAATTCCAAAGTGGAGAGCGCCATAAATCACAGGCGTCGCCGAGCCGTACTCCGTGATGCTTGTTTCTCCTGAGAGGCGTTTGCTGCCTTCAACTTAGGAGATGCGTACATCCGTGCTGCTCAAAATGGTCTAGCCAGAGCCACGGACCAGTATGTAAAGGATCTACGGGTAAGAAAATTTGATGAGTATATATATCAGTAGCCCCTGAGACTTGAAACAGTTGGCACAACTGATTTAAGGATCATTTATTGTGCAGGTTCTTACAGAGAAGAATACTTGACTGTCACAGGAGCTGGAGGAATGCAAGACCCAACTTCGGGCCGCCGTTGCCGCATTGAAGGAACCTGAAAAGTCCCCAGCTGGTAACATTTGTTTCAAAGAATGATAGGTACCATATAGTGTGCGACATGGCTGTAGATCTAACAATAGATATTGCAGATGACTCCGGAGAGAATCCGCAGGACCAGCATGCCGTACGACAGCTAAAGGCTGGCGAACGCGTGCTGACTAATGTCAGGCGGGAGAAAAACAATCTCCAAGATGCCAATACCGAGCTGAGCGTTGGAACTGAAAGATGTTCGAGACCAGCTTGCGGACTCCGAGAAGGAGAATAAGCGGCTTCGACGCGGCATTTTCAGTAAGTGCTTGAATAAACCCTTAAAAGGATGCGGCGGAGAAGCCAGCTAACAGAGTTATGTCTGCAGGTACGCTGACGGGTCATCCCGCGGAGGAGATGCCCGGGTCTGCGGGTGATCTTCTACCCGAGCTCTCACAACTGCACGAACAAGTTCGGCAGGTGATGCAAGGTATTTCCCAGGCCTTGTGGCCATCCGTCTCCCTTCCAGCAGGCATTGGAGAGCTTGCGGAGAAGCTCAAGGGATCACGGTAGCGCTTCCGATTATGGAAGATATCAGCCTGCCGTCAAGGTGCCGGGGAAGCCTGGGCCATGGTGAAGACGCGGTATACCAAGGTTGACCCAAACCACATGGCCGAGGTCGGACCTGTGGGGCTCGATGGGACAGAGATCCCCGTTAGCTTAGTGTATCGGCAAGTAGAATTAGCCGCAAAGTATTCCCAACAGGATTGTAAGCTAGACAGCCTGTTGGATGGTATAGAGGAGGAATTTAGTCAATCTACATGACTATGTAATTAAAGTGACATGTATAATGCCTTCTAGCCGGATTGTAAATCATTTGTCATGGCGGACCTTTTCGCTTCAACCTCGGGACCCGATAGTACGGAGTGTATCTGAATACCCGCTCAGTTATATAAGAACCGGGGTATGCGTGGAAACCAGGCGTAGGGGTCATTAGTGCTTGAACAGACAAGTACCCAACTAGTTATGTTATATTACATGGGTAGTAATAAACATCTTCCAGGGAGAATAGTTCCGTTAAGGGTTCCTTTCCCTGGGTACGCATGCCCTAAAGTGCATGTCCGGACTGCGAGAGGAGATACAGGTAAAAACATCTAGGGGCGCATATGGAAAATAAATAAAAATCATCTTTTGTTCACCGACCGAATATTCCCTTAAGAACGCTAGCTTTCGGCTTCACCCAGTTTGAGGTACACATCCGGCTGACCCGGCAGTAACAATCACAGAGGTGCTCCCCTTATGCCCTAGCCGAATTAACAAGAACGTAGGGCATAAATACAAGAGCCAGGCAACCCAGCTTGGCCAAAACTTAAGTCATATCGATGCATATAATGGCGAAGAAAAGGTACATGCGGAAGAATAACACATGTGTGGGGCATGATGCCCAGATAAATAATAAGCTTCTGTGTAAGAAGCCCCCAGGTATAATGAGCGCGGTAAGCGCATCAATAGTGTGCAAGCAAGGCAAAAGTTGGCCCTTGAAGCCCTTGAGAAAGAATAAAAGAAAGAAAGAGAGAAAAGATAGATAATGTATATGCAAAAAATGGACAGAGGAAGGAGACAAACATAGAGTCTGGCACTAGGCGTAGAATCTTCGGAGCTTGGCTGCGTTCCATGGGTTCAGCTCAAGTCGATTATTCGATGCATCCCACAGGCGGTACGCCCCACCAGTCAGAACTTGGTCAATAATGAAGGGACCTTCCCATTTGGGCTCGAGCTTGGTATTTTTCTTCTCCGACAGGCGTAGAACTAACTCGCCAACGTTATAAATTTTGGCCCGTACTTCTCTGCTTTGGTATCTGCGAGCCTATTTCTGATAGAATGCGGAACGGGCTTTTGCCACATCGCGCTCCTCCTCCAGGGTGTCCAGACTGTCCTGCCGATCGAGCTCAGCTTCTCTATCTTTGTACATGCGCACTCGAGGTGAGTCATGAATTATGCCGCAGGGCAGAACCGCCTCTGCGCCGTACACCATAAAGAAGGGTGTGTATCCGGTAGTACGATTCAGCGTGGTCCGCAGCCCCCAGAGTACGGAGTTGAGCTCCTCTGCCCAATGCGTGTTAGACTCCTTTAAGGACCGCACTAATCTGGGTTTGATGCCTCTCATGATAAGACCATTTGCTCGCTCAACTTGGCTGTTGGTTTGTGGGTGATAGACAGAAGCATAATCGAGCTTGATGCCCATGTTGCTGCACCAGAGTTTTACCTCGTCGGCCGTGAAGTTCGTGCCGTTGTCAGTGATGATGTTGTGGGGGACGCCATAATGGTGTACAACCCCGGATATGAAGTCTATCACCGGTCCGGATTCGGCCGTTTTAACAGGTTTGGCTTCTATCCATTTGGTGAATTTATCCACCATGACCAGCAAGTATTTTTTCTTATGGATTCCCCCTTTAAGGGGTCCAACCATGTCAAGCCCCCAGACCACGAAGGGCTAGGTAATGGGGATTGTTTGGAGGGCGGTGGGTGGCATGTGGCTTTGGTTTGCAAAAAGCTAGCAACCGACGCAGCGTTGGACCAAGTCATGTGCGTCTGCCCGGGCCGTCAGCCAATAAAAACCTATACGGAAGGCCTTGCTTACAAGGGCCCGGGCTGCGGCATGGTGGCCGCCGAGTCCTGCGTGAATTTCTGCCAAAAGCTTGCGCCCTTCCTCTTCGGAGATGCACCTTTGAAGGACTCCGGTAGTGCTTTTTTTATACATCTCTCCCTCGTGGACCCTGTAGGCCTTAGATCACCGCACTATGCAGCGTGCCTCATTTTGGTCCTCAGGAAGTTCCTTCCTAGTTAGGTAGGCCATGAATGGTTCTGTCCACGGGGCGATGATGGCCATTATTACGTGGGTTGAAGGTGTTATTTCGGTGGCAGAGCCTTCGATTATGTCAGAGTGTTCCGTATCGGGCATTTTGGCCGGGTCCGGACTATTGTTACCGGTGTCCCCTTCCCATACCACGGGTGGCTTAAAGAACCTCTCCAAAAAGATGTTGGCGGGACCGCATCGCATTTTGCGCCGATGCGGGCGAGGATATCTGCCGCCTGATTATTTTCCCGAGCCACATGGTGAAATTCGAGCCCCTCGAACCGAGCTGACATCTTTAGGACGGCGTTTCGATAGGCCGACATCTTCGGATCCTTGGCATCGAAGTCTCCCTTTATTTGGGATATTGAGAGGTTCGAATCCCCGCGCACCTCCAGGCATTGAATGCCCATGGAAACTGCCATCTGAAGACCATGTAACAGGGCTTCGTATTCGGCTACATTGTTGGAGTCTGTATACAGTATCTGCAGTACGTATTGAACTGTATCTCCGGTTGGGGACGTCAGGACGATGCCAGCCCCCAGACCAGCCAACATTTTGGAGCCGTCGAAGTGCATGATCCAATTGGAGTATGCGCCGTACTCTTTAGGGAGTTCGGCTTCCGTCCATTCGGCGACAAACTCGTCCAATACTTGCGATTTAATGGCTCGCCAGGGTTTGTATGTTATGTATGTCGAACGGGGGGAGCTCAATGGCCCATTTGGCAATCCGGCCCATGGCGTCGCGGTTGTTTATAATATCATTAAGTGGCACTTCCGAGGCTACTGTAATCGAACACTCTTGAAAGTAGTGTCGCAGCTTCCGGGATGCCATGAATACCGCATAGGCTATCTTTTGATAATGTGGGTACCATGATTTGCATGGAGTGAGGACAGTGGATACATAATATACCGGCTTTTGAAGGGGGAATTTATGTCTGTCCGTTTCTCATTCGACGACGAGCACTGTGCTTACAACCTGATGCGTTGCCTCAATGTACAACAACATTGGTTCGCCGATGTTTGGCGCGACCAGGATTGGGTTGGTTGCCAGTATGGCTTTTATTTCTACCAATCCGGCTGTGGCAGCGTCCGTCCACTCGAAGTGTTCGGTGCGCCGAAGGAGGCGATAAAGGGGTAATGCCTTTTCTCCTAAGCGGGAGATAAAGCGGCTTAGAGCCGCCACACATCCGGTTAATTTTTGTATTTGTTTGAGGTCCGTTGGGATAGCCAACTATGACAGAGCTCGGATTTTTGCCGGATTTTCTTCAATTCCTCTACTGGATACAATGAAACCCAGGAGCTTTCTAGCTGGTACACCAAAAACGCATTTTTCCGGATTGAGCTTGATGTCATATGTTCGGAGGTTGTCGAATGTGATCCTCAAGTCGTCTATTAGAGAGTCGACGTGTTTGGTTTTGACGACCACATCATCTACGTATGCCTCTACTGTTTTGCCGATCTGTTTCTCCAGACATGTCTGAATCATGCACTGATATGTTGCGCCGGCGTTTTTGAGCCAAAAGGCATTGTGTTGAAACAGAAGGGGCCGTATGGTGTGATAAATGCCATTGCGGCTTGGTCAGACTCCGCCATCTTGATTTGGTTGTAGCCGGAGTATGCGTCGAGGAAACATAATGAATCGTGTCCTGCGATAGCATCGATAATTTGATCGATGCGGGGGAGGGGGAAGGGATCCTTTGGGCAAGCCTTGTTGAGGTCCTTGAAATCAACACATAGGCGCCAGGATTTGTCCTTCTTTGGTACCATCACCAGGTTTGATAGCCAGTCCGGGTGTTTTATTTCTCTAATGAATCCGGCCTCCAATAACTTGGCTAGTTCCTCTCCCATAGCTTGTCTCTTAGGTTCAGAGAAACACCGAAGAGTCTGCTTGACCGGCTTGAATCCCTTTAGAATATTAAGGCTGTGCTCGGCCAGCCTGCGTGGGATTCCACGCATGTCTGAGGGGTGCCAGGCGAATATGTCCCAATTCTCGCGTAGGAACTCTTGTAGTGCGGTGTCCACGGTGGGGTTTAACTATGCCCCGATGGAGGCTGTTTTTGTAGGGTCCGTTGGGTGGACTTGGAATTTGACTATTTCATCTACTGGTTTAAAAGAGGTGGACTTGGATCTCTTGTCAAGTATCACGTCGTCCCTGTTCACTGTGGAGCGTAGCGCAGTTAATTCCTCGGCCGGAAGGGCTTCGGATAATGCCTCGAGGGACAATGCGGCTGTTTTGTTTTCGGCGCGGAGTGTTGTGTCCGGATCACTAGCGAGAGTGATGATTCCGTTGGGCCCGGGCATTTTGAGCTTCATGTACCCATAATGGGGTATGGCTTGGAAGATCGTGAACGCCTCCCGCCCTAAAAGGGCGTGGTATCCGCTACTGAACGGGGCCACTTGGAATGTAATTTCTTCGGACCTATAGTTCTCTGGCGTGCCGAATACCACATCTAGTGTGATTTTCCCAGCACAGCATGCTTCTCGACCGGGGATGACTCCTCTGAAGGTAGTGCTGCTTTGCTCAATGCGGTTCCAGTCTATTTCCATTTTTGACAAGTTTCCTCTTAGATGAGGTTTAATCCACTGCCGCCATCCATGAGTACTTTGGTGAGTTGAAAGCCGTCCACAATTGGACTGAGGACCAGTGCAGCTGGTGCTCGGGCTATTTAGAATTTAGGTTTGTCACTGGCATTGAAGGTAATAGCTGTGTCACTCCATGGATTTATCGCTGCCACGTGGCAGATTTCGGCAAGGCCGCGGAGTGTTCGCTTGCGCCTATTATTTGATGTGAAGGTCTCAAAGACTGTTAATAACGTATTTTTATCCCCGGGATGGTGCTCTGTGGCATCTGGGATGAGAAGATCCTTGCTGCTTTTGGCCACCTGCCGGAGTATCCAACATGCTCTAAGGCTGTGTGTTGATATGGTATCCGTTGTACTATGAATTTTGCAGGGTCCGTTGAGCCATCCCTCCAATACGGTTCCACGCCCTATAGAGGGTTTTTGCTTCTTTGTAATTAACTCAGGTGTCTTATGATAGTGCACCCTTTTACTTCGGACCGGGTGTATATTCGGAGCCGGATTATCCCAAAATTTCGTTTCGGTTTTCCAGGCACTTTCCATCGCACAGTACTTTCATACTATGGACGCCAAGTCGGCAAAGCGTGATATGTCACGGCGACTTATGGCATTAAGGATTCCCTTGTCCGTGCAATTATTGCAGAAAAATGAGACTGCGTCTTCCTCGCGACAGTCCTTAACCTTGTTCATCACAAGGAGGAATCTGGCCCAATAATGATGTACTGTTTCTTGCGGCACTTGCCTGATGTGGGAAAGATCGTTTATGTTTGGGTGGATTTGAGTCCGAACCCTTACCCGATCTGAGACCCAGGGGCCGAGGAGTTTCCAATCTTGGAAGTTCGGGTTTCGGGATGTTGCCCAATAAGTCTGGCCCGCTGCCTGACTCTAGGTTCAGGGCTTGGGTGATGTCCTCCCGCAAACGGGTATTCGGCTCGGAGAGCTTAGGAATCCGGACATAGTTAGTCCTCAAGATAGAGGAAGAATCGCCGCATTGTTCCTCCACCACCGCAATATGATGGGTGACCGGTGGAGAGTTAATCTCCCTTTGATCGGGTTTAAGCCCAATCCGATCGTAGTCCGTAGCGACTCCCAAGGCGGCGATGCGATCCAGGAGCTCGTTTAGGGAAGAGAGCTCCATTGGATCCATCTACTCGGCAAATTCCAAGCCGACATGGAGGCTGTTTTCGATGACCCGAGAAGTCATCGTCGGTGCAACAGCCGAACGGGCGGTCATGATGAAACTGCCTAGCCTGAGAGTTTGGCCGACAGCCAGGGCTCCCCCGGCGGTAATGTTGTTTTTAACAACGAGATGAGGCATCCTTCCTTACGGTGACGGCATAGTGGAACTCTCAATGAAATCACCAATGTCGGTGTCAAAACCGGCGAATCTCGGGTAGGGGGTCCCGAACTGTGCTTCTAAGGCGGATGGTAACAGGAGGCAGGGGACACGATGTTTACCCAGGTTCGGGCCCTCTTGATGGAGGTAATACCCTACGTCCTGCTTGATTGTTCTTGATAATATGAGTAGTACAAGAGTTGATCTACCACGAGATCGAAGAGGCTAAACCCTAGAAGCTAGCTTATGGTATGATTGCTGTTGGTCCTACTGACTAAACCCTCCGGTTTATATAGACACCGGGGGGCTAGGGTTACACAAAGTCGGTTACAAGGAAGGAGAACTACATATCCGTACTGCCAAGCTTGCCTTCCATGCCAAGGAGAGTCCCATCCAGACACGGGACGAAGTCTTCAATCTTGTATCTTCATAGTCCAACAGTCCGGCCAAAGGATATAGTCCGGCTGTTCGGATACCCCCTAATCCAGGACTCCCTCAGAGGGGATGAAGAGGAAACCAACGAGCAGGAGTTCCAGAAGGCCACTGACGCCATGTGCATTGACGAGGGTGCATCTCTGCACTCCTCTCAGTGCCAACTTAAACGGTGGGCACGTGAGGTCAATGCCGTGGAGCCAGCGGCAGAGTCTCGGAAGCCACTCAAGTGGTCACACACGCCCATCATCATTGACTAAGAGGACCATCCTAACCGCACCACCATGGTAGGATGTTTGCCGTTGTTGGTTTCACCGAGAATTCACAACCTTAAAGTCACAAAGATGTTGGTTGACGGCGGGGCCGGGTTGAATCTGATTTCCCCAAAGGTTATCAACAAGCTTCAGATAGCAGAGGAAGAACTCAAGGTCACGGGCACGTTTCAAGGAATCAACCCCAGAAGGAGTCATCCTAAGGGAAAGATCACGTTGTCAGTGACATTCGGAGGAGAGTTGAACTACTGGATTGAGAAGGTTGTGTTTGATGTGGTCGACCTCCCCCTGCTGTACAATGGAATCCTTGGACGCCCAGCTCTGGCAAAGTTCATGAAGACATCCCACTATGCCTACAACACTTTGAAGATGCAGGGCCGGTGGGAGTCATTTCCATTCCGTCAGACGAGAAGGATGCAATTATTAGCATGGATAAGATGTACCGGGACGCTGTTGCGGCATAGGCCGCAGAAGCCACAGTTCCCGCCAAGGAAACCAAAGGAAAGAAGAAGGCTAGTAGGTACACCAACAAGGAGTCTGGGAAGTGTACCTCTTCGGAGTGTGTTGTGCCTGTTGATGACTTGCCATAGAGTTCCAACAACAAGAGATCCAAAGCTGCTGCACCTCATGTGAAAAAGGTCCCGGCAGGGCTGGCTGGTACTAATGGTACCTTTACTATCAGTGCCACCCTTGGTGACAAATAGGAAAGCGCACTCGTTGCCTTCCTGCGGGCGAATGTCGATGTGTTTTCTTGGCAACCATCTGACATCCACGGTGTTCCCAGGGAGGTAATCGAGCACCACCTTGCTGTCTGCCCACATGCCCGACCCTCAAGCAGAAGGTTCGAAAGCAAGCTTTGGAACGGCAACAATTCATTGCAGAAGAGATCAGGAAACTTTAGGTAGCTTGCTTGGTCAGAGGAGTACTGCATCCAACATGGTTAGCAAACCTGGTGGTCATATGCAAGGCTAACGGGAAATGGAGGCTTTGTATAGATTTCACATACCTCAACAAGATCTACTCGAAGGACCCATTTTCCTTTGCCGCGCATCGACCAAATTGTGGACTCCACTTCAGGTTGTGATTTTCTCTCTTTTCTGGATGCGTACTCTGGATGCCATCAATTTTTTATGTCCAAGGAAGATGAAGAGAAGACCTCATTCATCACCCCATGTGGCACATTATACTTCGTGTGCATGCCTTTCGGGTTAAAGAGTGTCGGGTCCACTTTTGGAAGAGCAGTCCAGATTGGTTTTGAATCGCAGTTGCACAGGAACATTGAGGCTTATATGGATGATATTGTGGTCAAGACCAAGGACAGATCAACCCTCATATAGGATTTGGAAGAGACATTTGCTAATCTCCGCAAGATCAACTTGAAGCTTAACCCGGAGAAGTGTGTGTTTGGTGTTCCCTCCGGCAAGCTCCTCGGGTTCTTCATATCCCATTGTGGGATAGAAGCCAACCCTGATAAGATCAAGGCTGTCGAGTAGATTCAGGCACCCAGGTCAGTTAAAGATGTGAGGCGTCTGACAGGATGCGTTGCTGCACTTAGCAGGTTCATCTCCAAGTCTACCGAGCGTGCCTTGCTGTTCTTCAAAATTTTGAAGAAGGCAGGACCCATGAAGTGGACTCCGGAAGTAGACGCTGCACTACAAGACTTGAAGGCCTACTTGTCCTCTGTGCCCACTTTGGCTGCTCCCGAACCACAAGAATCGTTGCCGCTATACTTAGCGGCAACTAATCAAGTGGTTAGCGTGGCCTTAGTGGTGCAGCAGGAAGTAGAAGAAACGGTGAGCGAGAACAACCCGGCAGGGTCAGATATGGTTTAGGACAAATAAGAGCACGGTAGCGGAGACAAACCCAAGGATGCGGTAAGGAATAAATTGGTGTAGCGCCCAGTGTACTTTGTCAGCTCCCTATTGCAGGGGGCTAGATCTAGGTACTCTGGTATGCAAAAGTTGATTTTTGGCCTCAACATGGCTTCAAGGAAACTACGCCACTAGTTCCAAGCCCATGAGATCACGACTGTTACCCATTTTTCTTTGCAAAGGATACTCTGAAACCCTGAGGCTACTGGGAGAATAGTGGAGTGGGCTTTGGAGTTATCTGGCTTTGGCCTGAAGTTCGAAAGCACATCTACAATCCAGAGCAGGGCATTGGCAAAGTTTATTGTCGAATGGACGCCAACCCCTGATGATGAGGTGCTTGAGATAGTTATCCCCGGCAAGGAAGCACCCCAAGAATGGATCATGTATTTTGATGGTGCCTTCTACCTACAAGCTGCAGGGGCTGGCGTGCTTCTTGTTGCTCCCACTGGAGAGCACCTGAAGTACGTCGTCCAAATGCATTTTCCTCAGGAGGAGGCTACCAACAATACTGCAGAGTATGATGGGCTCCTTGCCGGGCTCAGGATTGCCACTAAATTGGGGATCAAGAAGCTGATCATTCAAGGAGATTCACAACTTGTGGTGAGACAAGTCAACAAAAATTACCAAAGTCCATTGATGGAGGCATATGTTGAGGAAGTGAGAAGATTGGAGGAGCACTTTGAAGGGTTACAAACAGAGCACATACCCCATGCGGAAAACAACATTGCTGATCATCTGTGAAAGTGTGTTGTGCAAAAACTTCCTGTGGAACGAGGAACTTTTGTTCTCCATCTTACTCAGCCCTCCGTATCCCCAGCAACAATGGCCTGAAAGAGGACGAAATTGGACTCCGGTAAGCCTCTCCTGGTAGAGCCTTCCGGGACTCCTGGCAGGGACCCTGCCGGAAACAACTCCCCATCACTTGCCGGGCTGCACCCTCCTGCCGGGCCACTGGTCCCCGCGGTCGAGGAACGCCCCCCGCGAGCGGGGAGGTGCCATTATGTTGCTGAGCCCCAGAATCCAACTTGGGCAAGGCACATGGTACACTTCCTCCAAACAGGAGAACTTCCCGAAGAGCAAGAAGAAGATGAAAGAGTAGCCCAGAGGGCCAGTATGTATCATTTTATCGATGACACACTATATAGAAGACGGCCCAACTGTGTGAAATTGAAGTGCATTTGCCGGGAAGAAGGAAAGGGACTGCTGGCTGAGAAACACAAAGGCATGCGCGGCTCCCACATTGGATCAAGGGCGTTAGGTGGGAAAGCATTCCGGCAAGGATTCTATTGGCCCACAACCCTCTAAGATGTGGTCGAGCTAGTCACCAAATGTGAAGCCTGCCAGCTCCATTCCATGAACATCCATATGCCTGCCCAAGCTTTTCAGATAATCCCTTTGTCATGGCCGTTTTCGGTCTGGGGGGGCGATATCCTCGGCCCTTTCCCCCGAGCTGCCGGGGGCTTTGAATTCTTGTTCATTGCCATTGACAAGTTTACAAAGTGGCCGAAAGTATATGGCATGAGAAAGGTGACTTCTTAGTTAGCTATCAAGTTCTTGAAAGGATTGGTGTGCCTCTTCGGGGTCCCTGCCTGGAACATCACCGACAACGGCACCCAGTTCATGAGCCGCGCCTTCATGCAATATGTTCATGCCCTCAGAAGCAGATCTCATTTGCCTCTGTTGCACATCCCAGAAGCATTGGACAAGCTGAGAGGGTGAACACTGAAGTGTTGCGAGGACTCAAGAACCTTTCATAAGCTACAGAAGTGCGGAAGGCGATGGATCCACGAGCTGCCAGTGGTTCTTTGGTCCCCCATAATGACACCAAATCGAGCCACCGGGCAGACTCCCTTCTCCCTAGTCTATGGGGCAGAAGCAGTTATCCCCATAGAACTCATTTACGGGTCTCCTCGAGTGCTTGCCTACGATGAAGTAGCGCAGGATCAGCACCGGCGTGACGACCCTGTGCTTCTCGAGGAGAACCGCCTCCGGGCTGCTACGCGTGCTACATGCTATCAGCAAGCCCTGCTTCGCTATCATAGCCGCAGGGTTGAAAGGATCGAGAAGAGGTGTCTAGAGGGGGGTGAATAGACTCTTAAGAAAGAAAAGTAGCAATTTTTAATTTCTTCAAGTTAAGGTGGAGTTTTAGCACAAGTTTAAACATTCACAATACATTCAAGCAAGCATGGCAAGAGTATATGAGCAGCGGAAAGTAAAGCATGCAATTTGCAAGGAATTAAAGGGATGGGATTGGAGTGTGCAAACGCAATTTGAGACATGGCGATTTTTGGCGTGGTTCCGATAGGTGGTGCTATCGTACATCCACTGTAACGCCCCGAGACCGATGTGCCAGGTGTCCTCCAGTTATTCGCTGTTGTTGCCTTGTCATTTGCTTGCGTGTTGCATCTTGTCATGTCATCATGTGCATTGCATCATCATGTTTTCAAAACTTGCATCTGTTCCGGTCTCCTCGTTCTCCCTTTTGTCCGTTCTGAGCCCAACCACACTTGCACGCGCCCGCGGCATGTCCGAAATATTATTTTATAAGTGGCCGGAAAATGTTCTCGGAATGGGATGAAAGTTGGCGTGCGGTCTTATTATAGTGTAGGTAGACCGCCTGTCAATTTTCATCGCATTCGGAGTTCGTTTGATAGCCTAACCGTTAAACTATAGCGACACTATAGTCGGTCTAACGTCGGACGTTTTCGGTCTCCGGAAACAGTTGCCGGGCTGCACTCCTCTCCTCTCATCTCAGCCCAACCTCTCTTCACAGCCCTCTAGCCCACCTATCTAACCCCCCCCCCCCCCGCTCCGGGTCGTCCGATCGAGATCGAACGGCTCCGAAACGGACTAAAACCCCCAACCCTAGCTCCTCCTGCTATATATAGCAGCCCCCCTTGCCATTTTGGGCCTTCCCCTTCCTCCTCCTCGAAATCCGCGCCCCCAATCATCAGCCAGCCGCCTCCCACCTCCTCTGCCTCGTTTTCCGCGCCGGCCAAGTCCTCCGCCGCCACTTGTCGCGCCTCCATTAGCCCCGCCACCACCTGACCGCGCCCTCCACCAATCCTATGCGGCCACGTCGCCTCCCCGCGCCCCACATCGCCCAGCGCTGCCAGGCCCGCGTCAGGCCCGCCCAGGGCCCCGATCTGGGCTCTGAGGCCCGCGCTGCGCCGCCCTGCTCCCCGAGCTCTAGATCGGGAGAGGGAGTTCCCGATCCGAGCTCCTCCGCCGCCAATAGCGCCCCGCCCCCGTCAGCTCGTCATGGGCTCGCCGACCTCGTTCCTCGCCGGATCCCGCATCCCTAGCGCCGCCGTCTCGTCATGGCCAGATCCGGCCCTGGGGAGCTGAGCCCCGCCGGATCTGGTGCTCCTTTGCCTCACTGCCTCGCCGGAGCTCCTTCACGCCGCCGCCGCCGGACGGGATCGGGAGAGCCCCGATCCGCTTCGCCGTTGACCATCGGGCGCCGCCGCCCCTGCCTCCCCGATCCGATCGGGATGCAGGGAGACGAGCACTCCGTTGACCGCCTCCGCCTCCTTCCGTGTGGGCCCTGCATCCAGGCCCAGCTGGCCTGCCCCTCCAGCCCGCTTCGTCCTCCGTCGTCCCGCGCGTGGGCCGCCGCGATGGCGCCAAGGCCCAGCGCGCCGCCCCCGCCTCGGCCTGCTTCCTCCTCCACCGACTGGGCCAGGCCCTGGGTGAGCCGAACCCCAGCGCCCCCTCCTCTTGTTTTTTTCACTCTTGTTGGGCTGCCCACTGCACTGTTTAGATTCGGCCCGATTCATGTCTTTTCCTGCGGAACGATTTTGCCCATTTATCCAGAGATTGCCAGTTTTGCAGATTAGTCCCCCTAGTTCATGCATTTAGTAACTCACTAAACGTGCATCGGATTAAAATGTTTTATATATGAAACTTGCTCAGAATTTTGTGTAGATTAATAATATCCAACTTTCATCTATGTTTAAAATATTTAAAATGTTGTTTGCATTAATTTGCTCCTATGCCATGCTAAAATGATTTAATTCATAACTAATTAACCGTAACTCCGATTTTAATAATCTTTATATGTAAATGGGGTAGAATTTTGCCTAGTTTAACATGGTGGCATCATCTTGCATGTTTAACAACTCTAAAATATTGTTTAGGGAAGAACAGTACCAAACCTAATTTATGCTCATGAGGAGTTTCCGGAATTGTTGTTCTTTGCTTCCGGCCTCATTTAACCTTGACTAGATAGGTAGTTTTCATTTGCTTCACCTCTTGCCATGTTAATCAACATTTAATATTGTTGGGGTACATAAACGAGAGAGAACTAAATAATTGATGTGGTGTTTCGTCAATATGCAACTCGTTGCATATTGAGCTTCCACTTAATTTGTAGTTTTGCTTGTGCACTTTGCCATGCCATGCTTCATTAAACCGGACATGCATCATCCTTGTTTGTGCATCATGCCATGTTTATGTGGTGGTTGTTTACCATGATTGTTTGCTTCTTTCCGGTGTTGCTTCTTCGGGTTGGTTCCGGTAACGTCGTGTTTGTGAGGACCCGTTCGACTACGTTCGTTTGTCTTCTTCATGGACTCGTTCTTCTTCCTTGCGGGATCTCAGGCAAGATGACCACACCCTTGAAATCACTACTATCTTTGCTATGCTAGATGCTCGCTCTTTTGCTATGCCAATGCTACGATGCCTACCTTTTGCTTGTCAGCCTCCCAAATTGCCATGTTGAACCTCTAACCCACCATGTCCTAGCAAACCGTTGATTGACTATGTTACCGCTTTGCTCAGCCCCTCTTATAGCGTTGTTAGTTGCAGGTGAAGATTGAAGTTTGTTCCTTGTTGGAACATGGAGATGTTGTTCCTTGTCGGGACTTTTATTTACTTGTTGGGGTATCACAATATATCTTATTTAATTAATGCATCTATATACTTGGTAAAGGGTGGAAGGCTCGGCCTTATGCCTGGTGTTTTGTTCCACTCTTGCCGCCCTAGTTTCCGTCATATCGGTGTTATGTTCCCGGATTTTGCGTTCCTTACGCGGTTGGGTTATAATGGGAACCCCTTGACAGTTCGCTTTGAATAAAACTCCTTCGGCAAGGCCCAACCTTGGTTTTACCATTTGCCACCCAGCCTTTTCTTTTCCCTTGGGGGTCGCGCGCCCAAGGGTCATCTTAATTTTAACCCCCCCGGGCCAGTGCTTGTCTAAGTGTTGGTCCAACCCAGAGCACCGTGCGGGGCCGTCCCTTGGCAACTTGGGTTACGTTGGCTCCCGTACGCTTAGCTTATCCGGTGTGCCCTGAGAACGAGATATGTGCAGCTCCTATCGGGATGTTGGCGCATCGGGTGGTCTTGCTGGACTTGTTTTACCATTGTCGAGGATGTCTTGGAGTACCGGGATACCGAGTCTGATCGGAATGTCTCGGGAGGAGGTCTATTCCTTCGTTGACCGTGAGAGCTTGTCATGGGCTAAGTTGGGACACCCCTGCAGGGATTTGAACTTTCGAAAGCCGTGCCCGCGGTTATGGGCAGATGGGAATTTGTTAACGTCCGGTTGTAGAAAACCTAAACTTGACCTTAATTAAAATGAATCAATAGCGTGTGTAACCATGATGGTCTCTTTCCGGCGGTGTCCGGGAAGTGAACACGATTGTTGGAGTTATGCTTGACGTAGGTTGCTATAGGATCACTTCTTGATCATACTTTTTCGACCGTGCTTTGCCTTCTCTTCTCGCTCTCATTTGCGTATGTTAGCCACCATATAAGCTAGTCGCTTGCTGCAGCTCCACCTCATACCTTTACCTTACCCATAAGCTTATATAGTCTTGATCGCGAGGGTGCGAGATTGCTGAGTCCCTGTGGCTCACAGATACTTCCAAAACCAGCTTGCAGGTGCCGATGAGACGGTATAGATGACGCAACCAAGCTCAGGAGGAGCTCGATGAAGATCTTGTCCTTTGTGTTGTTTCGTTCTAGTTGTTCAGTAGTGGAGCCCAGTTGGGGTCGATCGGGGACCTTTGTCGCATTTGGGGTTCTTCTTTCATTTTGGCTCCGTAGTCGGGCCTTGATTGTATCTGATTGATGTAATGTTTTATTCATGTAATTGGGTGAAGTGGCGATTGTAAGCCAACTATGTATCTCTTTCCCTTATTATATTACATGGGTTGTGTGAAGATTACCTCACTTGCGACATATGCCTTCAATGCGATTATGCCTCTAAGTCGTGCCTCGACACGTGGGAGATATAGTCGCATCGAGGGTGTTACAAGTTGGTATCAGAGCCTTCCCCGACCCTAGGAGCCCCATTGCTTGATCGTTTTTAGTGGCCGAGTTGTGTCTAGAAAAAAATGTTTTGAGTCATTTAGGAATTATATATCGGAGAGTTTAGGAATTCTTTTTACTTCCCAGTCTCCTCATCGCTCTGGTAAGGCATCCTGACGTAGAGTTTTGACTCTTCTCTTCTCAAATTTCACTAAATTTTTTTTTAGGATCACGCGGGTATCTTCGAATCGTTCCGATGGTTTTATGATGAGAACATTGTCTTGGTGCCTCCTGTCAGGGGTTTTGTGGAAGTGTCCCGGGGAGTTGAGCTCTGAGGTGTTGTCGTCATAATTTTATCGTTGCAGTTCTGGAATACCTGAGTTTAGTACGCCGACATCGAAAATCTCTTTTATGCAGTTCGTTGGTGAGATAACCTCGACGCCACCCAGTACTGGGGCGGGAGTTCGGGAGTATCGCCATAACTTGTATAACGGATGCTTTTCGAAGGTTGAGGTAGATGATTTCCGAAGGTTTCTTGGTTATGTGTTGAAGGATGGATACAGCTGGATGTAGGATTTGCTAGTTTGGGTGAGATATTATGCTTCCCCTGTATCCCCAACACCTGATTGCATAACCGGAAAATTTCGGGAGTTTCATAGGTGGGAATTCAAGTAGCTCTTAGGATATCTTTCCGACGGATGTATGATATGAAATTGGGGTTCGACGTCTAGTGGTCCGCCTATTCACGGTCGGTTTTACAGTGGTCTCGTTGTGTCTTAAAGAGTCCTTGGCTATGCCGACTCGGGGACGCTTCGTATGTCATGTGCACTGCCTTGTACATGATGGTGCTGTACGATCGAGCCCGTGTAGGCCCCACCACGAAAACTTCGGACGAAATCTCTATCATATGTTTGTTCCGGCTTATTCTACGAGCCAATCCTTTGTTTTGTTTTGAGTTGTGGTATTTGAGTTGCTTCAATGTCAAGTGTTGATTCCATACCTTTTTTGAAACGGTGTTCTCATACTTCGATGTGAATACTAATCCTTCTTGATCATCGAGATTGTGCTGTCAATCCTTTTTAACCGGTGTGCTCCTCCTCAAGTGGATCCAATCATTTCAACATTTGCAAGATCAAGTATCAGTTCCTCTCAACGGTGTTCGTTTCATCCATTCCAAATTGTCTTTGTTTTTCCCACCCTCCCTCCCCTTGTTTTCTCCAGGGATTCAGATTTCTTATCCAAGTATCCTTTATTGATGGAAAGCATCTCCATTCCTTTTCGTCAATTTTCTTATCCGGTGATGCTCATGAAGATGCTAACGAAGTTTCTAGTTCATCATTCTTCATTCCTTTTCTTCTCCGGTGGAACCAATTCAAGCTTTCGGTGTTGATCATATTCTTTTCCGTATATCAATGTTTTTCTCATACCGTTGCACCTCATAATCATCCACCTCTTGCTATTCAATTGTTCCGGAGTGCTCAAGAAATCCCGAAGATTCGTGCTTACACTCTGCTTTCGTTCAAGCTCTTTCAAGGATGTTATCTCATTCAAGTCATTTAATTCAACCGGTGCAATCTCTCTTTGAAATCGTTCTATGGTGTATCTTTTCAGTGGGCCCTAACCCACAGGTTTTTTCCCAGGATCTTACCTGACTCTTCTAATTCTCCCGGAGCTATCCTCAAAAATTCTTTTCGAAGTTTTGACGTAAGAATGAATTGCCATCAGTCAAATGTCCTCCTCTAAAACCTTTCAAATTCTTTTCATCGTGGGCTCAACCTCTTCATTTTGATTCTTCCGGAGTGCCTAAATAAGTCATGATGGTATTTCTCGTCGTCATTCTCAGATTTTGAAGACCGAGGAAGGTTTGTTCCTCCATATATTGCTCCATTCTCTTCAAGATTCGTGATTCCACCTTGTTGCCATCCTCTCATAATTATATTCGATTGTGAGAATTCTTTTCACCCATCCGGAGCATTTGAAGGGTATTTTCAGTTTGACTATCCGGAGTCCATCATTTCAGAAGACTTGTTCGTTCTCAGCTTTCAGCTCTCGTTCCCCAAATCTCACCGGTGCATCATTCAATATTCTCTAATCAGCTCATGATCTTTTGTTCTCGTGGATCTAATTTCCATCAAGTATTTTCATTCGTTCTCTAATTCTTCCCGGTGTTTCTTTATCTTTACTTCGTTCATTTCCAATTCTTACGGTGATTCGTTCAAGATTTCTCTTCCTAATCAATTTATTCATTATTTCAATTCTACCGGTGGTTCGTTCAATATTTTCCAAAGTTGGCGCTATATCTATCTTAATGCTCTCTACGAGAATAAGTAATATGCCAAATCCATCGATTGTCATCAATTTAATTGGTGAAGGATAAGCATAGTGTAATTCTTATTCTTGTTTCATTCAAGTGATTAATTCCTTATTCCGGAGGTGCATCATATCACATTCTTGGTTCGAGATGCTTTATCTTTTCTTCCCAAGAGTTCCAAGCTTTTGCAATTACATCTCCATGGAGGTTCATCCAAATCATTACAAGGTTTCACCTTGTGTTTTCAACTTCTCTTTCCTTTTGTCTGATCATCCTTTTGTTACCGGAGTTCTTCTTGAAGGCTCTACATGTCGGTTCATCAAAGATTTAATTCCTTCTCGAAGTGTTCTTTGAGATTCTTTTCAGAGGAGTTCAAGTATTCTTCATCTTGTAATCCGGAGTGCAATTTCTTTCTATCGTATCATTGGAGGTGGTATTATGTCATTCTTGATAATTTGGAATTCATGCTTCATGATTCACATGTTGTCATGAATGAGATATTTTAAATCCATCAATCTCGTCCTTGGAATTATCTTGGGTTATATTTCACCTAAAGCCTTCCCTAAGGATTGTCACTATTTATGGTGCTTTTAAACGACCCTAGTCCTTCATCCATCCTCCCGGTGAAATAAGTTTCTCGTCTCCTTGTTCTTACCAATCAAATTTATTCCGTGAGTGGCAAGTTGTCACCTCATAATTTTGAGATGTCTTCTATAAGTCCATATCAAGCTTATCCTTTCGTTGTTGGTTTTCCAACAACTCCGTTCGACCCGTTTCCAAAGGATGCCTTCTCAAGCTCTTTTGTGGCAGAAGTTGGCATTTTCTCCTCAATTCTCCTATTTCAATTATCCATCTTCTATTCTTTTGTTCCGGAGTCATTGTGATGTTGCTATCTTCAACCTTTCCTTTTGTTTTTGTCAGGACCTTGTTCCTTTCTTACTTATTCATTTAACCGGAGTGTCGTGCCTTCTTTTCAAGTTATATCACCTTATCAAGTTATTATTCAATTCCTTTTCGTTTCAACCAGAGTGCTGCCTGAATTTGGTCTTCCTTGATCCCCTTCTTTAACCGGAGTGTTTTCAATATATATCTTGCCTTCAACCTCAAGGTTTTTCGCAATGCTCTTTGTCCCTCGCTTCTAATGGAGTGTTTTCGACCTAGTTCACCTTCGTTGTATTCTTTTCTCGAATTTGTTCAACCTCGCAAGGTTCTTGGTTTCACTCGTTTGTCAAAGAAGCAACTTAGTTTTACCGCTTCTCTTTCTCTTCCGTTTTCCCTCCGGTGCCATTCTAGATCTCGGGACGAGATCCTCTCGTAGTGGTGGAGTGTTGTAACGCCCCGAGACCGATGTGCCAGGTGTCCTCCAGTTATTCGCTGTTGTTGCCTTGTCATTTGCTTGCGTGTTGCATCTTGTCATGTCATCATGTGCATTGCATCATCATGTTTTCAAAACTTGCATCTGTTCCGGTCTCCTCGTTCTCCCTTTTGTCCGTTCTGAGCCCAACCACACTTGCACGCGCCCGCGGCATGTCCGAAATATTATTTTATAAGTGGCCGGAAAATGTTCTCGGAATGGGATGAAAGTTGGCGTGCGGTCTTATTATAGTGTAGGTAGACCGCCTGTCAATTTTCATCGCATTCGGAGTTCGTTTGATAGCCTAACCGTTAAACTATAGCGACACTATAGTCGGTCTAACGTCGGACGTTTTCGGTCTCCGGAAACAGTTGCCGGGCTGCACTCCTCTCCTCTCATCTCAGCCCAACCTCTCTTCACAGCCCTCTAGCCCACCTATCTAACCCCCCCCCCCCCGCTCCGGGTCGTCCGATCGAGATCGAACGGCTCCGAAACGGACTAAAACCCCCAACCCTAGCTCCTCCTGCTATATATAGCAGCCCCCCTTGCCATTTTGGGCCTTCCCCTTCCTCCTCCTCGAAATCCGCGCCCCCAATCATCAGCCAGCCGCCTCCCACCTCCTCTGCCTCGTTTTCCGCGCCGGCCAAGTCCTCCGCCGCCACTTGTCGCGCCTCCATTAGCCCCGCCGCCACCTGACCGCGCCCTCCACCAATCCTACGCGGCCACATCGCCTCCCCGCGCCCCACATCGCCCAGCGCCGCCAGGCCCGCGTCAGGCCCGCCCAGGGCCCCGATCTGGGCTCTGAGGCCCGCGCTGCGCCGCCCTGCTCCCCGAGCTCCAGATCGGGAGAGGGAGTTCCCGATCCGAGCTCCTCCGCCGCCAACAGCGCCCCGCCCCCGTCAGCTCGTCGTGGGCTCGCCGACCTCGTTCCTCGCCGGATCCCGCATCCCTAGCGCCGCCGTCTCGTCATGGCCAGATTCGGCCCCGGAGAGCCGAGCCCCGCCGGATCCGGTGCTCCTTTGCCTCACTGCCTCGCCGGAGCTCCTTCACGCTGCCGCCGCCGGACGGGATCGGGAGAGCCCCGATCCGCTTCGCCGTTGACCATCGGGCGCCGCCGCCCCTGCCTCCCCGATCCGATCGGGATGGAGGGAGACGAGCGCTCCGTTGACCGCCTCCGCCTCCTTCCGCGTGGGCCCCGCATCCAGGCCCAGCTGGCCTGCCCCTCCGGCCCACTTCGTCCTCCGTCGTCCCGCGCGTGGGCCGCCACGATGGCGCCAAGGCCCAGCGCGCCGCCCCCGCCTCGGCCTGCTTCCTCCTCCACCGACTGGGCCAGGCCCTGGGTGAGCCGAACCCCAGCGCCCCCTCCTCTTGTTTTTTTCACTCTTGTTGGGCTGCCCAGTGCACTGTTTAGATTCGGCCCGATTCATGTCTTTTCCTGCGGAACGATTTTGCCCATTTATCCAGAGATTGCCAGTTTTGCAGATTAGTCCCCCTAGTTCATGCATTTAATAACTCACTAACCGTGCATCGGATTAAAATGTTTTATATATGAAACTTGCTCAGAATTTTGTGTCGATTAATAATATCCAACTTTCATCTATGTTTAAAATATTTAAAATGTTGTTTGCATTAATTTGCTCCTATGCCATGCTAAAATGATTTAATTCATAACTAATTAACCGTAACTCCGATTTTAATAATCTTTATATGTAAATGGGGTAGAATTTTGCCTAGTTTAACATGGTGGCATCATCTTGCATGTTTAACAACTCTAAAATATTGTTTAGGGAAGAACAGTACCAAACCTAATTTATGCTCATGAGGAGTTTCCGGAATTGTTGTTCTTTGCTTCCGGCCTCATTTAACCTTGACTAGATAGGTAGTTTTCATTTGCTTCACCTCTTGCCATGTTAATCAACATTTAATATTGTTGGGGTACATAAACGAGAGAGAACTAAATAATTGATGTGGTGTTTCGTCAATATGCAACTCGTTGCATATTGAGCTTCCACTTAATTTGTAGTTTTGCTTGTGCACTTTGCCATGCCATGCTTCATTAAACCGGACATGCATCATCCTTGTTTGTGCATCATGCCATGTTTATGTGGTGGTTGTTTACCATGATTGTTTGCTTCTTTCCGGTGTTGCTTCTTCGGGTTGGTTCCGGTAACGTCGTGTTTGTGAGGACCCGTTCGACTACGTTCGTTTGTCTTCTTCATGGACTCGTTCTTCTTCCTTGCGGGATCTCAGGCAAGATGACCACACCCTTGAAATCACTACTATCTTTGCTATGCTAGATGCTCGCTCTTTTGCTATGCCAATGCTACGATGCCTACCTTTTGCTTGTCAGCCTCCCAAATTGCCATGTTGAACCTCTAACCCACCATGTCCTAGCAAACCGTTGATTGACTATGTTACCGCTTTGCTCAGCCCCTCTTATAGCGTTGTTAGTTGCAGGTGAAGATTGAAGTTTGTTCCTTGTTGGAACATGGAGATGTTGTTCCTTGTCGGGACTTTTATTTACTTGTTGGGGTATCACAATATATCTTATTTAATTAATGCATCTATATACTTGGTAAAGGGTGGAAGGCTCGGCCTTATGCCTGGTGTTTTGTTCCACTCTTGCCGCCCTAGTTTCCGTCATATCGGTGTTATGTTCCCGGATTTTGCGTTCCTTACGCGGTTGGGTTATAATGGGAACCCCTTGACAGTTCGCTTTGAATAAAACTCCTTCGGCAAGGCCCAACCTTGGTTTTACCATTTGCCACCCAGCCTTTTCTTTTCCCTTGGGGGTCGCGCGCCCAAGGGTCATCTTAATTTTAACCCCCCCGGGCCAGTGCTTGTCTAAGTGTTGGTCCAACCCAGAGCACCGTGCGGGGCCGTCCCTTGGCAACTTGGGTTACGTTGGCTCCCGTACGCTTAGCTTATCCGGTGTGCCCTGAGAACGAGATATGTGCAGCTCCTATCGGGATGTTGGCGCATCGGGTGGTCTTGCTGGACTTGTTTTACCATTGTCGAGGATGTCTTGGAGTACCGGGATACCGAGTCTGATCGGAATGTCTCGGGAGGAGGTCTATTCCTTCGTTGACCGTGAGAGCTTGTCATGGGCTAAGTTGGGACACCCCTGCAGGGATTTGAACTTTCGAAAGCCGTGCCCGCGGTTATGGGCAGATGGGAATTTGTTAACGTCCGGTTGTAGAAAACCTAAACTTGACCTTAATTAAAATGAATCAATAGCGTGTGTAACCATGATGGTCTCTTTCCGGCGGTGTCCGGGAAGTGAACACGATTGTTGGAGTTATGCTTGACGTAGGTTCCTATAGGATCACTTCTTGATCATACTTTTTCGACCGTGCTTTGCCTTCTCTTCTCGCTCTCATTTGCGTATGTTAGCCACCATATAAGCTAGTCGCTTGCTGCAGCTCCACCTCATACCTTTACCTTACCCATAAGCTTATATAGTCTTGATCGCGAGGGTGCGAGATTGCTGAGTCCCTGTGGCTCACAGATACTTCCAAAACCAGCTTGCAGGTGCCGATGAGACGGTATAGATGACGCAACCAAGCTCAGGAGGAGCTCGATGAAGATCTTGTCCTTTGTGTTGTTTCGTTCTAGTTGTTCAGTAGTGGAGCCCAGTTGGGGTCGATCGGGGACCTTTGTCGCATTTGGGGTTCTTCTTTCATTTTGGCTCCGTAGTCGGGCCTTGATTGTATCTGATTGATGTAATGTTTTATTCATGTAATTGGGTGAAGTGGCGATTGTAAGCCAACTATGTATCTCTTTCCCTTATTATATTACATGGGTTGTGTGAAGATTACCTCACTTGCGACATATGCCTTCAATGCGATTATGCCTCTAAGTCGTGCCTCAACACGTGGGAGATATAGTCGCATCGAGGGTGTTACATCCACGTCGATGGAGACTTCAACCCACGAAGGGTAATAGTTGCGTGAGTCCACGGAGGGCTCCACCCACGAAGGGTCCACGAAGAAGCAACCTTGTCTATCCCACCATGGCCATCGCCCATGAAGGACTTGCCTCACTTGGGTAGATCTTCACGAAGTAGGCGATCTCCTTGCCCGTACAAACTCCTTGGTTCAACTCCACAATCTTGTCGGAGGCTCCCAAGTCAAACCTAACCAATCTAGCAGACACCACTCTCCAAAAGGTAATATATGGTGTGTTGATGATGAACTCCTTGCTCTTGTGCTTCAAATGATAGTCTCCCCAACACTCAACTCTCTCTCTCACTGATTTGGATTTGGTGGAAAGATGATTTGAGTGGAAAGCAACTTGGGAAGGCTAGAGATCAAGATTCAAATGGTTGGAATGGAATATCTTGGTCTCAACACATGACTAGGTGGTTCTCTTTCAGAAAATGAATGCTCGAATGAAGAGTGGGTGGAGGGGTATTTATAGCGTCCACACAAATCTAAGCGTTACACACAATTCACCAAACTCGGTGGGACCGAATCAGAAAACTCGGTCAGATCGATTCATTTCATAATGTGACCGTTAGGCATTTCGGTGGGACCGATATGATCAACTCGGTGGGACCGATGTGCTAGGGTTAGGGTAAAACCTCATCTCGATATGACCGATTACACAAACTCGGTGGGACCGATTTTGGTAATAAGCAAAATAGAGAGTTGGTCAGGCAAACTCGGTGGGACCGATTGCTTATCTCGGTGGGACCGAAATAATTGCAACAGGCAACAGAGAGTTTGCAAGCCCATCTCGGTGAGACCGATATCCCATTGGTGAGAACGAATTGATTAGGGTTTTTGGCAGTGGCTATGTCAAGTGAACTCGGTGGCGCCGGATAGATCAAATCGGTGGGGCCGAGTTTGAGTTTTGGTTTGGGACATATGTGGATATGAGAAAGTGGTTGAGGGTTTTGGATCATATCACTAAGCACTTTGAGAAAGAAAGACATTAAGCAACACCTCATCCCCTTTTAATAGTATTGGATTTCCTAAGGACTCAATGTGATCTTGGATCACTAAAATGAAACTATAGATCCTTGAGCTTTTTAGATTGAGACTATCCTTTGTCCTTAGCATCTTGAAGGGGTTCCACATCTCTTGTCCACGCCACTCCATCTGTTGAACTTATCTGAAATATACTAGATATAAACATTAGTCCAACAAGAGATATGTTGACATTAATTACCAAAACCACCCAGGGAGCACTTGTGCTTTCAATCTCCCCCTTTTTAGTAATTGATGGCAACATACATCACAGCTTTAGATAAAGATATAAGGAATAGTAGGTAAAGCTTTGGAAAGACATGTAACATGCATAGGCTCCCCCTACACATATGCAATCATGTAAATGCAGAGTATAAGAGCATGTGAATTCATAACCATGATAGAGCAAGCAATGAGTTACATGTATCTTGGCTATATGCATTAGAGCAAATGATGTGGATATAGGGAATATACCTTCATGTTCATGAATCCTTCTTGCAAACAATATGTATAGTAGCAAGAAATCATCATGCACATGGGTGTGATGCATATACTTACCTTGTGGTCTTGGGGTAGCTTTGTAAGAGACGAACCTGAGTAAAAAATGTTAGATAACACAAAAACATCTACTAAACAGAGCAAGAACAGCAAACCACAAGAGTACCAAGATTGGAATGACATGTAGAGACTGAGTACTGGGTACTCCTATTGGATATAGACATGTCCCCAAAGGAAAAGATATGCAATGAATTCAAGATTTACTTTCCTCAGATGTCTTTCTCCCCCTGAATCTTATATGGGATAATGGGAGAAGATAGGGACAAAAAAATAAGAGCACAAACACATAATAAACTAACATGTATTTCTCCTCTAAAGACATGTGACTTCTCTCCTCTTGAACACCAAGCATCCGGGGTCTCTCTCCATTTGATATGATTAAGCATTCTCCCCCTTTGAAGTACTCTCCCCCCTTTTGAAGGGAATAAGCTATGATATGATCTCTCTCTCCCCCTTTGACATCAATTTCCAAGAAGGGATCTTCTGGATTGTGAGTAAAAATAGGTTTGGTCCTTGAGTCATAGAACAAAGTAGCATATAGAGTGTGATGCTGGTAGAGGACAAGAATCATCGAGTGGATCTGGATCAATTATGTAGGATGCAAATGACAAAGTGTCTTCTCAGCATTGAAATCGGTAACACCGAGTTGTTTACTTCGGCGGCACCGAATTGGTTCGGTTATACCGAAAGAGACAAATCGGTGTGTCCGAGTTCAACACAGGGAAAACAATTGTCATCTCAGCTCACTAGGCAAATAAGATCTCACAAAGATTTGCAAGGAATTAACTAAAGGATTTGCAATGACTTTGATGCAGGGAATGTAGAACAACACAAAGAAAAAGAAAATAAATCTAGATGAAGTTTTTTTTGAAAAGAGAAGGGAAACAAACATGCAAGAGACAAATGTAAGAATATAGAGAAACACTAGAGAACTTCATCTAGAATTGGTCGGCGACAAAGTCACCTATGTTAGAGTATATTGACTGAGGAGTCAAGTGAGAACACTTGATCATAGGTCATACTCATCGTTTAAGCTCAAAACGGGGTTAACATTTTTCGTTTAAGCATTTGATGTATTCACATCTTGTTGAGTTGCTTTGACCCATGACTTGGGGTAAAGCTTCTCTAACATGGAATAACATACCTTGGGTGGTGGTGTTGAACTTGATCATGTAGTTGAACTTGTGTGGGATGCTCAAGGTTGATGTAGCTCATCAAAGATTGGGAGCACCACTTGTAGTTTGAGTTCATCTACCTACATGGGTTAGTCTTGCAAGGAAGAGCACTTGTGTATTCAAATTGACAATGATGAATTTGATACCAAATGAAATTTCATATATAGAAATGGTCAAATGATATGTTGAAATATTTCATGCTTCCTTGTCTTCAACCACCATATTGTAGAGACTTGGTGATGTAGAGATTGCTCAAGATGTGGGTGATTTGCTATCTCATAGATTTTGATACATCCAAGTACCTACAAGGGTTAGACAGCATGCAAGGGTGCATATATATCCAAGACATATGATATCATCATAACAGAAACATCAAGGATTAGTCAAAGGTTCATGCCTAGCATGTATCCAAATGGAGTTTCTACTCCAAGTTTGAAGCATCAATGATGTTCAATTCACCTCTCAAACGACAAAACACTTTCTCATCAAGTGGTTTGGTGAATATATTTGCCAATTGCTTATCGGTATGAACATGCTTAAGATCAATGTCCCCTTTAGCAACATGATCTCAAATGAAATGATGATGAACTTCAATATGCTTAGTTCGAAAATGTTTCATGGGATTATGAGAAATCTTAATAGCACTTTCATTGTCACAAAGCAATGGAACATGGTTCACATAGATCCCATAATCTTTAAGAGTTTGGGTCATCCAAAGTAATTGAGCACAACATGAACCGGCGGCAATGTATTCCGCTTCGGTGGTGGATAAGGATATTGAGTTTTGTTTCTTGGAGGACCAAGACACAATAGATCTACCAAGAAATTGACAAGTACCCGAACTGGACTTTCTATCAACCTTGTCACCGACATAGTCCGAATCGGAGTAGCCAACAAGATCAAAAGAAGACCTCTTAGGATACCAAATGCCGAAATTAGGTGTATGAATTAGGTATCTCACTATCCTTTTCACAGCCTTAAGATGACATTATTTGGGGGGCGCTTGATATCATGCACACATGCAAACACTTAGCATAATATCAGGACGGGAGGCACATAGATATAACAATGAACCAATCATAGAATGGTAAACCTTTTGGTCAACCGGTTTTCCATCTTTGGTCAAGTCAAGATGTCCACTAGTTGGCATGGGAGTTTTCATACCTTTGCTTTCTTGCATGTTGAACTTCTTGAATAAGTACTTGGTAAACTTTGTTTGAGAAACAAAGGTTCCTTCCTTAGTTTGCCTGATTTGTATCAAAAGAAAGAACTTGAGTTCACTCATCATAGACATCTCAAACTTCTCCGACATTAGCTTTCCAAACTTTTCACTAAAATGAGGGTTAGTTGAACCAAATATGATATCATCAACAAAATTTGGCACACAAATAATTCACAATTAACCCATTTAGTAAAAAGAGTGGAATCTATCTTTCTAATCTCAAAGACTTTTTCAACAAGGAATTTGGTCAAACATTTATACGACGCTCTAGGAGCTTGTTTAAGACCATAGAGAGCTTTGTGAAGTTTGTAAACATGATCGGGTTTCTTAGGATTAACAAAGTCGGGAGGTTGTTTAACATAAACTTCCTCCTCAATTTCTTCATTTAGAAAAGCACTTTTAATGTCCATTTGGTACAAGGTAATATCATGGTGATTAGCATAGGCAAGTAAGATGCGGATGGACTCAAGTCTAGCAACAGGGGCATATGTCTCACCATAGTCCATACCTTCGACTTGAGTGTAGCCTTGGGCGACGAGACGTGCTTTGTTGCGAACAACTTGTCCATCTTCGTCTTGCCTGTTGCGAAACACCCATTTGGTACCGATGATGTTGTGGTTGTTGTCGGGCTTCTCGACCAAATTCCACACTTGGTTTCTCTCAAAATTGTGTAGCTTTTCATGCATGGCATTTGTCTAATCCGGATCTTCCAATGCTTCTTCAACCTTCATAGATTCAATGCTAGAGATGAATGAATAATGTTCACAAAAATTATCCAAACGAGTTTTAGAGCGAGTGATTCTCCTGGTTTGAATATCATTGAAGATTTGTTCAACGGGATGGTCTCGTGAAACTCTTGCTATCGAACTCATCGGAGCTTTTGTTTGGGTCGGGGTGGAACATCTTCTTCACCATCTTGTTCTTCTCCTTGGCCTTCTCCATTGTTGGCGTTGTCGTTCTCTTGTCGAGGTGGAGAAGGAGGTTGATGAGGTTCATCTTGGTGTACTTCCTCGTTTTCTTCATCATGGTGTGTCCCATTTGTGCATGCTTCCATGTCAACTCTTAGTTCACCTTGACGTGAGGTCGAAGCTTCCACTTGGATGGATGAGGTAATTTCCTTCACCTCCATTGGACAGGCCTTGCCAATAGAAAAGTCTTGGATAGCTTCCGAAGGGTCTTTGTCTCCTACATCAATTGGCAATTGCTCTACTTGCGAGCCATTAGATTCATCAAACTTCACATCTACCATCTATTCAACCTTTCGGGTGAAATTATTGTAGACACAGTAAGTGTGCGAGTTTGAGCCATAACCAAGTAGGAAACCCTCATGAGATTTAGGAGAAAATTTAGAACTATGATGCTTGTCAAGAATGCAGCACTTTGAGCCGAATACCCCAAAGTATCCAACTTGGGGTTTGTTACCGGTGAGAAGTTCGTATGCCGTCTTGCCGAGTAGCTTGTGAAGATACAAGCAATTTGTGTTGGGGAACGCAGTAATTTCAAAAATTTCCTACGCACACGCAAGATCATGGTGATGCATAGCAACGAGAGGGGAGAGTATTGTCTACGTACCCTCGTAGACCGTAAGCGGAAGCATTATGACAACGCGGTTGATGTAGTCATACATCTTCACGATCGACCGATCCTAGTACCGAAAGTATGACACCTCCACGATCTGCACACTTTCGGCTCGGTGACGTCCCACGAACTCATGATCCAGCAGAGTGTCGAGGGAGAGCTTCGTCAGCATGACGGTGTGATGACGGTGATGATGATGCTACCAGAACAGGGCTTTGCCTAAGCACCTCTACAATATGACCGAGGTGGATTATGGTGGAGGGGGGCACCGCACACGGCTAAGAGATCAATGATCAACTTGTGTGTCTATGGGGTGCCCCCTGGCCACGTATATAAAGGATGGAGGGAGGAGGAGGCCGGCCCTCATAGGGCGTGCCCAAAGTGTGGATTCCTACTAGGACTCCTTAGTCCTAGTAGGATTCCACCTCCTACATGGAATAGGAAAAAGGGAAGGGAGAAGGAGCAGGAAGGAAGGGGGCGCCCCCTTTCCCTAGTCCAGTTCGGACCAGTCCATGGGGAAGGGGCGCGACCACTCTTGAGGCCTTTCTCTCCTTTCCCGTATGGCCCATTAAGGCCCAATACGGATTCCTGTAACTCTCCGGTACTCCGAAAAATAGCCGAATCACTCAGAACCATTCCGGTGTCCGAATATATCCTTCCAATATATCGATCTTTACGTCTTGGCTATTTAGAGACTTCGCATCATGTCCCCGATCTCATCCGGGACTCCGAACAAACTTCAGTAATCAAATCACATAACTCATAATACAAATCATCACAGAACGTTAAGCGTGCGGACCCTACGGGTTCGAGAACTATGTAGACATGACCGAGACACATCTCCGATCAATAACCAATAGCGGAACCTGAATGCTCATATTGGCTCCTACATATTCTACGAAGATCTTTATCGGTCAAACCGCATAACAACATACGTTGTTCCCTTTGTCATCGGTATGTTACCTGCCCGAGATTCGATCGTCGGTATCTCAATACCTAGTTCAATCTAGTTACCGGCAAGTCTCTTTAGTCGTTCCGTAATGCAACATCCCGTAACTAACTCATTAGTCAGATTGCTTGCAAGGCTTATAGTGATGTGCACTACCGAGAGGGCCCAGAGATACCTCTCTAACAATCGGAGTGACAAATCCTAATCTCGATCTATGCCAACTAAACAAACACCATTGGATACACCTATAGAGCACCTTTATAATCACCCAGTTACGTTGTGACGTTTGGTAGCACACAAAGTGTTCCTTCGGCATTCGGGAGTTGCATGATCTCATAGTCATAGGAACATGTATAAGTTATGGAGAAAGCAATAGCAACAAACTAAACGATCATCATGCTAAGCTAACGGTTGGGTCAAGTCAATCACATCATTCTCTAATGATGTGATATCATTAATCAAATGACAACTCATGTCTATGGTTAGGAAACATAACCATCATTGATTCAACGAGCTAGTCAAGAAGAGGCATACCAGTGACATTCTATTTGTCTATGTATTCACACATGTACTAAGTTTCCGGTTAACAGAATTCTAGCATGAAAAATAAACAATTATCATGATATAAGGAAATATAAATAACAACTTTATTATTGCCTCTAGGGCATATTTCCTTCAGTCTCCCACTTTCAATAATCTAGTTCACATCGTCATGTGATTTAACACCAATAGTTCACATCTTTATGTGATTAGTTCACATATCCATTTGACTAACACCCAACGGGTTTACTAGAGTCAATAATCTAGTTCACATCGCTAGGTGATTAACACCCAAAGAGTGATCATGTTTTGCTTGTGAGAGAAATTTAGTCAACGGGTCAGCCACATTCAGAGCCGTATGTATTTTGCAAATTTTCTATGTCCACAATGCTTTGCATGAAGCTACTCTAGCTAATTGCTCCCACTTTTGATATGTTTCTAGATCGAGACTTAGAGTCATCTACATTGGTGTCAAAGCACATCGATGTAACTCTTTATGACAAACTCTTTGTCACCTCCATAACTGAGAAACATTTCCTTATTCAACTAAGGATATTTTTGACCACTGTCCAGTGATCCACTCTTGGATCACTATTGTACCCTCTTGCCAAACTTATGGTGAGGTGCACAATAGGTCTGGTACACAGCATAACATACTTTATAGAACCTGTGACCGAGGCATAGGGAATGATTTTCATTCTCTTTCTATTTTCTGTCGTGGTCGGGTTTTGAGTCTTTACTCAACTTCACACCTTGCAACACAGACATGAACTCCTTCTTTGATTTTTCCATTTTGAACTACTTCAAAATCTTGTCAAGGTATGTACTCATTGAAAATATATCAAGCATCTTGATCTATCTCTATAGATCTTGATGCTCAATATGTAAGTAGCTTCATCGAGGTATTTATTTGAAAAACTCTTTTCAAACACTCCTTTATGCATTCCATAAAATTCTACATTATTTCCGATCAACAATATGTCATTCACATATACTTATCAGAAATGTTGTAGTGCTCCCACTCACTTTCTTGTAAATACATGCTACACCGCAAGTCTGTATAAAACCATATGCTTTGATCACTTTATCAAAGTATATACTCCAACTCCAAGATGCTTGCACCAATCCGTAGATGGATCGCTAGAGCTTGCACACTTTGTTAGCACCTTTAGGATTGACAAAACCTTATTCTTGCATCATATACAACTCTTCTTTAAGAAATCCATTACAGAATGCAGTTTTGACATCCATTTGCCAGATTTCTTAAAATGTGGCAATTGCTAACATGATTCAGACAGACTTAAGCATCGCTACGAGTGAGAAAATCTCATCATAGTCAACATCTTGAACTTGTCGAAAACCTTTTGCGACAATTCGAGCTTTGTAGATAGTAACACTACTATCAGTGTCCGTCTTCCTCTTGAAAATCCATTTATTCTTAATGGTTCACCGATCAACGGGAAAGTCAATCAAAGTCCATACTTTGTTCTAATACATGGATCTCATCTCAGATTTCATGGCTTAAAGCCATTTCGCGGAATCTGGGCTCAACATCGCTTCCTCATAGTTCGTAGGTTCATCATGGTCAAGTAACATGACCTCCAGAACAGGAATACCGTACCACTCTAGTGCGGAACGTATTCTAGTTGAACTACGAGGTTTGGTAGTAACTTGATCTGAAGTTTCATGATCATCATCGTTAACTTCCTCACTAATTGGTGTAGGAATCACTAGAACTGATTTCTGTGATGAACTACTTTCCAATTCGGGAGAAGGTACAATTACCTCATCAAGTTTTACGTTCCTCCCTATCATTTCTTTCGAGAGAAACTTCCTCTCTAGAAAGGATCCATTCTTAGCAACGAATATCTTGCCTTTGGATCTTTGATAGAAGGTGTACCCAACAGTTTCCTTTGGGTATCCTATGAAGACGCATTTCTCCGATTTGGGTTCGAGCTTATCAGGTTGAAACTTTTTCACATAATCATCATAGCCCCAAACTTTAAGAAACGACAACTTAGGTTTCTTGCTAAACCACAGTTCATATGGTGTCGTCTCAGCGGATTTAGATGGTGCCCTATTTAACGTGAATGCAGCTGTCTCTAATGCATAACCCCAAAATGATAGTGATAAATCAGTAAGAGACATCATAGATAGCACCATATCTAATAAAGTACGGTTATGACGTTAGGACACACCATTACGCTGTGGTGTTCCAGGTGGCGTGAGCTGCGAAACTATTCCGCATTGTTTCAAATGAAGACTAAACTCGTAACTCAAATATTCTCCTCCACGATCAGATCGCAGAAACTTTATTTTCTTGTTACGATGATTTTCCACTTCACTCTGGAATTCTTTGAACTTTTCAAATGTTTCAGACTTATATTTCATCAAGTAGATATACCCATATATGCTCAAATCATCTGTGAAGATCAGAAAAAACGATACCTGCCACGAGCCTCAACACTCATCGGATTGCATACATCAGTATGTCTTATTCCCAATAAGTCAGTTGCATGCTCCATTGTTCTGGAGAACAGAGTTTTAGTCATCTTTCCCACGAGGCATGGTTCGCAAGCATCATATGATTCATAACCAAGTGATTCCAAAAGCCCGTCAGCATGGAGTTTCTTGATGCGCTTTAGACCAATATGACCTAAACGGCAGTGCCACATATAAGTTGCACTATCATTATTAACTTTGCATTTTGGCTTCAATTTTATGAATATGTGTATTACTACGATCGAGATTCAATAAACCATTCACCTTGGGTGTATGACCTCAGAAGGTTTTATTCATGTAAACAGAATAACAATTATCCTTGACTTAAATGAATAACCATCTTGCAATATACATGATCCAATCATATTATGCCCTACGCAAACACCAAATAACATTTATTTTAGGTTCAACACTAATCTCGAAGGTAAAGGGAGTGTGCGATGGTGATCTTATCAACCTTGGAATCACTTCCAACTCACATCATCACCTCGCCCTTAACTATTCTCTATTTATTTTTCAAATCCTGTTTTGAGTTACTACTCTTAGTAACTAAACTAGTATCAAATACTGAGGTGTTGTTATAAACTCAAGTTAAGTACACATCAATAACATGTATATCAAATATATACTTTTGTTCACTTTGCCATCCTTCTTATCCACCAAGTATCTAGGGTAGTTCCACTTCCAGTGACCATTTCCTTTGCAGTAGAAGCACTCTGTTCCAGGCTTGGGTCTAGCTTTGAGCTTCTTCATGGGAGCAGCAACTTGCTTGCTATTCTTCTTTGAAGTTCCTCTTTCTTTCCCTTTGCCCTTCTCTTGAAACTAGTGGTCTTGTTAACCATCAACACTTGATGCTATTTATTGATTTCTACCTTCGCCGATTTCAGCATCGCGAAGAGGTTGGGAATTACTTTTGTTATCCCTTGCATATTATAGTTCATCACTAAGTTCTAGTAACTTGGTGATAGTGACTGGAGAACTTTGTCAATTACTATCTTATCTGGAATATTAACTCCCACTTGATTCAAGCAATTGTAGTACCCAGACAATCTGAGCACATGCTTACTAGTTGAGCTATTCTCCTCCATCTTGTAGGCAAAGTATTGTCAGAGGTCTTCTACCTCTCGACACGGGCATGAGTATGAAATACCAATTTCAACTCTTAGAACATCTTATATGCTTTGTGGCGTTCAAAAGGTTTTTGAAGTCCTAGTTCTAAGCTGTAAAGCATGGTGCACTAAACTATCAAGTAGTCATCATACCGAGCTTTACCAAACGTTCATAATGTCTGTATCTGTTCCTGCAATAGGTCCGTCACCTAGCGGTGCATCAAGGACATAATTCTTCTGTGCAACAATGAGGATAATCCTCAGATCACGGACCTAGTCTGCATCATTGCTACTATCATCTTTCAACATAGTTTTTCTTTAGGAACATATCAAAAATAAACGGGGAGCTACATTGCAAACTATTGATCTACAACATAGTTATGCAAATACTATCAGGACTAAGTTCATGATAAATTAAAGTTCAATTAATCATATTACTTAAGAACTCCCACTTAGATAGACATCCCTCTAGTCATCTAAATGATCATGTGATCCAAATCAACTAAACCATGTCCGATCATCACGTGAGATGGAGTAATTTTCAATGGTGAACATAACTATGTTGATCATATTTACTATATGATTCACGCTCGACCTTTTGGTCTCCAGTGTTTCGAGGCCATATCTGCATATTCTAGGCTCGTCAAGTTTAACCCGAGTATTCTGCATGTGCAAAACTGGATTGCATCCGTTGTATGTGAACGTAGAGCTTATCACACCCGATCATCACGTGGTGTCTCAGCATGACGAACTGTAGCAACGGTGCATACTCAGGGAGAACACTTATACCTTGAAATTTAGTGAGATATTATCTTATAATGCTACCGCCAAACTAAGCAAAATAAGAAGCATAAAGGATAAACATCACATGCAATCAATATAAGTGATATGATATGGCCATCAGCATCTTGTGCCTTTGATCTCCATCTCCAAAGCACCATCATGATCACCATCGTCACCGTCTTGACACCTTGATCTTCCATCGAAGCATTGTTGTCGTCTCGCCAACTATTGCTTCTACGACTATCGCTGCCGCTTAGTGATAAAGTAAAGCAATTACATGGAGATTGCATTTCATACAATAAAGCGACAACCATATGGCTCCTGCCAGTTGCCGATAACTGTGTTACAAAACATGATCATCTCATACAATAAAATTTAGCATCATGTCTTGACCATATCACATCACAACATGCCGTACAAAAACAAGTTAGACGTCCTCTACTTTGTTGTTGCAAGTTTTACATGGCTGCTACGGGCTGAGCAAGAACCGTTCTTACCTACGCATCAAAAACCACAAAGCGGTATAGTGATTGATTTTTGATCTTCGGAAAGAACCTTGTTCATTGAATCCGATTCAACTAAAGTAGGAGAAACTGACACCCACCAGCCAGCAGTGTGCGAAGCACGTCGGTAGAACCAGTCTCGTGTAAGCGTACGCGTAATGTCGGTTTGGTCCGCTTCATCCAACAATACCGCCGAATCAAGAATCAACTGGTGACAGCAAGCAATATGTATATACCCACGCCCACAACTCCTTTGTGTTCTACTCGTGCATATAACATCTACGCATAAACCTGACTCTGATGCCACTGTTGGGGAACGCAGTAATTTCAAAAATTTCCTACGCACACGCAAGATCATGGTGATGCATAGCAACGAGAGGGGAGAGTATTGTCTACGTACCCTCGTAGACCATAAGCGGAAGCGTTATGACAACGCGGTTGATGTAGTCATATGTCTTCACGATCGACCGATCCTAGTACCAAAAGTATGGCACCTATGCGATCTGCACACGTTCGGCTCGGTGACGTCCCACAAACTCATGATCCAGCAGAGTGTCGAGGGAGAGCTTCATCAGCACAACGGTGTGATGACGGTGATGATGATGCTACCGGAATAGGGCTTCGCCTAAGCACCGCTACGATATGACTGAGGTGGATTATGGTGGAGGGGGCACCGCACACGGCTAATAGATAAATGATCAACTTGTGTGTCTATGGGGTGCCCCATGGCCACGTATATGAAGGATGGAGGGAGGAGGAGGCCGGCCCTCATAGGGCACGACCAAATTGTGGAGTCCTACTAGGACTCCCTAGTCCTAGTAGGATTCCACCTCCTACATGGAATAGGAAAAAGGGAAGGCAGAAGGAGAAGGAAGGAAGGGGCCGCCCCCTTTCCCTAGTCCAACTCGGACCAGTCCATGGGGAAGGGGCGCGGCCACTCTTGAGGCCTTTCTCTCCTTTCCCGTATGGCCCACTAAGGCCCAATACGAATTCCCCTAACTCTCCGGTACTCCGAAAAATACCCGAATCACTCGGAACCTTTCAATATATCAATCTTCACGTCTCGGCCATTTCGAGACTCCTCGTCATGTCCCTGATCTCATCTGGGACTCCGAACAAACTTCGGTCATCAAATCACATAACTTATAATACAAATCGTCGTAGAACGTTAAGCGTGCGGACCCTACGGGTTCGAGAACTATGTAGACATGACTGAGAAACATCTCCGTTCAATAACCAATAGTGGAACCTGGATGCTCATATTGGCTCCTACATATTCTACGAAGATCTTTATCGGTCAAACCGCATAACAACATACGTTGTTCCCTTTGTCATCGATATTTTATTTGCCCGAGATTCGATTGTTGGTATCTCAATACCTAGTTAAATCTCGTTACCGGCAAGTCTCTTTACTCGTTCCATAATGCAACATCCCGTAACTAACTCATTAGTCACATTGTTTGCAAGGCTTATAGTGATGTGCATTACCGAGAGGCCCCAGAGATACCTCTCCGATAATCGGAGTGACAAGTCCTAATCTCGATCTATGCCAACTCAACAAACACCATCGGAGACACCTGTAGAGCACATTTATAATCACCCAGTTATTTTGTGACGTTTGGTAGCACACAAAGTGTTCCTCTGGCATTTGGGAGTTGCATGATCTCATAGTTATAGGAACATGTATAAGTTATGGAGAAAGTAATAGCAAAAAACTAAACGATCATCGTGCTAAGCTAACGGTTGGGTCAAGTCAATCACATCATTCTCTAATGATGTGATCTTGTTAATAAAATGACAACTCATGTCTATGGTTAGGAAACATAACCATCATTGATTCAACGAGCTAGTCAAGTAGAGGCATACTAGTGACATTCTATTTGTCTATGTATTCACACATGTACTAAGTTTCCGGTTAATACAATTCTAGCATGAATAATAAACATTTATCATGATATAATAAAATATAAATAACAACTTTATTTTTGCCTCTAGGGCATATTTCCTTCAATTTGTTGCATGACAAGCTGTCTCAATCGCTTCCGCCCTAAAATGTTTTGGAGCCTTGTACTCATCAAGCATCGTTCTCGCCATCTCAATAAGAGTCCAGTTCTACCTCTGAACAACTCCATTTTTTGAGGTGTGTACGTAGCCGAGAACTCATGCGAAATTCCTTCTTCGTAAAGAAAGGTATCCACATTCGCGTTCTTGAACTCCATTCCATTGTCGCTTCGAACCTTCTTGATCTTCAATTCAAATTGAGTTTGGGACTTCCTAGCGAAGTTCTTGAAGATCTTTTGGACCTGCGATTTATCATCAAGAAAGAACACCCACGTCAATCTTGAAAAATCATCGACTATGACTAGACCAAATGAGTTACCACTTAGACTTTTGTAGGCATTGGGACCGAAGAGATCCATATGAAGTAGCTCGAGCGGCCTTCTCGTGGTCATGATGTTCTTAATGGGATGTCTTCCTCCAACTTGTTTTCCTGCTTGACAAGCACTGCAGAATCTATCCTTGTCAAACATAACATCTTTCACTCCAAGGATATGATCACCTTTAATAAGCTTATCAAGAATTCGCATGCCCACGTGACCTAACCTTCTATGCCACAACCAACCTTTAGAAGATTTAGCAATTAAGATATTTCTAGGTTGAGCCTTTTTAGTGAAATCAAAAATGTAGAGATCACCTCTACGTATACTAGTAAAGACCATATTGTGGTTATCTCTACGAAACACTTGGCAATCTACTTCCGTGTAACATCCCAAAATTCTAAATTTTGGAATGTTATATTAAATAGATAGATTTAATTGACTGTTTGATTGATTGACTGAAAGTGAGTGAAATTCGAAACTTTTGAAAGTTAAATAAGAGGGAATAAAAGGACTTTCCCAAACTTTCATTTGGCATTTATGATCTTCGTGAATTCAAATTCTTTTCAAACACAAAACCCTAGAGAGAAGATGACATGACTTCTTCCATTTATTTAAATGACAAGGGGTGTTGAAAATATTTGAATTTCATTTGAGAACATTTCCAATTCTGAAACTTTATGCAACTCAATGATTTTCACGAGAGAAGATAAAATGACTTCTTCAAATTATGAAATATGAGTTGGGAGTTTCAAAGATCACATTTAAAGTCCTTTTTGAATTTATTTTCAATTTTGAGTTATTTGAGTTTTATTAAAATTGTTTTTCTCCAAAAACACAATATATGGAAAATAGGGTAACATGATTCCCTACATTAGAAAATTGGAGAAAAATTAATTTGAAATCATTTTGGTATTTTTAAAATGATTTTTGTTGGATTTCAATAGACCAGTAGCACTCTTTGTTTTATCTGATTTTGTGTGGATTTTATTTGGCATATTGAAAATGTTCATGTCGTAGAAAATCATTTTTCTGAAAATTTTGATATATTATATGCCTATATAATATTTTAGTTTATTTTTGTTATTTTTTGTTGTCTGTGAAAAATGTTTTTTTTAAAACTCTTCGAACAGTGTCAGGCCGAAGCCCAGCACTGCTCTCTCTCTCCCCGCGCCAGGCCAGCCAGCCCAGCTCCAGCCAGGCCACGGCCCAGAGCCAGCCGCGCCCGAAGCCGCTCCGCTCAGCTCACCCGCTCGCGCGTGCGATCGGCCGCCGCCTCGCTCAGCCACCGACAGGTGGGACCCACCTATCGGGTTCGTCCCCGACCTCTCGCCGGAGTCCCGCACGCGCACGCTCCGCCGGCCGACGCCGTGCTCAACCCGGACGCCCCCCTCGCCTTGCCCCTCGCCCAAGGCGACCCCGTATGTAAACCCTCGACCCCGGCCCCGTTTCTCCTCGAAACGCAGCCGCCCTCGCCTCCCCACGCCCCACGCAAACTCGCTGGAGTTCGCGAGCTCCGTCGAGATCTGCCACCATTGCCCCGCACTCCACCGCCGCCTACGCCCTATGCCGCCACCACCACCGGAGTCCCCTCGTCGCGCCACGCCTCCCCATGGGTTCGCCCGAGCCGGAGAGCCACCGGAGCCGCCGCCCCGTTCGTAGCCGCCGCCGTCTTCTCCGTCGCTGGCGACTCCAACCGCCGCGGTAACCACAGCCCTCCTCGTCCGTCCGATATGGATCTAAGGATCCAGATCCATTTGTTTTTTTTCTCTAAGCGTTTTTTTCCTATTTAGAGAGCGTTCATTAGCTTAGGCTCTGTAGCAAACGGTTTTCTTGAGTTAGCGTCCGGCGGTGAACGTTCGTTCGGTAGAATTTTTTTTCTTTTAAATTTCAGCCAGGGACCTAAATGTGAATACTTTATTTATAGAATAGTCCTTGTTCTTCAAACAAGCACAACTTTTTACTCGTTTGTCCAAATCCAACGAAACCAACGCCCACGTCTTCGTTATGATCCCCTCTATCCAGTAAAACAACTCAAACATGTTTTTGAAAAGTTTAAAATTTGAATTAGACCAGATTTGAATTCAAACTTCGTTTGATCATAACTTGAGTTTCATAACTTCGTTTGAGTTGATTCTTTTTGCAAATCGAAGCTCTTGACCTAAACTTTCTGATAAGGCCAAATTCACATAATTTTGGTACTGTTAGAAATTATTTTATGTTGTAAGAGTTATTTGCTTGGTTTTGATGTTTTCCGAATCGTTTCCTTCGATCTTTCTGATCTTTTGAGTGATTGCTTATATGTGGTTACTATTGCTTGCCTACGATAGATTGACCGGAGTGTGACGAGTAGATCTATCAAGAGTTTTGAGTGCGAGTCATCTTCATCAACGTTGCAGGCAAGTTCACACTTTGATCATATCCCCTTTCATACCCAGTTTTTATGCATTAGTTTCACCCTCAAACATTGCATGAGTAGGATTGATAACATGTGGGTATTGGGAAGTAGTTGATGAGGTAGGAACCTATTTCCCTTCATTCAAACCTTGGGAGTTAGTATTACGTTATGCTTATAGTGCATGCTATGCTCGTAGACGTGGATTGGGTTTTGAGAGTATTCATGACAGATGTGAGATTGTTAATTAATGGTTTACTTAAGGTGGCAACTTAAACACACATCTGGGTGGATTGAGGTACCTGGGTATTCCAGGATTGCCTGTCTAGGCACCTGGGTAGACCAGGATTGCCTGTTTTTTATGGACCGCCACCCAGGCTCAAAGGGATCATGAGATTATTCATACTAGAAACTTCCGTGTGCAGCCACAAGCTATTATGGGCTCTAGCATAGTTGATTAAGTCGTGCGAACTCTTACAGGGTAGACTAGCAGATGTAGCGGAAAGTAGGTGTAACGGTCTATCCATCTTAAGGTGCTAGCACTTCTGAAAGACTATGTCTCGGTCATCCGTTTCTCAAACACCATGTAGTGCGAGAAATCCAACGGAAGCGATCGAGTCTTGTGGGGAAAAGTGCGCAAACCTCTCCAGAGTGTATAAACTAATCATGGTTAGCCGTGTCCCCGGTTATGGAAATCTTGAGTATCTAGTACCTGGATTATCATGTGCATCTCATCACGTTACTTTAAATGAACATTGTTGGGTTTTAATGATGTTACTTAATTGGGATTGAGAATGCTGTCAACCATTCTCAATGTTCAACAACCACCATGATAGTTAATTAAAATGTATTCCTTTGTAGTAGGGAAAAATTGGCTTTCCACCAGCCAAATATGCATGTAGTGATAGCCTTTATTCATCATTATCCTCTGGTGTGAATTTGCCAGTACATTCAATGTACTGACCCTTTGTGGCTGCAACGTCTCATGTTGCAGGATTTCTTACGACGAGTAAGTGATACGTTAGGGTTACGATTTCTACACTCAACTTTGCCGTTGGTGTTGATGGGAATCCACAACCTTGTTACTTCCGCTATTTGGATTGAGGTAATAGTATTTACGTTACTTATACATGTGATTTACCTCTGTTATAAATCCTCGAGTACTGTGTGTGTCAGCATACCGATCCAGGGATGACACTTAAGCACAGAGACTTGATCCATTCGGGTCGGGTCGCTACAAGATGGTATCAGAGCACATGTTGATTGTAGGACGTGACCCTAGAAACTGGCAAGCCCATAGCAATGATTTTTCTCTACAACTTTCCCTTTCAAAAGATCTTTTACATCTCTTCTCCTCTGAGCTTATTCAAATATTCCCCTTTTAGTGAGACCATACACCCTTTTTCCCTTTTGACCCCTCGAAGATTCGACTAATGAGACCACTCCAATACATACAAGATATCAGAACAACTAAGACCACTTTGGAATGAAGAGTATTTTCCGTGCACCTGAATAATGGAAACTACAACGGTTGAAGACCAAAGACAAGTAGAATTTGAAATCTCTGAAGAATTCCCAGATTTGTATGACCTAGGAAGGCTATCCTTATGGAAACTTGGCAGACTATGGAAGTTGTCAATGCCCGAGATCAGGGTGTATCAGAGAAATACCTGAGCATGGAGAGTTAAAAACTTAAAGTTTTGTTAAAGAGAACCCTAAGGCAGGAGATATCAACTATGGAATGATAGCTCATGGGAATGACAAGAGCAAAAACACGGTTATCTGTGATGTCATCGCCCGCTGATGCTATTGTCACCATGCTGAGTTAAGGATGCATTTCTTCCGAATGGATTTGATGGAAGAAGGCTGATGGAGCACCTATTAGTAAGATGAAGTTTTAACCTTAGCCGGTGTATCACCAGGATCTGGAGTAATACATCAAGAAGTTTAAGATGGACTTGTAGGAAGTCATATTTGACAAGGAAGCATTTCGTGAAGAACTCAAGACCCCAGAAGTCGAAAGTAGCCAAGCTGGAGGAGCTACAACCTCGAGAAACCGGAGATTCGTCAGGAACTAGACCATGGTTCATGCCAAGGATGTTGAAACCTAGAAGTTTGAAATACAACTCCAGAATATTAAAGGATGTCATGAGAGATTTCACGTCAACAGAGTTGATCTGGCAAAAGAACTGGAGAAAGACAAGCATGATCGAAAGAAGCCATTAGAGGCATGAACAAGGCTTGAAGAGTTTGGATACGTTGAAGATTTATTGACCTTTAGAAGACCAAACCCCTGTTATATACCTATGTTAGATGCGACGTTTGTGAGCTGTCATTTGTTTGATGTTTTTCCGACAGCCACAGATAAAATCTGTCTTTTCAAAACCATTGTTTGTATTGTGCATCCCTCTCCCTCTCTCTCATCTCACCCCAAAACCCTTGGACCCAATAGAGGATGAATGGAGATGACCTTGTATTTTCTGGACCGATGAGTCAATTGGAGAAGGACCAATGGATTCAGAACATGGAGGATCACTTGAAGAAAAACCTTATAGTCGGAAAGGATATGACCCAGCATGCTTTTTAGTGCTTTGAAAGAGGTGCTGCTACTTGGTGGAGGATGTACCAAACCATGAATGGATGGCAAGGAGTAACCACTTGGAAAGAATTTAAGTTGACTCTGCCAAAGTCTCAGCTTGTTTCCCAGAAGTTGAAGCCTTATGAAAAGGACATGAAGAAACCTTGTGCATGCAAGATTTGTGCAGAAATAGGAGACACCCATAAAGAACACAAGGATGAATGCCCTAATTGTGAAAGAAGTCACCCAGTTGAAGAATGCCCAGCTAGGCAGATTACTTGTTTCTTGCGTGAAGGGATTACCCACTATCCTACTCAGTGTCACATTTACCCCATGGTACAACGAACCATCCAGCAGAAGAAAGAAGTAATGGAAGGAGCCCTCATGGAAATTTTAGAAGAAGCTGTGATGAAGGAAGATGTGGAGGACACACCTAAAGAGGACCCGAGTAAACCCTGCACCAAGTGATGCTATTCATGTGGAGAAGAAGGACACATCTCCCAGAATTGTATGAATGGGGATCTAGTAGAATTCCCAACAGAGGAAGTAGAATATGACCCACAAGAAATAGAAGCCATGATTGGCATGGAAAGGTCCAGGAAGAGAAGAAGAGTGGATTCCCGGAAGGATCAGGTTCATATCACATGTTATAGGTGCAAGGAGTCAGGGCACTACCTCAACAGTTGCCCAAAAAGGAAACCTCGATACTTGTCAGAAGTAATATGTTTTAGTTGTAATGGAGCAGGGCACTTTGCCAGAGAATGCTCCAAGGAGAAGGAGACTTTTGCTAGATAGTTGAGTTTGCAACCAAAGAAATGGAGTAGTAGAAGTGAGAACATTTTCTTTTATATTGAAGTGTTGAGTTGAGACATGTAATGGAAAAGCGAGAGATTGTAATCACTTGAGAATGAATAAAGTTAGCATCGTTGGTACTGATATGGATTTTATGAGTTGTTACTCTATGAAGAAGAATTTTGGCCATTCTGAGGATATGAGAAATATGGTCTATGGAAGATTTGTGCATTTTAAGGGTGGTAGTACCCTGTAAGAACCCTTGACCCCTGGAAAAGATAAGGATACTCCACTGAGTGGATTTCGGACAAAATGAATACGAGTTTTGTCTCGATATATGTGATGCCCCAAGAGTATGTGGGATGAAGTGGAGACCGTCAGTTGTTTGGACCAAATGTGATCAAGGAGTCAGAAGAGAATGTTAAGTTAACTCGAGATAGACTGAAGGTAGCTCAGTCCAGGCAGAAGAGTTATGCAGACTCAAAAATGCAAGGAGGTAGTCTATGAAATTGGAGATAGAGCATGTCTTCGTGAATCCCCTCTGCGAGGAATTAAACGATTTGGAGTTAAGGGAAAGTTAGCCCCGAGATTTGTAGGACATACCGAGTTTTGTAGCGTATGGGAGAAGTGGCCAAGAAGTTGGAGTCATCCGAAGGATGGTCAGGAGTTCATGATGCCCCATTTAAATTGTTTAGATGGTATAGTTTTGATATGTATCATCTCTTGACATGCTTAACAACATTTAATTTTGTTGAGTACCTAAACGAGAGAGAACTAAATAATTGATGAGGTGCTTCGTCAATATGCAACTCGTTGCATATTGAGCTCCACTTAACTTGTAGAGTTGTTTGTGCACTTTGCCATGCCATGCCTCTTTAAACCGGACATTCATCATACTTTTTTATGCATCATGCCATGTTTATTGTGATGGTTGTTTACTATGTTGTTTGCTTTTTTCCGGGTTGTTTCCCTCGTTAGCTTTGGTTCCGTTCCAGAGTTGTGAGGATCCGTTCGACTATGTCCGTTTATCTTCTTCAGGGACTCATTCTTCTTCCTTGTGGGATTTCAGGCAAGATGACCATACCCTCGAAATCACTTCTATCTTTGCTTGCTAGTTGCTCGCTCTTTTGCTATGCCTATGCTACGATACCTACCACTTACTTATCATGTCTCCCATATTGTCAAACCAAGCCTCTAACCCACCTTGTGCTAGCAAATCGTTGTTTGGCTATGTTACCGCTTTGCTCAGCCCCTCTTATAGCGTTGTTAGTTGCAGGTGAAGATTGAAGTTTGTTCCTTGTTGGAACATGGAGATGCTGTTCCTTGTTGGAACATGTTTACTTGTTGGGATATCACAATATCTCTTATCTAATTAATGCATCTATATACTTGGTAAAGGGTGGAAGGCTCGGCCTTATGCCTGGTGTTTTGTTCCACTCTTGCCGCCCTAGTTTCCGTCGTATCGGTGTTATGTTCCCGGATTTTGCGTTCCTTACGCAGTTGGGTTATAATGGGAACCCCTTGACAGTTCGCCTTGAATAAAACTCCTCCAGCAAGGCCCAAATTTGGTTTTACCATTCGCCACCTAGCCTTTTTTCCCTTGGGTTAGGCCAGCCCAAGGGTCATCTTTATTTTTTAAACCCCCTCGGGCCAGTGCTTGTCTAAGTGTTGGTCCGAACTGAGTAGACTGCGGGGCCACCTCAGGGAAACTTGAGGGCTGGTTTTACTCGTAGGATGTCTCATCTGGTGTTGCCCTGAGAACGAGATATGTGCAGCTCCTTTCAGGATGTGTGCGCATCGGGCGGCTTTGCTGGACTTGTTTTACCATTGTCGAGGATGTCTTGTAACCGGGATTCCGAGCCTGATCGGGTCTTCCCGCTAGAAGGAATATCCTTCGTTGACCGTGAGAGCTTGTGATGGGCTAAGTTGGGACACCCCTGCAGGGTTTTGAACTTTCGGAAGTCGTGCCCGCGGTTATGGGCAGATGGGAATTTGTTAACCTCCGGTTGTAGAAATCCTGAAGTTGATCTTAATTAAAATACATCAACCGCGTGTGTAACCGCGATGGTCTCTTTCCGGCGGAGTCCGGGAAATGAACACGGTGTTGGAGTTATGCTTGACGTAGGTTGTTCTAGGATCACTTATTGATCATAGTTTCTCGATCATGCTTTGCCTTCTCTTCTCGCTCTCATTTGCGTATGTTAGCCACCATATATGCTAGTCGCTTGCTGCAGCTCCACCTCATACCTTTACCTTACCCATAAGCTTAAATAGTCTTGATCGCGAGGGTGTGAGATTGTTGAGTCCCCGTGACTCACGGATACTTCCAAAACCAGCTTGCAGGTGCCGTTGAACCGTGCAGATGACACAACCAAGCTCAAGGAGGAGCTCAATGAAGATCTTGTCCTTTGTGTTGTTTCGTTCTAGTTGATCAGTAGTGGAGCCCAGTCGAGACGATCGGGGATCTGTGTAGCATTTGGGGTAGTCTTCTTTTATTTTGGCTCCGTAGTCGGGCCTTGATTGTATTTGGATGATGTAATGCTTTATTCATGTATTGTGTGAAGTGGCGATTGTAAGCCAACTATGTATCTCTTTCCCTTATGTATTACATGGGTTGTGTGAAGATTACCTCACTTGCGACATTGCTTTCAATGCGGTTATGCCTCTAAGTCACGCTACGACACGTAGGAGATATAGCCGCATCGAGGGCGTTACAGCATGTCTTCGTGAATCCCCTCTGCGAGGAATTAAACGATTTGGACTTAAGGGAAAATTAGCCCCGAGATTTGTAGGACATACCGAGTTTTGGAGAGTATGGGAGAAGTGGCCAACAAGTTGGAGTCATCCGAAGGACGGTCAGGAGTTCATGATGTGTTTCACGCTTCCCAGTTGAAGAAGTGACATGCAGAGATGGCCAATATTCCCCTGTAAGGACGCTTGACCCTGGAAAGGATAATGATGTTCCATGAAGTGGAATATGGACTCCATAAGTATAAGATTTTATCTCGGTATGTGGGATATCCCACGAGGATGAAGAGATAAATTACTATTGGACATAAAGGAGGTATGATGTCGGAAATATGGATCAATGGAAACTCCATGAGGAGTTTGAGTAATCATGTCGTAGTTTGGTGCCAATAGAAGGAAGTAAGACAGTACAATTGGACGGATTTAAAGAATACTAAGAAGTTGGAAGTTGGAATAATGATCAGTTGCCCGATGATAAGTTCAAGGACTACAAGTGATGAGATGGGCCATAACCCACATGCCCCAGGACCTGCCAAGAAGCAAGCACATTCTTGCTGAAGGAAAAACCCTGGAGGAAGATACGACGTTTATCAGCAGCCGATTTTGTAGGAGTTTACGAAAAACCTGAGAGTTGTGAAGGAACGATAGATGTTTGTTTGGCTTGCAGAATCTATGGATTTATCCGAACTTGGTTCGTCGACAAGAGAAATTCTGAAATGCCTGCGAGGATGACCGAGTGTTAGAATGCAAGATTCGCTAAACCGTATACAAGGTAATGATTTGGGTGCGGGATGGATTGATCACCATACTGACTTACTCTTATTGTTCGCCTTGCTATATGGGATGGTAAATCTGAGTGACTTACCTATAGTAGATCGCCGATGATCAAAACCTTGCTTAAAACTTAGAATTGTATAAGTATTTCCCTTGTACAAGGCAGCTTTTGCCAACCGTAGGTTATACGGTGAGGATCAACCCAGACCCATTTCCTGCAGGAGAAACCATAAATTGTTGACCACCATGAGATATCGATAGTTGTTTAGTATTGGCTCCAGATCCGTCAGCTAAGAAGACCCAATCTCGGAATAACCTTACCAAGAGGAAAGGACAGAAGAATTGAGGAAAAGGTTATGCCACTACCGGAAGAGCTCAGAGAAGGAATTTTCTCGAGGATCTAAGAAGACCGACACTGTCAAGAATAAGGATGGAGTATATGAGTTTTGATGGAACCGTAACCATGCTTTTAAGGGAGGTAGCACCCCAGACCCCTGTGATGATCGATGGATTTTGAGGAGACCCCCAAACCCTAACCTTTTCTTTCTAGCCTCTCCGAATCTCGAGGACGAGATTCATTTTAAGGGTGGTAGGTTTGTAACATCCCAAAATTTTAAATTTGGAATGTTATATTAAATAGATAGATTTGATTGACTGTTTGATTGATCGACAGAAAGTGAGTGAAATTCAAAACTTTTGAAAGTTAAATGAGAGGGAATAAAAGGACTTCCCCAAACTTTCATTTGGCGTTTATGATCTTCGTGAATTCAAATTCTTTTCAAACACAAAACCCTGGAGAGAAGATGACATGACTTCTTCCATTTATTTAAATGACAAGGGGTGTTGAAAATATTTGAATTTCATTTGAGAACATTTCCAATTCTGAAACTTTATGCAACTCAATGATTTTCACGAGAGAAGATAAAATGACTTCTTCAAATTATGAAATATGAGTTGGGAGTTTCAAAGATCACATTTAAAGTCCTTTTTGAATTTATTTTCAATTTTGAGTTATTTGAGTTTTATTCAAATTGTTTCCTCCAAAAACACAATATATGGAAAATAGGGTAACATGATTCCCTACATTAGAAAATTGGAGAAAAATTAATTTGAAATCATTTTGGTATTTTTTAAATGATTTTTGTTGGATTTTAATAGACCAGTAGCACTCTTTGTTTTATCTGATTTTGTGTGGATTTTATTTGGCATATTGAAAATGTTCATGTCGTAGAAAATCTTTTTCTGAAAATTTTGATATATTATATGCCTATATAATATTTTAGTTTATTTTTGTTATTTTTTTGTTATCTATGAAAAATGTTTAAAAAAAACTCTTCGAACAGTGCCTGGCCGAAGCCCAGCACTGCTCTCTCTCTCTCCCCGCGCCAGGCCAGCCAGCCCAACTCCAGCCAGGCCACGGCCCAGAGCCAGCCGCGCCCGAAGCCGCTCCGTCCGCTCACCCGCTCGCGTGTGCGATCGGCCGCCGGCTCGCTCAGCCACCGATAGGTGGGACCCACCTGTCGGGTTCGTCCCCGACCTCTCGCCGGAGTCCCGCACGCGCACGCTCCGCCGGCCGACGCCGTGCTCAACCCGGACGCCCCCCTCGTCTTGCCCCTCGCCCAAGGCGACCCCGTATATAAACCCTCGACCCCGGCCACGTTTCTCCTCGAAACGCAGCCGCCCTCACCTCCCCACGCCCCACGCAAACTCTCCGGAGTTCGCGAGCTCCGCCGAGATCTGCCACCATTGCCCCGCACTCCACCGTCGCCTACGCCCTACGCCGCCACCACCACCGGAGTCCCCTCGTCGCGCCGTGCCTCCCCATGGGTTTGCCCGAGCCGGAGAGCCACCGGAGCCGCCGCCCCCGTTCGTAGCCGCCGCCGTATTCTCCGTCGCCGGCGACTCCAACCGCCGCGGTAACCAGAGCCCTCCTCGTCCGTCCAATCTGGATCTAAGGATCCAGATCCATTTGTTTTTTTCTCTAATCGTTTCTATTTAGAGAGCGTTCGTTAGCTTAGGCTCTGGAGCAAACGGTTTTTGTTAGTTAGTGTCCGGCGGTGAACGTTCGTTCGGTAGAATTTTTTTTTCTTTTAAATTTCGGACAGGGACCTAAATGTGAATACTTTATTTATAGAATAGTCCCTGTTCTTCAAACAAGCACAACTTTTTACTCGTTTGTCCAAATCCAACGAAACCAACGCCCACGTCTTCGTTATGATCCCCTCTATCCAGTAAAACAACTCGAACATGTTTTTGAAAAGTTTAAAATTTGAATTAGACCAGATTTGAATTCAAACTTCGTTTGCTCATAACTTGAGTTTCGTAACTCCGTTTGAGTTGATTCTTTTTGCAAATCAAAGCTCTTGACCTAAACTTTCTGATAAGGCCAAATTAACATAATTTTGGTACTGTTAGAAAGTATTTTATGTTGCAAGAGTTATTTGCTTGGTTTTGATGTTTTCTGAATCGTTTCCTTCGATCTTTCTGATCTTTTGAGTGATTGCTTATATGTGGTTACTATTGCTTGCCTACGATAGATTGACTGGAGTGTGACGAGTAGATCTATCAAGAGTTTTGAGTGCGAGTCATCTTCATCAACGTTGCAGGCAAGTTCACACTTTGATCATATCCCCTTTCATACCCAGTTTTTATGCATTAGTTTCACCCTCAAACATTGCATGAGTAGGATTGATAACATGTGGGTATTGGGAAGTAGTTGATGAGGTAGGAACCTATTGCCCTGCATTCAAACCTTGGGAGTTACTATTACGTTATGCTTATAGTGCATGCTATGCTCGTAGACATGGATTGGGTTTTGAGAGTATTCATGACAGATGTGAGATTGTTAATTAATGCTTTACTTAAGGTGGCAACTTAAACACACATCTGGGTGGATTGAGGTACCTGGGTATTCCAGGATTTCCTGTCTAGGCACCTGGGTAGACCAGGATTGCCTGTTTTTTTATGGACCGCCACCCAGGCTCAAAGGGATCATGAGATTATTCATACTAGAAACTTCCGTGTGCAGCCACAAGCTATTATGGGCTCTAGCATAGTTGATTAAGTCGTGCGAACTCTTACAGGGTAGACTAGCAGATGTAGCGGAAAGTAGGTGTAACGGTCTATCCATCGTAAGGTGCTAGCACTTCTGAAAGACTGTGTCTCGGTCATCCGTTTTTCTCAAACACCATGTAGTGCAAGAAATCCAATGGAAGAGATCGAGTCTTGTGGGGAAAAGTGTGCAAACCTCTACAGAGTGTATAAACTAATCATGGTTAGCCGTGTCCCCTGTTATGGACATCTTGAGTATCTAGTACCTGGATTACCATGTGAATCTCATCACGTTACTTTAAATGAATATTGTTGGGTTTTAATGATGTTACTTAATTGGGATTGAGAATGCTGTCAACCATTCTCAATGTTCAACAACCACCATGATAGTTAATTAAAATGTATTCCTTTGTAGTAGGGAAAAATTGGCTTTTCGCAAAAACATTATAACCCTAGAGCCTTTCCACCAGCCAAATATGCATGTAGTGATAGCTATCAATCAAGAGCAGGCAAGCTATCAATCAAGTTTCCAGGTAATCCTCTAGTGATTAAATTGACAGTTCTAAGATTACGGAACATGCCAATAGACTCATCAAGGGTAGGATGCAAGGGGTCAACAAGGCGAGCATAAGGAGTAGTAATGTACTTGTTCAAGTGATATTCATTGAAAATCTCAAGCATCTCAATTTTCCACTCATGAAAGAACTCCCCATCAAGTATAGGCACTCTACGTCTAAGACTCCCCAACGTAGACTCATCCATCATCCTCCAAAGGTGCTTAAACCAAATAAATGGAGACCAAAGCTCTGATACCAATTGAAAGGATCAAGAAGAGGTGTCTAGAGGGGGTGAATAGACTCTTAACAAAGAAAAGTCATAGTTTTTAATTTCTTCAAGTTAAGGTGGAGTTTTAGCACAAGTTTAAACATTCACAATACATTCAAGCAAGCATGGCAAGAGTATATGAGCAGCGGAAAGTAAAGCATGCAATTTGCAAGAAAGTAAAGGGATGGGATTTGAGTGTGCAAACGCAATTGGAGACACAGAGATTTTTGGCGATAGGTGGTGCTATCGTACATCCACGTTGATGGAGAATTCAACCCATGAAGGGTAACGGGTGCGTGAGTCCACGGAGGGCTCCACCCACGAAGGGTCCACAAAGAAGCAACCTTGTCTATCCCACCATGGCCATCGCCCACGAAGGGCTTGCCTCACTAGGGTAGATCTTCATGAAGTAGGCGATCTCCTTACCCGTACAAACTCCTTGGTTCAACTCCACAATCTTGTCGGAGGCTCCCAAGTGACACCTAACCAATCTAGGAGACACCACTCTCCAAAAGGTAATAGATGGTGTGTTGATGATGAAATCCTTGCTCTTGTGCTTCAAATGATAGTCTCCCCAACACTCAACTCTCTCTATCTCTCACTGATTTGGATTTGGTGGAAAGATGATTTGAGTGGAAAGCAACTTGGGAAGGTTAGAGATCAAGATTCAAATGGTTGTAATGGAATATCTTGGTCTCAACACATGACTAGGTTGTTCTCTTTCAGAAAATGAATGCTCAATGTGTAGGAACGTTCTGATGGCTCTCTCTTTGAATGAAGAGTGGGTGGAGGGGTATTTATAGCTGTCGGTGTCAAAATCGGCGGATCTCGGGTAGGGGGTCCCGAACTGTGTGTCTAGGATCGATGGTAATAGGAGACGGGGGACACAATGTTTACCTAGGTTCGGGTCCTCTCTATGGAGGTAATACCCTACTTCCTGCTTGATTGATCTTGATGAAAATGAGTATTACAAGAGTTGATCTACCACGAGATCGTAATGGCTAAACCCTAAAAGTCTAGTCAGGCTATGATTATTCGGATCCATCTACGGACCTAGCCCTCCGGTTTATATAGACACAGGAGGGATCTAGGGTTACACAAGGTCGGTTTACAGAGAAAGGAATATTCATATTTGGTCGCCAAGCTTGCCTTCCACGCCAAGGAGAGTCCCATTCGGACACGGGTAGAGTTTTCGGTCTTTGCATCTTCACGACCCATCAGTCCGGCCCATATCCAATAGGTCGGATGCCCGAGGACCCCTTAGTCCAGGACTCCCTCAGTAGCCCCTGAACCAGGCTTCAATGACGAGGTGTCCGGCACGCAGATTGTCTTCGGCATTGCAAGGCGGGTTCCTCTTCCCGAATACTCCAAAATAGTCTTTGGATGAAAAAAATGTGTCTGGATCTGCAACACAAGTACCACACACGACCATAGAGAATATAATATTTCAGAGTCCCATCTACTGACAATTTTTTGTGAGATGATATCACGCCTGTCCGGTCATTATACGAACTATTTTTGTCTGTCGCTCTGCATTTCGAGATGCGGCTGTCATTGGCATGTCTTGTGAAAGCAGAGATCGTGTCCCCTTATTGCGGGATTCTCATCAATACGGGTGTGGGTAACCCAACCGTGCCGTTTACACAACCCTTGGGAATAGGCGAGTTTTAGGGCGAGTGGGGAGGCGTTTCGATATTCACTGCCTTTATAAGGGGATAAAGATTCCTCCTTCTTCTCACACGCCTTATCTCTTCCTCTTCCCTTCCACTCCTGAGCTCTAGCACCCAAGTTCTCATATTCTTCCCACTCGAGCAAGCACTCAACCATGTCCAGATCCGGAGGTAAAGGCAAGTGGATGGCCTCCTCCGTCAAGGAGAAGGACATTACTGAGCTTCGAGCGGCCGGGTATCTGGCAAAGGAAATCGCCCACCGTCTTCCAGCCCAGGGGCAAGTCATCCCCACACCAAAGCCCAACGAGAGGGTGGTATTCATCCTTCATTTCCTCCGTGGGCTAGGGTTTACACTCCACCCTTTCGTCCACGGGCTGATGGTCTATTACGGGCTAGACTTCCATGATCTATCCCCAAACTCTTTCCTCAACATCTCGGCGTTCATCATCATGTGTGAGGCCTTCCTCCCCATCCAACCCCACTTCGGGATTTGCCTGAAGGTCTTCAATGTGAAGACGAAGGTGGTGGATGGCCAGCACACGGAGTGTGGAGGCGCCATGGTGAGCAAGCTGACCAATGTCTCCTGGCCAAAAGGCACTTTTGCGGAGACTGTCAAGGAATGGCAGAAACAGTGGTTTTACATCATAGAACCCCGCGGCGCCACCTGGGCCGCAGCTGCCGAATTCAACTCCGGTGCTCCCATGCAACTCACCTCCTGGGTTGAGAAGAGCCCAAATTGGTCTTCGCTAGATGAGCTAATAGCGCTGTAGACACGCGTTCAAAGCATGGTGGAAAAAGATATCAAGCTTGTCGATGTAATCCAGGTGATGCTAGTTCGCCGGATTCTCCCGTGCCGAAGTCGAAGCCACCCTTTATGGGAGTTCAACCCAAAGAAGCACCATACCCTAAAGAGGCTCTTCGAAACCACTCACGAAGATGCCTAGAAGTTTCTCTTCAAGGGCAACGAGACACCGCTAGCCATAGACTCGGACCGCGGGCACGACATTAACCACCTCGCCAACGAGGTATGTCTTTTTATGCATCCTCTACTTGCTTGTTTCAAGGATGATATATGAGCTTTTATTATCATTACTTCTTCAGGAATGGATGGAGAGGGCGAAGCGGATCCAGTGTCCGGCTCCGCTGCCTGAAGAACCCGTCATCCCGCGTCTAGCGAAGATGCTGGTGTTGGCGCCTTATAAAGCGCCGGAGAAGAAGGCCAAGGGGAAGGCCAAGGGGGTCCGAAGTGTCCCCCGCCGCAAGGGCGCTTCAGACGCGACGTCCGAAGACAAGACCCGCTCCTCCGCCGCTGAAGACAACGACGATGAGGAGGAGAGCGATTCTCCCCCTGACGGGGGGGGGGGGGGAAGAAGAGGGCAGCCTCCACAATTCTGGAGGCGGAGGCGCCCAAGAAGGGGAAAGGCCCTCTCGTGGGAAGCTCCGCGTGGGACGTCGACAGCAGTCCGGAGCGACGCCCCCAGAACAAGCCTCTCGCTGCATCGTGAGTGCTAAGAAACTGTACCCCTCCATTTATCCGGCCTTTCCATCTTATGGTATATTATATGGTTTAATCATGTCATTGCAGTCCGACCGACGACAGCTCCCAGCGATCCTCATTAAGAGGCTCATTGGACTCCAAGGAGATGGCCAGCAAGACACCGCCGACCGCTTACTCTCCCAAGGCCAAGGGAGACAACGAGGTGATGTCCCAAAGGACCCTCCCGGGCCAGGGAGAGGTTCGGGAGGCCATCAAGGCGGCACCGGAGGGCAACACCTCAGCCACCGGACACATGGGGGAACAGGCCCCCATGGAGACTGATGATGGGGGCCTTGCTCAATTCGGCCCCCCTCTGAGCACGGATCTAGAGACTCATACGGCCCCAGAGTCCGACAAGCAGCCTCCTTCAAGGGAAGGAGGCGTGCCCGTCCCGCCGGCGATCTCTGTCCAACCAGAGGTGCCGGATAATCTATTGGAAGCGCTATGGGGCGCTTCCATTGTGGAAGAACACTGTATCCTTATGGGTACGGTGATTGAGAAGGTTCAGTCTGTTAAGAGCATACTAACTGAAGCCTGCAGCGGCCTGCTGACAGGTTTTGAGGTAAGCGGTGTTGACCGAGAAAATCCCAATATAGACAGTAGCCCCTGAGACACTGTCCGGTGTTTGGAAAGAAAAGCCATACAGATGATCGAGTAAAATTCGCAAGAAGCTAACCAAACTTTGTATGATTTGAATAAGTAGGCATAGCTGCTGGCCGCGACCTCACACAATGCCGAAGTCTCCGGACTAACGCAGAAACTGGAGCAGGCCGAAGAGGAGCTCGACCAGGCGAGGAAGCAGCTGGAGGACCAACAAGGTATGTAGCGACTCGCTATGTATTTGGAAAGAATAAATGATGTGTACTGACCGTAGTGTCATGATATGTGTAGGGGCGACAACTGAAAAAGGCCCTGGCCGAAGCCGAGGGAAAAGTTGTCAAGGAGCAGGCTGCTCGTAAAAAGCTTAAGGCCAGGCTGAACAAGGTCCAACAAGAGATCCAAGATGCTGTCAAGAAGTATGAGGCCTTGGAGGGAGATGTTTCGGCTCGAGAGGCCGAACTCAAAGGCTCACCAAAGAGCGGAAGCAGACCGGGTTGAAGCCCAGGGTGCCCTCCAGGAGATCTAGGAGGCCAAGAAGATCGCAGTGGGTAAGGCATTTAGTATGCAAAGCAAGCATGTGAAGAAGAAATGTCTCCTACTAACCCGGATTGGGAGTTCTCCAGGGGCATTTGCAGATGTGCCGCGTAGTGTGTCCGACGCCGTGGAGTTCTTCCGAGTCGAAGAAGGGAGCTCAGCGGAGAAGTTGTTCTGGTCGCAGTATCTTGCGCCAGAGCATCCCGTGCCCTTCACCGATCAGCTAAAACAGCTGGTGGGGCTGCATAGGGTGGCCAAATAGGCCATGAAGGATTTGATAATCCAGTTGTGGCCAGATGAAGCTATGCCCAGCAGCTACTTCGGAGTCGTGAAGCGGCTGGTGAACGCCTGTGGTCGGCTGGACGTCGTCAAGCGATCGACCTCCATTAAAGGGGCACGCATGGCCTTCGCCCACGTCAAGGTGTGGTGGGCGAAGATGGACGCCGTCAAGCTGATGACCGAGGGGCCGCCAGAGGGCAAGGAGCACTGCACACCAGAGCGGTATTTTGCAGATGTCCTAGAGGGGTCGCGCATTGTAGCAACGCAATGTGTGCAAGACATTATTTTTGAAGGAATACAATCATGTTGTCTTTGCCCTGTATGATGAAACAAAATCTTTATGTAATATAATGTTTAGTTAAAAAATTCTCCTCCTGTGCGGCCGTTGTTGGGAATATGACTACCAGGTATGACCCGCCCAGGAGGGTCTTGGTCAATCTTCATGGCGGGTTATTAAAAGAAGCCCAGTGAATATACAAGGCGATGGGTTATTATAAGACTTGTAGTAGGCCCAAGCCCAGAGGCGGCTTAAGGCCCCTAATGGTAAACCGCCATGTATAATTAAGACTTGTAAAGAAAGGCATGTAAGAGAAGTCACCGAGCCGGACACGTTGTATGAGACGGACGGGACTCTGTAGGCCGCCAGGCGTCTACCCGTGTATATAAGGGGGTGACCCGGCGGCGGCTTAGGGCAAGAAACAATAGATCGAGAGCCAAGCTAGCGTATTTTCGCTCCTTGGTCATCAAAACCTAGCAATACCACAACAACTGGACTAGGCTTTACCTTCACCACAAGGGGCCAAACCATTATAAACCTCTCATGTCGTTTGTCTCGATTAACCCCTTTAAGCTTCCTAGTTGCGATGGCTCCATGACTAAGTCCTTTAACTAGGACATCTGCCATGACAATTCCACGACAGTTGGCGCCCACCATGGGGCCAGCGCACGGTGGATTTGAGTTCTTAAAGGGCAGCTTCGAAGGGCTCAAGGGATACGCTGTGGGCCGGATGACCAAGAGTCGTCGCGGCAAGATCTACATCGATGATGCAGGCTGGGGCCCCGACGCCGGCTCAATTGAGTACGGGTACCGGGTCCCCTTCGGCGGAATCCATGTCTTCATCAGCCGGATCGTCGAGCCAGGCCCTGAGCCGGACATCTGCACCGACCTCATCGAGACGGCTCAGCGTGCGAGACCTGCCCGGACTAAGCCCGCCATGAAGCGTGCCTTCGTGGGTTGTATCCATGGAGGGGAGTTCTCTGAAGGATCTGCGGATGGCGGTGAGACGACCATCTATTCTGACGGTGAGTCGTCCACAGGCGAGACAGATTCATTATATCAACTACCAGATGGCGGGCTTGGGGGCTGTTCCGGTGGCAGCAGTATTCCGGACCCCTTTGAGCCGGCGAATAGAGCGGGGGTCTTTGTGAATGGTACACAGCCCACGCAAAACTCTACAGCTGCGGCAGCAATAACCTCCGGGACGACCGCGACCGGGTCAGGAGACCCTGCGCGCTCGCTGGCTCAGGTGCTGATGGATCTTATGGAGAAGATGACGGCTCTGTTAACCGCCGTGGTTGAGCCGGCGGATAAAGCTCAGCATGATGCGGAGGTGGCACGGTTACGAGAGGAGATAGCTCAAGCCAAGGGGAACTTGGCAGCAGAGGACATCCGGATGGCTGCGGAACGGGCGGCTTTGGACGCCCGGGCTCAACAGCTTCAATCGGAGGCTTTTCAGCTTTCAATGAATCTAAACGCGTCAAACGAAGTCATGAGGAGAAGGCACTAGTAGACTCAATCACGTCTGCCCCTAACTTATGATCCTAGGGATCTCTTCCACACACCCGGGGCTGGGCCCAGTAACCCGCCGGAGACCAACCGGATTGCAACACCCGGGGCTGGAGCGCCGGGTTAGCCACGAGCTATGGAACCCCCTCAGGTGAATACGGCTCCGCCTCGCCATACACCAACACCGCCGGGTCATTTTTCCAACCCTTTGGAGAACCTAATTGCCGCATCAGCACGCCTGGCGGCTCTCCCAATGGAAGGTGATTCCTTGACGGCGATCGAAACACAAAGAGTCAGAGATCTTCTTCAGACAGCTCTGGCACAGCAGGAGTCATACTCTTATAGTCGAGACAGGATCCATTCAACCCCTCGCCCAAGCCGGAGCACAAGCTATAGCAGGCATATGGATTCAGCAGCCATGTCAAGCAATGCTCGGCGCCATAACCGGCCACGCAGGTATAACCCGGCGCAGGATGGAGCCCTTAACTTGGCGGATCAGGAGAGGATCCGTCAAGAGGCTGAGCGGGCGGTTCAACAGGCGGCTGAGCTGGCTGCTCACCAGGCTTTTCCGGTTTATCCAACAACCTCTGTTGAAGCAGGTGTGGCCACATGGACAGGAGGTGTCCCTTGTCTAGTACCGGCTCTGCGTAGTGAGCGGTTGCCAAAAGACTTTAAGGGGCCTCGCAAGGTGCCTAATTACACAGCAGATTTGTAGCCCGGGGCGTGGATTGAAAGTTATGACATGGCAATGGAGTTACTAGAGGTCAGTGATGCAACAATGGCCAAGTACTTCACTATGATGTTGGATGGAACGGCACACACCTGGTTGAAAGGATTACCACCCAACTCCGTCGGCTCATGGGCGGAGTTGAAAGCTCGGTTCATTCAGAACTTCAAAGATACATGTAAGCAACCTATGTCGATTGTGGGCTTGACTAACTGTAAGCAAGAGGAAGGTGAATCCACAACCCATTGGGTGCGCTGGGTCAAGGAAATAATACATTCGCCTGATAAAATGAATGCCGGCTCCGCGGTCTTAATGTTGGAGAAAAATTGCCATTTTGAACCTCTGAAACAGAAGGTGGGCGACTCAAGCGTGATTGTAATGAGATGGGTCAGCTGATGGCGGCTCTGGTCAAGTACGCCGATTCTGATAGTACCAAAGATCCCGCATCTGACGAAGAGAAGGCAGGGAAAGGGAAGAAGAACGACAATGGCAAGGGTCACCAGCACAACCCGGCCAATCAAGGAGGCAACAAACATAAGGCCGACGGTAGTCAGGAGTTCGTAGCTAACACCAGTGCACATGGCAACAATCAACGACGCAAGGGGAGGCCACCTCCTCGGTCTGGCGGGTCAGGTCCCACCCTTGAGCAGCTGTAGAATGAACCCCGTCCAGGCCACGGCACCCGGGAGAAGCCAACCACCCATCTGTGCAAGGATTCTACAATCATGAAGGCTTTTAAGAATTCGAACATGTTTGATGGAAACCACGGGCCAGGTGGCGGTTCAAGCGGCTGTAATGCCCTCGATGCGGCTATATCTCCCACGTGTCGAGGCACGACTTAGAGGCATAACCGCATTGAAAGCAATGTCGCAAGTTAGGCAATCTTCACAACATCCCATGTAATATATAGATAATAAAAGGGGAGATACATAGTTGTCTTACACTCGCCACGTCAATCAAAGTACATAAATAGCATTGCATCAACCAAACACTCATGGCCCGACTACAGCGCCAAAATAAAAGATCAACCCAACATGCGACACGGTCCCGATCGCCCCAACTGGGCACCACTACTGATCATCAGGGAAAGACACATAGTAACGGCGGGAAGCTTCATCGAACTCCCACTTGAGCTCATGCGCATCATCTGGAACAGAATCATCAGGCCCTGCATCTGGTTTGAAAGTAATCTGTGAGCCACAGGGACTCAGCAATCTCGCACCCTCGCGATCAAGACTATTTAAGCTTATAGGAAAAGGCAAGGTACAATATGTGGAGCTGCGGCAAGCGACTAGCATGTATGGTGGCTAACCTATTCGCAAAAGAGAGCGAGGAGAGATAGCAAAGCGCGAACGAGTAACTAGAGAACAACCTGCGGCAAGCATTACTCCAACACCGTGTTCGCTTCCCAGACTCCGCCGAGAAGAGACCATCACGGTAACTCACACAGTTGATTCATTTTAATTAAGTTAAGGTTGAAGTTATCTACAACCGGACATTAACAAATTCCCATCTGCCCATAACCATGGGCACGGCTTTCGAAAGTTCAATCCCTGCAGGGGAGTCCCAACTTAGCCCATGACAAGCTCTCACGGTCAATGAAGGAATAGACCTTCTCCCAAGACATTCCGATCAGACTCGGTATCCCGGTTCTACAAGACACTTCGACAAGTTAAAACCAATCCAGCAACACCACCCGCTCTGCCGACAAATCCCGATAGGAGCTACACATATCTCGTTCTCAGGGCACACCGGATAAGCTAAGCGTACGGAAGCCAACGTAACGCAAGTTGCCAAGGAAACCGCCCCGCACGGTGCTCTAGGTTGGACCAACACTTAGAGAAGCACTGGCCCGGGGGTTTAAAATAAAGATGACCCTTGAGTCCGCGAAACCCAAGGGAAAAAGGCTAGGAGGCAAATGGTAAAACCAAGGTTGGGCATTGCTGGAAGAGTCTTATTCAAGTCAAACTATCAAGGGGTTCCCATTATCACCCAACCGCATAAGGAACGCAAAAATCCGGGAACAGAACACCGATCTGACGGAAACTAGGGCGGCAAGAGTGGAACAAAACACCAGGCAAAAGGCCGAGCCTTCCACCCTTTACCAAGTATATAGATGCATTAAGATAACAAGATAATATAATGGTATCCCAACAAGTAAATAATGTTCCAACAAGGAACGGTCTCCAATCTTCACCTGCAACTAGCAACGCTATAAGAGGGGCTGAGCAAAGCGGTAACATAGCCAATCAACAGTTTGCTAGGACATGGTGGGTTAGAGGTTTGGCATGGCAATTTGGGAGGCATGATAAGCAAGTGGTAGGCATCGTAGCGTAGGCATAGCAAAAGAGCAAGCATCTAGCAAAGCAAAGATAGAAGTTATTTCAAGGGTATGATCATCTTGCTTGCAAAGTTGTCAGAGTTGACTGGATCCTCGAAAGCAAACTCAACGGGCTCCTCGTTAGCGAACTCGTCTCCCGGCTCTACCCAAACAAGACAAACCAGGAAAAGGAACGCAATCAACCACGTGCACAACTCAAACAACATGATGCAAACATGGTATGCTATGCGGGATGCGATATGTGATGCATATGCAAGATTTGACAAGAGATGAATGAACCTGGCCTCAACTTGGAAATCCAAGTGTTCCACTGGAAAGCTGAGATGATTCCGCTTGAAAACGATATAAAGAACGCCGGAATCGGAGACACGGTTTGGAAATGGCGAGCAAAACAAATATGGCACCGGTCTGCGATATACAGCAAATGACCAACTAAATGCAACAAGATGAACACGCTACAGCACTCAAACATGGCAACAAAATACATGGTAGGGATCCATTCATGAGGCTTAACAAAAGATGAACACTGAGCTACGACCAATTCATCATTTAACAGGTTCAAACAAGCATGCCAAAAATGCATTTGGTAAACAGATTTCAGAGTTAGTGAAATTAACACTTGTCTGGAATTTCAGATCAGGTAGCACACTTTGGAGCATGAAAACTATATGCTATATGGACTGAACATGGAAAAGTAAAGCATGGCATGGAGCTACTCAAAGAGCTTAACAAAAGTCCCTTAGTGATCTTTAGCCAAAAGGGATCAGAAAATACATTTGCAAGCATGTGAACATGGCAAAAACACAATCAGATCACAGACTTAGTGAAAAACTGGAGCATGCAAAAACAGATATCAAGTAGGCATGTTTACGAGCTCGATGCACTCAATACAGAGCAAGTCATGACAATCCAAGCATACTCGCATCAAGAATACACATTATGCAAGCTAGACATGGCAAGACCAATAACATAGCATGCACGGATCAACTACAACATCCTCGGCAAAATCGCTAACAAGTAGACAATCTGCCCAGATTCACGAAATGACAAAAGTAGAGCTCGATTGACTCAAGCTAGGGTGCTCCATAATTGCGAACAAAGACATGGATGGATAGAGCACTACAAGATTAACAAAACATCCTTACTGATAATCCTCAAAAGAGGCACGGATCACTAGGAAACAACATGAACATATGGCATATTGAGATAAGCAGATCAAGGACTTAGTGGAAATGCTAAGTCCCTGAAATTAGCATTAATGAATGCTCCACTTTGCAAGCTTGTGCTAGTCACCACACACATCACAAAAATACATGGGTTGCACCTCTGGAAAGATGGCAAAACATATAACAAAACATATGTAGAACTCAGGGGTATATCATGCACACAATAATCATGGCAAAAATGACAAATATCTAAATGGAGCAGCAGATCTGACAAATATCTCAACTAGCATTTTTCCAACAGAATTCCGGGCATCAAGATGAACTCAAATGAAAATGATGCAATGATATGAAATGATGTGCTCTCTGGGACGAACATTTTGATATGCTATATGCCCAAAACGGATCTACGGATCCAAAGTTACGGCACGTTGAACAAGGGAAAAATATTTAGGGACTTAGGAAGAAATATGAGGTCAACCCTTCTCAGATCTAGGGTTTATACACCGGCGCGCGAACCGAGGCATAACTCCAGCGAGGTGGCGGTGGCTCCGGCTAGGGAAGTCGAGGGGGAAGACGGGAAGGGGCGGATCCGGCCCCTTCTCGTCCCGATCCGGCGAGGGCGGCGGCTCCGGCGAGCTGCTGTGGCGGCCGGGGCGAGGTCCGGCCGACGACGGCGGACGCGGCGGACGGCGTCGGAGAAGAGGAGGCGCGGGGCGGTGCTGGCGGCTGGGCCCGGGAGGGCCTCCCGCGGGCAGGGCGGGCCGCGGCAGTGGAGGCGCTGGCGGCACCACGTGGCGCTCCGCCAGTGGCCACGGGTGGCAGCGCGGCGTGTCCGGCGGCGGACGGACTCGTCCGGTGCGGAGAGGGATGATTTTAGGGTTTCGGGGGAGAAGGAGATCCGGATTTCGGAGGGGGTCTTAATATAGGCATAGGAGGAGCTAGGAGAGTCCAAATGAGGTGCGGTTTTCGGCCACGCGATCGTGATCGTATGCTCTAGATGATGGAGAGGGTTTTGGTGGGTTTTGGGCCAAAATGGAGGGGTGTTGGGCTGCAACACACACGAGGCCTTCTCGGTCCCTCGGTTAACCGTTGGAGCATCAAACGAAGTCCAAATGGTACGAAACTTGACAGGCGGTCTACCGGTAGTAAACCAAGGCCGCTTGGCAAGTCTCGGTCCAATCTGGAAATGTTTAACCCCCACACACGAAAGAAAGGTAGAAATGACCATCGGAGGAGAACGAAGCGCCGGAATGCAAAACGGACAACGGGGAAAATGCTCGAATGCATGAGATGAACACGTATGCAAATGCAATGCACATGATGACATGATATGAGATGCATGAAAACAATAAAAACAACAACAACACACGGAGATAAAGACCCTAACACGAGAAAATAAAATAACTTAACACCGGAAATGACAAGAGTTGGATTACATATTGGGTAAATCATATCCGGGGTGTTACAACACTCCACCACTACGAAAGGATCTCGTCCCGAGATCTAGGACTGAAAGAATGCCGGGTACTCAGAACGGAGGTGATCCTCGCGTTCCCAGGTGGCTTCACGGTCGGAATTGTGTGACCACTTGACTTTGAGGAATTTGATTGACTTGTTGCGAGTCTTGCATTCAGTCTCTTCAAGAATAGCCATGGGGTGCTCACGATAAGAGAGATCTTCTTGCAGCTCAATGTCTTCGAAGTTGACGGTGCGGTCAGGAGTCTTGAAGCACTTTCGGAGCTGAGAGACATGGAACACGTCATGCACATTTGCAAAGTTTGAAGGAAGCTCGAGTTGATAGGTGAGATCGCCTCTCTTGCTGACGATCTTGAAAGGTCCCACGTATCTAGGGGCAAGCTTCCCTTTGATACCGAAGCAACGAGTACCTTTCATAGGAGAGACGCGGAGGTAAACATGATCTCCGATCTCAAAAGCCAAATCACGGTGCTTACTATCATAGTAGCTCTTCTGGCGCGATTGCGCTGCTTTGAGGTTATCTCGAATGACTTTACACAACTCTTCTGCCTCTGTGATTAAGTCATTTCCCAGAAGTTGACGTTCACCGGTTTCGGACCAGTTGAGAGGGGTACGGCACTTCCTGCCATATATAATTTCGAATGGGGCCTTGCCCGAACTTGCTTGAAAACTGTTGTTGTAGGACAATTCAGCATATGGAAGACAATCCTCCCACTTCATGCCGAAGGAGATCACACAAGCCCTGAGCATATCTTCGAGAATCTGGTTGACACGCTCGACTTGACCGCTAGTCTGAGGGTGGAAAGCTGTGCTGAAGCGGATGTTGGTGCCCATGGCCTTCTGAAAAGAATCCCAAAACTTGGAGGTAAAGATGCTGCCACGGTCAGAAGATATCACCTGTGGAATACCATGCAGCGAGACAATTTGAGAGGTATAGAGCTCCACCAATTGAGCTGCAGTGATAGACTCTTTGATAGGTAGAAAGTGAGCCACTTTAGTGAGTTTGCCGATAACAACGAATATAGCATCATTGCCACGCTTGGACTTTGGAAACCCAGTCACGAAGTCCATCTCAATGTGGTCAAACTTCCATTCTGGAATGGCAAGAGGTTGGAGGAGACCCGCTGGCCTTTGGTGTTCTGCCTTCACTCTTCTGCAGACATCACACTCATTCACAAACTGAGCAATCTCGTGCTTCATTCAAGTCCACCAATAAGCCTGCTTGAGGTCCTGATACATCTTCGTACTCCCAGGGTGGATGGAGAGGAGAGAATTGTGAGCCTCGTTCATCATCACTTTACGGAGGTCACCTTTGGGCACAACAATACGATCCTCGAAGAAGAGAGTATCCTTGTCATCAAGGCAGTAGCACTTGTACTTGGGTTGACTCTTGGCAATCCCAATCTTCACCTTCTTCACCATAGCATCAAGAAGCTGAGCTTGGCGAATCTGGTCTTCCAAGGTAGGAGAGACTTGAAGGTTGGCGAGGAAACCTTGAGGAACAACTTGCAGATTAAGTTTGCGGAAAGCTTCACAAAGCTCGGGTTGATAAGGCTTGAGAATCAGACTGTTGCAATAAGCCTTCCTGCTCAATGTGTCAGCAATCACATTGGCCTTGCCTGGAGTATACTCGATACTCGGATTATACTCTTGAATCATTTCGACCCATCGAGTCTGCCTGAGGTTGAGATTAGGCTGAGTGAAGATGTACTTGAGACTCTTGTGGTCAGTGAAAATGTCCACTTTTCTTCCCAATAAGATATGTATCCAAGTCAAAAGAGCATGCACAACTGCCGCCAACTCGAGGTCAGGAGTGGGGTAGTTCTTCTCATTGGGCTTCAACTGGCGAGAGGTATAAGCCACAACTTTCTTCTCTTGCATCAACACTGCACCAAGACCTTGAAGAGAGGCATCGCAGAAGACCTCGAACGGTTTGGATTCATCAGGAGGAGTCAGAACTGGAGCAGTGACCAATTTCTCTTTCAAAGTGTTGAAAGCAATGTCACACTCCGGAGACCAAACGTACTTAACGTGCTTCTGGAGAAGATTTGAGAGAGGCTTAGCAATCTTTGAGAAGTTCTCCATGAACCTTCGACAATAGCTTGCGAGACCGAGGAAGCTACGGAGTTGCTTCATGTTCTGAGGTGGTTCCCAATTCACAATTGCAGACACCTTCTCAGGATTCACCGCAATGCCCTTGGCAGAGATGATATGCCCATGGTAAAGAACCTCATCGAGCCAAAACTCGCACTTAGAGAACTTGGCGTAGAACTGATGTTCCCTGAGCTTATCAAGCACCAAACGCAAGTGTTTGGCATGATCTTCCTTGTTCTTCGAAAAGACCAGAATGTCGTCGAGATAGACCAAAACGAAGTCGTTGGTGTATGCGTTGAAGATGAAGTTCATCATGCGAGAGAAAGTCGGAGGAGCGTTGACGAGGCCAAAAGACATGACAGTGTATTCATATGATCCATAGCTTGTCCTGAAAGCCGTCTTGGGAATATCTTGCTCACGGATTCGAATCTATTGATAACCCATACGGAGATCAATCTTGGAGAATACTTGGGCACCTTTGAGTTGTTCGAACAACTCGTTGATGTTGGGAAGTGGGTACTTGTTCTTGATAGTCTTCTTGTTAAGTGGATGGTAATCAACACAAAGTCGGTCCGTTCCATCCTTCTTCTTCACAAAAAGAACACCACAACCCCACGGAGAAGAACTAGGTCGGATGAGACCCATTCGCTCTTGAATATCGAGTTGCTTCTTCGGCTCCTTCAACTCTTCAGGTCCGAGCTTGTAAGGACGTTTGCACACCGGTTCCGTGCCAGGCTCAAGATCGATGACGAATTCAACTGGCCGGTGCGGAGGCATTCCTGGAAGCTCTTCTGGAAAGACGTCTTGATATTCGCAAACGACTGGAATTAGCGAGATGGCATCGAGTTCACCCTTCTCATTGAGAGAAAACAGACGCATGGTGTCGTCATTAGCGGCAAAGACAATTACATCCTCAGATGAATGAGTCAATTGAATCTGTCTGGCAGCACAATCAAGTTGAGCCTTGTGCTTAGACATCCAATCTATTCCGAGAATAAGATCAATATCCGAGTTACCAAGGACCATTGGAGAAGAAAGAAACTTGAAATCACCCATCATGATAGAAACATCCGGGACTATTGAAGTAGCCCTCATAGACTTAGCCGGAGATACCACTCCCATAGGTTTACCCAACATTTGTGAAACGAAGTCATGCTTGGAAACAAATGATCTTGACATGAAACAATGCGATGCACCAATGTCAAAAAGAACTTTTTCGGGAAAAGAATTAACTGGAAAGTTAGCCATGATGACATCTGACGAGTCCTCTGCCTGAGCTGCATTCAGCAAGTTGACCTTGGCGGAATTAGGGTTATGCTTGACCACAGCTGTACTTGCCGATCTCACAGGAGGAGGAGGAGGGAGACGCCTCTGATTGAAGCACTTGTTGGCATAGTGACCCTTCTGTTGGCACTTGTTGCACGTGACCTCTGAAAGTGGGCGGTGGTATGGAGGACTCGATCTAGGAGCTTGAGACGAAGTCTTGTTCTGAAAGCTAGGGTTGGGTGGGTGGGAGGATCTACTACCACCTTTGCTCTTCTGATACGGCTGACGGAACGGAGGAGGAGGAAGCCAAAACTTCTGCTGCTTGGCCACTTGAGTAGAGGAAGACGGAGTAGCATCTCGGACTCGCTTCTTGGAAGCATCACACTTCAGTTGAGCAGCCTCTTGCTTCAATGCCATGTTGTAGAATTCATCGTACCTCAAGGGCTCAAAGAGAACAAGAGCTAGCTGGATTTCTTCTCTGAGACCACCCCTGAACTGGTATATCATGCTCTTCTCGTCAGGGACGTCCTGCTTGGCAAAGCGGGCGAGCTTCTGAAATAGCTTGTTGTAGTCATAGATAGACAAAGAGCCTTGCTTCAGGTTGCGGAATTCCTCACGCTTGCTCTCAACCATGCTCTGAGGAATATGATGAGCTTTGAAGTCTTGACGGAATTCATCCCAGGTAATCACACGGCCTCCTCTGGAATCTTTGTACTGCTGGAACCATTCTGCAGCTTGGTCTTTGAGTTGAAAGGATGCGAACTTGACAAAGTCCTCAGGCCTGACGTTACTACACTCGAAATGCTTGCACAGATCCACGAGCCAATCATCAGCATCAGTTGCCTCAACACAATTGCTGAAAGTCTTTGGCCCGTTAGCAAGGAACTGGTTGAGTGTAGCAAAGTGATTCGAGTTGTTGCCTTGGTTGCCTTGGTTCGCTTGATTGCGCTCTTGAAGAATTTGCATGATCAACTATGTGTTTGCATTGGTTGCGGCCATCACAGCTTGCCATGCCTGCGGAGGAGGAGGAGGTGGTGGCGGATCCTGATTCTGATTCCGATTTTGATTGCTGCTCTTAGCGGGAGCCATCCTAAAGAGGGTGACATCCGTTAGTACATTGACAGATAAAATGAAGCTGAATCAAGCGGAATGAAATTGCAACATATAGTCTTCACATCCGAACATAAGAACGAATGCATTCCACTTGAAATGGTCACATATCCATAAATTGAGAAGCCACTGAGAATTTAGGTAGAGGAATAAATCAACAAGGTACGGATCAAGAACGAATACTCGGTAAGAAATCCCAATCTCAAACCAAATATCCGTGGAAGAAGAACTAGAGCTACAAGAATTCCCACCTGTGAAACGAAGTCATGCTTGGAAACAAATGATCTTGACATGAAACAATGCGATGCACCAATGTCAAAAAGAACTTTTTCGGGAAAAGAATTAACTGGAAAGTTAGCCATGATGACATCTGACGAGTCCTCTGCCTGAGCTGCATTCAGCAAGTTGACCTTGGCGGAATTGGGGTTATGCTTGACCATAGTTGTACTTGCCGATCTCACAGGAGGAGGAGGAGGGAGACGCCTCTGATTGAAGCACTTGTTGGCATAGTGACCCTTCTGTTGGCACTTGTTGCACGTGACCTCTGAAAGCGGGCGGTGGTATGGAGCACTCGATCTAGGAGCTTGATACGAAGTCTTGTTCTGAAAGCTAGGGTTGGGTGGGTGGGAGGATCTACTACCACCTTTGCTCTTCTGATACGGCTGACGGAACGGAGGAGGAGGAAGCCAAAACTTCTGCTGCTTGGCCACTTGAGTAGAGGAAGACGGAGTAGCATCTCGGACTCGCTTCTTGGAAGCATCACACTTCAGTTGAGCAGCCTCTTGCTTCAATGCCATGTTGTAGAACTCATCGTACCTCAAGGGCTCAAAGAGAACAAGAGCTAGCTGGATTTCTTCTCTGAGACCACCCCTGAACTAGTATATCATGCTCTTCTCGTCAGGGACGTCCTTCTTGCCAAAGCGGGCGAGCTTCTGAAACAACTTGTTGTAGTCATAGATAGACAAAGAGCCTTGCTTTAGGTTGCGGAATTCCTCACGCTTGGTCTCAACCACGCTCTGAGGAATATGATGAGCTTTGAAGTCTTGACGGAATTCATCCCAGGTAATCACACGGCCTCCTCTGGAATCTTTGTACTGCTAGAACCATTCTGCAGCTTGGTCTTTGAGTTGAAAGGATGCGAACTTGACAAAGTCCTCAGGCCTGACGTTATTGCACTCGAAATGCTTGCACAGATCCACGAGCCAATCGTCAGCATTAGTTGCCTCAACACAATTGCTGAAAGTCTTTGGCCCGTTAGCAAGGAACAGGTTGAGTGTAGCAAAGTGATTCTGGTTGTTACCTTGGTTGCCTTGGTTCGCTTGATTGCGCTCTCGAAGAATTTGCATGATCAACTGTGTGTTTGCATTGGTTGCGGCCATCACAGCTTGCCATGCCCGCGGAGGAGGAGGAGGTGGTGGCGGATCCTGATTCTGATTCTGATTTTGATTGCTGCTCTTAGCGGGAGCCATCCTGAAGAGGGTGACATACGTTAGCACATTGACAGATAAAATGAAGCTGAATCAAGCGGAATGAAATTGCAACATATAGTCTTCACATCCGAACATAAGAACGAATGCATTCCACTTGAAATGGTCACATATCCATAAATTGAGAAGCCACTTAGAATTTAGGTAGAGGAACAAATCAACAAGGTACGGATCAAGAACGAATACTCGGTAAGAAATCACAATCTCAAACCAAATATCCGTGGAATAAGAACTAGGGCTACAAGAATTCCCACCTATGAAATTCCTGAACCTTTCCGGTTATGGAATCAGGTGTTGGGGATACAGGGGAAGCATAATATCTCACCCAAATCTAGCAAATCCTACATCCAGCAATATCCATCCTTCAACACATAACCAAGAAAAAACTTCGGAAACCATCTACCTCAACCTTCAAAAAGCATCCGTTATACAAGTTATGGCAATACTCCCGAACTCCCGCCCCAGTACTGGGTGGCGTCGAGGATATCTCACCAACGAACTGCATAAAAGAGATTTTCGATGTCGGCATACTAAACTCAGGTATTCCAGAACTGCAACGATAAAATTGTGATGACAACACCTCAGAGCTCAACTCCCCGGGACACTGCCACAACCCCTAAAGACAGGAGGCACCAAGAACAAAGTTCTCGTCACAAAACCATCGGAACGATTCCAAGATACCCGCATGATCCTAAATTTTTTTTAGTGAAATTTGAGGAGAGAAGAGTCAAAACTCTACGTCAGGATGCCTCACCAGAGCGATGAAGGGACTGGGGAGTAAAAAGAATTCCTAAACTCTCCGATATATAATTCCTAAATGACTCAAAACATTTTGCTAGACTCAACTCGGCCACTAGTAATGATCAAGCAAAGGGGCTCCTACGGTCGGGAAGGCTCTGATTACCAACTTGTAACGCCCTCGATGCGGCTATATCTCCCACGTGTCGAGGCACGACTTAGAGGCATAACCGCATTGAAAGCTATGTCGCAAGTTAGGCAATCTTCACAACATCCCATGAAATATATAGATAATAAAAGGGGAGATACATAGTTGGCTTACACTCGCCACGTCAATCAAAGTACATAAATAGCATTGCATCAACCAAAGACTCATGGCCTGACTACGGCACCAAAAAAACATATCAACCCAACATGCGACACGGTCCCGATCGCCCCAACTGGGCACCACTACTGATCATCAGGGAAAGACACATAGTAATGGCGGGAAGCTTCATCGAATTCCCACTTGAGCTCATGCGCATCATCTGGAACGGAATCATCAGGCCCTGCATCTGGTTTGGAAGTAATCTGTGAGCCACAAGGACTCAGCAATCTCGCACCCTCGCGATCAAGACTATTTAAGCTTATAGGAAAAGGCAAGGTACAATATGTGGAGCTGCGGCAAGCGACTAGCATGTATGGTGGCTAACCTATTCGCAAAAGAGAGCGAGGAGAGATAGCAAAGCGCAAACGAGTAACTAGAGAACAACCTGCGGCAAGCATTACTCCAACACCGTGTTCGCTTCCCGGACTCCGCCGAGAAGAGACCATCACGGTAACTCACATAGTTGATTCATTTTAATTAAGTTAAGGTTCAAGTTATCTACAACCGGACATTAACAAATTCCCATCTGCCCATAACCGCGGGCACGGCTTTCGAAAGTTCAATCCCTGTAGGGGAGTCCCAACTTAGCCCATGGCAAGCTCTCACGGTCAACGAAGGAATAGACCTTCTCCCGAGACATTCCGATCAGACTCGGTATCCCAGTTCTACAAGACACTTCGACAAGTTAAAACCAATCCAGCAACACCAACCGCTGTGCCAACGAATCCCGATAGGAGCTGCACATATCTCGTTGTCAGGGCACACCAGATAAGCTAAGCGTACGGAAGCCAACGTAACCCAAGTTGCCAAGGGACGGCACCGCACGGTGCTCTAGGTTGGACCAACACTTAGAGAAGCACTGGCCCAGGGGTTTAAAATAAAGATGACCCTTGAGTCCGCGAAACCCAAGGGAAAAAGGCTAGGAGGCAAATGGTAAAACCAAGGTTGGGCATTGCTGGAAGAGTCTTATTCAAGGCAAACTATCAAGGGGTTCCCATTATCACCCAACCGCATAAGGAACGCAAAAATCCGGGAACATAACACCGATATGACGGAAACTAGGGCGGCAAGAGTGGAACAAAACACCAGGCAAAAGGCCGAGCCTTCCACCCTTTACCAAGTATATAGATGCATTAAGATAACAAGATAATATAATGGTATCCCAACAAGTAAATAATGTTCCAACAAGGAACGGTCTCCAATCTTCACCTGCAACTAGCAACGCTATAAGACGGGCTGAGCAAAGCGGTAACATAGCCAATCAACAGTTTGCTAGGACATGGTGGGTTAGAGGTTTGGCATGGCAATTTGGGAGGCATGATAAGCAAGTGGTAGGCATCGTAGCATAGGCATAGCAAAAGAGCGAGCATCTAGCAAAGCAAAGATAGAAGTTATTTCGAGGGTATGACCATCTTGCCTGCAAAGTTGTCAGAGTTGACTGGATCCTTGAAAGCAAACTCAACGGGCTCCTCGTTAGCGAACTCGTCTCCCGGCTCTACCCAAACAAGACAAACCAGCAAAAGGAACGAAATCAACCACATGCATAACTCAAACAACATGATGCAAACATGGTATGCTATGCGGGATGCGATATGTGATCCATATGCAAGATTTGACAAGACATGAATGAACCTGGCCTCAACTTGGAAATCCAAGTGTTCCACTGGAAAGGTGAGATGATTCCGCTTGAAAACGATATAAAGAACGCCGGAATCAGAGACATGGTTTGGAAATGGCGAGCAAAACAAATATGGCACCGGTCTGTGATATACAACAAGTGAACAACTAAATGCAACAAGATGAACACGCTACAACACTCAAACATGGCAACAAAATAAATGGCAGGGATCCATTCATGAGGCTTAACAGAAGATGAACACTGAGCTACAGCCAATTCATCCTTTAACAGGTTCAAAAAAGCATGGCAAAAATGCATTTGGTAAACAGATTTCAGACTTAGTGAAATTAACACTTGTCTGGAATTTCAGATCAGGTAGCACACTTTGGAGCATGAAAACTATATGCTAGAGGGACTGAACATGGCAAATTAAAGCATGGCATGGAGCTACTCAAAGAGCTTAACGAAAGTCCCTTAGTGACCTTGAGCCAAAAGGGATCAGAAAATACATTTGCAAGCATGTGAACATGGCAAAAACATAATCAGATCACAGACTTAGTGAAAAACTGGAGCATGCAAAAACAGATATCAAGTAGGCATGTTTACGAGCTCGATGCACTCACTACAGAGCAAGTCGTGACAATCTAAGCATACTCGCATCAAGAATACACATTATGGAAGCTAGTCATGGCAAGAACAATAACATAGCATGCACGGATCAACTACAACATCCTCGGCAAAATCGCTAACAAGTAGACAATCTGCCCAGATTCACGAAATGACAAAAGTAGAGCTCGATTGACTCAAGCTAGGCTGCTCCATAATTCCAAACAAAGACATGGATGGATAGAGAACTACAAGATTAACAAAACATCCTTACTGATAATCCTCAAAAGAGGCACAGATCACTAGGAAACAACATGAACATATGGCATATTGAGATAAGCAGATCAAGGACTTAGTGGAAATGCTAAGTCCCTGAAATCAGCATTAACGAATGCTCCACTTTGCAAGCTTGTGCTAGTCACCACACACATCACAAAAATACATGGGTTTCACCTCTGGAAAGATGGCAAAACATATAACAAAACATATGTAGAACTCAGAGGTATATCATGCACACAATAATCATGGCAAAAATGACAAATATCTAAATGGAGCAGCAGATCTAACAAATATCTCAACTAGCATTTTTCCAACACCATTCCGGGCATCAAGATGAACTCAAATGAAAATGATGCAATGATATGAAATGATGTGCTCTTTGAGGCGAACATTTTGATATGCTATATGCCCAAAACGGATCTACGAATGCAAAGTTATGGCACGATGAACAAGGGCAAAATATTTAGGGACTTAGGAAGAAATATGAGGTCAACCCTTCTCGGATCTAGGGTTCTACACTGGCGCGCGAACCGAGGCAGAACTCTTGCGAGGTGGCGGCGGCTCCGGCTAGGGAAGTCGAGGGGGAGGCCGGGAAGGGGTGGATCCGGCCCCTTCTCGTCCCGATCCGGCAAGGGCGGCGGCTCCGGCCGGCGATGGCGGCGAGGGGCGCGGGGCGGCTGGCTCCAGTGAGCTGCTGTGGCGGCCGGGGCGAGGTCTGGCCAGCGACGGCGTCGGAGAAGAGGAGACGCGGGGCGGCGCTGGCGGCTGGGCCCGGGAGGGCCTCCCGCGGGCCGGGCGGGCCGCGGCGGTGGAGGTGCTGGCGGCGCCACGCGGCGCTCCGCCAGTGGCCGCGGGCGGCGGCGCGGCGTGTCCGGCGGTGGATGGACACGTCCGGTGCAGAGAGGGATGATTTTAAGGTTTCGGGGGAGAAGGAGATCCGGATTTCGGAGGGGGTCTTAATATAGGCATAGGAGGAGCTATGAGAGTCCAAATGAGGTGCGGTTTTCGGCCACGCGATCGTGATCGAACGATCTAGATGATGGAGAGGGTTTTGGTTGGTTTGGGCCAAAATGGAGGGGTGTTGGGCTGCAACACACACGAGACCTTCTCGGTCCCTCGGTTAACCGTTGGAGCATCAAACGAAGTCCAAATGGTACGAAACTTGACAGGCGGTCATCCGGTAGTAAACCAAGGCCACTTGGCAAGTCTTGGTCCAATCCGGAAATGTTTAACGCCCACACACGAAAGAAAGGTAGAAATGACCACCGGAGGAGAACGAAGCGCCGGAATGCAAAACGGACAACGGGGAAAATGCTCGAATGCATGAGATGAACACGTATGCAAATGCAATTGACATGATGACATGATATGAGATGCATGACAACAACAACAACAACACACGGAGACAAAGACCCTAACCCGAGAAAATAAAATAACTTAACACCGGAAACGGCAAGAGTTGGATTACATATTGGGTAAATCATATCCGGGGTGTTACAACACTCCACCACTACGAAAGGATCTCGTCCCGAGATCTAGGACTGAAAGAATGCCGGGTACTCAGAACGGAGGTGATCCTCGCGTTCCCAGGTGGCTTCATGGTCGGAATGGTGTGACCACTTGACTTTGAGGAATTTGATTGACTTGTCGCGAGTCTTGCGTTCAGTCTCTTCAAGAATAGCCACGGGGTGCTCACGATAAGAGAGATCTTCTTGCAGCTCAATGTCTTCGAAGTTGACGGTGCGGTCAGGAGTCTTGAAGCACTTTCGGAGCTGAGAGACATGGAACACGTCATGCACATTTGCAAAGTTTGAAGGAAGCTCGAGTTGATAGGCGAGATCGCCTCTCTTGCTGACGATCTTGAAAGGTCCCACGTATCTAGGGGCAAGCTTCCCTTTGATACCGAAGCGACGAGTACCTTTCATAGGAGAGACACGGAGGTAAACATGATCTCCGATCTCAAAAGCCAAATCACGGTGCTTACTATCATAGTAGCTCTTCTGGCGCGATTGCGCTGCTTTGAGGTTATCTCGAATGACTTTACACATCTCTTCTGCCTCTGTGATTAAGTCATTTCCCAGAAGTTGACGTTCACCGGTTTCGGACCAGTTGAGAGCGGTACGGCACTTCCTGCCATACAGAATTTCGAATGGGGCCTTGCTCGAACTTGCTTGAAAACTGTTGTTGTAGGAGAATTCAGCATATGGAAGACAATCCTCCCACTTCATGCCGAAGGAGATCAAACAAGCCCTGAGCATATCTTCGAGAATCTGGTTGACACGCTCGACTTGACCGCTAGTCTGAGGGTGGAAAGCTATGCTGAAGCGGATGTTGGTGCCCATGGCCTTCTGAAAAGAATCCCAAAACATGGAGGTAAAGATGCCACCACGGTCTGAAGAGATCATCTGTGGAATACCATGCAGTGAAACAATTCGAGAGGTATAGAGCTCCGCCAATTGAGCTGCAGTGATAGACTCTTTGATAGGTAGAAAGTGAGCCACTTTAGTGAGTTTGTCTATAATAACGAATATAGCATCATTGCCACGCTTGGACTTTGGAAACCCATTCACGAAGTCCATCTCAATGTGGTCAAACTTCCATTCTAGAATGGCAAGAGGTTGGAGGAGACCCGCTGGCCTTTGGTGTTTTGCCTTCACTCTTCTGCAGACATCACACTCATTCACGAACTGAGCAATCTCGCGCTTCATTCGAGTCCACCAATAAGCCTGCTTGAGGTCCTGATACATCTTCGTACTCCCAGGGTGGATGGAGAGGATAGAATTGTGAGCCTCGTTCATGATCACTTTACGGAGGTCACCTTTGGGCACAACAATACGATCCTCGAAGAAGAGAGTATCCTTGTCATCAAGGCGGTAGCACTTGTACTTGGGTTGACTCTTGGCAATCCCAATCTTCACCTTCTTCACCATAGCATCAAGAAGCTGAGCTTGGCGAATCTGGTCTTCCAAGGTAGGAGAGACTTGAAGGTTGGCGAGGAAACCTTGAGGAACAACTTGCAGATTAAGTTTGCGGAAAGCTTCACAAAGCTTGGGTTGATAAGGCTTGAGAATCAGACTGTTGCAATAAGCCTTCCTGCTCAATGTGTCGGCAATCACATTGGCCTTGCCTGGAGTATACTCGAAACTTGGATTATACTCTTGAATCATTTCGACCCATCGCGTCTGCCTAAGGTTGAGATTAGGCTGAGTGAAGATGTACTTGAGACTCTTGTGGTCAGTGAAAATGTCCACTTTTCTTCCCAATAAGAGATGTCATGAGTGGGGCAGTTCTTCTCATTGTCAGTGGGAAAGACACATAGTAACGGCGGGAAGCTTCATCAAACTCCCACTTGAGCTCATGCGCATCATCTGGAACGGAATCATCAGGCCCTGCATCTGGTTTGGAAGTAATCTGTGAGCCACAGGGACTCAGCAATCTCGCACCCTCGCGATCAAGACTATTTAAGCTTATAGGAAAAGGCAAGGTACAATATGTGGAGCTGTGGCAAGCGACTAGCATGTATGGTGGCTAACCTATTTGCAAAAGAGAGCGAGGAGAGATAGCAAAGCGCGAACGAGTAACTAGAGAACAACCTGCGGCAAGCATTACTCCAACACCGTGTTCGCTTCCCGGACTCCGCCGAGAAGAGGCCATCACGGTAACTCACACAGTTGATTCATTTTAATTAAGTTAAGGTTCAAGTTATCTACAACCGGACATTAACAAATTCCCATCTGCCCATAACCGCGGGCACGGCTTTCGAAAGTTCAATCCCCGCAGGGTAGTCCCAACTTAGCCCATGACAAGCCCTCACGGTCAACGAAGGAATAGACCTTCTCCCTAGACATTCCGATCAGACTCGGTATCCCATTTCTACAAGACACTTCGACAAGTTAAAACCAATCCAGCAACACCACCCGCTGTGCCGACAAATCCCGATAGGAGCTGCACATATCTCGTTCTCAGGGCACATCGGATAAGCTAAGCGTACGGAAGCCAACGTAACCCAAGTTGCCAAGGGACGGCCCCGCACGGTGCTCTAGGTTGGACCAACACTTAGAGAAGCACTGGCCTGGGGGTTTAAAATAAAGATGACCCTTGAGTCCGCGAAACCCAAGGGAAAAAGGCTAGGAGGCAAATGGTAAAACCAAGGTTGGGCATTGCTGGAAGAGTCTTATTCAAGGCGAACTATCAAGGGGTTCCCATTATCACCCAACCGCGTAAGGAACGCAAAAATCCGGGAACATAACACCGATATGACGGAAACTAGGGCGGCAAGAGTGGAACAAAACACCAGGCAAAAGGCTGAGCCTTCCACCCTTTACCAAGTATATAGATGCATTAAGATAACTAGATAATATAATGGTATCCCAACAAGTAAATAATGTTCTAACAAGGAACGGTCTCCAATCTTCACCTGCAACTAGCAACGCTATAAGAGGGCCTGAGCAAAGCGGTAACATACCCAATCAACGGTTTGCTAGGACATGGTGGGTTAGAGGTTTGTCATGGCAATTTGGTAGGCAGGATAAGCAAGTGGTAGGCATCGTAGCATAGGCATAGCAAAAAAGCGAGCATCTAGCAAAGCAAAGATAGAAGTGATTTCGAGGGTATGATCATCTTGCCTGCAAAGTTGTCAGAGTTGACTGGATCCTTGAAAGCAAACTCAACGGGCTCCTCGTTAGCGAACTCGTCTCCCGGCTCTACCCAAACAAGACAAACCACTAAAAGGAACACAATCAACCACATGCACAACTCAAACAACATGATGCAAACATGGTATGCTATGCGGGATGCGATATGTGATGCATATGCAAGATTTGACAAGAGATGAATGAACCTGGCCTCAACTTGGAAATCCAAGTATGGCACTAGAAAGGTGAGATGATTCCTCTTGAAAACGATATAAAGAACGCCGGAATCGGAGACACGGTTTGGAAATGGCGAGCAAAACAAATATGGCACCGGTCTGTGATATACAACAAGTGACCAACTAAATGCAACAAGATGAACAAGCTACACCACTCAAACATGGCAACAAAATACATGGAAGGGATCCATTCATGAGGCTTAACAAAAAATGAACACTGAGCTACGGCCAATTCATCGTTTAACAGGTTCAAACAAGCATGGCAAAAATGCATTTGGTAAACAGATTTCAGACTTAGTGAAATTAACACTTGTCTGGAATTTCAGATCAGGTAGCACACTTTGGAGCATGAGAAATATATGCTACAGGGCCTGAACATGGCAAAGTAAAGCATGGAATGGAGCTACTCAAACAGCTTAACAAAAGTCCCTTAGTGACCTTGAGCCAAAAGGGATCAGAAAATACATTTGCAAGCATGTGAACATGGCAAAAACATAATCAGATCACAGACTTAGTGAAAAACTGGAGCATGCAAAAATAGATATCAAGTAGGCATGTTTACGAGCTTGATGCACTCACTACAGAGCAAGTCATGACAATCTAAGCATACTACCATCAAGAATACACATTATGCAAGCTAGACATGGCAAGAACAATAACATAGCATGCGCGGATGAACTACAACATCCTCGACAAAATCGCTAACAAGTAGACAATCTGCCCAGATTCATGAAATGACAAAAGTAGAGCTCGATTGACTCAAGCTAGGGTGCTCCATAATTGCAAACAAAGACATGGATGGATAGAGCACTACAAGATTAAAAAAACATCCTTACTGATCATCCTCAAAAGAGGCACGGATCACTAGGAAACAACATGAACATGTGGCAGATTGAGATAAGCAGATCAAGGACTTAGTGGAAATGCTAAGTCCCTGAAATCAGCATTAACGAATGCTCCACTTTGCAAGCTTGTGCTAGTCACCACACACATCACAAAATACATGGGTTGCACCTCTGAAAAGATGGCAAAACATATAACAAAACATATGTAGAACTCAGTGGTATATCATGCACACAATAATCATGGCAAAAATGACAAATATCTAAATGGAGCAGCAGATCTGACAAATATCTCAACTAGCATTCTTCCAACAGCATTTCGGGCATCAAGATGAACTCAAATGAAAATGATGCAATGAGATGAAATGATGTGCTCTCTCAGGCGAACATTTTGATATGCTATATGCCCAAAACGGATCTACGGATGCAAAGTTACGTCACGATGAACAAGGGTAAAATATTTAGGGACTTCGGAAGAAATATGAGGTCAACCCTTCTCAGATCTAGGGTTCTACACCGGCGCGCGAACCGAGGCAGAACTCCGGCGAGGTGGCGGCGGCTCCGGCGAGGGAAGTCTAGGGGGAGGCCGGGAAGGGGCGGATCCAGCCCCTTCTCGTCCCGAACCCGCGAGGGCGGCGGCTCCGGCCCGCGATGGCGGCGAGGGGCGCTGGCGGCTGGCTCCGGCGAGCTGCTGTGGCGGCCGGGGCGAGGTCCGGCCGGCGACGGCGGACGTGGCGGACGGCGTCGGAGAAGAGGAGGCACGGGGCGGCGCTGGCGGCTGGGCCCGGGAGGGCCTCCCGCGGGCCGGGCGGGCCGCGGCGGTGGAGGCGCTGGCGGCGCCACATGGCGCTCTGCCAGTGGCCGCGGACGGCGGCGCGGCGTCTCCGGCGGCGGATGGACACGTCCTGTGCGGAGAGGGATGATTTTAGGGTTTCAGGGGAGAAGGAGATCCGGATTTCGGAGGGGGTCTTAATATAGGCATAGGAGGAGCTAGGAGAGTCCAAATGAGGTGCGGTTTTCGGCCACGCGATCGTGATCGAACGCTCTAAATGATGGAGAGGGTTTTGGTGGGTTTTGGGCCAATGGAGGGGTGTTGGGCTGCAACACACACGAGGCCTTCTCGGTCCCTCGGTTAACCATTGGAGCATCAAACGAAGTCCAAATGGTACGAAACTTTACAGGCGGTCTACCGGTAGTAAAGCAAGGCCGCTTGGCAAGTCTCGGTCCAATCCGGAAATTTTTAACCCCCACACACGAAAGAAAGGTAGAAATGACCACCGGAGGAGAACGAAGCGCCGGAATGCAAAACGGACAACGGGGAAAATGCTCGAATGCATGAGATGAACACGTATGCAAATGCAATGCACATGATGACATGATATGAGATGCATGACAACAACAACAACAACACACGGAGACAAAGACCCGAACCCGAGAAAATAAAATAACTTAACGCCGGAAACGGCAAGAGTTGGATTACATATTGGGTAAATCATATCCGGGGTGTTACAGCGGCGGCGACTTTCATGGCCCGGGCGCCGGCTCAGGCGGTGGCGGTTTTCACGGCATCAAGGTAGTCAGGGCGGCTATAATCAACAGTCCGGCCATGGCAGTCAGCAGCAACAGCAGCAGTCCGGGTATCAGAGTTACCCAAAGTAGCTGAACGGTGGGAAGTATCACATGTTCACCATCAGTTTGTGCAAGAGGGACCAGAAACTTTATAAGAGGGCTGTAAATGCTGTTGAGCCGGCGGTTCCATGTTATTTGAGACGGTCTGAGCAGCCTATTGTATGGAGTAGGGAAGATCATCCTCCCCGGGTCGATAATCCGGGTCATCTAGCTTTGGTGGTGGTGCCTCAGGTTGGTGGATATAAGTTCACTAAAGTACTCATGGACGGAGGCAGTAGCATCAACATCCTATATTATGAGACGTTCCGTCACATGGGGTTGACTGATAAGAGTCTTAAAACATCCAATACTGTTTTTCATGGAGTTGTGCCTGGTAAGTCAGCATACCCGGTTGGTAAGATTGAGCTGGAAGTAGCCTTTGGGGATGAGTATGATTCTAGGGCTGAGAAGCTAACTTTTGAAGTGGTTAAAATCAAAAGCCCGTATCACGCTCTCTTTGGACGGCCGGCTTATGCTAAGTCCATGGCACGACCGTGTTATGTTTATCTGCAACTCAAGATGCCGGGTTATAAGGGCGCCATCACAGTGCATGGAAGCCAGAAGATAGCCCTGGAATGTGAGGAAGGCGATGCTGCTTACGCCGAGTCTGTTTGTGCAACAGAGGAATTGAAGTTTTATAAGGATAATGTTGACCCGGCGGATATGACGTCTTTGAAGAAGCCAACTACGGAGCATGAGCCGGCGCTGAAATTTAAGTCAGCTGATGATACTAAGATGATTGATTTTGTGCCTGGCGACTCATCCAAACAATTCATTATTAGTGCCAATTTGGATCCAAAATAGGAAAGCACGCTCATCGAGTTCATCCGCGTGAACCGGGACATCTTTGCATGGAAGCCTTCTAACATGCCGGGTGTACCGAGGGAACTCGCTGAGCACACTCTCAACATTGATCCAAAGTTTAAACCGGCCAGACAGTTTCTTCGGCGGTTTAATGAGGAAAGGCGTAAGGCTATTGGAGAAGAGGTAGCCCGGCTCTTGGCGGCTGGGTTTATTGTTGAATTTTTTCACCCAGAGTGGTTGGCTAACCCGGTGCTTGTACTAAAAAAGAACGGCACCTGGCGTATGTGTGTGGATTACACAGATTTAAACAAGGCTTGTCCGGCTGATCCTTTTGCCCTCCCTCGTATTGATCAAATCATTGATGCTACGGCGGGATGTGAGCGTTTGAGTTTTTTGGATGCTTATTGTGGTTATCATCAGATCAAGATGGCAGTTAAGGACCAGGAGAAGACAGCTTTCATCACTCCTTTTGGAGCCTTCTCCTATGTGTCTATGCCTTTTGGGCTTAAGAGCGCCCAGGCGACTTATCAACGATGTGTGCAGAACTGTCTTCATGACCAGATTGGGCGTAATGTTCATGCTTATGTGGATGATATAGTGGTTAAATCCAGAGAAAATGAAATCTGGTAGATGATCTGAAGGAAACTTTTGATAACTTCCGGGTCTACAAGATGATGCTTAACCTGGCAAAGTGTGTGTTTGGAGTCCCCGCTGGCAAGCTTTTGGGTTTTTTGGTGTCTAACAGAGGCATTGAGGCTAACCCAGAGAAAATAAAGGCAATAACATCTTTGGCTAAGCCGGCGTGTATCAATGACGTTCAAAGGTCGGCGGGTCGGGTTGCAGCTTTAAGCCGGTTCATAAGCCGGTTAGGTGAAAAAGCTATGCCATTGTATCAGATGATGAAAAAGACGGATGACTTTGCCTGGAGTGACGCTGCTGATTCTGCCTTCGAAGATCTGAAGAGGCAACTCGCTGAGCCGCCAGTTCTGGCTGCCCCCGTTGAGAAAGAGTTACTATTGTTATATGTGGCTGCTAACTCACGAGCCGTCAGTGTGGCCATTGTTGTGGAGCGCAAGAAGGCTAACAAGGAACATCCGGTTCAGCGGCCGGTTTACTATGTCAGTGAGGTGCTCATTGAATCCAAGCAAAGATACCCACATTGGCAAAAGCTTGTTTATGGGGTGTTCATGGCAAGCCGGAAGCTTAAGCATTACTTCCAGGGTCATCCTATCACTATGGTTAGCTCTGCTCCTTTAGGAGATATTATTCAGAATAAAGCTACAGGCTGAGTCGCCAAGTGGGCCATTGAGCTTGGGTCTCATAATTTGAAGTATGTGCCATGTATGGCCATTAAGTCTCAAGCACTGGTGGACTTCATTAACAATTGGACGGAGTCACAGATACCTGAGGAGAAGCCAGACAACACATATTGGACGATTCGTTTCGATGGGTCCAGACAGTTGGAAGGCTCGGGGGCTGGAGTTGTTTTAACTTCCCCCCGAGGTGACAAGTTTTGTTATGTGTTGCGATTGATGTTTCCTTGTACTAACAATGCAGTAGAATATGAGGCCTTGCTCCATGGTCTTCGGATGGATAAAGAGATGAATTTAAGCCGGGTACGGTGCCTTGGCGACTCAGATTTGGTGGCTCAGCAGGTGTCAGGCAAATGGGATTCCAAGGACCCTGTCATGGCAGCTTATCGCTGGGAAGTTGATGTTGTTGCTGGACATTTAAAAGGTTATCAGGTGGAGAACATTGATCGCAGAAAAAACGAAGCGGTTGATGCTTTAAGCTGATTGGGATCTTAGCGTAAGCCGGTGCCACAAAACACTTTTCTAGATGTTCTGCATACCCCTTCTGTCAAATTGCCTACAGAGGAGGATTTGGCCGTTCCAGATCCGGAGGCACAGTTGGGGGCGGCTCTTCATGTCATTCCAGATTGGACATTGCCGTATTTGCCTTACATGACCCGGGGTGAGTTGCCAAAGGATGAGACCTTGGCTCGACAGATAACCCGGCGGTCTAAGTCAATGACCATTTCCAACAGTGAGTTGTATCATCGCAGCGTTACTGGAGCGTTTCAACGTTGTGTCTCTCCTGAAGAAGGTCAAGAAATTCTTCATGAGATCCATGAAGGGGATTGTGGCCATCACGCTGGCTCAAAGTCTCTTGTGGCCAAAGCTTTTCTCCATGGTTTTTACTGGCTAATGGCTCACGGTGATGCAAAGGATCTGGTCAGTAGGTGCGATGGATGTCAAAAGTTCGCACGGCGAGCACACGTACCGGCTCAAGAATTGCGGATGATTCCAATCACTTGGCCGTTTGCGGTTTGGGGGCTTGATATGGTTGGACCTTTCAAAGATCCAAGGATAAAAAGACACATCTTTTGGTGGCAGTTGACAAATTCACAAAATGGGTTGAGGCAGAGCCGGTTAGCAAGTGTGATGCAGCCACGATGGTTCAGTTCATGAAAAAGGTGATCTTTCATTTTGGCTTTCCACACAACATTATAACTGACAATGGGACTAATCTATCCAAAGGTGCTATGGAGGAGTTTTGTCAATGTGAGCATATCCGGCTTGATGTTTCGTCAGTAGCTCACCCCCAATCCAATGGTCAAGCTGAGAGAACAAATCAGGAAATCCTAAAAGGTCTCAAGCCCCGGCTTATGGTTCCTTACAACGGACGCCGGATTGTTGGGTAGAGGAATTACCCTCGGTTCTATGGAGTATCAATACCACTCCTAACAGGTCTACAGATTATACACCTTTCTTCATGGTTTACGGAGCAGACGCAGTCCTGCCTAGTGACATCCGTCATGACTCGCCTCACCTGGCGGCTTACGTTGAAGCTGATAATGAACAAGCCTGATAGGATGCACTTGACTTGTTAGATGAGGAGAGAGATTTGGCAGCGGCTCGATCAGCAATTTACCAACAGGACCTGCGCCGTTATCACAGCCGTCGGGTTAAGTCCAGAACCTTTGAAGAAGGTGACCTAGTGCTCCGGCTCATCCAGGATCTGTCTGATGCACACAAGCTATCCCCGCCTTGGGAAGGAACCTTTGTGGTCAGCAAGAACTTAAACAACAGGTCATATTACCTCATTGACGTTCGAGAGCACAAAGACTCATGTAAGTCGGAGGAGGAGACCCGCCGGCCGTGGAATATTGCTCAGCTTCGGCCATACTATACTTAAAGCCACCGGCTCTCATCATGTACATACTTTGACGTTGTATATATTATTATAAGTAATAAAGCAGGACCTCTGTCCTTTTCCTCCTCAATGATCATCTATCTTTATTATTCTCATTATTTAAAAACGACCCTTAGGGGGCTGATCGTATCTGAATCTAGCTTCACCCTTTTGGTCTGGCTCACGATCGTATTCGAATCTAGCTGTAAACCTCATGGTCACTTGGGGGCTTCCTATTCAAGCATAGGTCGTATTCGAACTGAAGAGAACATAGTTGTCGTAACCCTCTTGATCGGCGCAAAGCCAAACTCACTAGGGGCTTCTTGATCGTATCCGAATCATAGCTTCACCCCTTTTGGGTCCGACTTGGATCGTATTCGAATCAGGGTCGTTAAAAACCGCTCAAGGTCATTTGGGGGCTTCCTGTTCAAACATAGGTCATATTCGAACCAAAGAGAACATAGCTGTCGGTACCCTCTTGATCGGCGCAATGCTAAAACCACTGGGGGCTACATGATCGTATTTGAATCCTAGCTTAACCCCTTTGGTCCGGTTTACCAATCGTATTCAAATCAGAAGCCTCCAAATTACTCTTAATGCTTGAGTTACATCATTTTGAAACATCCCATTTTGTGTTACTGGTTTCTTGTTGTCTCAAAGCTAACTGCACGTATGGTTTCAATTTGAACCGGCTCGGTTATTTGGAAATGAGCTATCAAGGGATAACAATCATCAGGCATATCAAGGTATTGGCTTCTACAAACATTAGGGTCGTCAACCTTATGGTCCGGGTCATATAAGCCGGCAATTCGGAGTCAAAGAACATAGGTATTGTTGTTTATAAACAGACTTATCTATATCTTTTCATTAATCAAAGGTTTTTCAGCCTTGTGTATCTTACATCTGGTCCTCTTTTTGCACTATGATGATTTCATAGTTACGTATCAGGTATTTTTGACCCATCCAGCGATCAACCGCCAGGACAGTTTTATCTTTTGCATACAGGAACAGATTCAAACACTGCAGATGTGACCACGGATATAATGCATATATTGACATCATGGGCAAAAGGTCATATGCAACATCCTATGCATGATGGCATGGGCAAAATATGATGTTTTCAAACTAACCTATTACAAGGCATTGAGAGCCTAAAAGGTTAGACTGTTTTCTCTCTTAAGCAGGTCTTAAGCTAAAAGCTGGATTATTTAGATGGTTATGACTCCTCCCTGGCCGGCTCACCTCCATCCACTGGTTGGAAGCTGGGATTGGACCAGTCAAAGCCGTTCAGAGCAATGAACTCAGCCTCATCGTCAATTAGGCCGGCCGGGTCAATTTCCGGGGCAAAAGTGTGTTGACGAACCGGCGGGATAAGATCCGTCACTTTATAAGAGGGAGTTGCCATCTTTTTATTCTCCATATCAAAACCTAGCTGATATTTGTCGATGTTGGTCTCCTCGCCAAGAATGGTAGCCTGAGGACGAACTCCCCTCACACAGGCAATAAACTCATCTTGCTCAAACGGAGTCCCGTCTTCCTTCACGATAGGGTACCCCTTAGCCACGTCCACCGGGTCTAAATCCGGCACCCAGGATTTAGAGCGGCTCAGGGCAGTCAGGGCTCGGGCACAGGATCGTTTGACCTCTTGAAATCTGGCGGGTAAGATCGATAACTTCTTCAAAACATCAGTCAAACGGTTGGGTCCTTGGTTGCCAGGGGAGATAGTAACAAGTGCTCGTTGAGCACCAGTGTACAGTTGCTCCACCAAGGTATAAACCGCCTTCAGTTTTGTCACACTATCTTGACTCAGATTTTTACTTCGTGGACCTGTGAGTGTTTTTAACAAAGGTTCAGCAGGCGGCTTATATTCCTGGTCAAAATAAAGTGTAAGTGACTAATGCAAATAACTCACCAAAGATTGCGGAGACCATTTGAGACACACGGTTTTTTAAGCTTGTGAGCTCTGTGGTAACCTCCTAAAGTGTCGCTTCTGCTGTTTGAGCATGTTGTGTCAGCAAGGCCTTCTCATCGGCCCAGGATTTCTTCTTCGCATCCAAACTGGTCTTCAGTTTTTCAGCTTCAGAGAGGCTCAGTTGCAGTTTGGAGTCAGCGGTCTTTATCTCCGCTTCTTGATCCGCCAGCCGGGTCTTTGCATCCGTCAATTGAGAGCCCAATTCAGTTAGGGCGGTCTACAAACATACACAGGTGTGTCAAAATTTAAATAAAAGTTATAATGATTAAAGTCCCAAGTGCTTTGCAAACACAACACCACTTGGTACTTGGGGGCTAATGTCCCAAAGAAGTTCCTTTTTTCTAGGCTTAAAGTCCCAAGTATTTTACAAGTAACAACACTTGGCACTTGGGGGCTAATGCATGATTTTATGAAAGTTTTTTCATATTGAGCCGGGGTCACACTATTTGTTTTGACTGATTCAAGGCAGTTATGAAGTTAAGTACCGACTCATTTGTGATAAATTGAGCCGGCCCTTGGGGACTACAGGTGAAAGTTAAACTGGATTTAAGGAAACACTACGACAGAGCATCAACCTATATCATAAGTCTACAGATCATTCAGATTCATCATAATTCGAAGACTTGGGGGCTGGAGTTGCATATATAAGATGGTGAAAGTTGGCGAACATACCTCATATTTCAGCTAAAGTTGCTTGACCATCTCAATTTCTGATTCACGGCTAGAATGCACATGACTGAGCTAGCCAGACAGCATGTCACTAACGTTTAGATGAGCATAATGAGAAACATCAAACCGCACCTTCTGCCTCTCTAAAGCTTCTTGCTTAGGAGAGTGCCGGGCCAGTATGGTGGGGTTTCCCGGCTCAACAAACCGACTACCAGTAATCAAGACATCAGTGTCAGAAGTTGTCGGCGGGTTGGCAGAGCTAGATGGTTCAGTGATAGCCGAATTAAGAGTGGTTTCATCAGCTGACGGCTCAGGAGGGTCCGATTGAACATGGACAGCCGGGTCTTCTGGTGCTTCAGATTGATCAGGAGGAGTTGGTGCTGCTGGTTCAGGTGCAGGATTTTTTGGGTTTTCTGCTGGCTTAGTCACCTTAGCTTTCTTGGATTTTGCTTGACCGCTAAAAAAGATTTTATGAGACAGTTAGTATAAAAATGTAGTTTTTAAAGATGCAGAAGAAAGATGATTGTCCTTACCCAGGGGCAGTCTAGAAAGCCGGAAATTGAGTTTCCGACGAGTCGCCAGAAGAGCGAGAAACCTCCTGCAAAAGTAAAATAAAGTTAGTGATGTAAGGAAATAGATCCATTAATGGAAGCAACAGACAAAGATGAAAGAAACCTCATTCTGGCGTTTTCGAGGAGTTTGTTGTAAATCAGAAGGCGGTTCATCGTCGTCATTAGTCCAGGCCTGAAGGCGGCTCTCATGTTGCTGCTTTTTCAAAAGAAAATGAGGGTCCTAATAAGCCAAAGGGTGCGAAAACCTTACTTTCCGGGTTACCAATCGAAGTTTCTGTCTTAGGAAAGGGGCTGAATCGGAGGAAATAGTTACCTCTTCTTCCACAGTCTGGCTGGCCCCCGTGTCGTCCTGGCAATAGTTAGTGTCAATAAGGTAGTTAAAAAACTGGCCAAGGGAGTCAAGGGCTACCTCCAACTCAGAAGCATCATCCAGGTGGAATAAGTCAGATGCAATCTTCTTCTTCTTGGGCTTCCGGATCATTTTCCTGGCGGCTATGGCAGCAGATCTAGCCTTCTTGGCAGCTTCATGATCATACTTGGCTTTCCAGAAATCAGATTTGGCCTCTAAGCAAATAAATAGGTTAAAAAGCCATGCAAAAATTTAGCTACTGAGGAAAACAAAAAGGAGGTCAAGGGGGTTACCTATGGTGTCGGGTTAAGTTTGCAGAAGGGGTTTAATCAAACCTTACTGCAGTCCTCGTATTTGCCATTCACGAGGATGGTTGATATTGCAACAATGTCTTCTTCAGTTAATTGTATAGAGCTATGACACAGAGAATCATTTGGGCCTCCGCCATATTTATACATCAACTTGGATCGGCGGCTTAGAGGGATGACCCGCCACGAGATCCAGCAACGGATCAGGTCAACTCCGGTTAAGCCATTTCTCAATAAAGCTTCAATCCTTTTGATAGATGGGATAAGTTTCTTAAGTTCAGCAGTAGTAAGCTTGTCTGGGAGCACAAACTTGGAATCAAGGCGATCCACGCGATAACCTGGCAGTGGTTTTTTATCAATTGGTGATATATCTTGGCAGTAGAACCAGGTTTGGTTCCAATCTTTGGGATGACTTGGTAAGACCACTAAAGGAAAAACGGCACCCTGTCAGCGTTGAATTGAGATTCCACCAAGCTCCAAGCTAGGGCCGTTGGTGCACTCATTCTGGCGGTTCAAATAAAAGTACTCTCTAAAGAGCTCCACAGTCAGTTCTTCTTGAAGATATACCTCACAAAGAACTTGAAAATTGTAGATATTTGATATAGAGTTGGGTCCAAGATCTTGTGGATGAAGCTTGAAAAAATGCAGAACGTCTCGGAAGAACTTTGAGCCGGGTGGTGAGAAGCCCCGGTTCATGTGATCAGTGAAAACAATAACTTCACCGTCTTTGGGTTGAGGCCGTTCTTCATCCGGGTCAGGAGCACGATAAGACATAATGTTTTTCTCTGGCAAAAATCCAATGGTGACAAATTCTTTCAAGGTATCCTCAGTAACTGTGGAAGGGACCCAGTTGCAGACTGTTGGATCTTTTGACGGCATGATGGAAAAAGGGCAAGCTGAAAAGAAAATAATTTGCCGGTTCAATTTATTGGTGGAGTTACAGGTTCATGATTATATTACAGATGGATAATGGTGGCTTAAGTAAGGGCTAATGATATATAAAGGAAAAATGAGCCGGTGTCATAAGCCGCCATGACTAAAAATATTCAAAGGTTACCTGAGTCAGAATTGACTAAGTACTGAGAAAAGCAGGTTTCACAAGTGGTTGCTATTATTTTGGATCAAAATGGCTCAAAAGGGGGAAATAAATCTAGACCTAAAAACCAGCACGGAGGAGTTCATCAGTTCTAAGGAGACCTTTGTGCAAGAAGAAAGGGATATGTTAGCCTCTAAAATGGATGTAAAACAACTGCCGCATAGACTCTATATTTATTTTAGATCAAGGGAAGCTGCAGTGGAGAAGCTGCAAGGAATCTACGACGAACAGCGAAGAACACAAGAAGAAAATCTCATGAACCCTAATGCAGATCTATGGGGGTGAGAAGACAAGAACTTACGGATGGAGAGCTACTGCGGAGGATCGCCGCTGTTCTCTGGACAGGCTCAGGGTGATGCAGCGGCCGGAGTTGAGGACGACGGTGCGCTGCGGCGGCGGCGGAGCTCGAGCGGCAGAGAAGTTGCGAGAGGAAGAATAAGAAAGAGGAAGGACCGGTTGTGCCTATTTATAAGGGGACGAGTGAAAGGATAGGCGCGAAAATCGAGGAAGACCGAAGTAATGATTATCCAACCAAATGGACGCCTTGACTTTCGGAAAACATTTAAGATAAGGATCCTTTGAAGATGACATCATGGCGGTTTTCCAAATTTTCTAAAGATGGCGTCATGGCGGGTTACAGAGCTTTTACAAAACAATAGAAGATGGATTTCGTCTAAGTGCTGGAGATTGACAAGAACAAAGTTCAAATCAACCTGGGGCCTAATGTTGGGGATATGACTACCAGGTATGACCCGCCCAAGAGGGGCTGGGTCAATCTTCATGGCGGGTTATTAAAAGAAGCCCAGTGAATATACAAGGCGACGGGTTATTATAAGACTTGTAGTAGGCCCAAGCCCAGAGGCAGCTTAAGGCCCGTAATGGTAAACCGCCATGTATAATTAAGACTTGCAAAGAAAGGCATGTAAGAGAAGTCACCGAGCCGGACACGTTGTATGAGTCGGCCGGGACTCTGTAGGCCGCCAGGCGTCTACCCGTGTATATAAGGGGGTGACCCGGTGGCGGCTTAGGGCAAGAAACAATAGATCGAGAGCCAAGCTAGCGTATTTTCGCTCCTTGGTCATCAAAACCTAGCAATACCACAACAATCGGACTAGGCTTTACCTTCACCACAAGGGGTCAAACCAGTATAAACCTCTCGTGTCCTTTGTCCCGATTAACCCCTTTAAGCTTCCTAGTTGCGATGGCTCCACGACTAAGTCCTTTCACTAGGACATCTGCCGTCACAATTCCACGACAGCCGTGTCATGTGAAATCTGAGAGTTGGCCAGTCGTCAGCTTCTTCCCCCACGTAGGAAATACGGGGGTGTTCAAGATGTAATCTAAACACTCTTGATCCAATTGTTTGGTCCTTGAAGGAGGTGTTTAGCGCGACGAACCAGGCAATCGGACTATGCGACTTTAGCACTCTCACTTAGCCATAGGAGCTTGACAAATAGAAATATAGGCGCAGCCCCTAGTATCCGGAATAGGATTCTATAAACACTTGATTGGGTAAGTACCAATCCCTCGCGTGATGCGAGAAAAAAATCTCTAAGGATTTGAGACCTCCGAAAAGCTGACCGGCTCTCGCAACATCATGACAGTCAGTTTTCGGCTTTCTCTACTGAGGTGCTCACTTGGGTAAACTAGGGCACAATCGCAGTAGTTCTCCCTTTACTACCCTAGCCGATACATCGGAACGTAAGGTAGTAAGAACAGGAGCCTGGCAACCCAACTATTGACCAAAGACATGATTCGGAGCCAATGCATATAGTGCTAAATTCGGGGTGCCGAACTGTACTGTAAAAGTGTTCGGTCTTTTGTTGTCATGTTGCGGGGCGCTATGAAGCCCCTGGCAAATTGAAACGCACCAGGGTGTACGGGTGTTACCTGATAGAGTTACCAGAAAAAGAAAAGACAAAAAGGAGGAAAAAGAAGAACAAGTGGTAAGCTAGAGCCGTAAAAAGTTGGGCCGCAAATTGTTGCTATTATAATTTCATTGTTGCATTAAAACGCATTTATACAAGTAGTGCAATAAGCAGAAGGCTATTTACTATGCCTTGACCAAGAGAGAGCTGCATGTGGGTCCTGAAAATAGGTAGAGGGATCGTTAAAGAGACCACCTAAAGATTCCCCAGTACGTCTATGCTTCTTGTCGCCTTGGTATTTTTATCCTTCGAAAAGAATCGATGGTCAAGCCGCCAAAAAAGGCGTGTAAAAAAAGAAAGGAAATAGTGAAATTATGTGTGTCCAAAGTGGTCGAGCTGTATTGCGGAAACAAGCTGGTTATGCCTCCACCTGTGCCCATGGTATTTTTAGTGCGTAATTTTGTACGCGCAGTACAGTTGCCGCCACTTCGTCGGGACTGGGATGGAGGCAAAATTGCTAGTCGAGCTCCTGACGAGCCGAGCTGTCCTTCTTCGGAATAGTTTGGACTTTCTTGACAGTGTCCCGGGGATCGGCCGCCAAATTGAGTTTCTGCCTGAAAAGGCCGCCCTGTACCTCTGCCGCTAAGGCAGTGGTGTGCTCCTCGGTGCGGAGCGAGCGTTCCGTGTTTCCATTAACTGTTATGACGCCGCATGGTTCAGACATCTTGAGCTTGAGATAAGCATAGTGTGGCATCGCATTGAATCGAGCAAATGCAGTTTGTCTGAGCAGTGCGTGGTAGCCGCTGCGAAAAGGGACGATATCGAAGATTAACTCCTCACTTCGGAAGTTTTCCGACGATCCAGAGACAACCTCTAGTGTGATTGAGCCCGTGCAGCGAGCCTTTACACCCGGTATGACTCCTTTAAAGGTAGTGAGGGATTCCTGGATTAGGGGGTCTCCGGATAGCCGGACTATATCCTTTGGTCGGACTGTTGGACTATGAAGATACAAGATTGAAGACTTCGTCCCGTGTCCGGATGGGACTCTCCTTGGCATGGAAGGCAAGCTTGGCAATACGGATATGTAGATCTCCTTCCTTGTAACCGACTCTGTGTAACCCTAGCCCCCTCCGGTGTCTATATAAACCGGATGGTTTTAGTCTGTAGGACAACAATCATACCATAGGCTAGCTTCTAGGGTTTAGCCTCTACGATCTCGTGGTAGATCAACTCTTGTAATACTCATATCATCAAGATCAATCAAGCAGGAAGTAGGGTATTACCTCCATCGAGAGGGCCCGAACCTCGGTAAACATAGTGTCCCCCGCCTCCTGTTACCATCCGCCTTAGATGCACAGTTCGGGACCCCCTACCCAAGATCCGCCGGTTTTGACACTGACATTGATGCTTTCATTGAGAGTTCCACTGTGCTGTCACCGTAAGGCTTGATGGCTCCTTCGATCATCGGTAACGATGCGGTCCAGGGTGAGGTTTTCCTCCCCGGACAGATCTTCGTATTCGGCGGCTTCGCACTACGGGCCAACTCGCTTGGCCATCTGGAGCAGATCGAGAGCTACGCTCCTGGCCATCAGGTCAGGTTCGGAAACTTAAATTACACTGCTGACATCCGCAGAGACTTGATCTTCGACGGATTTGAGCCCATGTTAGGTGCGCCGCACGATCACGACGAGCATGATTTAGCTCTGTCGTCGGACAGTGTTCGGGAGATCACACCTGTAACTACTCCGGCCTTCAATCCGGAGCAAATTGCGCCATCCGAGGATGGGTGGATAGGCCCCACCATGGAGGCCGCACTCTCAGTGGCGATAGAGCCGGATACTAACTTCACCCCTTACGAGAGCCGTGTTGCCGAACCACTGGATTCGTCTCCGGCCACGGACTCCGAGCCGCCTACGTCCATGCCTATCGAATCCGATTGGGTGCCGATCATGGAGTTCACCTCCGCGGATATCTTTCAGCACTCACCTTTTGGCGACGTGCTAAATTCATTAAGGTCTCTCTCCTTGTCAGGAGAACCTTGGTCGAACTATGTCCGGTTAGAATGGGATGCGGACGACGAAGAAATTCGCTCCCCACCCACCACCAACTTAGTAGCCACTGTCGACGATTTAACCGACATGCTCGACTTCGACTCTGAAGAAATCGACGGTATGGACGACGATGCAGGAGACGAACAGGAACCACCGCCCACAGGGCGCTGGACCGCCACCTCATCATATAATATATACATGGTGGACACCCCCAAAGAAGGCAATGGCGACGAGACAGCGGAGGATGAGCCCTCCAAGAAAGAACCCAAGCACCGACGTCAGGGGCGCCGCTCTAAGTCCCGCCATAGCAAAAGTAGTGATACCGGCACAAGAGACAATAACACTCTGGATAGTGCCAAAGACGACAACAATCCCCTCCAGCATGGTTTAGAGCGGGAGGGTGAACAAGCTAGCCCTCTAGAGTGGGCAGCAGATGGAGAATCGGAGGAGGACAATTACATGCCTCTCTCCGAAGACGAGGTGAGCCTCGGCGACGAAGAATTTATCGTGCCTGAGGATCCCATCGAGCAGGAGCGCTTCAAGCGCCGGCTTATGGTCACATCAAATAGCTTGAAGAAAAAGCAACAATAGCTTCAAGCTGATCAAGATTTGTTAGCAAACAAATGGACGAAGTCCTTGTGGCCGAGGAATACGAACTCAAGCGCCCCTCCAAGAGTTACCCAAAGCGCAGGTTGCTACCTCACCTCAAGGAGGAAGCATTGAAACCTACATCACCAGCATATGATGCAGCTGACGGGCCACCTCGTGGCCGAGACAGAAAGGCATTTCAGCCCGAAGTCCAGCCCGCACCCCGCCGCCAATCAAACAAAAATGCCAAGGCCCAGGGCAACACACGGGACCTGCGAGACGTATTGGAAAACAAAGCAAAACATGCAAGATCGATCTACGGATCACGAGGGCGCGCACCAAAACACGACGATGATCGTCACGTCGGATACACTAAAAGCAAATCCGGCCGAGCCGAACACGGCAGACAAGACTCGTATGAACCGCGTCGTGTTATAGCCCGGCATAGAGGCGCCGCACACCCCTTATGCTTCACTGATGAAGTAATGGATCATGAATTCCCAAAAGGGTTTAAACCCGTAAACATTGAATCATACGATGGTACTCCAGACCCCGCGGTATGGACAGAAGACTTCTTCCTCCACATTCACATGGCCCGCGGGGATGACCTACATGCCATCAAGTATCTCCCGCTAAAACTCAAAGGGTCGGCTCAGCATTGGCTCAATAGCTTGCCAACAAACTCCATCGGAAGTTGGGAGAACCTGGCAGAGGCATTCCTGGACAATTTCCAGGGCACTTATGTGCGACCGCCGGACGCTGACGATTTAAGTCATATAACTCAGTAGCCAGGGGAATCGGCTAGCAAATTCTGGACCCGGTTCCTAACCAAGAAGAACCAAATTGTCGACTGTCCGGATGCAGAGGCCTTAGCGGCATTTAAGCATAATATCCGTGATGAATGGCTCGCCCGGCACCTCGGCCAAGAGAGGCCAAAATCCATGGCAGCCCTCACGACACTTATGACCCGCTTTTGTGCGGGCGAAGATAGCTGGTTGGCTCATGGTACCAATACAACAAGCAAACCTAGCATATCAGAAGCCAGGGATAGCAACGGCAAACCACGACGCAACAAACACAAGCGCCGCAAATATGGTGAAAACGCCAAAAATACGGCAGTTAATGCCGGGTTCAGGGGCTCAAAGTCCGGTCAGTGGAAAGGGCCACCCAAAAATAAAAATACGGGTCCATCCAGTCTGGACCGCATACTCGATCGCCAATGCCAAATTCATGGCACCCCAGAAATGCCAGCCACCCATACCAACAGAGAATGCTGGGTCTTCAAACAAGCCGGCAAGGCAGGCGCCAAAGACGAAGAGGGGTCTCAAAGCGACGATAGCGACGAAGAGCCCAGATCACCGAACACCGGAGGGCAAAAGAAATTCCCCCCCCCCCCATATTCAATCGGTGAATGTGGTAAATACCACCCAAATTGCCAACTCGGACCAGATATCCACCCTTAGGGATGGCGACTCAACGGAACTAGTCGTCCCACAATATAAACTAGGGGCGGTCACCTTCAACCGCACGGATCATCCGGTTAACGCCAATCAGGGCAATCAGCCGCACTAATCCTCGACCCAATAGTAGACGGGTTCCACCTCACTCAAGTCCTTATGGACGAAGGTTGCAGTTTAAATCTGCTTTACCAGGACACAGCGCGCAAGATGGGCATCAATCATTCGGCAACCAAACCAACTAAACCCACTTTTAGAGGCATCATACCAGGTATGGAGGTTAGCTGTACAGGCTCCATTGCCCTTGAGGTAATATTCGGATCACCAGAAAATTACCGTATCGAAGAGTTAATCTCCGAAATCGCCCCTTTCCGCAGTGATTATCAAGCACTGCTCGGACGAACCGCGTTCGCTCGATTCAACGCGGTGCCACATTATGCCTACCGTAAGCTCAAGATACCCGGTCCACGCAGCGTCATCACGGTTCATGGCAAAGCCGAACCTTCCTTCGGCACCAACAAATACACCACTTCCTTAACAATAGAAACAACGAGCAGCACCTTGCAGCCGAACCTTGAGTCGACGCCCAGGCTCCCGGACACCGTCAATGGGCTCCGAACTACTTCGTGGAAGGATACCCCGGCTCGTCCAGAGCTCAACTAAACACTCCGGCGAAGGCCATGGCAGGCTGAACTCAGTGGTTCAACCGCCCTCCGGCACATAAACATTTCTTATATTTCCTTCGCAGGTTCACCTTTGCACCGACCAGGACGGACTACACGGAGGCAGCTTGAACGCGTTAGGGAATTCTTAGACATTCCCCGCAGTAACCGTCCGGCTATATTACGGATCCGCACTCAACCTCTTCCCCCTGGTCACAGCAGGTTCGGCTATCACAACCCCTTTTTATCACATTACTTGTACCCATACGCATAGACGTATTATTCAAATACAACATGTGGATTTATATGACGTTTACCTGCTGATTATTTCTTATCGCAATCATTTTGTCAAGTGGCATCCGTACACAGCGATATGCCTTAAATATTCCAAGGGCTTCGTTTTTCCCATAACATGGCAATAAAAGTCCGAACACCTTCATGGTTGTTCGGCACCCCGAACCTATAGCATTATATGCATCAGCTCTGAATCATGTCTTGGGTCAATAGTTGGGTTTGCCCGGCTCCCATGTTTTGGTACCTTACGTTCCGCTATATCGGCTAAGGTAGCACTGGGAGAACTATTGCGATTGTGTCCCGGTTCTTCCGGATGAGCACCTCAGTAGATAAAGCCAAAAACTGACTGTCATGATACGGCGAGAGCTAGTCAGCTATTCGAGTAGTTACAAAATCTTTAAGGATTTCTCCCGCATAATGCCATAACCAATGCAGCATGCGATGGATCGGTTTTTTCTCCGATCAGGCGCTTATAGAGCCCATAGTACGGTCTTTCGAACACAAGGTGTTGCGCTGACCATACTAAAGCTCCTATGGCTAAGTGAGAGTGATGAAGCCCTATAGTCCGATTGCCTGGTTCGTTGTGCTGAGCACCTCCTTCGAAGGACCCAAAGCTAGGATAAAGAGTGCTCGGGTTTATCCTGAACACCTCTGTACTTTTTACGTGGGGGCAGAAGCCGACGACTGGCCAACGCTCAGGTTTAATATAAAAACGGCCGCACGGGAGGGTAAACTTTTATATAATAGGCGACAAATAAACGACCTTGTTCAAACATTACAAAGGACAACATGATTGGCATTCATGGAAATATATTGTCCTTGGCGCATAGCTCCGCTGCAAGGTAGGATCCTTTCAGGACACTCTCATAATATAATTCGGGCTTGTGGTGCTCCTTCCCCTCTGGCGGTCCTTCGGTCATCAGCTTTTCGGCATCCATCTTCCCAGTGCACCTTTGCGTGGGCGAAGGACATTCGCGCTTCTTCTATACAGACCGACCGCTTGATGATGTCAAGCCGAGGGCAAGCACTTACAAGCCGCCTCACGAGCCCGAAGTAGCTGCTTGGAATCGGCTCGGCAGGCCATAGCCGGATAACCATATCTTTCATGGATAGTTCCGCCGCCTTATGCAGTTCGATCAGCTGTTTCAGTTGATCGGCAAAAGGCACCAGATAATTCGGCACCAAATACTGCGACCAGAAGAGCTTATCTGTGGTGTTCCTTTCTTCGGATCGGCAGAATTGGGCGGCATCTGATATGCTGCAAGGTAGCTCGGCAAATACACCTGAGAAATCCGGATTCAAAATCAGAAACATAGTTTCCCTTCAAATACTTGCTTTACATGGGAAAAGCCATACCCGCCGCGATCTTTCTCGCCTCTCGGATCCCCTGCAGGGCGCTTTGGGTTTCCCCCCGGGCATCGCTCGTGGCTTGATGCGCCTTGGTGAGTTCGGACTCTTTCTCCGTTAAACTCTGCTCCAAGGTCTCGCATTTACTTACGGCCTCTTGCAGCTCCTGCTCAGCTTTAATAACTCTGGCCTCGTGTTTCTCATGAAGAGTCCGCTCTGTGGCCGCCTTTTTCTCGGCCTTGGCAACGGCCCTTTTGAGGGCCTCGACTTCGGCCATAACCCCTAAAACAAATTATGTGGCTTATTTCATACTAAACATTTATTTCACAATAAATGCGCGCAAAGCTTGTGCATACCTTGTTTATCCCTCAACTGCATTTTCAATTGGCCAAGTTCTTCTATGGCGCGCTCTAGACTTTGATTCAGTCCGGAGATCTCTGCAATACGAGAAGCAGCGGTCGCTACAGGTACCTGCTTGAAACAGAAGAGAAATCAATGTCATTCAATGAGTCTTCCTACGATCATCAATTCGATCCCCTGTCCGGTTCTTTCTTTGACCGAACATTGTATCAGGGGCTACTATCTATACTATGACATCTTCGACGACTCATAAAACATACCTCAAAGCCTCTTATAAGGCTGATACAGGCTTCGTTCAGTCCACTCCTAGTTGACTGAATCTTCTCAATCACCGCACCCATAAGGGCACGGTGTTCATCAACAATGGAGGCGTCTTGCAACTCCACCAACAAAGCATCTGACACTTCTGGATGGACAGAGATCGCCGGCGGAACAGGCACGCCCCCTCTAGCCGAAGGAGGCTGCCTTCTTGATTCTGGAGCCGTATAGGTCTCTGGAATCGCACCCGGTGGGGAGCCGAACTCAGGATCGCCCCCGCTGTCAGACCCCATGGGAATCTTTTCCCCAACGTGTCCGGCCCCTGCAGTTTGACCTCCAGGCGCCGCCTTCATGGTTTCTTCCTTTCCTCCTTGGTCGGAGTCCTTCTGGGACAAAGCCTCAGTGTTATGCACCTATTTGGAGGAAGGGGCCTTTGGGGGCGTCCCGCTCTCCATAGCATTTGAGCTCTACAGGTCCTCTGATGAGGATTGTTTGGTACGAGACCTCGCCGAACTACAAAAAAAACATATGCTCAGGTTAAAATACAAAGCCACGTTGAGTCCAGACGCTTAAACGTACTCGGATTTTATATACTTACGACTTCACCAGGGGCTGGGCCCTGGGATCCCATGCCGGGCCGCTGTCGGCGGCGGCAGTGGACTCCTCCAGAAGAGGAGGCTTTCCCCTTTTGGGCAGTCCGGCCTCCAAGGGTGCGGAGGCCGTCCTTTTCCTTCTTCCCCCCGCAGGGGATTCATATTCCTCCTCCTCTTCGTCCTCTTCGGAGGCGGAATGGGCACCAGAACCTTCGGATATTATGTCCGAAGTGCCGCGGCGATGAAGGCCGCCTCGGGCCTTTTTGTCCTCCTTCTCGGTCGTCTTCTTCGGCACCTTGTAAGGCGCCGGGACCAGCATCTTCGTCAGAACTGGGATGGCCGGGTCTTCAGGCAGCGGGGCCGGACAATGGATCCGCTCCGCCTTCTTCGTCCAGCCCTGGGAGAGTTGAATAACACGCGTTAAGCGCTTCCTTTGGGTCATGCGGATAGAAAAGTTGGATAAACTCACTGAACTTGCAGGGCGGACAGTTGGTACCCACGGTCCTCGGCGGAGTCCGGCCATGATTTGCTGGACTTGAAAAGCACCTTCCAAATGTCCTTGTGCGAGGAGCCGAAGAACCCCGCAAGGTTTGGTGCCTGGCCGGATCGAATTCCCATAGATTGCAAGTCCGGTGTTAACAAGGCAGTACCTGGCGGACTAACATTGCCTGGACTATGTTGACAAGTTCAATGTTCTTATCTCCCATATCTTCAACGCGCGTCCAGAGCACCAACAGTTCGTCGGACGAGGACCAGTCCAGGCCTTTCTTAACCCAGGATGTAAACCGCACAGGGGCACCGGATCAAAACTCGGGAGAGGCGGCCCATTCCTTGCCGCACGGCTCAGTTATGTAAAACCACTACTGTTGGCACTCCTTGACAGAATCATTAAAGCTTCCCGTTGGCCATATAACGTTGGGCATCTTGCTCACCATAGCGCCCCCGCACTCGGCGTGCTTGCTGCCCACCACCTTGGGCTTCACATTAAAAACCTTCAGCCATAGACCAAAGTGCGGCGAAATGCGGAGAAAAGCCTCGCACACGACAATGAATATCGACATGTTGAGGAAGGAATTAGGGGACAGATCGTGGAGATCAATCCCATAATAATACATGATGCCACGAATGAACGGGTGGAGGGGGAACCCTAGACCGTGGACAAAGTGAGGGAGGAATACAACCCTCTCGTGGGGTTTCGGAGTGGGGACAATGTCGGCGTTCTAGGAACGGGGGTCCCCAGACTTTCCTGCCTGCGGCTCGCAGCGTGGCTGAGCCAGCGGGCCGTACGGCCCATCTTCACCAACAAAGCGCCCAAGACCCTCGCGAGGGGCCAAGCCTCGTGAGGCAAATAACGCAAGACCTCCTTCGGAGTGGCCTAGCTAGGCAGGCTCACGAGGAGCGGAGATATCAAGGTGAGGCAAACCTCACGAGGATCTCGTGACGTGAGCCGTGACGATCGACACCAGGCGGGCACCAGGCGGGCGCCAATGCGCACAGCGTCCTTGCCCTCTTTGGTGCAAAGGGGGCAAGCGCAGCCGCGGAGTACCGAGGCCTCAGGCAAAGGTTGCCATTTCGGTGCAACAAGACCAAGACCATGGACTGCAAGACGGAGGTCATCGTGGAGCCCAGAACAGCGTCACCACTAGAACTTTGTGCAGGCGAAGACTACTTTTGTCAAGATAGCTTGTACTAGCTGCCCCCCTTCAAATTAGCCCGCCATTGTTGGCTCCCTTCCCGCTCGATATTTGGGAGGAGGACCAGGGCCTCTATAAATAGGACTAGCCACCACAGTGGAAGGAGGACATCATCTGTGCTAGAGAGAGAGAGAGAGACCACCCCCACACACACAAGCTCACCAAGCTCAAGAACGCCTCAACCTCAGGAGGTTGTTCTTCCCTTGTATTGTTCATCCTCAGCCCAAGAGGCAATCCACCACCACCACACTGGAGTAGGGTATTACACCACAATGGTGGCCCGAACCAGTATAAATCCCGTGTCTTTCTGTGTTGTGAGTTCGTCAAGTTCGTCCGCAAGATCTTAGCGAGCTAGAGCGTAGATCGGTTGGAGGGAAAGACTTCGCGCGCACCCCAGTGTTCGAACCTTAAGATTTGCCGGAACCCCACATCCCGACATTTGGTGCGCCAGGTAGGGGTGCGCCGTAGCTTCCCTTCCATCAGTTCGTCGCTCCGTCGTCTCCATGTCGGACGCTCGCCGCGCTCGAGCTGAGCGTCGGGCCGCCTGCGTCGCTCAGACGGCTCCCGTCGGCGAGCCGCCTCGTCGTTCTCCGTCCCCGCCGCCAACGCTGCCACCGGCCCGATAGGAAATGAGCAGCAGGCGTCCTTGCAAAATCCTTCGGTGCGACAGGATGGCCGCACCGCTACTCCATCACTCGCTCCTGCTGGCTCTTCATCTCACGCGCACCGCGCTCCCATGGAGGCATGGGCCGCGCTCATCGCGGCGAACGAGCTCCTGCATTACCGCCCCGTCGACTACGTCTCTGAGGAGTGGCTCGACCGCGTCGCCGAGCTTGTCTGTGCCGCGGGGGGCTCTCTGGCGCCGTCCCACTCTTTGCCTCACCCTCAATAGGCCATGGGCGACGGGGCTCGTGACGTGCCTCCACCGCCTCGACCCCAAGATGGTGCCTTGGCGCCAAGGCGCGCGCCTCCGCGGCGTGATCCGCCGCGCCCGGTGCCCGCACGTGAAGAAAGGAGCTCCCAAGAAATCCCGCGGCCGCGAGAAGCTGCACCAGCACTCCCCGCGCCACCTCATCAAGACCACGCGCTGCCTGCAGTGGCACAGCGCGGACCTCGCCAAGACCAAGCTCCGCCCCGGAAATGGGCCCCGGCAACCACTGCAGGCTGCCGCGGCTTCACCCCTAAGCTGCGCAGTGTTGCTTGGCCAGGAAAGTTCAAGCCAGATCTGCCTCCTCGGTATGACGGCACCGCCGACCCCGCGGAGTTCCTGCAGCTCTATGAGTTGAGCATCGAAGCGGCCAACGGCGACGAAAAAGTCATGGTGAAGTGGTTTCCCATGGCTCTCAAGGATGGAGCCCGCTCCTGGCTCCTGAACCTGCAGCACGGCTCGATCTCCTCCTAGGACGAGATGCGCGACCGCTTCATAGCCAACTTCCAAGGCACTCGTGACCGCCCACCGGTCGCGGGGGACCTATGCCGCATCAAGCAACAGCCAGGAGAGACCCTCCAGAAGTACATCCAGCACTTCAACAGCACCCGCCTCAGGATCCCCAAGGTCACAGACGAGGCGATCATCTCTGCGTTTTCCGACGGCGTCCGCGAGATCAAGATGAAGGAAGAGCTGGCAATCCATGAGGAGCTTTGAACATCTCAGGAGCTGTTCAACCTGGCGACCAGGTGCGCAAGAGCTGAGGAAGGGCGCCTCTCTCTCCTTGAGCTACTAGCCGCAGGAGTGGAGGAAAAGAAGGCCAAGGCCAAGGACGTGAAGCGCAAAGAGGCAGTAGTGCTCGCAGCAGAGCACGACACCAAGTGAGGCAGAGATCAGCCTGAGTCATCCAAGAACGGACGCCCATTCTGTGCCTTCCACAATTTGAACACCCACAACACCAGCAACTGTCAAGAGCTTACAGCCAGTCGGGAAGGATGCTTCGGCTGACGCCACGAGCGCAATGACCGGGGCTACGACTGCGAAGGAGGATGCGGAGGCGGACGCTGGGACGACCGTGGCCCACGCCAGGAGTGGCGTGACCGGCCTCATGAGGACCGCTGGCAGGACCAACCTCACGAAGGCGCTTGGAGGGACCCGCCTCGTGAGGATCGCCCCCAGGGCAACGTTGGTCTTCCCCCGTTGCCGCCGCCAAGGAGGAACAACGACCATCACCAGGACGAGGGGGCTGGGGGCTTCCACGAGCCGCGCGCGGTCGCTTGCATCTTGGGCGGTGCTCAGGCCTCAAGTTCTCAGGGCATCTTCAAACAGTTCGCTTGCGAGGTGAACGCGGCACTCCCCAAGCTCGAGGCTACGCGCCTGCTCCGGTGGTCCCAATGCGCCTTCACCTTCAGCTCGGCCGACCAGCTCAAGTGCGCAGCCACCGCTGGCACACTCCCTATGTTGTGCTCCCCAGTCATCAGCAATGTGCAAGTCACCAAGACTCTCATCGACGGAGGCGCAGGGCTCAACGTCCTATCCGCCGACACGTTCGACAACCTCCAAGTGCCCTATGAGCAGCTCCAGCCAACCAAGCCTTTCTCAGGAGTAACTGATGGTTCCACCACACCAATAGGGCAAGTACGCCTGCCTGTCACCTTTGGGAAACGCAAGAATTACCGCACCAAGCTCATCGACTTCGACGTCGTGCACATCCGCCTGCCGCACAATGCCATCCTCGGGTATCCAGCCCTGGCCAAGTTCATGGTAGTCACTCACCACAGCTACAATGTTCTCAAGATGCCAGGAAGTGGGGGGATCATCACGGTCCCATGTGAAGAGAGGGATGCGGTGTGCTCCCTTGAGTGCGCCTTCCAAGCTGCGGCAATCGACAACCCTGACAGCAGAAGTGAAGGCCCTCCGAAGACCATCCCCAAGAAGAAGCAATCGCACCGTGCAGGACCCCAAGAAGATGGCGTCGCATCAGGAGCCTCGTCAGGATCGGCGCCCGCTCCAGGGGCGCCTCCCTCCACCGCATAGGAAAGCGCGCCCGGTGCCCTCCTCAGGCAAGGCTCGAGGGCTCTCTTCTGGAGGGCCTCAGACCTTGTCAGTCTCACGAGGGAGGCACTTGGGCACCACTTGGAAGCATGCCTCATGGCACGTGTTCCTCAGTAGAGCATGGAGCAAGGAATGCCCACCACCCAGGAGTTCATCACCAAGACCACCCAGGAACTACAAGACGCAAGAGCCATGCGTGGCGACAGCCGCTCATAGAGTGTGGCTCACCAACCAGGCGAGGGTGCTGAGCTGCGCGCCTGCGTGGACATCCCAGGGCTCAACATGGCCGCATCTCAGGAACGCTTCTAGCCATCACGCGCGGGCCACTGTGAGGGTCCACCACACAGCTTCGTTCGCATGCCCTTCGGCTTTCCGAGCATGGTGTCGGCCCATCGGCACAATGCGTGGCAAGTCCTGGCAGCTCAGGAGGCCAGGTTCCACGCCGTTCTGGAGGAGATGGTGATGGCCTTCAGGGAACCTCCTAAGCTCCCAGAGCCTCCCGAGGCTCAGGGTCCCGGTGGCTTATGAGGAGTCATTCCTTCAACGCGTGGCTTCAGCTGCACCAGCTCTACTTTGTCTATAGACCCAGGTGACATCTTCCAAGTTCATTTAAGATGGGAGCGCCCCTCGGGCTGCACTATTCCCAGGCCACGTGGGTCCGTCTCTGTGGCATGTATCCTTTCTGCTTATGTTTCTAAGCTTACCTCGCTGGGGGCGCCCCTCGGGCTGCATCATCCCCATGCCGCTCGGGCCAGACCCAGTGGCATGTACCTTCCTTCATTTATCTTAGGCAATATGCACTTCATGCTTAACCTGTCAACTGCTATCACCTGCTCGATCATCACCTCCCTCGGGGCCCCTACACAAGCACGACGCTGGTGCATGGGTCCGTCCCTGCCACGACCGACAAATCTGAGTGGTCGAGCTCTGGCTCGCGGCACGCGCCATGCACGTCACCTCACCAGGCCCTCAGTGCCTTCACTTCATCCAGACCAACTAGCGGTTGGCAGGCGTCAGTAATGGCAAACCATGTTTCTTCTTATGCCTGTTCACAGGAACCCCGCGGGAAGGATAGCAGGCGGCACCGCGAGTCTCCTTCCCTCTCGTGCGACTCGCTTGCGCGTTAAAAGGGGGGCTCCTGAGCATCGCGCCTCATGAGCTCTTACTGGATCTCCAGCCCTCACCCTCTGGCCTTGACCACGGGATCACGACCTGGCATACCAGCGGTGGCTGAGCTCACTCGAGGGCCGGGACCTGAGGACGTAGAGCATTAAGAGGAGCTCGGGAGAAGTAAAACTCGCATGGGACGACCTAGCTATGTCGCGTAAGTTGGTGCGCAGCCCTAGCGCAACATTAGGAATCACCGCGAAGTCATCAAGATAAGTCTCGCCCTCGGATTAGCAAAATATTTGGGCCTAATAGTCACTCACACCATGCCGCAACCCCTTTGCGGCCAAGTCATCTACCTTTCTTTCCTTGCCATGGCCGCTTGGGCGCTAAGGGGGACCTCCTGAGCATCGCGCCTCATGGGCTCTTACTGGACCTCGGGCTGCGCACCTCCTGGCCTTGACCACGGCATCGCGACCTGGCATACCAGAGACGACTGTAGCCGCCTTGGGACCAGGACCCGTCAGCGTAGAGCAACAAGCTATCATGAGGAAAGAAAGGGGAGGCCGAGCCTTAACGGGACACGTGTTCGTCAAATCTTCATAACAAGGACAAAAGGTACAAAGGCATTGCAGATCATTACATGCCCCCAGGGGGTGATTCATGATTCTTCGCAGGAAACAAAAGCTGATGCTAAGGGGGATCCTATCTACATCCTCCCGTGGCGGACGCCATCATCAACAGTGGGCCACGGGAGGCCGGTGCCAACCCCATCCAGATCAGCGGCGGCGGTGGCTGGACGCCGCAGCCTTGCCCCGGGCACGGCGAGAGCTCGAGGGGACATAGCTGTCGTCGTCGTCTCCGGAGTCTCGTAGAGCTCAGGAGAACTGCTGGACTCCCAAGGGCAGTTGCTGCTGGAGTAGTCACGGGCGGAGCGCGCATCAGCCTCGCGCTCTTCTCCAGAGCAGCACTCCAGGCGGTGGCCCTCGGCGTCGAAGACCTTGAAGAGAAGCGTGGAGGTGTCGTCGTACTCGAAGTGGATCGCGAGGGCACCCCTCGCGCGACAGATCCGTGCAATCTCGCCCCATCCGCGAGTCATGAAGATTTTGCCAATGGGGACCGCTTCGATCTTCGCTCTGATCGCTGGAGCGCCACAATCGGCATGCTGCAGCCAGAACTCGAGAGGCCCCCTCGGCGGCATCACGTCGGAGAAGAACCGTGGGAGGCGGATCCAGGAGTTCAGAGGCGTCGGCGTCCACAGCACCAGCTGATACGTCTCCAACGTATCTACTTTTCCAAACACTTCTGCCCTTGTTTTGGACTCTAACTTGCATGATTTGAATGGAACTAACCCGGACTGACGCTGTTTTCAGCAGAATTACCATGGTGTTATTTATGTGTAGGAGCAAACGTTCTCGGAATGACCTCGTGGGCCCCCTATTGCATCTCCGACTCCAACTCCACCTCCATATATTGAGTTTCGGGGAGAAAAAAATCAGAGAGAAGAAATCATCACGTTTTACGATACGGAGCCGCCACCAAGCCCTAAAACCTCTCGGGAGGGCTGATCCGGAGTCCGTTCGGGGCTCCGGAGAGGGGAATCCGTCGCCATTGTCATCATCAACCATCCTACATCACCAATTTCATGATGCTCACTGCCGTGCGTGAGTAATTCCATCGTAGGCTTGCTGGATGGTGATGGGTTGGATGGGATCTATCATGTAATCATGTTAGTTTTGTTAGGGTTTGATCCCTAGTGTCCACTATGTTCTGAGATTGATGTTGCCATGACTTTGCTATGCTTAATGCTTGTCACTAGGGCCCGAGTGCCATGATTTCAGATCTGAACCTATTATGTTTTCATCAATATATGAGTGTTCTTGATCCTATCTTGCAAGTCTATAGTCACCTATTATGTGTTATGATCCGTTAACCCCAAAGTGACAATAATAGGGATACTTACCGGTGATGACCGTAGTTTGAGGATTTCATGTATTCACTATGTGTTAATGCTTTGTTCCGGTTCTCTATTAAAAGGAGGCCTTAATATCCCTTAGTTTCCGTAAGGACCCTGCTGCCACGGCAGGGTAGGACAAAAGATGTCCTGCAAGTTCTTTTCCATAAGCACGTATGACTATATTCGGAATACATGCCTACATTATATCAATGAACTGGAGCTAGTTCTGTGTCACCCTAGGTTATGACTGTTACATGATGAACCGCATCCGGCATAATTCTCCATCACCGATCCATTGCCTACGAGCTTTTCATATATTGTTCTTCGCTTATTTACTTTTCCGTTGCTATTGCTATCATCACTACAAAATACCAAAAACACTACTTTTACTACTGTTACCTTTTGCTACCGTTACCACTACTATCATATTACTTTGCTACTAAACACTTTGCTGCAGATATTAAGTTTCCAGGTGTGGTTGAATTGACAACTCAGCTGCTAATACTTGAGAGTATTCTTTAGCTACCCTTGTGTCGAATCAATAAATTTGGGTTGAATACTTTACCCTCGAAAACTGTTGCGATCCCCTATACTTGTGGGTTATCAAGACTATTTTCTGGCGCCGTTGCCGGGGTGCATAGCTATATTCTTTGAGTCACTTGGGATATATATCTGCTTATCATTATGAAGAACTTGAGATATCCAAAAACCAAGATCTATCCCTCAACTACGAGGGGAGGTAAGGAACTGCCATCTAGCTTTGCACTTGATACAACTTCTGTTTTGAGTAAGCTTGCGACACCTACACCTGCTTCTGCTATTCATTCTGATATGTCCCATGTTATTGATGATGCCACTTCTGCTATGCATGATACTTATGATGAAACTACCTCTATGCCTGATACTACTATGCCACTTAGTGCTTTTCTTGATGAACAACTTGCTAGGGCTAGAGAAATTGAAAATATTGAATATGATGATAATGATGAAAGTGATGATGAAGAACCACTTGCCATTCCTAAGGGTTATGTTTTTGATCAAGATGCTTCTTTAGCTATTTTAGCTTGCAGAAATAGAACTGAACTTAAAAGATTATTAGCTAATGGAGTAAGCATTCTCTAAATGCTAGAATGAAACCTGACCCTGCTTTTGCTACTTCACCTATCTTTGTTACTGATAAGGATTATGAATTCTCTGTTGATCCTGATATAATTACTTTGGTTGAATCTGATCCTTTTTATGTTTATGAATCTGAAACTGTTGTGGCACATCTTACTAAACCGAATGATATAGCTACCCTATTCACTAAAGATGAGAGAACTCGCTACTTTTATATCCTTAAAATATTTCCATTCTCATTAAAGGGTGATGCTAAGATACGGTTTAATTCTCTTGATCCTTTTTGTGTGCGTAGTCCCCGGGATATGATTTACTACTTCTCTGCTAAATATTTCCCTGCTCATAAGAAACAAGCTGCTTTAAGGGATATATATATATAATTTTGTGCAAATTGAAGAAGAGAGTCTCCCACAAGCTTGGGGGAGGCTTCTCCAATTACTTAATGCTTTGCCTGATCATCCTCTTAATAAAAATGAAATACTTGATATCTTTATAATGGACTAACCGATGCCTCCAGAGATTACCTGTATAGTTGTGCTGGTTCTGTTTTCAGGGAAAGAACACCGGATGAAGCTGAAATTCTATTGAATAATATGTTGACAAATGAAAATAATTGGACACCTCCGGAGCCAATTCCTGAGCCTATTCCTAAACCAACTCCGAAGAAGAGGGGTATTCTATTTCTCAGTCCTGAAGATATGCAAGAGGCAAAGAAATCTATGAAAGAAAAGGGTATTAAAGCTGAAGATGTTAAGAATTTACCTCCTATTGAAGAAATACATGGTCTTAATTTACCGCCTGTTGAAAAAACATATGATCGAAATCCTTTACCTATTGAAGAAACTCATGGTCTTGATAACCCGACACAGGTAATAAAGTTAAATTATCTCTATATATATGATAAAGTTGTAATCCCATTTACTAAAATTTCTAGCCCATGCTTAGATGAGTTTCATAAATTTATGGCTAAGCAAGAAAATTTTAATGCTTATTTTGGTAGACAATTCAAATATGCTTGGACACTTGGGTGATTATATGGCTAATGTCAAAGGTGAACTTAAACTTATTAGTAAACATGCTTCTATGGTAACCACTCAAGTAGAACAAGTACTTAAAGCTCAAGATGATTTGCTCAATGAATTGAATAATAAGAATAATGATAATGCTGTTAGAGTTATGACTAGAGGTGGTAGAATGACTCAGGAACCTTTGTATCCTGAAGGCCATCCTAAGAGTTGAGCAAGATTCTCAGAGAAATAATTTAGATGCACCTAGTTCTTCTAAAAAGAAGAAAAAGAAAAATGATAGGACTTTGCATGCTTCTAGTGACCCTATTGTTGAAACACCTGAGAATCCAAATGATATTTCTATTTCTGATGCTGAAACACAACCTGGTAATGAAACTGAAACTAGTGATAGTGTTAATAATAATGTTCATGATGATGCTCCACCTAGTAATGATAATGATATAGAAATTGAACCTGCTGTTGATCTTGATAACCCACAATCAAAGAATCAACGTTTTGATAAGAAAGACTTCGTTGCGAGGAAACATGGTAAAGAAAGAGAGCCTTGGGTTCAGAAACCCATGCCCTTTCCTCCCAAACCATCCAAGAAAAAGGATGATGAGGATTTTGAGCGCTTTGCTGAAATGATTAGACCTATCTTTTTGCGTATGCGATTAACTAATATGATCAAAACCAATCCTTATGCTAAGTATATGAAAGATATTATTACAAATAAAAGAAAGATATCGGAAGCTGAAATTTCCAACATGCTTGCTAATTATACTTTTAAGGGTGGAATACCAAAGAAACTTGGAGATCCAGGAGTACCCACTATACCATGCTCCATTAAAAGAAACTATGTTAAAACTGCTTTATGTGATCTTGGAGCTGGTGTTAGTGTTGTGCCTCTCTCATTATATCGTAGATTTGATTAGAATAAGTTGACACCTACTGAAATATCTTTGCGAATGGCTGATAAATCAACTGCTATACCTGTCGGTATTTGTGAGGATGTGCATGTTGTAGTTGCAAATGTTACTATTTTAATGGACTTTGTTATTCTTGATATTCCCGAGGATGATAGTATGTCTATTATTCTTGGAAGACCCTTTTTGAATACTGCAGGGGTTGTTATTGATTTCACTAAAGGCAATGTCACTTTTCATGTTAATGGTAATGAGCACACGATACACTTTCCGAGGAAACAACCTCAAGTTCATAGTATCAACTCTATTGGAAAAATTCCATCGATTATATTTGGAGGTTTTGAATTTCCTCTTCCTACTGTCAAGAAGAAATATGATATTCTTATTATTGGGGATGTGCATATCCCCGTTGAGGTAACATAGTGTTATTCGAAATTTCTCCGGTTCCATGTTATTCGGAATGAGTTCATTAACAAGACTTGATCAACCTTGTTAGTGGATTCCTTTTGATGATCATGAGATGGATGAAACTAGAAGGCACAACCTTCTGTATCCCACTTTTACTTTTTGTTATTTATATTAAATAAAATAAAAATAAGTATCTGTCTCTCTGTTATCTAATTATCCGTACAATATAAAAATACCTCAAAAATAAAAGTTCTCCAAATGCCCTGAAAATTAAATATGATTTTTTTAGAATATTTGAGGATTTATGGAACTGAGAACACACCAGGGGCCCAACCACCTGCACACGAGGGTGGAGGGCGCGCCCACCCCTCTAGGGCGCGCCCCTGCCTCGTGGGCCCACGGTGGCCCTCCTCCACTTATCCTTTCACCCATACACTCCTTCTTCCTCCCCCAAACACGAATAACCAGCTCAAACCCGAGTCCAAGCTTGTTTTGCTGTGATTTTCGATCTCCTTGCTCAAAGCACCTCTCACAAAACTGCTTGGGGAGATTGTTCCTTGGTATGTGACTCCCCCATTGGTCCAATTAGTTTTTGTTCTAGTGTTTTACTCATTGCAAATTTTTGCTGCTTAGGTGACCCTGTTCTTGAGCTTGCATGTCAAATTTATATGGTCAAAAGTAGTTTTGATGCATGATATAGGCCCTAGGCACTTGTACGAGTAGTTACTATCAATATTATTGAGTTTGGTTTACTTTTATTTTGAAGTTACTAAAAATTTCATAATTTTTCAGAAAATGATGAGGAGATTATTGAGGGACTCATCGAGCCAAAGCTCGAAGGAAAAGGCACCGAAGCCTAAGTATAATTTGCCGCGTACCACGGAGGTTCGGGCGTGTGAATGGCCTTCCGAGGATTTCTTGAGAGCAGCCGGGATTTATGAAGATTTTCATGAATTGGCTCATAATCCAGGCCTCATCGCTTTCCTCCACGACCAATGCGATCAGTATCTATTACTCACAAATACCTTTGTGCAAAACTTTCATTTTCATTCTAGGAACTCACCACCTACGGTGGAGTTTCATTTATATGATGAGCATAAGGAGATGTCACTTTATGATTTTTGTCGGATTTGTTTAGTCCCTTTTGAGGGAAAGACAGAAGAACCACATCGTGATGATGTGGAGGGATTTATTGACACTATCACTGTAGGGGAAACAAGGAAGGTTTCTGATGCACGAATCACTAGCATACATTTTCTGGTTTTACGTTACTTTGCATTATTTGCTAGTCGTTGCTTAATTGGTCACGGAAACTGTGGAAACCTTAATATCCCTGATATTATTATTTTGCTCCAAGGTTTATACAGTGATAACACTTTTAGTATGGGTGGTATTATTGCTAAACGGTTAAGTCTGAACCGTACAAAGGGCGCCATCTTTGGAGGCATCTATGATTCACACCTAGCTGCACATTTAACATACCTATTAGGCATGCTGAGAAGGAAGAAAAAGTGATGCCTCGTGTTTATCTAGATTATAAAAGTATGGTAGCACATGGTTTTATTATTAAGAATAGGGCAGGAGAGCTTAAATATCAATTGTTCTTTAATAAACATCACCCTGAGACTATTACCCTGCCTGCTCCTTCTTTGTTTGATCTATCTTCAGGCACGTACCTTGTTCCGTTGAAGGCTATTCAAGCCTACCGGAACCCTGCGCCAGCTGTGGAGCCAGATCCAGAACCACAATTTGATCCCTCACGACAGTCTAATTACTAGTGGGATCCGGAGATGATTGCCAGCTAGTGGCAATCGGAGCCTTCCTCTTCTTCATCACAGTACGACCCCAACTATTATTATGGATATCCGCCAGGCCAGCCGTGGCCATAGACCAACTTAGGCCAAAAGCCTAAGCTTGGGGGGGTACGTATTTCCCACCAACATTACATTTATGTTCACACACTCATTGCTAGACGTCGGTGCTCATACTTTTTCATTATATCATCCATGCTAGTTCATTTTCCTTTTTTATGCTTTCTTCTTGTGTGTTGAATAAACCTTAAGAAAAACCAAAAAAAATTTGTTGTAGCTTTTAATTAGTTTGCTTTCCATGCTTGTAGTAGTAATTAAAAAGAAAACCCAAAAATATTTCCTGTTCTTCTTGTTGGGAGCTTTCCCGTATAAATAGTTTTATTTCTTTTATTTTCTTTGGGGGTCGATAGGAGAAGACCATAATTAAATTGTTGAAGTGGCTCTTATATGCATTATTGTTGATCTAACAAAAGAGGCCATATTGCCTTGTCTTCTCCTGTTTATTGAATGTCTTCAGATTCCAGCTTAGTCCAATGCACGTGCACTATTATTATTATTCACATTGTTTGGTCGTGCAAGTGAAGGGCAATTATGATGATATATGATGGACTGGCTGAGATGAGAAAAGCTGGTATGAACTCGACCTCTTTTGTTTTTGTAAATATGATTAGTTCATCGTTCCTGATTCAGCCTATTATGAATAAACATGTTTGCAATGACAACTAGAGATCATAGTTTCTTGTGCCATGCTTGATTAGCTATGAGTTATAATGGTTTACCTTGCGTGCCAACATGCTATTGAGATAGTTATGATGTGGTATGATAGGGTGGTATCCTCCTCTGAATGATTTAAGTGACTTGACTTGGCACATGTTCACACATGTAGTTGAAACAAAATCAACATACCCTTCATGATATTTATGTTCATGGTGGATTATATCCTACTCATGCTTGCATTCGGTGTTGATTAATTTTACTGCATGTTCATGACTGTTGTCGCTCTCTAGCTGGTCACTTCCCAGTCTTTTGCTAGCCTTCACCTGTACTAAGCGGGAATACTGCTTGTGCATCCAATCCCTTAAACCCCAAAGTTATTCCACATGAGTCCACTATACCTACCTATATACGGTATCTACCTGCCATTCCAAGTAAATTTGTATGTGCCAAACTCTAAACCTTCAAATAAATATCCTGTTTTGTATGCTCGAATAGCTCATGTATCAACTAGGGCTGTTTGTATGTTCCATGTTAGGTGGGTTATTCTCAAGAGGAGTGGACTCCGCTCCTCACTCACGAGATAAATGGCTGGTTACCGGGATGCCCAGTCCCATGCTTTATGCAAACTAAATCAAAATAATTGCAAACAAAACTCCCCCTGGGACTCTTGTTAGTTGGAGGCACTCGTTGTTTAGAGCAAGCCATGGATTGATGCTTGTTGGTGGAAGGGGGAGTATAAACTTTACCATTCTGTTTGGGAACCGCCTATAATGTGTGTAGCATGGAAGATATCGCCATCTCTTGGTTGTTATGTTGACAATGAAAGTATACCGCTCAAAATATTATTCACCTATGTTTCAAAACCGAGCTCTGGCTCCTCTACAAATCCCTGCTTCCCTCTGCGAAGGGCCTATCTATTTACTTTTATGCTGAGTCATCATCCTCTTATTAAAAAGCACTAGCTGGAGAGCACCGCTGTCATTTGCATTCATTGCTGTTAGTTTACATTGAGTATGACTTGACTGGATCTCTTTTACCATGAATTACAATGTCTAGTCAGTCCTTGGTCTTTAAAGGTGCTCTGCATTTATGTTTTGCAGTCTCAGAAAGGCTTAGCGAGATACCATCCTGTTATATCATATTATGATTGTTTTGAGAAAGTGTTGTCATCTGAGATTTATTATTATGCCTCGCTAGTTGATTATGCTATTGATATGAGTATACTTGAGACCTATGCGTTATTGCAAATGTGGTTAGTTATAATCTTTGCTGAAAACTTGAATGCTGGCTTTACATATTTACAACAACAAGAGCAAACAGAGTTTGTAAAAGTTTTTCTTTATCACTTTCAGTTTCTCAACTGAATTGCTTGAGGACAAGCAAAGGTTTAAGCTTGGGCGAGTTGATACGTCTCCAACGTATCTACTTTTCCGAACACTTTTGTCCTTGTTTTGGACTCTAACTTGCATGATTTGAATGGAACTAACCCGGACTGACGCTGTTTTCAGCAGAATTACCATGGTGTTACTTATGTGCAGGAGCAAACGTTCTCGGAATGACCTGAAACTTCACGGAGCGACTTTTTCAGAAAAGAAGAAAAATACCTGCAAAAGATGGAGGCCAGGGGGCCCACCACCTTGCCAAGAGGGTGGGGGCGTGCCTGCCCCCCTAGGGCGCGCCCCCCTACCTCGTGGGCCCCCTGTTGCCTCTCCGACTCCAACTCCACCTCCATATATTGAGTTTTTGGGAGAAAAAAATCAAAGAGAAGAAATCATCACGTTTTACGATACGGAGCTGCCGCCAAGCCCTAAACCCTCTCGGGAGGGCTGATCTGGAGTCCGTTCGGGGCTCCGGAGAGGGGAATCCGTCGCCATCGTCATCATCAACCATCCTCCATCACCAATTTCATGATGCTCACCACCGTGCGTGAGTAATTCCATCGTAGGCTTGCTGGACGGTGATGGGTTGGATGGGATCTATCGTGTAATCGAGTTAGTTTTGTTAGAGTTTGATCCCTAGTGTCCACTATGTTCTGAGATTGATGTTGCTATGACTTTGCTATGCTTAATGCTTGTCACTAGGGCACGAGTGCCATGATTTCAGATCTAAACCTATTATGTGTTCATCAATATATGAGTGTTCTTGATCCTATCTTGCAAGTCTATAGTCACCTATTATGTGTTATGATCCGTTAACCCCGAAGTAACAATAATCGGGATACTTACCGGTGATGACTGTAGTTTGAGGAGTTCATGTATTCACTATGTGTTAATGCTTTATTCCGGTTCTCTATTAAAAGGAGGCCTTAATATCCCTTAGTTTCTGTAAGGACCCCGCTACCACGGGAGGGTAGGACAAAAGATGTCATGCAAGTTCTTTTCCATAAGCACGTATGACTATATTCGGAATACATGCCTACATTATATCAATGAACTGGAGCTAGTTCTGTGTCACCCTAGGTTATGACTGTTACATGATGAACCGCATCTGGCATAATTCTCCATCACCGATCCATTGCCTATGAGCTTTTCATATATTGTTCTTCCCTTATTTACTTTTCCGTTGTTATTGCTATCATCACTACAAAATACCAAAAACACTACTTTTACTACTCTTACCTTTTGCTACCTTTACCACTACTATCATATTACTTTGCTACTAAACACTTTGTTGCAGATATTAAGTTCCCAGGTGTGGTTGAATTGACAACTCAGCTGCTAATACTTGAGAGTATTCTTTGGATCCCCTTGTGTCGAATCAGTAAATTTGGGTTGAATACTTTACCCTCGAAAACTGTTGTGATCCCCTATACTTGTGGGTTATCACCAGCCCGCGCGAGGAGTCCGTGGCGTGGACGGCCCACGTCGCCGTGGCGCGGCGACCCCGGGTGCGGCGTGGGTGACGCTTCTCGCCACTTCGTCCTCCCAAGCTTACGGCTTGGGCGTACAGCGGTAGTGGGTACCCCGGTGGAGGCCGCTCGCACAAAGGCCTCGCCACCACCTGCATCGCCGCCTCACCACGGCGATGGATCGACCTCTTCTTAGGCGGAAGTGGCTCCAGGGCATCCCGGGGGGCTTTCCCCTTCTCCTCGGCGGAGAACCTTCTGATGGGTGCCATTGGAACAAGCAGTGGAGCAAGAAGGAGGAAGCAAGCAAGGAAGAGATGAGCAACGGGGGCTCCACCCGCCTCCCCATTTATAGCAAGAGAAGGCCAGCCGGCGTCTCCCACGATCGCAGGTAATGATGGTTTCCCTTTCATGTCACAGGGACTTGTCAAGTCGTGTCGTCATCAAGGCAGCATGGGGAAGCGGAGACGCCCACGTCCAATCAACCGCCATGCGTCAACCGAGGCCGCAGGCTTTTGGGGCCCGTGGCACTTCGAGCTTGACCCTTGGCTTCGCCGCGAAGCCAAGCCCGTGCGCACCTTGGGCCCGGGGGCTACTGTCGGCGTTCTGGGAACGGGGGTCCCCAGACTTGCCTGCCTGCGGCCCGCGGCGTGGCTGAGCCAGTGGGCCATACAGCCCATCTTCACCAACAAAGCGCCCAAGATCCTCGAGAGGGGCCAAGCCTCGCGAGGCGGACGACGCAAGACCTCCTCCGGAGTGGCCTAGCTGGGCAGGCTCACGAGGAGCGGAGATATCAAGGCAAGGCGAACCTCACGAGGATCTTGTGACGTGAGCCGTGACGATCGACACCAGGCGGGCGCCAGCGCGCACAGCGTCCTTGTTTCCTCTTTGGTGCAAAGGGGCAAGCGCAGCCGCGGAGTACCGAGGCCTCAGGAAAAGGTTGCCATTTCGCTGCAACAAGACCAAGACCATGGACTGCAAGACGGACGTCATCGTGGAGCCCAGAACAGCGTCACCACCAGAACTTTGTGCATGCGAAGACTACTTTTGTCAAGATAGCTTGTACTAGTTGTCCCCCTTCAAATTAGCCCGCCATTGTTGGCTCCCTTCCCGCTCGATATTTGGGAGGAGGACCAGGGCCTCTCTAAATAGGACTAGCCACCATAGTGGAAGGAGGACATCATCTGTGCTAGAGAGAGAGACCACCCCCCACACACAAGCTCACCGAGCTCAAGAACGCCTCAACCTCAGGAGGCCGTTCTTCCCTTGTATTGTTCATCATCAGCCCAAGAGGCAATCCACCACCACCACACTGGAGTAGGGTATTACACCACAACGGTGGCCAGAACCAGTATAAATCCTGTGTCTTTCTGTGTTGTGAGTTCACCGAGTTCGTCCGCAAGATCTTAGCGAGCTAGAGCGTAGATCGGTTGGAGGGAAAGACTTCGCGCGCACCCCAGTGTTCAAACCTTAAGGGTTTTCTGGAACCCCACATCCCGACAGATGATCTGTCCCGCCGTTGGGAATGGTGGCTGATTTTCTTGGCCAGATACCCGGCCTCCCGAAGCTTTTTGATATCCTTCTCTCGGATGGTAGAGGCCATCCATTTGCCTCCTGCTTCGGATTCGGACATCTTTGGAAGTCCTTTTGAGGGTAGAGAAGGTAAACGCTTGGGCGCTGGAGCCTGAGCAGAGGGGAATGAATTGGGAAGAAGGCGTGGGTGAAAAGAGTGAATCCATGTCCCTTTATAAGGGCGGGAGAGGCGATGCGCCTCCCCACTCACCTGGTGAAACCTCTCATTCCCCAAGCACCGTAATTGATGGCGCGGTTGGGTTACCCACATCCGTATTGACGAGAATCCCGTGATAAAGGGACACGATCTCTGCTTCGACAAGACGTGCCAAGGAAACCACCTCGTGATATGTGCAGTAGCTGGTTGAGAAAAACGGTTCGAATAATGACCGGGCCGTGATATGATGTCATGCTGTCAAACGTGTCAGCAGATTAGATTTGTGGAAATATTATTCTCTCTACAATGGTATGTGGAACTTGTTTTGCAGAGCCGGACACTATCCTTGTGTTCAAAATCTTCTATGGAGTATTTGGAGGAAGAACTCGCCTTGCAATGCCGAAGACAAAACTGTGCGCCGGACACATCGTCATTGAAGCTTGGTTCAGGGCCTACTGAGGGAGTCCTGGATTAGGGGGTCTCCGGACAGCCGGACTATATCCTTTGGCCGGACTATTGGACTATGAAGATACAAGATTGAAGACTTCGTCCCGTCTCTAGATGGGACTCTCCTTGGCGTGGAAGGCAAGCTTGGCAATATGGATATGTAGATCTCCTTCCTTGTAACCGACTCTGTGTAACCCTAGCCCCCACCGATGTCTATATAAACCGGAGGGTTTTAGTCTATAGGACAACAATCATACCATAGGCTAGCTTCTAGGGTTTAGCCTCTACGATCTCGTGGTAGATCAACTCTTGTAATACTCATATCATCAAGATCAATCAAGCAGGAAGTAGGGTATTACCTCCATCGAGAGGGCCCAAACCTGGGTAAACATCGTGTCCCCCGCCTCCTGTTACCATCCGCCTTAGACGCATAGTTCGGGACCCCCTACCCGAGATCCGCCGGTTTTGACACCGACAGGTAGTCTTTGTGGGCTTGATCTGCGATGGGTTAATGCCTATTTTGCGCATTGTATATGGATAGAGCAAGTTGAGGCTGATGCCACTATCCATCAGGACTTGCGGCAAGTGGAACCCATCAATTATTGGGTCCAGGACCAGTGCGGCTGAACCGCCAAGACAGATACTAGTAAGATGATCCCGACGATCAAAAGTGATTGGGCATGATGACCATGGATTAAATTTTGGGGCGACTCGCTCTATTGCGTAGACGTCCCTAAGCGCGTGCTTGCGCTCCCTCTTGGGGATGTGGGTAGCGTATATCATGTTCAACATTTTGACCCTGAGGGGGAAACTTCTTCTGTCCCCCTATGTTCGGCGGCCGGGGCTCCTCGTCGTCGTCTTCGCTTTGCGATCCCTTATCCTTGTTTTTAGCATTTAACTTGCCGGCCTGTTTAAAAACCCAACAATCTCTATTGGTATGATTGGGTCGTTTGTCTGGGGTGCCATGAATCTGGCACGGATGATCAAGTATGCGGTCCAAGCTAGGTGGACCCGAATTGTTCTTTTTGAACGGCTTCTTCCGCTGACTGGACTTAGAGCCACTGAATCCGGCATTGACCGCCGTATCCTCGGTGTTGTCATTGTTGTTTTGACGCTTGTATCTGTTTGCATCGAGACTTGTCGTTGTTATTTTTAGCTTCAGGTGTGCTGGCGTCGCTTGCATTGTTTTTGCTATGGGCCAGCCAACTATCCTCGCCCGCACAAAAGCGGGTCATGAGTGTCGTGAGGGCCGCCATGGACTTTGGCTTCTCTTGGCCGAGGTGGCGGGCAAGCCATTCGTTGCGGATGCTATGTTTAAAGGCCGCTAGGGCTTCGGCATCCGAACAGTCGACGATCTGGTTCTTTTTAGTTAAGAACCTAGTCCAGAATTTCTTGGCGGACTCTCCGGGCTGTTGGACTATATGACTTAAGTCGTCCGCGTCCGGAGGTCGAACATATGTACCTTGGAAGTTATCAAGGAAGGCTTCTTCCAAGTCCTCCCAGCTGCCGATGGAATTTTCGGGCAGGCTATTCAACCAGTGCCGGGCTAGTCCTTTGAGTTTTAGGGGGAGGTATTTGATGGCATGAAGGTCATCGCCGCGGGCCATATGAATGTGGAGAATGAAATCTTCAATCCATACCGCGGGGTCTGTGGTTCCATCGTATGATTCTATATTCACGGGTTTGAACCCTTCTAGGAATTCATGTTCCATGACTTCGTCGGTGAAGCAATGGGGGTGTGCGGTGCCTCTATATCGGGCTGTATCGCGACGTAGCTCTAATGGAGTCCGTCTGCGGCTTTCAGCCCGCGCATGACTAGGTTTGTCATGTCCGAATAGATGGCCATCGTCGCGTGTCGGGGCACGTCCTCGCGATCCGTAGATCGATCTGGTATGTCCTGCTTTATTGTTCAGGCCCTGCCGAAGGTCATATGTATGACCGTGAGCTGATTTACCTCTGCCTTTGCGATGAGGCGGGTCGGGCTGGTGTTCGTATTGAGTTTCCGTTTTATCCTGACCACGTGGTGGTCGGTCAGCCGCATTGCGTGATGGTGGTATGTGTTCCAGCGCCTCTTCGTCGAACTGAGGTAGCAATTTGCGCCACGGGTAGCTTGTGGTTGGGCACTTGAGGTCGTATTCTTCGGCTGCTAGGACATCGGTCCATTTGTTGTTGAGCAGATCTTGGTCAGCTTGAAGCTGCTGCTGCTTCTTTTTCAGGCTCCTTGCAGTGGCTATTAGCTGGCGCTTGAAGCGCTCCTACTCAAGAGCTTCCTCAGGCACGATGAAATCCTTAGTGCCGAGGATCGCCTCATCCTCGGATAGCAGAAGATAACTACCGTCCTCCGAGTCTTCGTGCGTGGCCTGTTTACCAGGGCTAACCTGCCCATCTTCCCGTTCGTCCTGTTCAGTGGCTGCATCAACGGGGTCTTCATTGTCTTCGGCACCTTCCGGAGTGTTAGCTTCTCCTGTGCCGGTGTTGCTGTCTTTACTGTGGCTTGACTTAGAGCGGCGCCGCTGGCACCGGCACTTTGATTGTATCTTGGAAGGTTTCTCCTCAGCTGGATCTTCCTTGTCATCGCCGCTATTCTCCTTTGGTGCATCGACCATGTATACATCATACGAGGAAGTGGCCGTCCAGCGTCCAGTGAACGACAGGTTCTGGGCTCTTCTTCTCCAGCATTGTCGTCCATACCGTCGATGTCGTCGGAGCCGTAATCAAGCATGTCAGTTAAGTCTTCGACAGTGGCTATGAAGTGGGCGGTGGGTGGGAAGTGAAATTCTCCATCATCAGCCTCCGGTTCGAGCCGGACACAATCCGGCTATGAACCTCCCGCTAAAGATAGTGCTCTTAACGAGTTTAGCACATCGCCCAGAGGCGAGTGCCGAAAGATGTCCGCGGCGCTGAATTCGGTGATCGATGACCGATCATGCTCGACATGTGCGGACGCACATAGTTCAGAACTTATAACCGAAAACGAGTCCGTAGCTCTGGTGACACAGATGTTACTTGAAGTTAAGTCTGTGTGCGGCTCCAACGCCAGGGGGTATGCGGCTTCCGTGGCGGGGTTGAGCTTCCTGTCCTCGGATGGCGTGACCTGCTCCTTATCTAAGGCCAGAGTGGTTTCGAGTGCAATTTCCTAGGTATGGACCGATGACGGATCTAAGTCATGTTCATCGTGGTGGCTGGGAGCGGCTGTCGTGGTCGCGAATCCGTTGAAGATCAAGTCCCCATGGATATCTGTGATGTAGCTCAAGCTTCCGAATCTGACCTGGTGTCCAGGGGCGTAGCTTTCGATCTACTCCAGATGGTCAAGCGAGTTGGCCCGTAGTGCGAAGCTGCAGAACACGAAGATCTGTCCAGGGAGGAAGACTTCTCCTACGACAGCATCGTTGTAGATAATTGAAGGAGCCATCAAACCTTTTGAGGACGGCACAGTGGAAATCTCAATGAAAGCACCAATGTCGGTGTCAAAACCGGCGGATCTCAGGTAGGGGGTCCCGAACTATGTGTCTAGGATCGATGGTAATAGGAGACGGGGGGACACAATGTTTAATCAGGTTCGGGCCCTCTCTATGGAGGTAATACCCTACTTCCTGCTTGATTGATCTTGATGAATATGATTATTACAAGAGTTGATATACCACGAGATCGTAATGGCTAAACCCTAAAAGTCTAGTCAGGCTATGATTATTCGGATCCATCTATGGACCTAGCCCTCCGGTTTATATAGACATAGGAGGGATCTAGAGTTACACAAGGTCAGTTTACAGAGAAAGGAATATTCATATTTGGTCGCCAAGCTTGCCTTCCACGCCAAGGAGAGTCCCATCCAGACACGGGTAAAGTCTTCGGTCTTTGCATCTTCACGGCCCATCAGTCCAGCCCATATCCAATTCGTCGGACGCCCGAGGACCCCTTAGTCCAGGACTCCCTCAATAGCCTCCACACAAAATCTAACCGTTACACAATATTCACCGAACTTGGTGGGACCGAATCAGAAAACTCGGTTAGACCAATTCAGTTCATAATGTGACCGTTAGGCATTTTGGTGGGACCGATGTGCTAGGTTTAGGGTAAAACCTCATCTCGGTATGACCGATTACACCAACTCAATGGGACCGATTTTGGTAATAAGCAAAATAGAGAGTTGGTCAGGCAAACTCGGTGGGACCGATTGCTTATCTTGGTGGGACCGAAATAATTGCAACAGGCAACAGAGAGTTTGCAAGCCCATCTCGGTGAGACCGACATCCCATCAGTGAGACCGAATTGATTAGGGCTTCTAGCAGTGGCTATGTCAAGTGAACTCGGTGGCGCCGGATAGATCAAATCGGTGGGGCCGAGTTTGACTTTTGGTTTGGGACATATATGGATATGAGAAAGTGGTTGGGGGTTTTGGAGCATATCACTAAGCACTTTGAGCAAGCAAGCCATTAAGCAACACCTCATCCCCTTTTAATAGTATTGGCTTTCCTAAGGACTCAATGTGATCTTGGATCACTAAAATGAAACTATAGAGCCTTGAGCTTTTGAGCTTGAGCCAATCCTTTGTACTTAGCATCTTGAAGGGATTCCACGTCCTCTTGTCCACGCCACTCCATCTGTTGAACTTATCTGAAATATACTAGATAAAAACATTAGTCCAACAAGAGCTATGTTGACATTAATTACCAAAACCACCTAGGGAGCACTTGTGCTTTCAAGGGTTCATGCCCGATGTTTTGAGGAAGGCGACCTTGTCCTTAGGCGCGTTCAGTCCGCCAAGGGTGCAAACAAGTTTTCGCCGAAGTGGGAAGGCCCTTACCGGGAAGTACGAGTCACCAGACCTGGCATGGTCTGTCTGGAGACCGGAGATGGCATTCAATTGCAAAACTCATGGAATATTGAGCATCTCCGCAAGTTCTACCCGTAAGGCGCGGCTATCGGGCCCTGCCCAATAGCCACCCTTTCGTACAAGCCTTGCCTGAGTTCCATGTAACCCCTTGTACAAAGCCATGCACGGACCCTAAGCAACAAAGAAATAAATGAAGTGCTGGGGGCCCTGACAGGTTGCATGCATGCATAAGCATTTCATGAGCATCACATGTTCATATAGATAAGATCGCATCTGGCATCATTTCCATCTGCATAAACTACAGGCTCCTGCCGAAGACTTGGCCTCCAAAAGGTGATAAAAAGATGAAGCCTACGCTGCGATCTCCAGCAAGCCAAGAAGATAAGGTCTCTCTCTCTTATCCATATGTGTTATGTAAGTAAAGACTTGGGCATAAGAAAACCTCACCACTTTTTGAAGCTTAGGTGCTCCCATCCCTTGACTCGAACGTTGCTTCGGTCAGGATGGTCGCAGTGGCCTTTGATGAAAAATGGTTGGCGGGGGGCTGGACCCTCTTGGCGGTTGGTGCCCGGTAGGCTTAACTCCTCGGAAACAAAACAGAGGGTACCGGCAGGATAGCCTGCCGGGGGAAACTCGTTTATTTAAGAATATAGAGGCAACTCACCTTTGCATGGACATGTACATGCACGAGTCCGCGACAAGGTTTATCTTTTTCATTACACATGCTGATCAAACAAGTACAGACCTTACAGGGCACAATCATGGATTCAAGAGATTACATTATTTGAACTAAAATTTGGCAAGTGCCTACAGTTTAAGATTGAAAAAAGATAGGTGCCCCGTAAACTCCTCTCCCTGTCTCTCTTATCCCAGGTATTGCGGTGGGAAGAGAAGGGGGCAGAAGGAGTGCCTGAGCAGACGCCATCCCAAACTTGCCAGGGCCTGCCGAGCGCAGCCTGAGAAGATCGGGAGTGGCGAGGCTGTGAAGGAGGAGTGCACGGAGCAGCTCGGTGGTGCCCTGTTCACCACCAGGACCAGTCAGAAGCCACAGGACGAGCACCGGCAGGAGAGGCTGGTGGAGCTCAGCTGAAAGACTGCTGGAGGAGGCGAAGGTACCAAGAGATCGGTCCCCTCCCTGGCAGCCGGGAGGCCGGTGATGGTGGTGCCGGGGAGGGAGGGGAATAACGGAAAGACGAGGCGGCGGGTCGCTAGTATGAGATGAACGCGTCGGTGCTATCGTACTCCGACCTGACGGCCTGCCTCCCGCCTTCTCCGTCTTCCCTGGCTTCATCTTCATCAACACCACTCTAGGGAAATGCCGGCTCCATGGCCCGACGCCTTCCTGGAGAAGCGGCCAATGACCAAGATGGCCAGGGGGCTCAGGGCGCGCCGCTCCCTACCCTGGCGGGCAGGAGGGCACCCCTCCTTTTAGAATCAACCCCGATTTTGCTGGGAGCGGCTGGGCTGGGATTACTAACTACCCCAAGCCCTGCACCCCGGACCACGACCAGACCAGGGCACGACAGCTCAGTACTTTGAAGGATCAAAGTACAAATCAAGAAGACCAAGACCAGCCAGAGAAAAAAGATTCCACTACAAGAAGAACCTCCCTTGCCGGGCAGGCGAGCCTAGCGAGGATGGGATTATCCTCAGAAGAAAGCCCCCCCCCAAACGTCCCAGCAAGCCTGCCGTGAAGGAAATATGCCCTAGAGGCAATAATAAAGTTGTTATTTATATTTCCTTATATCATGATAAATGTTTATTATTCATGCTAGAATTGTATTAACTGGAAACTTAGTACATGTGTGAATACATAGACAAGCAGAGTGTCACTAGTATGCCTCTACTTGACTAGCTCGTTAATCAAAGATGGTTAAGTTTTCCTAGCCATGGACAAGGAGTTGTCATTTGATGAACGGGGTCACATCATTCGAGAATGATGTGTTGACTTGTCCCATCCATTATCTTAGCACTTTGATCGTTTAGTTTACTGCTATTGCTTTCTCCATAACTTATACATGTTCCTATGACTATGAGATTATGCAACTCCCGAATACCGGAGGAACACTTAGTGTGCTATCAAATGTCACAACATAACTGGGTGACTATAAAGATCCTCTACACGTGTCTCTGATGGTGTTTGTTGAGTTGGCATAGATCGAGATTAGGATTTGTCACTCCGTCTATCGGAGAGGTATCTTTGGGCCCTCTCAGTAATGCACATCACTATAAGCCTTGCAAGCAATGTGACTAATGAGTTAGTTACGGGATGTTGCATTATGAAACGAGTAAAGAGACTTGCCGGTAACGAGATTGAACTAGGTATTGAGATATCGACGATCGAATCTCAGGCAAGTAACATACCGATGACAAAGGGAACAACGTATGTTGTTATGCAGTTTGACCAATGAAGATCTCCATAGAATATGTAGGAACCAATATGATCATCCAGGTTCTGCTACTGGTTATTGACCGGAGATGAGTCTCGGTCATGTCTACATAGTCTCGAACCCGTAGGGTCCGCACGCTTAACGTTCGGTGACGATCGGTATTATGAGTTTATGTCTTTTGATGTACCGAAGGTAGTTAGGAGTCCCGGATATGATCACGTACATGATGAGGAGTCTTGAAACGGTCAAGACATAAAGATTGATATATTGGAAGCCTGTGTTTGGACATCGGAATGGTTCCGGATGAGTTCACGCATTTACCGGAGTACCGGGAGGTTACCGGAACCGCCCCGGGGAGTATATGGGCCTTATTGGGCCTTAGTGGAATAGAGGAGAGGAAGGCCAAGGTGGAGGGTGAAAACCCACAAGTATAGGGGATCAATTGTAGCCTCTTTCGATAAGTAAGAGTGTCAAACCCAACGAGGAGCAAAAGGTAGAACAAATATTCCCTCAAGTTCTATCGACCACCGATACAACTCTACGCACGCTTAATGTTCGCTTTACCTAGAACAAGTATGAAACTAGAAGTACTTTATAGGTGTTGTTTGATAGGTTTGCAAGATACTAAAGAGCGTGTAAATAAAAAGTAGGGGCTGTTTAGATGAAGACACAACTAAGTTAGTTTTAGTAGAGAGCTTGTTGTCACACAAGAAAGTTATTTGTCCCTACGCAATCGATAACTAGATCGGTAATCATTATTGCAATTTTATGTGAGGGAGAGGCATAAGCTAACATACTTTCTCTTCTTGGATCGTATGCACTTATGATTGGAACTCTAGCAAGCATCCGCAACTACTAAAGATCATTAAGGTAAAACCCAACCATAGCATTATAAGGCATCAAGTCCTCTTTATTCCCATACGCAAACAACCTACTTACTCGGGTATGTGTTTCTATCACTCATGCCACCCACCATAATCAAATCATGAACATATTGCAAACCCTACAGCGGGGATCCCTCACGCTTGCGTGACACGGAGAGCACCATAGGACAACACCAATAATAAAACATGCAACTCAAACCAATCACGATCATCAATTAACCCATAGGACAAAACAAATCTACTCAAACATCATAGGATAGACATACATCATTGGGAAATAATATATAGCGTTGAGAACCATGTTTAAGTAGAGATTACAGCGGGTAAAGAGGGGTTACACCGCCGCATAGAGGGGGGAGAGTTGGTGATGATGGCGGTGAAGTTGTTGGTGTAGATTGCGGTGATGATGATCGCCCCGGTGGTGTTCCGGCGCCACCGGGAGAGAGGGGGAGAGAGCCCCCCTTCTTGTTCTTCCTTGACCTTCTCCCTAGATGGGAGACGGGTTTCCCCTCTGGTCCATGGCCTCCATTGCATGGGAGGGGCGAGAGCCCCTCCGAGATTGCATCTGTCTCTCTATCTCTCTCTGTTTCTCCGTTCCCTGATTCTGCCCTTTCATCGTTTCTAAAATTCCCGGAGATTCGAAACTCCGATTGGTCTGAATTTTGGACACAATTTTTATCCAGATATTAGCTTTCTTGCGGCGAAAGAAGGGTACCAACCGCATTATGGGGTGGCCACGAGGGCCCAGGGCGCGCCTGACCCCCTGGGGCACGCCCACCTTCCTCGCGCCCCCCTCGGGCATCGTCTCGTGTTGATTTTTCTTCCCAAAAATCACATATATTCCAAGAAAAATCTTCGTTAGTTTTTATCCCCTTTAGACTCCATATGATATGGATTTACTGCGAAACAAAAAACATGCAACAAATAGGAACTGGCACTAGGCACTGGATCAATATGTTAGTCCCAAATATAGTATAAAAAGTTGCCAAAAGTATATGAAAGTTGTAGAATATTGGCATGGAACAATCAAAAATTATAGATACAACGGAGACGTATCAGCATCCCCAAGCTTAATTCCTACTCGTTCTCAAGTAGGTAAATGATAAAAAATATAATTTTTGATGTGGAATGCTACCTAGCATAATCTTGATCATGTAATCTAATCATGGCATGAATATTAAGACACGAGTGATTCAAAGCAATAGTCTATCATTTGACATTAAGACAATAATACTTCAACCATAGTAATAAAGCAATTATGTCTTTTCAAAATAACATGTCCAAAGAAAGTTATCCCTACAAAATCATGTGGTCTGGCTATACTCCATCTTCACCACACAAAATATTCAAATCATGCACAACCCCGATGACAAGCCAAGAAATTGTTTCATACTTTTGATGTTCTCAAACCTTTTCAACCTTCACGCAATACATGAGCGTGAGCCATAGACATAGCACTATGGGTGGAATAAAATATGATGGTGGAGGTTGTGTGGAGCAGACAAAAAGGAGAAAGTCGCACATCGACGCGGCTAATCAACAGGCTATGGAGATGCCCATCAATTGATGTCAATGTGAGGAGTAGGGATTGCCATGCAACGGATGCACTAAGAGCTATAAGTGTATGAAATCTCAAACTGAAACTAAGTGGGTGTGCATCCAACTTGCTTGCTCATGAAGACCTAGGCATTTGAGGAAGCCCATTGTTGGAATATACAACCCAAGTTATATAATGAAAATTCCCACTAGTATATGAAAGTGATAACTCAAAAGACTCTCTATATGAAGAATATGGTGCTACTCTGAAGCACACGTGTGGTAAAAGGATAATAACATTGTCCCTTCTCTCTTTTCTCTCTCTTTTTTATTTTTTCTCTTTTTTCTTTTTTTTCTTTTTTGTAGGCTTCTTTGGACTCTCTCTCTCTTTCTTTTTTTGGGGGGCTTCTTTGTCCACTTTATTTTGATAACCTCACATGGGACAATGTTCTAATAATGATGATCATCACACTTTTATTTACTTACAACTCAATATTACAACTCGATACTAGAACAAAGATATGATTCTATATGAATGCCTCCGGCGATGTACCGGGATGTGCAATGATCTAGCGTAACAAAGATATCAAAAAATGGACAAGCCATGAAAATATCATGCTAGCTATCTTACGATCATGCAAAGCAATATGGCAATGAATGCTCAAGTCATGTATATGAGGATGATGGAAGTTGCATGGCAATATATCTTGGAATGGCTATGGAAATGCCATGATAGGTAGGTATGGTGGCTGTTTTGAGGAAGATATAAGGAGGCTTATGTGTGACAGAGCATATCATATCACGGGGTTTGGATGCACCGGCGAAGTTTGCACCAACTCTCGAGGTGAGAAAGGGCAATGCACGGTACCAAAGAGGCTAGCAATGATGGAAGGGTGAGAGTGCGTATAATCCATGGACTCAACATTACTCATAAAGAACTCACATACTTATTGCAAAAGTCTATTAGATATCAAAACAAAGTACTATACGCATGCTCCTAGGGGGATAGATTGGTAGGAAAAGACCATCGCTCGTCCCCGACCGCCACTCATAAGGAAGACAATCAATAAATATCCCATGCTTCGACTTCATCACATAACGGTTCACCATACGTGCATGCTACGGGAATCACAAACTTCAACACAAGTATTTCTACAATCCACAACTACCCACTAGCATGACTCTAATATCACCATCTTTACATCGCAAAACTATTGCAAGGAATCAAACATATCATATTCAGTGATCTACAAGTTTTATGTAGGATTTTGTGACTAACCATGTGAATGACCAGTTCCTATCATCTCTCTAAATAGATATAAGTGAAGCAAGAGAGTTTAATTCTTTCTACAAAAGATATGCCCTCGCTCTAACAAATATAAGTGAAGCAAATGAGCATTCTACAAATGGCAATTTTCTATGTGAAGAGAAACGGGCAATCCGAACTTCAAATGATATAAGTGAAGCACATGAAGCATTGTATAAAGCCATACTCAAAAGATATAAGTGAAGTGCAAAGAGAATTATATAAATAAACCATGCACTATCTCAAACTATCATGGTACATAAATAAAAGTTAAAACTAAATGCAAAAGACGCTCCAAGATTTGCACATATCGCATGAACGAAACGAATCCGAAAACATACCGATACTTGTTGAAGAAAGATGGGATGCCTTCCGAGGCATCCCCAAGCTTAGACGCTTGAGTCTCATTGAATATTTACTTGGGGTGCCTTGGGAATCCCCATGCTTGAGCTCTTGCCTCTCCTCCTTCTCCTCACATCGAGACCTCCTCGATCTTCGAACACTTCATCCACACAAAACTCAACGGAAAGCTCGGTAAGATTCGTTAGTATAATAAAGCAAATCACTACTCTAAGTATTGTTGCAAACCAATTCATATTTTGTTTTTTCATTGTAGCTACTGTAATATAACTTTTCCATGGCTTAATCCACTGATATAAATCGATCGTCTCATAAAAAAAAGCAAACTCAAGGTCAAAAAAAAGCAAACTATGCATCAAAACAGAATCTGTCTTAAACAGGACAGTCTGTAGTAATCTGAACATTCACCATCCTTCTAGTACTCCAAAAATTCTGAAAAAATTAGTAAAAATAAAAAGTTTGTATAGAAAGACAGTGCAAAAAGTATCAGAGCCGTTCGATGTTCCAGTAAAAAATGTAAAATCGTGCACTACAGCCAAAGTTTCTGTTTTACACCGCACAAACCAACAAGCACTGTAAACATCCTAAAGGCAAATCTTGGCACATTATTTTTATAATACAATGGAATTGTACAAGGGGAAAATTATTTTTGTTGAAAAGTTTCTGTAATCAAGATTCACAAAGTTTCCATGAGCATGAACAAAGTTCAAGGAGCTCCCCCACTTCAACAATGCTTGTCTCTCTCACTTTCACTTTCCTTTTTGAAAAGTTTTTGGTTCCCCTCTTTATTTTATTTTTGTTTTTAACCTATATAAAAGCACTCAAAAGAAATTAATGACTCTCTAAAACTTCTGGGTTGTCTCCCTGGCAGCGCTTTCTTTAAAGCCATTAAGCTAGGCATAAGGTGCTCAAGTAATGGATCCAGCCGGATCCCAAGGTATATCAAAGCCAATTTTAATTAACAATGATTTATGATTTAGTAGTGAGCACAAGGTGACATATATCATGTAATTAAGAAGTCTAACTCTCTTCCTATGCATCAGCATGTCATAAAAGAACAATTCATGCACACATAGTAAAGGCCAATGCATAGTATAAACAGTTTCTTGCAATGTTATCATATTGGAAACATGGAGAGGCGGAGATGTAGTTCCTCTCTCATAATAATTGCAAGTAGGAGAAGCAAGCACATGCATACTATAGTCATCAAAATCATCATGTGTAGTAGTGAAACACAACCCATCAATATAATCCTTAATTAGGACAAACTTCTCCGATATAGTGTAGTCGGGAGAATTCAAATAGATAATAGGACTATCATGCGTGGGTGCAATAGCAACAATTTCATGTTTAACATAAGGAACTATAGCAAGTTCCTCTCCATAAGCATAATTCATATTGGCATCTTGGCAACAAGCATAGCAAGCATCATCAAAAAGGGATATTTCAAAGGAATCAACGGGATCATAACAATCATCATAGCAATCATCCACTCTTCCTCCTTTTGTTCTTCGCTCTCCTCATCATCTTTTTCATCCAATGAGCTCACAGTTCATCAATTTCTTCTTCCATAGACTCCTGCAAAATATTAGTCTCTTCTCGAACAATGGAGACTTTCTCAATAAATTCATCAATATCATAATTGTATTTATAATTATCATAGCAATATTTAAGGATAGCTAAATTTTCAGGTCTATAAACTGAATCATCAAAATCTTCAAACTCTTTAAACAAAGATTCAATTTCATAAGCACCCATAAAAGCAACGAATTCTTCTATTTGTTCCACATCATAGTAATCATAAATACCATTAGCATAAGAAGCTAAGGTTTCATTATCATTAAATTCATATGAAAAGGGAAGGTGTTGAGCCTTCATCCTAGAGCAACAAGTATAATCATATCTCAAGCATAGTTGCCGAGCATACCAATGCAACATATGAATTTGATTCCATAATAGTTTCCCTTTGGAGTCAAGCGATAATCCCTAAAGTATTCACATTGATCCAACGTTACTCCCATTATAAAGTTGAATGGGGTTTTCTCAGGATTATCAAAGTAGTACATAATATCTTTCACATAATGAGAATCGAGGGTTTTAGGAGGTCCCCCATCTCCATGAGTAGCAAGTAAACCTAATTTTTTTGGTATTTCGTGTTCCATATCCATAACTAAAGATATAGAACAACTTAGAACAGCAAATAAAAATTACTTAGTGATAAAGCAAACAAGCACACACGAGAATATTCACCCCACGCTATTGCTCCCCGGCAACGGCGCCAGAAAAAGGTCTTGATAACCCACAAGTATAGGGGATTAATTGTATCCTCTTTCGATAAGTAAGAGTGTCGAACCCAACGAGGAGCTAAAGGTAGAACAAATGTTCTCAAGTTCTATCGACCATCGATACAACTCTACGCACGCTTAATGTTCGCTTTACCTAGAACAAGTATGAAACTAGTGTAGGTGTTGTTGGATAGGTTTGCAAGATAATAAAGAGCGCGTAAATAAAAATTAGGGGCTATTTATATGAAGAAACAACTAAGTTAGTTTTAGTAGAGAGCTTGTTGTCACACAAGAAAGTTATTTGTCCCTAGGAAATCGATAACTAGACCGGTAATCATTATTGCAATTTTATTTGAGGGAGAGGCATAAGCTAACATACTTTCTCTTCTTGGATCATATGCACTTATGATTTGAACTCTAGCAAGAATCCGCAACTACTAAAGATCATTAAGGCAAAACCCAACCATAGCATTATAAGGCATCAAGTCCTCTTTATTCCCATACGCAAACAACCTACTTACTCGGGTCTGTGTTTCTATCACTCACTCCACCCCCCATAAGAAAATCATGAACATATTGCAAACCCTATAGCGGGGATCCCTCACGCTTGCACGACACGGAGAGCACCATAGGACAGCACCAATAATAAAACATGCAACTCAAACCAATCATGATCATCAATTAACCCATAGGACAAAACAGATCTACTCAAACATCATAGGATAGCCATACATCATTGGGAAATAATATATAGCGTTGAGCACCATGTTTAAGTAGAGATTACAGTGGGTAAAAGAGGGGTTAAACCGCTGCATAGATGGGGGCAGAGTTGGTGACGATGGCGGTGAAGTTGTTGGTGTAGATTGCGGTGATGATGATGGTCCCAGAAGTGTTCTGGCGCCACCGGGAGAGAGGGGGAGAGCGCCCCCCTTCTTCTTCTTCTTCCTTGACCTTCTCCCTAGATGGGAGAAGGGTTTTCCCTCTGGTACATGGACTCCATTGCATGGGAGGGGCAAGAGCCCCTCCGATATTGGACATGTCTCTCTATCTCTCTGTGTTTTTGCGTTCCCTGATTCTGCCCTTTCACTGTTTCTTAAATTCCCGGATATCCATAACTCCGATTGGGCTGAATTTCAGACACGATTTTTATCCGGATATTAGCTTTCTTGCGGCGAAAGAAGGGCACCAACCGCCTTATGGGGTGTCCATGAGGGCCCAGGGCGCGCCCCTTGCCTCGTGGCCCCCTCGGGCATCGTCTCGCGTTGATTTTTCTTCCCAAAAATCACATATATTCCAAAAAAATCCCCATCAGTTTTTATCCCGTTTGGACTCCGTTTGATATGGATTTATTGCGAAACAAAAAACATGCAACAAGCAGGAATTGGCACTGGGCACTGGATCAATATGTTAGTCCCAAAAATACTATAAAAAGTTGCCAAAAGTATATGAAAGTTGTACAATATTGACATGGAACAATAAAAAATTATAGATACGATGGAGACGTATCAGAGGGCGCCCCCCCCCTTATCCCAATCCGAATTGGGTGGGGGCCGGGCCCTCTTCCTTCCTTCTCTCTCCCCTTTCCTTCTCTCCTACTCCTACTAGGGAAAGGGGGGAATCCTACTTTTGTGGGAGTAGGACTCCCCCTAGGGCGCGCCATAGAGAGGGTCGGCCCTCCCCTCCCCCACTGCTTTATATACGGGGAGGGGGCACCCCATAGACACACAAGATGATCTCTTAGCCGTGTGCGGTGCCCCCTCCATAGATTTCCACCTCAGTCATATCGTTGTAGAGCTTAGGCGAAGCCCTGCGTCAGTAACTTCATCATCATCGTCATCACGCCGTCGTGCTGATGAAGCTCTCCCTCGACACTCACCTAGATCTAGAGTTTGTGGGACGTCACCGAGATGAGCGTGTGCAGATCGCGGAGGTGTCGTACCTTCAGTGCTAGGATCGGTCGGATCGTGAAGACGTATGACTACATCAACCGCGTTGTCATAATGCTTCCTCTTACGGTCTACGAGGGTACATGGACAACACTCTCCCCTCTCGTTGCTATGCATCACCTAGATGGATCTTGCGTGTGCATAGGAATTTTTTTGAAATTACTATGTTCCCCAATAGTGGCATCCGAGCCAGGTCTATGCGTAGATGTTATATGCATGAGTAGAACACAAAGGAGTTGTGGGTGTGGTATATACATATTGCTTGCTCACACTAGTTGATTCTTGATTCAGCGACATTGTTGGATGAAGCAGCTCAGACCGACATTACGCGTACGCTTACGTGACAGTGGTTCTACCGACGTGCTTCGCATAGAGGTGGCTAGTGGGTGTCAGTTTCTCCAACTTTAGTTGAATCAGATTCAATGAACAGGGTTCTTTCTGAAGATCAAAAAGCAACCACTATACCGCATTGTGGTTTTTGATGCATAGGTAAGAACGGTTCTTGCTTAGCCCATAGCAGCCATGTAAAACTTGCAACAACAAAGTAGAGGACATCTAACTTGTTTTTGCAGGGCATGTTTGTGATGTGATATGTTCAAGGCATGATGCTAAATTTTATTGTATGAGATGATCATGTTTTGTAACAGAGTTATCAGCAACTGGCAGGAGCCATATGGTTGTCGCTTTATTGTATGAAATGCAATCGCCATGTAATTTCTTTACTTTATCACTAAGCGGTTGCGATACTCGTAGGAGCAATAGTTGGTGAGATGACAACGATGCTTCGATTGAGATCAAGGTGTCAAGCCGGTGACGATGGTGATCATGACGGTGCTTTGGAGATGGAGATCAAAGGCACAAGATGATGATGGCCATATCATATCACTTATATTGATTGAATGTGATGTTTATCCTTTATGCATCTTATTTTGCTTAGTTCGGCGGTAGCATTATAAGATGACCTCTCGCTAAATTTCAAGGTATAAGTGTTCTCCCTGAGTATGCACCGTTGCTACAGTTCGCCGTGCCGAGATACCACTTGATGATCGGGTGTGATAAGCTCTACGTTCACATACAACGAGTGCAAGCCAGTTTTGCACACGCAGAATACTTAGGTTAAACTTGACGAGCCTAGCATATGCAGATATGGCCTCGGAACACTGAGACCGAAAGGTCGAGCGTGAATCATATAGTAGATATGATCAACATAGTGATGTTCACCATTGAAAACTACTCCATCTCACGTGATGATCGGACATGGTTTAGTTGATATGGATCACGTGATCACTTAGATGATTAGAGGGGTGTCTATCTAAGTGGGATTTCTTAAGTAATTTGATTAATTGAACTTTAATTTATCATGAACTTAGTACCTGATAGTATTTTGCATGTCTATGTTGTTGTAGATAGATGGCCCGTGCTATTGTTCCATTGAATTTTAATGCGTTCCTAGAGAAAGTTAAGTTGAAAGATGATGGTAGCAATTACACGGACTGGGTCCGTAATAGGAGGATTACCCTCATTGTTGCACAGAAGAATTACGTCCTGGATGCACCGCTAGGTGACAAACCCGCTGCAGGAGCAACGCTAGATGTTATGAACACCTGGCAGAGCAAAGCTGATGACTACTCGATAGTTTAGTGTGCCATGCTTTACGGCTTAGAACCGGGACTTCAACGATGTTTTGAACATCATGGAGCACATGAGATGTTCCAGGAGTTGAAGTTAATATTTCAAGCAAATGCCCGGATTGAGAGATATGAAGTCTCCAATAAGTTCTACAGCTGCAAAATGGAGGAGAATAGTTCTGTCAATGAACATATACTCAGAATGTCTGGGTACCACAACCACTTGACTCAGCTCGGAGTTAATCTTCCTGATGATAGTTTCATTGATAGAGTTCTTCAATCACTACCACCAAGCTACAAGAGCTTTGTGATGAAGTATAATATGCAAGGGATGGATAAGACGATTCCCGAGCTCTTCACAATGCTAAAGGCTGCGGAGGTAGAAATCAAGAAGGAGCATCAAGTGTTGATGGTCAACAAGACCACCAGTTTCAAGAAAAAGGGTAAAGGGAAGAAGGGTAACTTCAAGAAGAACTGCAAGCAAGTTGCTGCTCAATTGAAGAAGCCCAAGTCTGGACCTAATCCTGAGACTAAGTGCTTCTACTGCAAAGGGGCTGGTCACTGGAAGTGGAACTGCCCCAAGTATTTGGCGGAGAAGAAGAATGGCAAAGTGAAAGGTATATTTGATATACATGTTATTGATGTGTACCTTACTAATGCTCGTAGTAGCGCCTGGGTATTTGATACTGGTTCTGTTGCTAATATTTGCAACTCGAAACAGGGGCTACGGATTAAGCAAAGATTGGCTAAGGACGAGCTGACGATGAGCGTGGGAAATGGTTCCAAAGTCGATGTGATCGTCGTCGGCACACTACCTCTACATCTATCTTCGGGATTAGTTTTAGACCTAAATAATTGTTATTTGGTGCCAGCGTTGAGCATGAACATTATATCTAGATCTTATTTGATGCGAGGCGGTTATTCATTTAAATCAAAGAATAATGGTTGTTCTATTTATATGAATAATATCTTTTATGGTCATGCACCCTTGATGAGTGGTCTGTTTTTACTAAATCTTGATAGTAGTGATACACATGTTCATAGTATTGAAGCCAAAAGATATAAGTTTAGTATTGATTGTGCAACTTATCTGTGGCACTGCCGTTTAGGTCATATTGGTGTAAAGCGCATGAAGAAACTCCATGCTGATGGACTTTTGGAATCACTTGATTATGAATCACTTGATGCTTGCGAACCATGCCTCATGGGCAAGATGACTAAGACTCCGTTCTCCGGAACAAGAGCGAGCAACAGACTTGTTGGAAATAATACATACTGATGTATGCGGTCCGATGAGTGTTGATGCTCGCGGCGGGTATCGTTATTTGCTTACCTTCATAGATGATTTGAGCAGATATGGGTATATCTACTTGATGAAACATAAGTCTGAAACATTTGAAAAGTTGGAAGAATTTTAGAGTGAAGTGGAAAATCATTGTAACAAGAAAATTAAGTTTCTACGATCTGATCGTGGTGGTGAATATTTGAGTTATGAGTTTGGTCTTCAATTGAAATAATGTGGAATAGTTTCGCAACTCACGCCACCTGGAACACCACAGCGTAATGGTGTGTCTGAACGTCGTAACCGCACTTTATTAGATATGGTGCGATCTATGATGTCTCTTACCGATTTACCGCTATCATTTTGGGGTTATGCTTTAGAGACAGCTGCATTCACGTTAAATAGGGCACCATCAAAATCCGTTGAGACGACCCCTTATGAACTGTGGTTTGCCAAGAAACCCAAGTTGTCGTTTCTTAAAGTTTGGGGCTGCGATGCTTATGTGAAAAAACTTCAACCTCATAAGCTTGAAGCCAAATCGGGGAAATGCGCCTTCATAGGATACCCAAAGGAGACTGTTGGGTACACCTTCTATCACAGATCCGAAGGCAAGATATTCGTTGCTAAGAATGGATCCTTTCTAGGGAAGGAGTTTCTGTCGAAAGAAGTGAGTGGGAGGAAAGTAGAACTTGACGAGGTAATTGTACCTACTCCCTTATTGGAAAGTAGTTCATGACAGAAATCAGTTCCAGTGATTTCTACACTAGTAAGTGAGGAAGCTAATGATGATGATCATGAAACTTCTGATCAAGTTATTACCGAACCTCATAGGTCAACCAGAGTAAGATCCGCACCAGAGTGGTACGGTAATCCTGTTCTGGAGGTCATGTTACTTGACCATGACGAACCTACGAACTATAAGGAAGTGATGATGAGCCTAGATTCCGCAAAATGGCTTGAGGCCATGAAATCTGAGATGGGATCCATGTATGAGAACAAAGTATGGACTTTGGTTGACTTGCCCGATGATCGGCATGCCATAGAGAATAAATGGATCTTCAAGAAGAAGACTGACGCTGGCGATAATGTTACTGTCTACAAAGCTCGACTTGTTGCAAAAGGTTTTTGACAAGTTCAAGGAGTTGACTACGATGAGACCTTCTCACCCGTAGCGATGCTTAAGTCTGTCCGAATCATGCATATTAGAAATTGCCGCATTTTATGATTATGAAATTTGGAAAATCGATGTCAAAACTGCATTCCTTAATGGATATCTTAAAGAAGAGTTGTATATGATGCAACCAGAAGGTTTTGTCGATCCAAAAGGTGCTAACAAAGTGTGCAAGCTCTAGTGATCCATTTATGGTCTGGTGCAAGCCTCTCGGAGTTCGAATATACGCTTTGATAGTGTGATCAAAGCATATGGTTTTATACAGACTTTTGGAGAAGCATGTATTTACAATAAAGTGAGTGGGAGCTCTGTAGCATTTCTGATATTCTATGTGGATGACATATTGCTGATCAGAAATGATACTGAATTTTTGAATAGCATAAAAGTATACTTGAATAAGAATTTTTCAATGAAAGACCTCGGTGAAGCTGCTTATATATTGGGCATCAAGATCTATATAGATAGATCAAGACGCTTAATTGGACTTTCACAAAGCACATACCTTGATAAAGTTTTGAAGAAGTTCAAAATGGATCAAGCAAAGAAAGGGTTCTTGCCTGTGTTACAAGGTGTGAAGTTGAGTCAGACTCAATGCCTGACCACTGCAGAAGATAGAGATAAAATGAAAGTCATTCCCTATGCTTCGGCCATAGGTTCTATCATGTATGCAATGTTGTGTACCAGACCTGATGTGTGCCTTGCTATTAGTTTAGCAGGGAGGTACCAAAGTAATCTAGGAGTGGATCATTGGACAGCGGTCAAGAACATCCTAAAATACCTCAAAAGGACTAAGGATATGTTTCTCGTATATGGAGGTAACAAAGAGCTCATCGTAAACGGTTACATCAATGCAAGCTTTGACACTGATCCGGATGACTCTATGTCACAAACCAGATACGTATTTTTATTGAATGGTGGAGCTGTCAGTTGGTGCAGTTCCAAGCAGAGCATCATGGCGGGATCTACGTGTGAGGCGGAGTACATAGCTGCTTCGGAAGAAGCAAATGAACGAGTCTGGATGAAGGAGTTCATATCCGATGTAGGTGTCATACCTAGTGCATCGGGTCCACTGAAAATCTTTTGACAATACTGGTGCAATTGCCTTGGCAAAGGAATCCAGATTTCACAAGAGAACCAACCACATCAAGAGACGCTTCAATTCCATCTGCGATCAAGTCAAGGAGGGAGACATAGAGATTTGCAAGATACATACAGATCTGAATGTTGCAGACCCATTGACTAAGCCTCTCTCACAAGCAAAACATGATCAGCACCCGGACTCCATGGGTGTTAAAATCATTACAATGTAATCTAGATTTTGACTCTAGTGCAAGTGGGAGATTGAAGGAAATATGCCCTAGAGGCAATAATAAAGTTGTTATTTATATTTCCTTATATCATGATAAATGTTTATTACTCATGCTAGAATTTTATTAACTGGAAACTTAGTACATGTGTGAATACATAGATAAACAGAGTGTCACTAGTATGCCTCTACTTGACTAGCTCGTTAATCAAAGATGGTTAAGTTTTCCTAGCCATGGACAAAGAGTTGTCATTTGATGAATGGGATCACATCATTAGAGAATGATGTGATTGACTTGACCCATCCATTAGCTTAGCACTTTGATCGTTTAGTTTACTGCTATTGATTTATCCATAACTTATAGATGTTCCTATGACTATGAGATTATGCAACTCCCGAATACCGGAGGAACACTTAGTGTCCTATCAAACATCACAATGTAACTGGGTGACTATAAAGATGCTCTACAGGTGTCTCCGATGGTGTTTGTTGAGTTGGCATAGATCGACATTAGGATTTGTCACTCCGTGTATCGGAGAGGTATCTCTGGGCCCTCTCGGTAATACACATCACTATAAGCCTTGCAAGAAATTTGACTAATGAGTTAGTTAAGAGATGTTGCATTATGGAATGAGGAAAGAGACTTGCCGGTAATGAGATTGAACTAGGTATTGAGATACCGATGATCGAATCTCAGGCAAGTAACATACGGATGACAAAGGGAACAACGAATGTTGTTATGCGGTTTGACCAATAAAGATCTTCGTAGAATATGTAGGAACCAATATGAGCATCCAGGTTTCGCTATTGGTTATTGACCAGAGATGAGTCTCGGTCATGTCTACATAGTTCTCGAACCCATAGGGTCCGCATGCTTAATGTTCGGTGACAATCGGTATTACGAGATTATGTGTTTTGATGTACCGAAGGTAGTTCGGAGTCCCGGATATGATCATGGACATGACGAGGAGTCTCAGAATGGTCGAGACATAAAGATCGATATATTGGAAGCCTATGTTTGGACATCGGAATGGTTCCGGATGAGTTCGGGCATTTACCGGAGTACCGGGAGGTTACTGGACCCCCCGGGAGTATATGGGCCTTATTGGGCCTTAGTGTAATAGAGGAGAGGAAGGCCAAGGTGGAGGACGCGCCCCCTAGCCCAATCCTAATTGGGTGGGGGGCGCCCCCCCCTTCCTTCCTTCTCTCTCCCTTTCTTCTCTCCTACTCCTACTAGGGAAAGGGGGGAATCCTACTCCCGGTGGGAGTAGGACTCCCCCTAGGGTGCTCCATAGAGAGGGCCGGCCCTCCCCTCCTCCACTCCTTTATATACGGGGGAGGGGGCACCCCATAGACACACAAATTGATCTCTTAGCCATGCGCGGTGCCCCCTCCACAGATGTCCACCTCGGTCATATCGTTGTAGAGCTTAGGCGAAGCCCTGCGTCGGTAACTTCATCATCACCGTCATCATGCCGTCGTGCTGACGAAGGTATCCCTCGACACTCAGCTGGATCTAGAGTTCGTGGGACATCACCGAGCCGAACGTGTGCAGATCACGGAGGTGCCGTACCTCCGGTGCTAGGATCGGTCGGATCGTGAAGACGTACGACTACATCAACCGCGTTGTCATAACGCTTCCGCTTACGGTCTACGAGGGTACGTGGACAACACTCTCCCCTCTCGTTGCTATGCATCACCTAGATGGATCTTGCGTGTGCGTAGGAATTTTTTTGAAATTATTGTGTTCCCCAACATGTCGGGGCTTAAAGGCGAAACCAGTCCACCGCTCCACCTCATGAGCGACGCAAGTCATCAATCAATGCGGTGTCAGGCAAGAAAGTGACTAAGTGGCTATTGTTTGCCTCATGATAGCAACTTCCTACAAAAATACCTACAAGCGACACCCGTCTTGAGACATGTCAAGCAAGCAGGCGCAAAGCTGGCAAAACACCCCGGTAGGGCCTACGGGGCGAGCCATGATGTGACGTTGAGTGATGCATTTAATGCGCTCTGTCAGCCTACAGAGTTAGGTATGATAGCATTGTTTGCTATCTAATCAATATGTAAAGACTAATTTTCCATTGTGGTGACCCCTTAATCTATAAAAGGAGGCCCATGGCAACCGTAGAGAGGATTAAGACCCCCTCGCACTCATACACGCGTAGCTTCTCTCGCCCCGAGGCAACCTTGACGGGCAAGAGTGTTGCACTTCTCCACCATTTTCCACCATCAATCCACCAAAGCATGAGTAGGGTTTTACGCCTCACGGTGGCCCAAACCTGGGTAAAAATTGCCCGTGTGATCTTTGCCGCGCTGCATTATGCTTCTCCGCTCTTTGTGCAACATGCATGTCCCCCCGCTGAACCAAAAGGGGCTCTTGGTCCCATAGGTGGTCATGGTTTCCCACGACACTAATGTTGAAGATGGATCAATGATCACTCAAATGTGTAACGAGGGAATAGCACAATTGGTACCGATTCTTGTCGGTTCTCACACCTACTGAAAGTGTGTTATATCGACTAGAGGGGGGTGAATAGGCGATTTTTATGAACCTGTCACTAAGGAAATTCAACTTGAGGAATTTGCTAAGAGACGAAATACTAGCAGTAGAATAAGTACTCAGGTGCATGCATAACAAAACAGTAGCATAGTCATCATGATGAAATGAAACATACATAGAGCACATGTAGCGTGAAAACAGGATAAGCAGGTTGGAGATAAGATGACTGAAGAATTAGGATTGAGGAAATTGATAAAGTTTTCAGTCAAAGTCTTCAAACAGTAATGATCAAGTTCATCAACACATGAATGAGGAAATGAAAGGGTTGAGGAAATAGAACCAGTAGCTCGGTGAAGACAATGATTTGGCAGACCAGTTCCAACTGATGTGACAGTTGTACGTCTAGTTGGAGCGGCTAGGTATTTAAACCTGAGGACACACAGTCCCGGACACATAGTCCTCACTGTATTCTCCTTGAGCTAAAGTCACACAGACCTCACCCAATCACTTGTGGTAAGTTTTCAGGTGACTTCCAAACCTTCACAGACTCGGTCATTCGACAATCCAAAATTCCTCTTGGATGCTCTAGACCATGATGCTTAACCTTCTAGAGGATGCACAGTCCTCAAAGGTAACAAGCATCAGTTCCACACAGGAACAATCTCTTCAGTGATGCTCAACTCACTTTGGGTTGTAGGTGTTCGGGTTTGGGTTTTTCCTCACTGATGATTTTCGCTCAAAGTCCTCGGAGGATGGGATGCTCTCAATGACAAGTGTCAGTTTCTGTCGAAGCAGCCAACCAACTAGTGGTTGTAGGGGCGGCTACTTATAACCGGGGAGCAGCCCAACATGATAATACATAAATGCCCTTCAGTGATATGACCATTATGTGGATAAGATATTTTGGGACAGCTGGCGCATAGCACAGCAACGGTCGGAAATTTGTGCTCTCAAATTCCTCAGGCTACCATGTTCCTCACTTGTAGGCAATCTGCACTGGCAAATTCCTAACTCCTCAGTCAGAACAAATTTCTCAAAGAACAGAAGATCTCCGTCTCTATCACTTAAGAAACTGACTAAACTGTATGAGATTTCCAATGGCCTCACTCGAAGGATTGGGAATGTGTAGGATTTGAGATGAGCATCACTTGGAAACTTTTCCTTAGTTTTACCTCGACCCCCTTTAACAGTATGGTGTTTCCTATGACTCAATAAAGATAAAATGAAACTATGAAAACAAAAGTCTTCAAGCTTCATAATCCTCTCATCAATATCAAGGTATTCAAGGTCACACCAATTTCCTCATTTTCAAAGTCTTCAAGAAAAAATAAAGTCTTCAAATGAAGACATTCATTTTTAGGGTCGACTTTCTTCATAGAAATAAAACTCCTCAGAGACTTATAGAACCTATGTACACTCACAAACATATTAGACCCTTAACCTATAAGTCTTCAATACACCAAAATCACTAAGGGGCACTAGATGCACTTACACCTACACAAGTAAAAGCCTTTGGAGGAGCTCGGTTAGGATGGTGGCACAAAATTTATGTCATTGTTAGTGAGACTCAATAATGTTGGAAAAGATTCGAAAATTTGCAAATGCAACAAGAAGACCAATAGCAAACAGTGGTACACGGAAACACACACACACACAGATAGATAAATGGGGTCGTGCAACCAAGGAATGAGCCAAAATGTGGAATCCATGAAAATGATCTTGTTGCACAACTCTAGGGAGACGCTAGCATGATTGCACAATAGGTAGATACAAAACTTGTGCACAACCTACCAAGCAAAAATGCAATGACTTCTATCCCAAGTATTCTATATGTATGGTGTTCCTATGATATGATCCAAGATGACCGAGTATGACAATCTTAATGTAGTATGATGCTATGGTTCTTGCTTAAAAGATCTTTGCTTATCGTTTCCTTTTGCTTAAAAGCTTGTTTGGCTCTTTCTCTTTTGAGCTCTTTCTTTGTCCACTTATGCAAAACTTCACGAACCAAGATAGCAATTGTGTATGTGTGATGACAACCTTGTGACACAAGAGATGAGACCAAGATATGTACCAAGATGATATGGTATGTATGCAATGGGAAACTAAGATCACTAATGTGCACAAGTAACATTGCCGGCAATACTCAATGGCTAGTCTCGATAGGAAAGGTAAGGAAAATGTTCTATGTGGTTATCAATGCAATGGCAAGAATGTACAATGATGATATACCTCAATACCAAGATGATATGGAAGTTACCGCTCTTGCTTACGGTGAAGATGTCAAAATGGCGACGTGGTTGGGTCGATGATGAAGGTGAGTGGCGGTGATGTCATCGTCGAACCGTCCCTAAGTTGTCGAAACGCATTAGGAAACGAAAACTGCAACTCAGAGTCTCAAAGAACAAATGTGTCAAAATTGTCGGAGTGCATAGCGAGTAAGCAATGGTGGTTGCGGAAAGCGGTGGTGGTTTGACAAGTGGAGTTATCGGAGTGTTGGTGAGGAATGTGGTACTGGAGTGGCAATGTGGAAGTGTGGGCGGTGGCTGAAAATTTACAGGTGAAAAAATTCAGTTTTGTCAGGGAACGTCGCACGTCCGGTTGTGTTCGGACGACCGGTACTCGTCGGACGCCCAAACACTATCGGACGTCCAGTGCCTGGGCGATTTCGAGCACGAGATGAACTTCTAGGGTTCGTTGTGGAGGGGCAAAATTTGGGCCAAATTGGACGAATTTGTGGATGGAAATGGTGGGGAAAAGCTAGATCTACCTGCGACACACGAAATCTAGGGATCAAATCCAACAAAATTTCATCACGCCAACAAATCACAAAAAAAATTGGGAGGCTATTTTTGTGGGGATTTTCGAATTTGGGGAAGAACACAACAAAACAAGGCTAGAAAACAAGGGTAGGGGCTACAAAGTAGTGATCAACCAAGGCTCATGATACCAAGATGATGTAGGGTGGAAACCCTAAGGCCGATCTTTCACGATTTGGAGGTGATCCTACGAATAACACGAAGAACACGAGGGGAGAACACGAGGGAGAACATAAAAGGAATCACTCAAACCAACAAGATTCGATTACACATGTGCTAGATCCTTGAAACACAAAGAGATACATGATCCACGATCAACAAGGGATGATACAAGTAGCAAGTTCTTCTCTGTGAGGAGGTCTTGAGGGTCTTCCCGTTAGGGGTATGGAATCCTCTTGGAGGGTCTTCTCCATAGAGGCCGTGAACTCTGATGGAGAAGGGATCAAGTGGATGAGCAAAGCTCTATCTCTCAAATGAGCTATCACATTGATAACCCTAATAACAGGGAGGAGGAGGAGTATATATAGTCTAAGTGGCGAAGGGGGTACATGGGCTGCGGCCCAACACGTTGTCAACACACAGGTGTCGGACGTCCGACGGTTACCGGTCGTCCGGTGTCTCGTAGGTGCCTGGACATCAGATAAGGGTCGGACTTCTGACGTTTTGGCTCGCTCGGGCATCCGTCGGATTTTCGGTCGGGGTCGGATGTCCGAGGCGTCGGTCGCTCGGTGTGTCTCGGACTTCTCGCATTTTGGCTCGGACCCGCAGGTGTCGGATTTTCGGAGGGTGTCGGTCGTTGGGTGGCTGGAGGGTGTCGGTCGTCCGGTACTTGCCGGTCGTCCGGGAGCTGGAGTCTTCGCTGGGAGGAACTTGGGCTGACAGGTGACGCTTCAGGCGTCGGACATCCGACGGGGACCGGTCGTTCGATGGCTGTCAACTTCAGGGAGCTTTCTCTCTTGGTCCTTGTACTTGGTGTCCATGTCGTCTTGTCCATTGGGTGTAGCTGCTCCGTGGCTGTCCTCTAGGTACCTGATCACACATAGTGTCTCCGCTTGAGGTAGCAGCCATGTCTCACATGTAGGAAGTGGTAGTTCGGAGAGGAGCGAGTTCGCCTTATCATCGATAGCCTTTGCTCGAGCTCTTGTCACTGGTCCAAGTGGTGTCGTGGGAGGTGTAGGTAGGTCCATGGGGATGACCTTGGGATGCTCCGCATAAAATTATGTATCTCTCTCCACCATCGAGGCCGAGTATGTAGCCACCACAATTTGTTGTGCACAATTGCTATGGATGAGGCGAACTTTAAAAGATTACGGTGTCACTTATGACAATGTGCCTCTTCTATGTGACAATGAAAGTGCTATCAAGATCTCCTACAATCTAGTGCAACATAGCAAGACGAATCATATTGAGATTCATCATCATTTCATCCGGGATCACATCAAGCGTTGTCGGTGTACAAAAAGAGGGGTACACTTTTTGTACCCCTATAACTGTGCACGGGCAGTCTGAGCCACGGGCACCACCACACCAAGCAAGGCAAGGGAGGTGAGCCAGGGTAAGACCGAAGCTCGAGAGAACCACGACGCCAAGACCAAGACCACAAAGAACAAAGGGGACGAAGCGGACTCCCCCGGCAAGATCCTTGCCGGGAGACAGTTCTAGCAGCCCCGGCAAGACCCTTGCCACGGCGACTCGTCCCGCGCCTCCGGAACGAATCACCCTTGAGTCCACTACCCCCAAAGGGCAAGGATTCGGGAGACATCCCCGTGGCGGCATGCAGATCTTTGTGAAGACATTCAAGACCGGATACGCACTAAGGAGACGACAACCCTTGGTGGGATCCCAGCCGAGGAAGACCACAAGGCCCCCGGCAAGCGCCTCGCCGGGGATAACAACAAGCGCCTCGGCAAGGCCCTTGCCGGGGCCCTGGCATGGCCCTTGCCGAGGACACCCGCAGGGCCACCATCAGGCCCACGCCGATTGAGCCTCCACCACCGCATGCATGCAGCTGCCGACCCAACCAGCTGGGCAGGCACCTGCGTGGCGGCATGCAGATCTTCGTGAAGACCCACCACTGCGCCACCTCAGCTGCCTGCCTGCCTACGTGGCATCTCAGGCGTCACTAGCCAGGGCGCGTGTCGACACAAGAAGGAGCGGCGACAGACGAGGCCGATCTCTCGCCCGTCCCCAATAAAGCAAGGACACCTAAGCAAGACGCATTAAATGCGCCTTGTCATGTAATGCGAGGGATAACCTCGCATCACTGTTCCCTTTCCACCTCCTGTATGCCACTGTGGCCACCCCTTTTCCTATAAAAGGAGGCCCGAGGCGACCAGGAGAAGGATTCGGCTATTTGGAGCTCCTCACGCCCCATAGCTAGCTCAAGAACACAAATACACAATCCACCAAAGCAGGAGTAGGGTTTTACGCATCCTTGCGGCCCGAACCTAGATAAACGAACCGTGTCCTACCTGCTTGATCCGCTCTTCTCGTGACCCCGCGCCCCGCTAACCGTAGTAGGGATTCTCGTGATCCCATAGGTGTCATTCCCACCGACATCTCTGGCGCGCCAGGTAGGGGAGCAGTTGTGAGAATCGGCTCTAGCAATCAGCCCAGCACTCCTTCGTCTTCGTGGCTCTTGGAGAGGGAAGGAGGCCGGAAGATCAGCGCTCGAGCGATTACAAACAGAAGCTAAGTTGCACTGAACCCTTATTTGTTCTATCCTTTTTATATGAGGTTATTCCCCCCGGAGATGTCATACCTTTGTATGAGAAACCTGCACGCCAGGGGGCTCTCCCACGATCGGCAACGCCCTTGCCCTGTTTCGAGTCCGCTCAACAGCTCAAGCGGCTGCGTCGAGAATGGCAGAGTAGTCTTCCGCGACCAACAATGCTCTCGATTCTGACTCGAGTCAAGCTCGACAGTTCGAGCGGCCGCGTTCGGAACGGAAAGGTGGCTCGTCGGGCAGCACGCGTACCCAGTAGGCCCATGGGGATCCATCCCCAAAATGCCGCTAGGGGCTTCCGTGCCGGCGAGCCTACCCAATCGGCGTAGGGCGCACATACAAAGAGGAATTGAACGGGGAAATAACGTGCATGAAATTAAAAGTACTGCAAATTTATATTACATCACATCATTGCTGCGGTTCTAACTAAAGATGAAATTTGTCTTGGTCGTGAACCTGCAGCGGCGGTGAATAACGGGATGCCTAATCCCGGCGCTGGCCTTCCACCCTCTTGATTTCGTCGATGCTGCTGATGACGGGCTTGATGCGCTCCTTGAGCCCCGTGAGGTCAACACCCTCCGGCAAGCTATCCATCGCGGCACCGAAGTCGAGGTCGGGATTCCAGTACGCCATCTTGGTGAGGACCTTGGTCATGACCCCCCGTCAAAGTCGCCGAGCTTCCCCGACCAACGTGGCCGCTCGGTTGGAGTGAAGATAAGCCAAGGCTCCGAGGACGCCCTCGAAGAACAAGGTCAGCTTGGTGTTGACGGTCCCGCTGCGTTCAGGGGCGTACCTCACGTTTGGCATCCCCATGGTGGTCAACTGCGAGGTGACCCTGCCGACGACCTCCTCCAGACGGCTGATCCATCTGTTCTCACCCGCCACATAAACCTGGTGGGAGGCGGCCTCGTTCGCCCGCAGCTGCTTCTCCTCCTCCAGACTCCTGGTCAAGGTCTCCTCCCGAGCCCTACTCTCCGACAACATCTTCTCGAGATCCTCCAGCTTCAGCTTGAGATCTCTGATGGAGTCTTGCGCCTCCGAGAGCTCCCCAGCCCTACTGATGACCGCTCCTTGCGCCCCCACCAAGGCACTGTTGAGCGTGCTCTTCTCGTTGGATAGCTTGAGGGCCTGCTCCTTCAGCTCGTCCTGCGCCACCTCCAACTCCCTTACTTCGCCGGCATGGGCCAGAGCCTGGGCATCGAGTGCCTCCTTGTGCCTCTGCTCCAGCTCGCGCGTCCGCCGTGCGACAAGGGCCTCGAGCTCCTCATCCTTGCCACGGAGCGCTGCGGCAAGCTTCGCCTCACGCGCGGTGAGGTCCTCTTCCTAGGAATCCAGTGCGGCTTGATGCTGGTTCCGAACGGCCTTGGCCGCAGCAGCCAAGTTCGCCGCCTATTCCTGGGCCTTCTTGATGTCAGCCATCTTCATGGTGAGCTCGACATTGCGCTTGGCCAATTCCTCCTGAAGGGCCCTCTGCTCCTCGTGAGTCTGGTGGAACCAGGTCTGCGTCTCAGCAACGCGCGCCTTGAAATCCACCTCCGCGTGGTCCACCGTTGCCGTCCTGGACTTAACCTTGTCCAGACGGACACGGTAGAGTGCCTGGAGTTTTTGGAAGTTGGCCCCCATAGCGCGGAAAAGCTGCTCTTCTGGAGAACCATCACCGCCAACGCCCGGCTCACCGACAACCTTGAGCCCGGTGGTGGCAAGCACCTCGCCGTCAAAGACTTGCCCTTCGGCGGGCGCCCGGGAACTTGACGCCCCTGGGAGGTGGACGAAAAGATCGTCACCCACCTTCAGATACCTGCCGGGGCCCGAGGTTGAGGAGGAGGGAGGCTAATCAGCAGTGGCCTTGCCGGCTTCCCCGGCAGGCCCACCGTCGGCGCCCTCGGCAGAAGCCTCGCCGGTCGCCTTGGCGGCCCCGGCAGCGGTGTCCTCAGCAGCATCCTTGGCGGCCTCATCAGCGGCGACCTCGGCAGCGTCCTTGGCGGCCTCCTCAGCAATGTTCCCAGCAACGGTATCCACGTCCTCCATACCTGTTGAAAGAGGGCCTGGGTAGTAATGGGAGCATGGAAGCCAAGAAAAAGGATAAGGGAAAAACAGAGACAGAGGACAGGCGACTCACCAGTGCCAGGCTGTGAAGCAGAAGTCCCCTCCCCGCCAGCATCCGGCGTCGTGGCAGAGTCACCAGCGCCCAAGTTCCCCTCTTCCTCCATGGGTGTGGGCTCCGTGCTTGATGCCCTTGCCGGGGACGCCCCTCGCGGCGGCGTAGTCGATGGGGGTGGTGTGTTGGGGGTAGCCCTCTGCGGATCCTCCTGCTGCCACTCCCCTCCTGCAAACCCGGCAAGGTCAACACCATAGCATCGAACGCCTACCACATGTCGAGTAAGAGGAGGGTGACGAACTTACGCTGGGGGCTGTGCCGGGGGCTGCTATCCGGGCTTCTCAACACCACAAGTGGCGTCTTTGAAGCCCCAACTGGGGGCTGACTGCTCGCCGAGGCCTTCGCCCTCTTCGCCCTCTGGGCCAACGTCTCTGCATCCCTGCAAAAGCAAAAACGGATCAAGATGGGTGGTTGGATTCAGAGGAATGGAAATGGTAGTAAGGAACGGAGTACTTACTCGTCATCCACCTCCTCCTCTTCCACCACTTTCCTCTTCCTCTTCGGGCTGAGAGGCTCGAGATCAAAAGTGACCTCCGCGTCAACGTCCGAGTCGACATCTGCCAGAGGAGGCGAAGACGGCGGGGTTCGTGCATGTCTAGATGAGGAAGGGGTTGTTGTCTTCTTCTTCTCAGCGGCCTTCGTCAGCCTCTTGGCTGTTGTGGCCCTCGTGTGGCGCCCAGACCCCTCCAGGGTCAATTGAGGCCGTGCAGCCCTGCCGGGCCGGACCGGCTCGCCGGAGCCAGCCCGCCGTGGGACTCGCCCTCTTCCCCTGGTTGGCGTCGAGCTTGCCGCCACATCCTCCTCCGACGACGAATCGTCGGCCGCGTATTCGACGAGCGGAGATCCAGTGTCGGCGCTGCTGACCTCCCCGGAGGCCGCCGCCCACCGGGTGAGCTCCTCTTCCTCCGCAGCCATTGCGGCTTTGTCCTCCACACCCCCGGCGCTGCCGGCCTGCATGGAAAGCTGTGCCTCCCTCGCCCTAGTGGCGATGTAGTCCAGCTCTGCCTGGGTGGTGTCCATGATAAGCCACCGCTTGGTGTCAGCAATTATGTTCACCTCAATCAGGGTGTCAAAGAATTGCTGCACATCCGCGTCCTTCGGCTCCTCCCAGCTCGGGACAGGGCCGTGCGCATTACAGTCCGGCATCATGGCGATGATCTCGGACCGACGCGAATTGTTGCACAACGGGACCACCCCCGCTGGCAGCTTGAAAAACGGCCCCTTGATGGCCTTGCCAACCTTCGCGGCAGCCCTCGCGGCCTTGCCGGTCCGTTCGACCTCGCCGTCGCGACCCACATCAAGCTGGAAAAGCCGCTGGCAGAAGTGGGCATGCGCCAGCACTGTGAAGTTGTGATCGAGGCCAGGGCGGATTCGCATGAAGTCCGCCCCGATGTAGGATCGAAAGTACGTCTAGAGGGGGGGTGATTAGACTACTTGACCAAATAAAAACTTAACCTTTTCCCAATTTTAGTTCTTGGCAGATTTTAGCTATTGTAGGACAAGTCAAGCAATCATCACACAATTCAAGCAAGCATGCAAAGAGTATATTGGCAGCGGAAAGTAAAGCATGCAACTTGCAAGAATGTAAAGGGAAGGGTTTGGAGAATTCAAACGCAATTGGAGACACGGATGTTTTTCCCGTGGTTCGGATAGGTGGTGCTATCCTACATCCACGTTGATGGAGACTTCAACCCACAAAGGGTAACGGTTGCGCGAGTCCACGGAGGGCTCCACCCACAAAGGGTAACGGTTGCGTGAGTCCACAAAGGGCTCCACCCACAAAGGGTCCACGAAGAAGCAACCACCCACAAAGGGTCCACGAAGAAGCAACCTTGTCTATCCCACCATGGCCATCGCCCACACAGGACTTGCCTCACTAGTGGTAGATCTTCACGAAGTAGGCGATCTCCTTGCCCTTACAAACTCCTTGGTTCAACTCCACAATCTTGTCGGAGGCTCCCAAGTGACACCTAGCCAATCTAGGAGACACCACTCTCCAAGAAGTAACAAATGGTGTGTAGGTAATGAACTCCTTGCTCTTGTGCTTCAAATGATAGTCTCCCCAACACTCAACTCTCTCTCATAGGATTTGGATTTTTTGGAAAGAAGATTTGAGTGGAAAGCAACTTGGGGAAGGCTAGAGATCAAGATTCATATGGTAGGAATGGAATATCTTGGTCTCAACACATGAGTAGGTGGTTCTCTCTCAGAACATATGAGTTGGAATTGTGTATGTGTTCTGATGGCTCTCTTTATGAATGAAGAGGAGGTGGAGGGGTATATATAGCCTCCACACAAAATCCAACCGTTACACACAGTTTTCCAATCTCGGTGGGACCGAATCAACAAACTCGGTCGGACCGAAAATGTAAACCTAGTGACCGTTAAAGATTTTCGGTGGGACTGACATGCAACTCGGTAGGACCGATATGGTTAGGGTTTGGGCATAACGTAATCTCGGTGAGACCGATTACACAAACTTGGTGAGACCGAATTTGGTAATTAGCTAACCAGAGAGTTGGTCAGGCAAACTCGGTGGGACCGATTTGCTCTTTCGGTGAGACTGAAAAGTTACAAAAAGGAAACATTGAATTTACATTGCAATCTCGGTGGGACCGATTCGCTCTTTCTGTGAGAACGAAAAGTTACGAAAGGGAAACAGAGAGTTTGCAATCCCATCTCGGTGAGACCGAGATCCCTATCGGTAGAACCGAATTGCTAGGGTTTGGCAGTGGCTTATGACAAGTGAAACTCGGTGGCGCCGGATAGAAAGAATCGGTAGGACCGAGTTTGGCTTAGGGTTTAGGTCATATGTGGATATGGGAAAGTAGTTGAGGGTTTTGGAGCATATCACTAAGCACATGAAGCAAGAGGCTCATTAAGCAACACCTCATCCCTTCTTGATAGTATTGGCTTTTCCTAAAGACTCAATGTGATCTTGGATCACTAAAATATAAAATGAAGAGTCTTGAGCTTTTGAGCTTGAGCCAATCCTTTGTCCTTAGCATTTTGAGGGTTCCACTTTCACATCCATGCCATGCCAATCATTGAGCTTTCCTAAAATAATCATCTTGGAATAGCATTAGCTCAATGAGCTATATGTTGTTATGAATTACCAAAACCACCTAGGGATAGTTGCACTTTCAATCTCCCCCTTTTTGGTAATTGATGACAACATATAGATCAAAGCTTCGACAAATGATAATAAGCATGAAATATATCGTCGCTTTGAGAAGTATGTGATAAGTAAGAGCTCCCCCTAAATTTGTCCATATTTAAAATTTGCTTTGGACTGCGAATGCACAAGGAGTTAGAGTCATGGGTTACTCTTCCATGTCACATACATCTTGGTGGAGCGCTTAAAATGATAAGAATGAAATTCATGCACTTATCACCAAGAAAAGTGAATGATCACATAAGATAGATAAGATAATAGCATTAAGCAAGCATTAAGTGTAGCTTATGATCAAACACATGATCATCAATGTCTCACAGATAATGACATAGTATCTCAAGCACTCAAAAGCAAACAAAGTTCGAAAAACCACCAAATAAAGCAAGAGAGAAAAAAAGCAACACTCTCTCTCTCTCTCGAAGCCTATGATCTGTACATTTTTCTCCCCCTTTGTTAACAAGTTACCAAAAAGTTCCTAGAAAATGCATAGTGCTAGATCGACGCTCATGCTTGATATTCAGGTGGTGGTGGAGTCCGGAGCACTCCAAGGACGAAGCCTTCTGTAGACGTGGTCGGAGTCAAGACTGAAGTAGATGCTGGAGCTGGTGGAACTGAAGCTGTAGCTAGTGCAGACGTGGTGGCTCTGGGGTCAACAACTGGCACTGCAGACGACCTCGGACCTCGTGGAACTCTGGCAAAGGCATCAGTTGTAGTCCTGCCTCTCCTCTCCTGCATGTCATCCTGGAGCTGCTCCACGGCAGTCTGAATCTCTGTCACCTTGACATCCAAGTCATAGAACTTTTGTTCCATAATCCTCTCTAAGCTTGCCTGGTTTTGAGTTAGGGTGGCTAGTCCTTTCTCAATCCGCGGGGTGGATGCAATTAGGTAACCAAGCTGCTCTTGTTTGTTTTTCAAGAAATACTCAGATGCCTCCTCTTGAGTTGGCATCTTGGCAGCTTTTTCCTTCCTTGCCTTCTCCTTCTTGGCTTGTGCTGGGGCAAATGATGGCTCATTCTCAGTCATGACAACTTGATTATCCTCAAAATCTGGATGGATGGGCAAGTGTTCCTTGTCCAACAAGTATATGCCCGTGCCCATCTTGGAGTTGATTAATTCCTGAATTTGTGGGGCATATCCACAGCTCCTCTTCTGATCTGCTGCAGTCCTCTTGATGGTCTCTACCATGAGGCTCATCACCTTGAACTTCTGTGGCACATCAAAGATGTGAAGCAAATTGATTGCATGGCCTCTGATCATCTTGTGATCACCTGACTTGGGCAAGAGAGTGTGCCTCAAAATCCAATTAATAGTTGGCAGCCCAGACAGAAGATAATGCACTGAGCCAAATTTGAAAGTTTCAAGTGCCTCGTTTGGAATTTCCTTGTACATGTTGGACATGGAGTTGTGGTCCATCTTCTTCTTGGCATAGATATCCAAGTCATCCTCATGCTCCTCTGGGGCATTGATGAGCTGTGCCCACTCAGCAACAGTAGATTGGTACCTCGTACCTTCAGACATCCATGTAATCCTTCCATCTGGGTAGAAGTGTGCTGTGGAGTAGAATTGCATGATAAGCTCCTCGTTCCACTTTGTGAGCTTCTGCCCAACAAAGTCTGCAACTCCACAAGCACTAAAGCTGTCATACACTCCAGGGTAGTGTTCCTCATTTTCCTTCATGTAGGTCCAGTCGACCCATCTCATGTCACAAACAATGGGCTTCTTGTCAAGCAGTACTGTCTCATAGAAATCTTGCTGTTCCTTGGTGTGAAATCTGTAATCCACAGCAGTCCTTCTCCTTGAAGCATACGGATCTGCTTCTCTCCACTTCCTCAGCCCTGAGTCTCTCCTGAGCTTCATATCCTCAGCCACAGGATGAGAATCATTGTGGTCTGGGATCTTGGGCTTGAGTTTTCTGAGAACTTGCTCTTCATCATCTTCTTCTGCAGCTTCAGGCACTGGGGCCTTGTTCTTCTCAGCAGCTGGGATGCTTCTTGTATTCCTCTTTGGTGCAGACTTGGGCTTGGAGGCAGCTTTGGGTGCTTCTTTGGGCTTAGATGCAGCAGCCCCTGTCCTGATAGCATCACCCATAAGCTTAGGTGCCTTAGGTGCTGGTGCAGCAACCTCTTCTTCTTCCTCTTCTTCCATGATGGAAGCCTTTCCAAGCACTCTGGCTACGGTCTTCTTGACCCTTTCCTTCCTTTTCTTGCCTTCAGCAGCAACTGGCTCTATGGGAGTGGGCTTCTCAGAAATCTTGGTTGAAGCTCTGGCCTTGGGCATAGGCTGCCTGCCTGCTGGCCTTTTGATCTTTAAGCCTGGCTTTGTGCCCTGTGCTGGCTCAACTCTCTTTGATGTGGCTTCCTCTTCTGCCACATAGTCTTCATCCTCAGAATCTGAAGTTCTCTTCTTCCTCTGTCTGGTGGCAGCTTTTGGTAAATTGCTAGGAGTACTTCTGCTGCCATCATCTGAAGAGCTGGAGGGACTAGTGCCCTCACTCATCTGCACTTGCTGCTCTGACAAGTTCTGGCTGTCACTCTGATCAGACATGTTGCAAACTCTGACTGGTGACCCTATGAATAGTTTATAGATGAGGTAGAATAGATGAGCATCACAAAATGCAGAGATTTTTGCAAAAGAATGATCCAAAAACTTAGTTTTAGTTTCCCACTGAAATCATCTCGGATCTACCGATTTTTAAACTCGGTGATACCGAAGCAGTTTTGGCACCTAAACTAGTGAACTCGGTCAGACCGAGTCACAGTTCGGTGGCACCGAGACTGCTAGGGTTTCACAGAGTTCCAAAATCGGTCACACCGATAAGTAATTCTCGGTCAGATCGAGTCTCACTTGTGCAATGGCATAAGCCAAATCGGTGGGACTGAGTTTTTCAACTCGGTGCATCCGAGATGGTTTCGGCGGAAATCTAACCCTAAAATCTTCGAATCAAACCTAATCTACGAGCGCATTGACTGGATAGGACTGTTTCAATCATGGCAAGAATCATGATGATCACAATGTGCTAAGAATCGGATTGGAGAATAGCACAAAGATCGAGTCCATACCCTAGTTCGGCGGAGACTCGCTACGGCGGCAACAGTGGGGTAGAATTCCCGTTGACGGTGACGGAGACCAGCGACTGGAGGCGGCTGGCGGCGAGGAGACGATCCGGAGACCAAGTTGGCAGAGCAGGCTATCGCGCGGGCGAAGGGGTTCGGAGAAATTTCCAAATTTTTGCCCGTGACTATATATAGCCTGACCCTGTCGGTGTGACCGAGTGGAACAACTCGGTGGCACCGAGATTCATAACTCCAAGCAGTTACTGAAACTCGGTGTGACCGAAAGGTTCAAATCGGTTGCACCGAGATCGAAAACCTAGATCAACTTAATGATCTCGGTAGGACCGAAAGTGGGGTATCGGTCAGACCGAGAATCATAAAGAGGTTTTGGAAGTTTAAGTCTATGACGAATCAGGGACTCCGAGAGCTCCTCACATAGAGTGGTTCGAATCTGACTTGATCAAATTTTGTGATGTAGCATGAATAGAGTTTGAGACGAGAAAAGCATAGATAGCTAGAGGAGGTTCTTAGGCATTCTTGTCCATCCACTTGGCAAAAGGAAATAAAGCCAAACAACCAAAACAACAAGTGGATGTCCTCGAATGAGTAAAATATGCAACCAGCATGCTCACACAATAAGATGGCAAATGAAATATGTGACAAGGCATGCACAACCAATTCTAGCATCTATCAAGCAATTTGCGATGACTAGGTCATCTATATATGAGTATATTGACTTAGGAGTCAAGTGAGAACACTTGATCATAGGTCATACTCATCGTTTAAGCTCAAGTGGGGTTACCACTTTTACATAAAGCATTGTTGTGTTCACATCTTTAGAGTTGCTTTAGCTCAAGTATTAAAGTAAAGCTCCCCCTAGATGTGATATCCCCCCTTAGAGGGATGAACTAACCTCGGGTTTTGTCGATGATGACTTCATGTAGATGTTGAAGATGTGGATGCTCAATGTTGATGTAGATCACTTGGAGCTATCCATTTGAGTGAATTGCACTTTCAATACCTACATGGGTTAGTCCCACAAGGAACAAACAAGGATATCCATAGACATAGAGTGATGCACACACAAGATGATGTCCATGAAAACTTTTAGGATACCTTGTCCCTTGTCTTACCAACAAGAGGGTTTGTGACTCCTTGAACTAGTGCGAGATGTGGAAGTTGATTGCACTTGTTCTTGCCAAAATGATAAGAGTGAAGTATGTTGGCGGAGTCACCCTCAAGAACTCTCTAGTTCTTCTTCTTTTGGATCCACATCATCTTGATGGGAATCCTTGGAGTTGTAGTCGTACTTGATGAAGTGGAACTTGAAGTAGTCTTGGGAATCCACTTGACTAAGGTCTTAGGAGCTTCTTCAAATGCGTCAATTTCCTCTTGAAGCTTGTCCTTGCCTTTTTGCTTGTAGTCTTGTGGTGGAAGATCATCTTGAGCTTGTGTCCCCTTGAAAGAAGTATCATACTTCTCTTGTTGAGGAACAAACTTTGTCTTGGGGTATTGATCTTCTTCCCACTCAACTCCATTGGCATTGAACTTTCGTTCAAAACCAACACCTTGACTCTTCCGGTGCATTCCTTGCTTGCGCACTTCTTCCCACTCAACACCTTGACTCCCGGCAAGGCTTTTGTACACTCCTTTCTCTATAATTCCCTTCAATAAGCTATTTTCTTGCTCAAGTGTAACTTGGCTAAGAGAATCATTAGTGGAATCAAGAGAAATACTAGAAGCAACAATATTGGATTTAGCATGATCATTGTTACTGCTAGAGGAAGAATCTTTCTTGTTCTTGTTACTAGACTTGACTTGAGGCATGTAAGTGGATAAGAGTAAACGCTTGGCAGTGTAAGAAGAACTTTTCTTGCAGAGATCATCATTGATTGCTTTTAAGAACTCATGCTCTTGCTCAAGATTGAGCTTTTCAAAGCATAATTTCTCATGAGCTCTTAAAAGTTCTCGATGATCTTCGAAGATAGTTTCATGAGCTAACTTAAGAGTGTTTAGTTCTTTAGTTAGAGCCTCAATCTTCTCCTTATCATTGTCATTCGTTTTATCTTGATTAGCATGATTAATTGACGTTTCATCATAGTATTCATCACTAGAGTTGTCAACAAGCAAATCATCACCTAACAAGTCATCTTCATCACTATTGAAATCAACATACTCGGGGTGTGTTACCTTAGGACCTTTGGCCATGAAGCATCTTCCAATTCCTTCATTTGGTGAGTCAAATATGTCGTAGGAGTTGGTTGACACAAGTGCTAGACTGGCAACACCTTCATCTTGAGTATCTTCGGAGTCGGAGTGATAACTTCTCTCGGAGTGGCTGTCGGAGTCGGAGCCGGATACCCATTCACCAACATGAGCTTGATGTCTTCGTTTTGTGTAGCTCCTTGATGATTTTTCCATCCTTTCCGAATCCTTGCTTCTCCGTGAGTATCTTCGTTCATAACGATCATCTCTACTCCTTCTCTCTCTTGGTGGTGATTCTTTGCTTCTTCTTTTTGGAGAATCTTCTCTTCTCTTGTAGGGAGCCGTACACTCATTGGAATAGTGTCCGGGTCTTCCACAGCTGTAGCATTTTCGCTCTCGACTAGAAGATCTTTTGTCATTGTAGGACCTTGACTTGAAGCTTCTATCTTTGCTTCTACTCTTGTAGAACTTGTTGAAGTTCTTCACCATTAAGCTCAATTCATCATTGAAGTCTTGTTTCTCACTTGATGATGTAGGGGCTTCACATGAGGCTTTATAGGCACCACTTGATTTGTTGTGAAGTTCCTCTTTATCCTTAAGTGACATCTCGTGAGCAACAATTCTTCCAATCACCTCCGTTGGCTTGAGATCTTTGTAATTGGGCATCATTTGGATCAATGTGCACACGGTATCATATTTTCCATCCAAGGCTCTTAGAATCTTCTTGATGATGAATCTATCGGTCATCTCTTCACTTCCTAAGCCGGCAATCTCATTTGTGATGAGAGCAAGCCTAGAGTACATTTCAGCGACACCTTCACCATCCTTCATTTTGAACTTGTCAAGTTGACTTTGAAGCACATCCAACTTGGATTCCTTGACGGAGTTGGTACCTTCGTGCATATCAATCAAAGTGTCCCAAATTTCCTTTACATTCTCAAGACGGCTGATTTTGTTGAATTCTTCGGGGCATAATCCGTTGAAGAGAATATCACAATCTTGAGCATTGTATTGCAACATCTTCAACTCATCCGCGGTAGCTTCACGGTTTGGTTCTTTCCCATCAAAGAAGTCACCTTGCAAACCAACACACACAATAGCCCAAATGGCGGGGTTATGTCCAAGAATATGCATTTTCATTTTATGCTTCCAACTAGCAAAATTAGTACCATCAAAGTAAGGACCTCTAGGTGATAATTTCCCTCGCTAGACGCCATACTCTCCTAGGTTGTGAAACCAAGGCTATGACCACCAAAAACTATGGAGATCAAAGCAAATGGAGACCAAAGCTCTGATACCACTTGTAAGATCGAAAGTATGTCTAGAGGGGGGTGATTAGACTACTTGACCAAATAAAAACTTAACCTTTTCCCAATTTTAGTTCTTGGCATATTTTAGCTATTGTAGGACAAGTCAAGCAATCATCACACAATTCAAGCAAGCATGCAAAGAGTATATTGGCAGCAGAAAGTAAAGCATGCAACTTGCAAGAATGTAAAGGGAAGGGTTTGGAGAATTCAAACGCAATTGGAGACACGGATGTTTTTCCCGTGGTTCGGATAGGTGGTGCTATCCTACATCCACGTTGATGGAGACTTCAACCCACAAAGGGTAACGGTTGCGTGAGTCCACGGAGGGCTCCATCCACAAAGGGTAACGGTTGCGCGAGTCCACGAAGGGCTCCACCCACAAAGGGTCCACGAAGAAGCAACCACCCACAAAGGGTCCACGAAGAAGCAACCTTGTCTATCCCACCATGGCCATCGCCCACACAGGACTTGCCTCACTAGCGGTAGATCTTCACGAAGTAGGCGATCTCCTTGCCCTTACAAACTCCTTGGTTCAACTCCACAATCTTGTCGGAGGCTCCCAAGTGACACCTAGCCAATCTAGGAGACACCACTCTCCAAGAAGTAACAAATGGTGTGTAGGTAATGAACTCCTTGCTCTTGTGCTTCAAATGATAGTCTCCCCAACACTCAACTCTCTCTCATAGGATTTGGATTTTTTGGAAAGAAGATTTGAGTGGAAAGCAACTTGGGGAAGGCTAGAGATCAAGATTCATATGGTAGGAATGGAATATCTTGGTCTCAACACATGAGTAGGTGGTTCTCTCTCAGAACATATGAGTTGGAATTGTGTATGTGTTCTGATGGCTCTCTTTATGAATGAAGAGGAGGTGGAGGGGTATATATAGCCTCCACACAAAATCCAACCGTTACACACAGTTTTCCAATCTCGGTGGGACGGAATCAACAAACTCGGTCGGACCGAAAATGTAAACCTAGTGACCGTTAAAGATTTTCGGTGGGACTGACATGCAACTCGGTAGGACCGATATGGTTAGGGTTTGGGCATAACGTAATCTCGGTGAGACCGATTACACAAACTCGGTGAGACCGAATTTGGTAATTAGCTAACCAGAGAGTTGGTCAGTCAAACTCGGTGGGACCGATTTGCTCTTTCGGTGAGACTGAAAAGTTACAAAAAGGAAACATTGAATTTACATTGCAATCTCGGTGGGACCGATCCGCTCTTTCGGTGAGACCGAAAAGTTACGAAAGGGAAACAGAGAGTTTGCAATCCCATCTCGGTGAGACCGAGATCCCTATCGGTAGAACCGAATTGCTAGGGTTTGGCAGTGGCTTATGACAAGTGAAACTCGGTGGCGCCGGATAGAAAGAATCGGTAGGACCGAGTTTGGCTTAGGGTTTAGGTCATATGTGGATATGGGAAAGTAGTTGAGGGTTTTGGAGCATATCACTAAGCACATGAAGCAAGAGGCTCATTAAGCAACACCTCATCCCTCCTTGATAGTATTGGCTTTTCCTAAAGACTCAATGTGATCTTGGATCACTAAAATATAAAATGAAGAGTCTTGAGCTTTTGAGCTTGAGCCAATCCTTTGTCCTTAGCATTTTGAGGGTTCCACTTTCACATCCATGCCATGCCAATCATTGAGCTTTCCTGAAATAATCATCTTGGAATAGCATTAGCTCATTGAGCTATATGTTGTTATGAATTACCAAAACCACCTAGGGATAGTTGCACTTTCACCCGATCATCTCAAGGGTGAGTCCGGCCTAAGTGAGCCGGAGAATCCTGGTGGTGGCGACAGTGAGCCTCCCGTCGGCGGCGTCAACATCGCTCCAATCGCTGCCACGGACCGGCGGCACTCGGCGGACCTTGCAGAATTCCGGCGGGTTTTCATCCTCGATCCAGCACCACCGGCCATGCCATTCCTCCCACCTCTCCTTCACGGCACCGTCCGAGTATGCCCCCTTGGATCTTGGGATCCAGGTGACGCAACCAGAGGCGGCACCTCCAAGATGGATCCGAGGGAAGAAGTAATGGCGGAAGAGCACTGTGTTGGGCTGCACCCCGGCAAAGCCTTCGCAAAGATGTGCGAAGAAAGCCATGCACGCCACCGCATTCGGAGTAAAATCAAAGAGGCGAAAGCCGAAGGTGTGCATAACGTCGCAGAAGAAATCGGAGAAAGGGGGCATAACCCGCAAGAAAGATAATCGACGAAAAAGGGATACCGGTTTGGAGCAGGATCGGCGCAAGCAGCAGGAATGACGCGCGTCGCCAGGTGTCCCAAATTCTCTCCCCCCGTCTTCGCTCCCCATAGGGGCCTGAAGGAGGCCCGGAGCTCTTGAACATCAACTGTCGAGGGGAAGAAGAAGGCGGACTTTGTCCGGTCCCCCGACAGCGCGCTCTCCGGCGGCTCCACAGTCCCAGCACCCTTAGCCATCCCCTTGCCCTTGACGGATTTGGGCGCCATGGCGACCAAGAAGTTTAGAGGGTTGAGGAAGGGGGATGGCGAAGCAACAACGGCGGGCGACAGCGGAAGCTTAGGAAGGAAGGAAGAGAGGAAACGGCGGCTCTGAGATTGGAAAAGGCACGAGGAAAGAGGAGAAAGTGAGCAGCGCGCCCGCGGTTATTCCTTTCTTATGGGGGAAAACACAGGCCGCCTCCTTTCACATTAACTGTGGTGTGACGCATGCCTGCGGGAACCAACCCCACGCATGTCGCCCACGTCACACGCGCCTCCCCATGCCGCACCACGCGCGGGAGTCGTGGGAAGCGCAGCGCGCGAAGAATCTTACCACGGTAAAAACCGCCCCGCCTGCCCGCGCACCATCTTTGGGCCTAGCCCAAACAACGCATTGCGCTTATGTGTGGCCCAGGCCCGGGGGCTCCTGTCGGTGTACAAAAAGAGGGGTACACTTTTTGTACCCCTATAACTATGCACGGGCAGTCTGAGCCACGGGCACCACCACACCAAGCAAGACAAGGGAGGTGAGCCAGGGTAAGACCGAAGCTCGAGAGAACCACGATGCCAAGACCAAGACCACAAAGAACAAAGGGGATGAAGCGGACTCCCCCGGCAAGATCCTTGTCGGGAGACAGTTCTAGCAGCCCCGGCAAGACCCTTGCCGCGGCGACTCATCCCGCGCCTACGGAGCGAATAACCCTTGAGTCCACTGCGCCCAGAGGGCAAGGATTTGGGATACATCCTCGTGGCGGCATGCAGATCTTTGTGAAGACATTCAAGACCGGATACGCACTAAGGAGACGACAACCCTTGGCGGGATCCCAGCCGAGGAAGACCACAAGGCCCCCGGCAAGCGCCTCGCCGGGGATAACAGCAGGCGCCTCGGCAAGGACCTTGTCGGGGCCCCGGCAAGGCCCTTGCCAAGGACACCCGCAGGGCCACCATCAGGCCCACGCCGACTGAGCCTCCACCACCGCATGCATGTAGCTACCGACCCAACCAGCTGGGCAGGCACCTGCTTGGCGGCATGCAGATCTTTGTGAAGACCCACTACTATGCCACCTCAGCTGCCTGCCTGCCTACGTGGCATCTCAGGCGTCACTGGCCAGGGCGCGTGTCGACACAAGAAGGAGCGGCGACGGACGAGGCCGATCTCTCCCCCATCCCCGATAAAGCAAGGACACCTAAGCAAGACGCATTAAATGCGCCTTGTCATGTAATGCGAGGGATAACCTCGCATCACTGTTCCCTTTCCACCTCCTGTATGCCACTGTGGCCACCCCTTTTCCTATAAAAGGAGGCCCGAGGCGACCAGGAGAAGGATTCGGCTATTTGGAGCTCCTCACGCCCCATAGTTAGCTCAAGAACACAAATACACAATCCACCAAAGCAGGAGTAGGGTTTTACACATCCTTGCGGCCCGAACCTGGATAAACGAACCATGTGCTACCTGCTTGATCCGCTCTTCTCGCGACCCCACGCCCCGCTAACCGTAGTAGGGATTCTCATGATCCCATAGGTGTCATTCCCACCGACAAGCGTGGAGAGATTGATATTATTTAAGTCAACACTCAAGAGAAGGACATTTTCACAAAGCCATTGGATGAAGAGAGATTTTGTGAGTTAAGGCATGAGCTAAATATCATTGATTCGAGCAATGTGGCTTGACACTAGGCACACCCCACCACATTCATCATGTTATCTTGTTCTAGATGTAGACATAGGGGGAGTGTTGTTCTCTCAGTGAAATCTCCCTCTCCCCATTATGCATAAATAAATCAGACCTTTCACATTAGCAATGTTGATGGTACTTGTGCTTCAAAGATGAGTTTTGGTCATGGGCCCAAGGTTAAAATCTTCGCGGCCATACCAATTGACTCAAACCTAGGTGAATTTGGCCACCGCCCTCTCCTTAAGAGGTGTTCGTTTGAGGTGGTTTTATTTGGTCTTATCTAGTCTTTAGGACTTTCTTTGTGCTTTGAGTCACTCCAAGTTTGTTCTCCTCTGTTTATCTCTTTTGAACTTGGAGTGTCTCTCCCCATTTGCTGGTGTCTGTGTATCTAACCTAAGCCTTATCACCTACAACCTCTCATACTTGCACAAGCCACCATCCTTGATGCTCTCATAGCAAGCTCTGTCCCTAAACTGGTACTACCACTTGGAAGGGGTGGTACTACCGCTGCCTCCTGAGGTACTACCACTGGAGCGGTACTACCCGACCTCCTGCCATGTAGTATTACCAGGGCGGTACTACTGCTCCCTTAGTGGTACTACCGCTTTGCGGTTTTCACGGGAGGGGGGGATTATGAGTCGGGCAAGGGGAGTTTTAACTCCCCCATAACCATTCATCTCTCTCTCCCTCTCTTCCCACATGCTCTCCTCTCTCGAAGCGACGAACTTGCTCTGGTGGCCACCATTGGAACGCCAATTCCGGGTTATCTTTCATGATTCCAACCGGTGGGATCGATCCCCACTCTCTTGACATGGATGCCGGTATTGCCCCCATTTTCCTCTCCTATGGTTCTCTGTTTTGAATCTAGGTTCTAGGGCAATACTTGTTGTATTCATCGATTTTTTGCCAAATCAGGGCATGAGTAGGATGTGGAAGACTGCTAGAGTAGGAGAATCAAAGTTTGGTCGGAGAAAATTTGAATTTGACACCTCCGGTAGTGCTGGGTCTTGCCACGGTAGTAGTCATTCCACCTCGAGTGGTACTACCGCTCCCATAGAGTGGTACTACCACTGCAAGGTAGCCGTACTACCACTCCGAGCTTTCAACTTTAACTTTCCTCAAATCCAACTTCAATTCTTTTGCGTATTCCTTTTGGCTTATGCAATATTTTACACCTGCTTTTCCCTCGTGTTATTTTGTGGGTTCCAGGTGGTAGTAGCTGCGGTCACCGTGCCTGCTGCAAGAATCCAGATGGCCAAGGTGGATCCAGCGCTTTCGCACCGCAGATGATGCTGGTGCCACTTCCAATGCTCATCCTAAGAAGAGGTCCAAGCAAGTTGCCAACAAGCAGAAGGAGAAAGTCAACTCCATTAGTGAGCTGTCTGCCAAGGAATTCAATGCTCTTTACCTCCACAATCCATATGCCATGAGCAAGATCCAACTCTTATCAACCATCCTTTCTAGAACAAGAAACAATGCTACATCTATCTTGATGTGCTCAAGGGCAAGAACAATCTGTTTGTGAATGTCGGGTCTATTGATTTTGGTCATTTGGAGAAGGATCCTAGATATGTTGAAGAATCCCTAGCTCTCTGTGCTCAGATTGACATCCTTAGGATATTTCATTCAACAAAGACTTTGATGCCAAGCTTGTGGCCCAATTTTGTGCCACGATCCACTTTGGCACTAATGATGAGAGGACTCTCAAATGGATGGCAAAGGAAAGAGTTTTGACTGCAAAGTGGAAGGATTTCATGGCTAGCTTGAGCTACAGTGATGACGGGCTCAAGAGCCCCCTTGGGTTGCGCCTTCACAAGGAGAAGGCGGCCACACACAAGTCCAAGCTATATCGCTACTATATGGAAAAGATTTCTCCCACCATTGGCAAGAAGACTTATGAGTTGTGCCCATTCCTGGACATTATGCATCATATCTTCAGGAACACACTTTCCCTCGGATTGGGAATTTCGATCAGGTGCACTCTTACCTTGTGGACATGTTGCTTATATGCTAGAAGGAGAAGAACACATAGTAGGTATTGGATGTTTCTCACGTCATGTGGTCTGAGCTTCACTTTGTCGACGTTGAGCGCAAGTGTCCCATTTATGGCCCTTATTTGATGCACCTCACTGAGGACACATGGGTAATATGTCTCCAATGTATCTACAATTTTTTATTGTTCCATGCTATTTTAATATCAATCTTGGATGTTTTATATGCAATTATATGTCATTGCATATATATCATTTTTTGAGACTAACCTATTAACTTAGTGCCAAGTGCCAGTTGTTGTTTTTTGCTTGTTTTTGGTTTTCCAGGATATCAGTAACAAACGAAGTCCAAATGCCATGAAACTTTTTGACAATTTTTTCTGGACATAAGTGACCCTAGAAGCTTCATGAGAGGGTCAGAAGATGAAGGAGTGGCCCACAAGCCACCGGGGTGCACCCTGGTGCCCGCTGGGCTCCCCTTCGCTCCGTTTGACCTAACTCTGCCTCTATAAATTCTCTAAAATCAGGAAACCAACAGAGAGCCACCCAAAATACCTTTTCCGCCGCTGCAAGCTTCTGTTCTCGTGAGATCCCATCTAGAGGCCTTTTTCGGCACTCTGCCAGAGGGGGACTCGATCACGAAGGGGCTCTACATCAAAAAATTTCTCTTCCGATGATGTGTGATTAGTTTACCACCGATCTACGGATCCATAGATAGTAGCTAGATGGCTTCTTCTCTCTCTTTGATCTTCAAAACAATATTCTTCGTGGTGTTCTTGGAGATCTATTTGATGTAATCTCTGTTTGTGGTGTGTTTGTTGGTATCCCATGAATTATGAGTTTATGATAAGATTATCCATGAATATTATTTGAGTCTACTCTAAACTCTTTTATGCATGATTGTGTTGGCGCCGCCTCTCCTCGCAGCGCCGCTTATTCTTCTACCTCGAGCTGCCTGTCACAACTCTCTCTTCTGGCTTCTCACAAAAACACTCCCATGAACACAAGGACGCAGACAGAGAACACACACAGAGCACACACACGCATAGACCAAGAAAGAACACATAGCTTTGCCCAGTCAATCTCCCTTGGCTACCACAAATGCTACATCTTTGCACTGGCCGTCTCGGCCTTGAACTTGACCGGCTGCTACTAACAAACTGATCAACTAACCTACCTTTTAGCTAGCTGACTAACTAATCTATGCATGCACATAACGACTGACTCAACCATGCACACATGCACGGACATCAACACAATGGACCAGACCTGGCCAGATCACTTGGCTTAACTTGTACCGCAGCCGGTCACTCTCCAGCCTCCGCCGCGTCTCGCCGCTTCTCACGGCGTCGCCGTATCACACGGCATCTCGCCGCGCTCACCACATCGCACGGCATCCCGGAATCTAACCTTCTCCGCGCACATAGCTGAAGCATCCTTGGCATACGCACACTTTCCTAGACCATCTAAACTACATGCAAACTCAAGACTAAACATGCTGATACATCATGACTAGATTAGCGCTAACAATCACCTCCCTAATCTAGTCATGCTAACTCGTCAAATCATCATGCGGATCACCTGCAACACTTTTTGCTGTGAACGATGCCGTCGCAGCGCCGGTCACCATGTCATTTTGTCGTGGATGAGGCCGTCGCGGCGCCGAGTACCACGACCTCTTGCCACATGTAGCAACTTATCCTTGCCGAGGACGACGCCATCGCAGCGCCGGACACCACCATGCGCCATCTTGTCGTGGTCGACGATGTCGCAGCGCCGGACACCACCATGCACCATCTTGTTGTGGTCCACGCCGTCGCGGCGCCCATGACCACATCATCCTGCCGAACACAGCAGCCACCTCTTGACGTGGACCGCACCTTCGCAACACGGATCACCATGCCATCATCACCTCGTGGCATCACACCGCAACCGGCCAACAGCGGCATCGCACCGCTGCCAGCCATCACCTCGCGTCGGCGTCCTCCACCTCACATGGAGTGCACAACGTCGCCACCGTCGCAGCCGTTGCCTCTACCCACCGCCATGCCGGCCACCATAGCCGCCGGCACCGTCGTCGCCGGCATGGATCAACAAGGCTCTGATACCAATTGTTGGCGCCGCCTCTCCTCGCAGCGCCGCTTATTCTTCTACCTCGAGCTGCCGGTCACAACTCTCTTCTGGCTTCTCTCAAAAACACTCCCATGAACACAAGGACGCAGAGAGAGAACACACACAGATCACACACACGCATAGACCAAGAAAGAACACATAGCTTTGCCCAGTCAATCTCCCTTGGCTACCACAAATGCTACATCTTTGCACTGGCCGTCTCGGCCTTGAACTTGACCGGCTGCTACTAACAAACTGATCAACTAACCTACCTTTTAGCTAGCTGACTAACTAATCTATGCATGCACGTAACGACTGACTCAACCATACACACATGCACGGACATCAACACAATGGACCAGACCTGGCCAGATCACCTGGCTTAACTTGTACCGTAGCCGGTCACGCTCCAGCCTCCGACGCGTCTCGCCGCTTCTCACGGCGTCGCCGTATCACACGGCATCTCGCCGCGCTCACTGCATCGCACGGCATCCCGGCATCTCACCTTCTCCGCGCACATAGCTGAAGCATCCTTGGCGTACACACACTTTCCTAGACCATCTAAACTACATGCAAACTCAAGACTAAACATGCTGATACATCATGACTAGATTAGCGCTAACAGATTGTTATAGCTTTGTATTTCTCTCCGATCTATTGATTTGGTTTGGCCAACTAGATTGATTTTTCTTGCAATGCACTGCTGCAGGACGCTGCTAACGTGACACTACGATCAGAGACCCTTCGACGAAACTGTGTGCAATGCAATAATCGCAAACGGTGGTGTAAAAACCATCAAAAAGGTGCAAAATGTTTGCAATGATGGATGCATCAAACATGGTTCATATGTTAGTTGCGTGTGCGATGCAGGGCATACAGTTCAGTTCAATTAACTATTTGCGATGAGGAGGAACAAAAGAAACAGGCATCCAGATGAAGGTGTGTGCGATATACATCATATGGTTCACTTAAATGAACTGTTTGTGATTAGGAAACACAAAATAAATGGTCTGATGGATCAAGGTGTGTGCGATATACGGCATGCGGTTCACTCGGATGAACTGTTTGTGTTGAGACAACAGAACAGAAATGGTTGAATATAACAAGATGTGTGTGATACGCGGCAAACAGGTCTGTAATCAGAAATGTGTGCGAAGACCGATAATAACACAGACGGTTGCTACTAATAAGACGTGTGTGTTGTACGATGGGATTGTATACAGAACAACAACATATATACACACAATTATAAGGACATGGTTGCATAACCAAATTAAACATCCACTTACATAGGTGGCTACTACAACCATGCCATTTCCACACACCAAAGTAAACTATTACATGCATAATTGCATAGGTGGCTACTACACACATGACATTTCCACACACCAATAAAGTAAACTATATATTACATGCATGATTAACTAGCATAAACAATCATCTGATCATCATCTACTTCTTGTGTCGCTTGCTCTGCTTGTGGATCGACCCGGGCTCGTCAATTTGGGTAATGAGGCACTTCCTCATGTCAGCAATCCTCCTGTGCATCTCGTAGCATGTGTACACACTCTTGGCCGCGAACCTGAGGTGAGGTTCATCTAGTTGTCGCATCCAGGCCATGTGCCAGGATACGGGACTTGTTCTTTGGGCATCCTGCTTCATCTTTTCGTAGTAGGGGTCGATGATGGCCGAGGCGAGTTCAACCAGGGAGTCCTTCTTCGTGCTGCCCCAGACCCTGTAGTGGTCATAGATTTCGACAAGGTTCTTGCAGGCCAAGCCTGTAACACTGAGCGCTTTTACATCGTCGGTGGTTTCCACCATGGCGAACTTGTAGTCAGTACTGTTGACAAACCTGTTGAAACGGTCGCAAGGCTCTATGGCCATGCAGTAGTGGTAGATGAGTACATGATGGCGCACGCACAACTGGGCGATGTCAACCTTTTGATCTATGCCAGGACGACTGGCGGTGTATTGGAAGTCGATGCCGACCACCTTGTACTTGTCTCAAGCAAGCAACTGCTCAACGCTGTTGATGTAGTCATCCACCACGGCCGGACCGATGGTGTACACCGCCGAGAGATCCGTCTCCCTTGCGTGGGTCTCCACTCTATGCTCGCCGTACTCCATTGGAGCACCGCTAGACATCCCCTCTCTATGTGTCATCGTGGGTGTGCTTGTTGTGTTGTGGGGCGCGATCGAAAGGTTGAAGAGACTAAGGTTATAATGGCCGCGGGAATTAAAGGGGTAGCCGAACGGCTAGGAATATCGGCAGGCCCTGATGGCAGTTCTAATTTGCAGCGCGTAACTCCATCGTGCCGCACGTAACTGCATCATGTGGCAACACGCGCGGTGCAACCGCATGCATATGGGGCCCCCGACGTGATCGTGCGCACGCCCAACCGCTGGCAGAGCACGCGCGGAGGGACGCGAGCAAAGCGCTCCGCGGTCGCCTCAACGGCGAGCAACCATATCTTTACCTAATAATAAAGCAAATTGGGTTTCTTTCGTCCATCATGACATTTTTCAAAAAAGTCTCTATATTTCAGTGAATTCAACCCGCGGTCCTGTTTTAAGTTAAAACGAAACAATTTTTTTATATTTTACACAAAAGTCCCTGTGTTTTCTTGAAATCAACCCGCAGTCCTGATTTAAGTCACACCCGAACCGTTATTTTACATTTTTCAAAAAAAACTAATGTTTTAGGTAATTCATCCGCGGATCATATTTAAGTCAAACAATGTTTTTTAAATCATCCATATCTTTTAAACCGTAACTCCGATTTGAATATGTTATATATGAAATTTGATTAGAAAAATATGTAGAATATGAATATGAGATTATTTTTACCTCTTAAGTATTTTTAAATATTATTTTGAAATATATTTAAGTCAAACAAGTGATTTTCTAAATTATCCGTATCTTTTAAACCGTAACTTCGATTTTAACATATTATATATGAAATTTTATTTTAAAAATGTGTGGAATCTAAATATGATGTTAATTTACCTGTTAAATATTTTAAAATATTGTTTTGGGAGCAAACTTATAATTTATAGCGTAAGATCCGTTTTCCTTTCGTACCGGCGGTGATCCGGATTGGAAATAAACACCCCAGGGAAAAGTAAACATCGATAACTACACATGCATACCTCTGAAAAACGTCATAGGGGAAAACAACAGATTTCTCATCGCAAGAGTGAGAGAAAGCGAGAGAGAGAGAGAGGAGAGAGGGAGAGAGAGACGCCTTAACCATATTCAAACACGTTTTTGTTTTGTTTTGTGTGAACACCGAGGCCATCGCCGGCGAGGGTGAGAAGGAGGATAAGCGGCAACACAAATATGATGCCTCGCAAAAATAAAGGAGATGGACCTATTGTGGTCTTGAGTGATGGTTGTTGGGTTAAGAGCGTGTGTTATGTTTTCTCTCCCGTTGCAACGCACGGGCTCTTTTACTAGTGTGTGTGTGTGTGTGTGTCGCAATTGAACACGCTAGGAAAAGTTGTCCACAAGCCGAGCGCGTCGACGGACGCGAGCAGAGCGCGCCAAGAGGCGCGAGCAGAGGCTGGCACAGTGATAAGTGGCAAATAAGACGAATTGTGCAAGCGATGTCGGAGACATCAAGGAAGAATCAAATTAGAGTTGCGTGTGCGATACGTGGCATACAGTTGATCCATCCGAGCTGTTTGTGATGGAATAAGCCATGTGTGTTGCGGGCAAATGCTTGCTGGTATATAACCTTAAATTTAACCAAAAAAGTGTTAATGCATGTTAAAAAAATTGTATAACTGGAAACTATGTTCAAATATGAATCCAACGATATAATCTTTGGCGACATGCATTCATATTTTATTAGTTAAATCCTACTTATAAACTAGGACAGGGGTATAGTAGGTAATTAAATCGCAAACGTTTTTTGTATTAATCGTATGTGTGTGTGTCCTTTCATCCTCCTCTCGCATGTCTTGTCACCCCGCTGCCGCAGACGGCTTACAGCACAAGCTTGTGCAGTGCGCGCGGGCGTTCTTTTGGCCAAACGGTGGCTCGAAGTGGAGCCAATGAATGTCAGTGAGCCCGTTCCCGTGCAACCTTGCAGGTTCCCACACAAGCTTCGCGCCCGACTCGGTGAAATCCCCCAAAATCCCAAAACCCTCACGGTCGGTGAGTCATGCATCACATTTTCCCCTCCCTCCCTGTAGCTTATCTCGTCTGCTTCTCCCACAATCGGCAATGGCACCGGTTCATCGTTGTCGCTCAGCCACTCCGCTGTAATCAGAGAACAGCTCCAGCTGCGAGGCCACATCGCGGCGGCGGCTTAGTCCCCGACGTAGTGTAGTGCGTGTCGCGTCCCTTTTGGGTGTGCGCAGAACACCCACCACACGCTCCGTCACCGCTGCCCGTTGGCAGCTTTTGCCGGCCACTGTTGCCGCCACACCATCGTTGAAAGCCAGGGCCATCGCATGCTCCGCCGCCGCGACCCGTAGGCGAGAGGTGGCCATCGTGGCCGCCACCCCACTGCCGCCCCTCACCCGCTCTGCCACCGCGGCCCGAAGGCGGGATGTGGCCATCGTGGCCGCCACCCCATCATCGGCCGCCGTGGCCGCCAGCCCACCATTGACCGTCGGGATCATCACCCACTCCGCCACCGCCGCCTGAAGGAGGAAGGCGGAGGTGGAGGCCGCACATGCGTCAGCGACCCTGCGCGCTACATCGAGTTCCTGCGGGAGGAGGAAGAGCGCCTCGTCGAGCACGCAAAGAGCCTTACCGCAGCCATGACTGCCGCACATGCCGACGCAGAGGCGAGGAATCATGAGATGTATGGGAAGTCCGGCCGCTTCGAGAGGGATCGTCTGGAGCGGTAGTGGGCATTTGAGCTGGCGAGCGTCGCTGAACGTGCAGCAGGGGCAGGCACCGTATTTCATTTGTCCAGCTCATCGGTAGGCTCCTCCTCCCCCTCTGCCTCTTACTGAGCGCGCTCGGCAAAGGAGAGGCTGCCGGAAGTAGCACAAAGCCCCTCTATAGTAGTAGTACTAGTATTTAGGGGCTATTTTGTTCAGTTCATCTGACTATAGATGTGTGGTGGAACTGTACAACGTACTTAAAATTAGCTAGTATATATACTTGAACTAGCTATTTCAGTACGTTGTTGGCAACAATTGGGGAAAAGTTTGGTCGGTTCAGCTATCGAGTTGAACTGTTTGTATAAATTAAGAATGATTGCTTAATATATGAATGAAATCAATGCTTAATTACTGAATTTCAGTTGCAAAAATTAGATAGTGCTAGACAAATGGCAACATACCCAATATGACAGATGCAAATCGTACCAAATTGTTTGTACGTGGTTGCACACGGGTCATCCAAAACAACCGTTTGCGTTGAAGGGATGCACAAATCCTGCACTTCGAATTTTCCCTTGACTTAATGGGGGAGACCATAGCTCTCACTTTGCATTCAGGTGTTCTATCTAAAACGTTTGCGATCAAGAGCTGCCGAAATCCTACTCGGCACATTTTCTCTTGGCTTCCTGGGGAAGCTATCGGTTTGCATATGGGTGTTCTAACTAAAATGTTTGTGATTAAGAGCTGCACAAATCCTGCTAGGCACATTTTCCCTTGGCTTCCTGGGGAAGTAGTCGGTTTTGCATACGGGTGTTCTAACTAAAACGTTATTGATGAGTGTTTAATATTTAAAATCCGTATTAAACTGCAGCTTGGGCGCCATTAATGGCGAGGATGCGAGCAAGGCGGGCGGCCATGGAAGTCAAAGGGCTCGCTTCCCGGTGAGCCTGTGCGGCGTACAGCTCGCATGCTTCCCGGTGAGCCTCCGCATTGGAGTACAGCTCGCATGCCTCCCGCACGGCACCTCCTACCCATTAAAAGAGTGAGGCGTGGCGTCACGTGAATGGTTAATAGAACACACACAATTTAAAATATACAAAACATTTGAGATGTTACAGTGGCAGCTATTTGTTTCAAAATGCCTTTGTTGGCTGTTATTCGAGTGCGCCTTCTCTCAAATGGACACGAAAAATACCACAGCATGTCGGGTGCCATTCAATTATAGCATGCCAAGTTTCATGAGTTCCAAATGAGTTTTGGATTTACTAGAATTTAAAAACAAAGTATCTCAACGTTTTGCCGGCAATCAACAGTGCCCTGGTGTTTGAAATTCATTCCCATTTCTTGCATGGGACCTAAGCATGCACTAAAGACACCGATTTGATTTTTCAACCAATTTATATGCACTATAGCATGTGCATGTAGTTCAAATTTGAATTATGCACCTGAAATGCCTACAAAACCCAGTTAATGTATAAAAATGTCCAAACGAACCCTAAAAATCCAAAATTAAACACAACACTCATGTTGTTCTATGTTAACACTAGAAAATTTTTGAAAGCAATAAGAGGGAACGGATATTATTTCGTCCCCAAAGGTGGCACTTTCCCTACCGAAACCATCACGCTTGTTGTGAGAAGCTCTAGTTTGTGAGAAGCTTATACCCAAACCTACCCCAAATGGCATAAAAATTTTACCACGGCATGTTGATGCTGCTCCATGATAGCATGCAAAGTTTCATGAATTTTTAGACGAGTTTTGGATTTACTAGAATTTAAAAACCAAGTATCTCAATGTTTGCGGCCAAGTGACGGTGGCAGGATATTTGAAATTCATTCCCATTTCTTGCATGGGACCTAAGCATGCAACCAAGGACACATATTCGATTTTTCAACCAGTTTATATACACTGGAGCATGTGCATGTAGTTCAAATTTGAATTATGCACCTGAAATGCCTACAAAACAAAGTTACTGTATAAAAATGTCCAAACAAACCCTAAAAAATTCCAAACTTAAACACAACACTCCTATTGTTCTATCTTGACACTAGAAAAAAATTTAAAGCAATAAGAGGCAACGGATATCGTTTCGTCCGCAAAGGTGGCACGTTCCCTACCAAAACCATCACGCTTGTTGTGAGAAGCTCTGGTTTGTGAGAAGCTTATACCCAAACCTGCCCCAAATGGGAAAAAAATACCATGGAATGTTGATGCCGCTCCATGATAGCATGCCAAGTTTCATGAATTTCAGAGGAGTTTTGGATTTACTAGAATTTAAAAGCCAAGTATCTCAATGTTTGCCGCCGAGTGACAGTGGCATGGTGTTTGAAATTCATTCCCATTTCTTGCATGGTACCTAAGCATGCAACCAAGGACACAGATTTGATTTTCCGACCAGTTTATATGCACTGCAGCATGTGCATGTAGTTCAAATTTGAATTATGCACCTGAAATGCTTACAAAACCAAGTTAATGTATAAAAATGTCCAAATGAACCCCGAAAAATTCCAAAATTAAACACAACACTCTTGTTGTTCTATATTGATACTAGAAAATTTTTGAAAGAAATAAGAGGCAACGGATATCGTTTCGTTCCCAAAGCTGGCACATTCCCTATGGAAACCATCACGCTTCTTGTGAGAAGCTCTTGTTTGTGAGAAGCTTAAACCCAAACCTGCCCCAAATGGGACAAAAAATTTACCATGACATGTTGATGCCGCTCCATGATAGCATGCCAAGTTTCATGAATTTTAGACGAGTTTTGGATTTACTAGAATTTTAAAACCAAGTATCTCAATGTTTGCGGCCGAGTGAAGGTGGCAGGGTGTTTGAAATTCATTCTCATTTCTTGCATGGGACCTAAGCATGCACCAAAGGACGTAGAATTGATTTTTTAACCAATTCATATGCACTGGAGCATGTGCATGTAGTTTAAATTTGAATTATGCACATAAAATGCCTGGAAACCCAGTTAATGTATAAAAATGTCCAAACGAACCCCGAAAAATTCCAAAATTAAACACAACACTCATGTTGTTTTATGTTGACACTAGAAAAATTTTGAAAGCAATAAGAGGCAACGGATATCGTTTCATCCCCAAAGGTGGCACGTTCCCTACCGAAACCATCATGCTTGTTGTGAGAAGCTCTGGTTTGGGAGAAGCTTATACCCAAACCTGCCCCAAATGGGATAAAAAATTTACCACAACATGTTGATGCCGCTCCATGATAGCATGCCAAGTTTCATGAATTTAAGACGAGTTTTGGATTTACTAGAATTTAAAAATTAGGTATCTCAATGTTTGCAGCCGAGTGACGGTGGTAGGGTGTTTGACATTCATTTCCATTTCTTGCATGGGACCTAAGCATGCAACCAAGGACACCGATTTGATTTTCAACCCGTTTATATGCACTGGAGCATGTGCATGTAGTTCAAATTTGAATTATGCACCTGAAATGCCAACAAAACCAAGTTAATGTATAAAAACATCCAAACAAACCCTGAATAATTCCAATTTTTTTGACAACACACATATAGTTGCATGTTCACTGTAGATAAAAGTTCTAGCAATTCAAACACCATCCTTTGAAGCTATGACCCCATTATGTAATTCAAATCAAGATGAAAAATCAAGTAGATCGCACATAGTTTATTATCACCAACCGTGTGAGATGCAGCACAAAATATCTTGGAGCACCGTCAGAGTGTCAAGCACACTAGCCCACTCCTCAAATATCATTTTACTGCTCAATCGTCGCTGGTGAAAGATGGGATGTGACCCGCATCATGAGGGCAACTTCAGTGGCCCACTCGGCGAGAGCGCGGCCGCAGCCGCCAGGCGCGTGCTAACAAGCTTTGTGAGGGCGACCGCAATTTGCGTCCGGGCGGCCAAGGCAGCCCAAATGGCTGTTGTTGCTTCTCAGGCGTGTAACGCCCTCGATGCGGCTATATCTCCCACGTGTCGAGGCACGACTTAGAGGCATAACCGCATTGAAAGCAATGTCGCAAGTCGGGAAATCATCACACATCCCATGTACATAGATAATATAAAGGGGAGGTACATAGTTGGCTTACACTCGCCACGTCACACCAAAGTACATAAATAACATCCATCATACAAATCACTCATGGCCCGACTACGGTGCCAAAATAGAAAAGACCCCCAACATGCGACAAGGCCCTGAATCGATAACCCCAACTAGGCACCACTACTGATCATCGGGAAAGGAAACATAATAACGCTGAGAGTCCTCGTCGAACTCCCACTTGAGCTCGTACTCGTCACCTGGAGCGGAATCACCTGGACCTGCATCTGGAATTATAGTATCTGTGAGCCACAGGGACTCAGCAATCTCGCACCCTCGCGATCAAGACTATTTAAGCTTATAGGAGTGGATAAGGCAAGTATATGTGGAGCTGCAGCAAGCGACTAGCATCTGTGGTGGCTAACTTATACGCAAAAGAGAGCGAGAAGAGGAGGCAAGGCGCGAGCGAGAATCTAGAGGAACAACCTGCGCAAGCATTACTCCAACACCGTGTCCACTTCCCGGACTCCGCCGAGAAGAGGCCATCACAGCAACACACTCAGTTGATTCATTTTAATTAATTAAGGTTTAAGTTATCTACAACCGGACATTAACAAATTCCCATCTGCCCATAACCGCGGGCACGGCTTTCGAAAGTTCAATCCCTGCAGGGGGGTTCCAACTTAGCCCATGACAAGCTCTCACGGTCAACGAAGGAATAGACCTCCTCCCAAGACATTCCGATCAGACTCGGTATCTCGGTAACTCAAGACACTTCGACAGGGTAAAACAAGTCCAGCAACACCACCCGCTGTGCCGACAAATCCCGATAGGAGCTGCACATATCTCGTTCTCAGGGCACACCGGATAAGCTAAGCGTACGGGAGCCAACGTAATCCAAGTTGCCGAGGGACGGCCCCGCACGGTGCTCTAGTTTGGACCAACACTCAAAGGAGCACTGGCCCGGGGGGGTTAAAATAAGATGACCCTTGAGTCTGCAGAACCCAAGGGAAGGAAAAAAAGGCTAGGTGGCAAATGGTAAGACCAATGTTGGGCATTGCTGGAAAAGCTTTAATCAAGGCGAAATATCAAGGGGTTCCCATTATAACCCAACCGCGTAAGGAACGCAAAATCCGGGAACATAAGACCGATATGACGGAAAACTAGGGCGGCAAGAGTGGAACAAAACACTAGGCGAGAGGCCGAGCCTTCCACCCTTTACCATGTATATAGATGCATTAAGATAACATGGCAATATAATGATATCCCAACAAGTAAATAAGTGTCCCAATAAGGAACGGCTCCAAACTTCACCTGCAACTAGCAACGCTATAAGAGGGGCTGAGCAAAGCGGAAACATAGCCAATCAACGGTTTGCTAGGACAAGGTGGGTTAGGGGTTTACATGGCAATTAGGAGGCTGACAAGCAAAAGGTAGGCATCGTAGCATTGGCAAAGCAAGAGCGAGCAAACTAGCACAGCAAAGATAGTAGTGATTTCGAGGGTATGATCATCTTGCATGCACAGTTGTCAGAGTTGACTGGATCCTCACAAGCAAACTCAACGGGCTCCTCGGTAGAGAACTCGTCTCCCGGCTCTACCCAACAAGACAAACAAACAACAAGGATACAATCAACCACGTGCAAGACCAAGCAACAAGATGAAATGATGATATGCTATGCGGGATGCGATGCGGGATGCAAAATGCAAGATATGACAGGAAATGCATTAACCTGGCATCAACTTGGAATTTCAAGGGTGCCACTGGATAGAGGGGATGAAATCGCTTGAAAACGATATAAAGATCATTGGAATCGGAGTTACGGTTTGGAAATGGCAAGCGTTTTAAGATATGACACCGGTCTGCGATTTACAGCAAGTAGGCATCTAAATGCAACGAAATTAACATGCTACAGCCACCAAACATGACAACAAAATACATGGCAGGGATGCCCACAAGATGCTTAACAAAAGACTAGCACTGAGCCACGGCCAATTCATCCATTATGACGTTCAAACAAGCATGGCAAAAACGCAAATGCGAAACAGATTCCAGACTTAGTGAAATTAACACTAGTCTGAAATTTCAGATCACGATGCTCTCTTCGGAGCAGCAAAACAATATGATACACGACCTGAACATGACAAGTAAGAACATGGCATGGAGATACTAAACAAGCTTAACAAAAGTCCCAAAGTTTCCTGGGGCCAAAAGGGATCACAAAATATATTAACGGGCACACGAACATAGCATAAAACACAATCAGTTTTCAGACTTAGTGAAAACTGAGACATGCTGAAATATAACTCACGAAGGCATGTAAACGAGCTCGATGCACTCACCATGGTGCAAGTCACAGCAAGTCAAGCATACATCCATTAAGAAGGCACAAAATACAAGCTAGACATGGCAAGAACAATGGCATAGTATGCACGGATCAACTACAACAACGCCGGCAAAATCGCAAACGAGTTGACGATCTGCCCAGATTCACAACGAAGCAAAAGTAGAGCTCGATTGAGTCAACCTAGAGCACTCCACATATGCAAACAAAGACATGGATGAATAGAGCATAACATAAATATCAAAACTCCCTTACTGATCATCCTCAAAAGAGGCACGGATCACTAGGAAACAAGCTGGACATATAGCATCATGAACTAAAATATCCCAGACTTAGTGAAAATCACTAAGTCCCTGAAATCAGCAATCTCAGGTACCTCTCTTCGCAAGCTTGCACAAGACAACACACACATCGTAAAAATGCATGGGTGGCACCTCTGAAAAGAAGACAAAATGCTTAACAATTCATCCCAAAGGGGCACAGGCATATCATGCACGAATTAAACATGGCAAAAATGACAAAAGTGCATGAAGAACTAACGGATCTGCAATTTAACTCACGAAGCCTCCTTCTAACAGAATTTTGGGCATAAAGATGAACTCAAATGCAAATGATGCAATGGAATGCAATGATGTACATGTCGAGGCGAAGATTTTGATATATCCTATGCCCAAAACGGAGCTACGGTTGCGGAGATACAAGCAGTCAAAGGTAGCACGAAAATTAGGGTTTCGGGGGAGAGGGGTCAACCCAGATCTAGATCCAGCGGCACGGATTACAAGGCGGCCGGGGCACTGTAGCACGAGTCACCGGAGGAGCTCGTCGCTGGAGCCGGTGGAGGAGGGGAGGCCGGCGAGGCGGCGGGGAGAGGCCGGGGCGGCGCCGGGGAGGCCGGGGGAGGCCGGTGGCGGTGCCCGGCGGCGGTGGACGCGGCCCGCGCGCCGGCGAGGGGCGGCGGCGGCCGGCGCCGATGCGGGCGGCGGCGGGGCGCGCCGGCGACGAGGGCGGCGGCCGGCGGAGCGTCGGGCGGCGGCGGCCTCGGGCGAAGGAGGAGGCGGCGGCGGTGACGGCGGCGGCGCCACGTGGCGTTCGGCGATTGGCGGCGGTGGACGGGCGGACGTTGTCCGGTCGGATCTGGACACGTCCGTCGGTGGGGGGGGGGGTTGATCTGCTTTTTTTAGGAGGAGGACAGGGAGGAAGACGAGATCCGAAAATGGGGGGCCTTTAAATAGGCATAAGTGGAGCTAGGAGAGTCCGAATGAGGTGGGGTTTTTGCCCACGCGATCGTGATCGAACGATCTAGGACATGGAGCAGAGCTTGGTGGGTTTTGGGCCAAATTTAGGGGGTGATGGGCTGCAACACACACGAGGCCTTTTCGGTCCCTCGGTTAACCGTTGGAGTATCAAACGAAGTCCAAATGATACGAAACTTGACAGGCGGTCTACCGGTAGTAAACCAAGGCCGCATGACAAGTCTCGGTCCAATCCGGAAATGTTTGAACCCCACACACGAAAGAAGGCTAGAAATGACCACCGGAGGAGAACGAAGCGCCGGAATGCAAAACGGACAACGGGGAAAATGCTCGAATGCATGAGATGAACATGTATGCAAATGCAATGCACATGATGACATGATAAGAGATGCACGAAAAAGAAAAACAACACACGGAGACAAAGACCCGAACCCGAGAAATAAATATAACTTAGCACCGGAGACGGCAAGAGTTGGATACAAATATGGAAAGTATAACTGGGGCGTTACAACACTCCACCACTACGAAAATATCTCGTCCCGAGATCTAGGACTGAAAGAACTCCGGGTACTCAGAACGGAGGTGATCCTCGCGTTCCCAGGTAGCTTCACGATCGGAATGGTGTGACCACTTGACTTTGAGAAATTTGATTGACTTGTTGCGAGTCTTGCGTTCAGTCTCTTCAAGAATGGCAACTGGGTGCTCACGGTAAGAGAGATCTTCTTGGAGCTCAATGTCCTCGAAGTTGACGGTGCGGTCAGGCGTCTTGAAGCACTTTCGGAGCTGAGAGACATGGAACACATCATGAACATTGGAAAAGTTTGAAGGAAGCTCGAGCTGATAGGCGAGGTCGCCTCTCTTGCTGACAATCTTGAAAGGTCCAACATATCTGGGGGCAAGCTTCCCTTTGATACCGAAGCGACGAGTACCTTTCATAGGAGAGACGCGGAGGTAAACGTGATCTCCGATCTCGAAAGCCAAATCACGGTGCTTACTATCATAGTAGCTCTTCTGGCGGGATTGGGCTGCTTTGAGGTTATCACGAATGACCTTGCACATTTCTTCTGCCTCTGTGATCAGGTCATTACCCAGCAGCTGACGTTCACCGGTTTCAGAACAGTTGAGAGGGGTACGGCACTTCCTGCCATATAGAATTTCAAAGGGGGCCTTGATCGAACTTGCTTGAAAACTGTTGTTGTATGAGAATTCAGCATAAGGAAGACAGTCCTCCCACTTCATGCCGAAGGAGATCACACAAGCCCTGAGCATGTCTTCAAGAATCTGGTTGACACGCTCGACTTGACCGCTTGTTTGAGGATGGAAAGCGGTGCTGAAGCGGATGTTGGTGCCCATGGCCTTCTGAAAAGAATCCCAAAACTTCGAGGTAAAGAAGCTGCCACGGTCTGAAGAGATCACTTGAGGAATACCGTGCAGAGAGACAATGCGAGAGGTATAGAGTTCCGCCAATTGAGCTGCAGTGATCGACTCTTTGATAGGCAGAAAGTGAGCCACTTTGGTGAGCTTGTCGATGACAACAAATATAGCATCATTTCCACGCTTGGACTTTGGAAACCCAGTCACGAAGTCCATTTCAATGTGGTCAAACTTCCATTCTGGAATGGCAAGAGGTTGGAGGAGACCAGCTGGCCTTTGGTGTTCTGCCTTCACTCTTCTGCAGACATCACACTCGTTCACGAATTGAGCGATCTCGCGCTTCATTCGAGTCCACCAATAAGTTTGCTTAAGGTCCTGATACATCTTCGTGCTCCCAGGGTGGATGGAGAGGAGAGAATTGTGAGCCTCGTTCATGATCACTTTACGAAGTTCACCTTTGGGCACAACAATACGATCCTCGAAGAAGAGAGTGTCCTTGTCATCAACGTGGTAGCACTTGTACTTGGACTGACTCTTGGCAATCCCAATCTTCACCTTTTTCACCATAGCATCAAGAAGCTAGGCTTGGTGAATCTGGTCTTCTAAGGTAGGAGAGACTTGAAGGTTGGCGAGGAAACCTTGAGGAACAACTTGCATATTAAGTTTGAGGAAAGCTTCACAAAGCTCGGGTTGATAAGGCTTGAGAATCAGACTGTTGCAATAGGCCTTTCTGCTCAAAGCGTCAGCAATCACATTAGCCTTGCCTAGAGTATACTCAATACTCAGATTGTACTCTTGAATCATTTCGACCCATCGAGTTTGCCTTAGGTTGAGATTAGGCTGAGTGAAGATGTACTTGAGACTCTTGTGATCAGTGAAAATGTCCACTTTTCTTCCCAATAGAAGATGTCTCCAAGTCAAAAGAGCACGCACAACTGCCGCCAACTCGAGGTCATGAGTGGGGTAATTCTTCTCATTAGGCTTCAACTGGCGAGATGTATAAGCAACAACTTTGTTCTCTTGCATCAATACTGCGCCAAGACCTTGGAGAGAGGCATCACAAAAGACCTCGTACGGCTTGGATTCATCAGGTGGAGTCAGAACTGGAGCAGTGATCAACTTCTCTTTCAAAGTGTTGAAAGCAATATCACACTCCGGAGACCAAACATACTTAACATGCTTCTGAAGAAGATTTGAGAGAGGCTTCGCGATCTTGGAAAAGTTTTCAATGAATCTTCGGCAGTAACTTGCGAGACCGAGAAAACTGCGGAGTTGCTTCACGTTCTGAGGAGGTTCCCAATTCACAATTGCGGATACCTTCTCGGGATTCACGGAAATGCCCTTGGCGGAGATGATATGACCAAGATAAAGAACCTCATCGAGCCAAAATTCACACTTGGAGAACTTGGCGTAGAACTGATGTTCCCTGAGCTTGTCAAGAACCAAACGCAAGTGCTTGGCATGATCTTCCTTGTTCTTGGAGAAAACCAGAATGTCATCGAGATAGACCAAAACGAAGTCATTGGTGTAGGCGTTGAAGATGAAATTCATCATGCGAGAGAACGTCGGAGGAGCGTTGGCGAGGCCAAAAGACATGACTGTGTATTCATATGAACCAAAGCTTGTTCTGAATGTTGTCTTGGGAATATCTTCTTCACGAATGCGAATCTGGTGATAACCCATACGGAGATCAAGCTTGGAGAATACTTGAGAACCTTTGAGTTGTTCGAACAGCTCATTGATGTTGGGAAGTGGGTATTTGCTCTTGATGGTCTTCTTGTTCACTGGACGGTAATCAACACAAAGTCGACTCGATCCATCCTTCTTCTTCACAAAAAGAACACCACAACCCCACGGAGAAGTACTAGGCCGGATGAGACCCAATCTTTCTTGCTCATCGAGTTGCTTCTTCAGCTCCTTCAACTCTTCAGGTCCGAGCTTGTAAGGACGTTTGCACACAGGTTCTGTGCCAGGCTCAAGCTCAATAACGAATTCAACTGGCCGGTTTGGAGGCATCCCTGGAAGTTCTTCTGGGAAGACGTCTTGATACTCACAAACAACCGGAATCTGCGAAATAGCATCCAATTCACCCTTCGCATTGAGAGAAAACAACCGGATGGTATTATCCCGAGCGGCAAAGACAATGACATCCTCAGACGAATGAGTCAGTTGAATCTGCCTGGCTGCACAATCGAGGTGAGCCTTGTGTTTAGAGAGCCAGTCCATCCCGAGAATAAGATCAATATCCGAGTTGCCAAGAATCATTGGAGAAGCCAGAAACTTGAAATCACCCAACATGATAGAAACATCCGGAACTATTGAAGTAGCCCTCATAGACTTAGCCAGAGAAACCACTCCCATAGGTTTACCCAACATTTGTGAAACGAAGTCATGCTTGGAAACAAAAGATCTTGACATGAAACAATGCGATGCACCAGAGTCAAAAAGAACTTTTGCTGGAAAAGAGTTAACTGGAAAGTTACCCATGATCACATCTGACAAGTCCTCTGCCTGAGCTGCATTCATCAAATTGACCTTGGCATGCTTGGGGTTATGCTTGACCACAGCTGTAGTTGCCGATCTGACAGGAGGAGGAGGAGGAAGACGCCTCTGGTTGGTACACTTGTTGGCATAGTGACCCTTCTGTTGGCACTTGTTGCACGTGACCTCAGAAAGCGGACGGTGATACGGAGCACTCGATCTTGGAGCTTGAGACGAAGTCTTGTTCTGAAAGCCTGGGTTGGGTGGGTGGGAGAAACCACTGCCACCTTTGCTCTTCTGTTGATACGGCTGACGGAACGGAGCAGGAGGAAGCCAATACTTCTGCTGCTTGGCCACTTGAGTAGAGGAAGACGAAGTAACATCTCTGGCACGCTTCCTGGAAGCATCACACCTCAACTGAGCAGCCTCTTGTTTCAGTGCCATGTTGTAGAACTCATCGTATCTCAACGGCTCGAAGAGGACAAGAGCGAGCTGAATTTCTTCACGAAGACCACACCTGAACTGATAGATCATGCTCTTCTCATCAGGAACATCCTGCTTGGCAAAACGGGCGAGCTTCTGGAACAACTTGTTGTAGTCATAGACAGACAAAGAGCCTTGCTTCAGATTGCGGAATTCCTGACGCTTACTTTCAACCACACTTTGAGGAATGTGATGAGCGCAGAAATCTTGACGGAAATCATCCCAAGTGATCACACGTCCACCTCTGGAATCCTTGTACTGCTGGAACCACTCTGCAGCCTGATCTTTGAGCTGGAAAGAAGCGAACTTGACGAAATCTTCAGGCCTGACGTTGCTGCATTCAAAATGCTTGCCCAGATCCACTAGCCAATCATCAGCATCGGTAGCCTCAACACAATTGCTGAACGTCTTTGGACCATTTGCGAGGAACTGGTTCAGTGTAGCAAAATGGTTCTGATTGCTACCTTGATTCCCTTGACTGCCTTGATTGCGCTCTTGGAGAATTTGCATGATCAACTGTGTATTTGCATTAGTAGCGGCCATCACAGCTTGCCATGCTTCCGGAGGAGGCGGAGGTGGAGGCGGGTCAGGATTCGGAGTCGTGCGCGTTGGAGGAGCCATCCTGAACAGGTTGACCACCATTAGCACATTGATAGACAAATATTGAAGCTGAATCCAACGGAATGAAAATTGCAACATAAAGTTTTCACATCCGAACAAAATGAACGAATGCACTTCTCTTGAAGTGGTCACATATTCCTAAATTGCGAAGCCACGAAGAATCAGGTAGAAGGGGTACATCAACGAGGGATGGAATCAACATATGACGTCGAAGCAAAACGAAAGCCACAACTCGAAATAAAACCAAGGGTTGGCTTGCGGAATAAGCCGGAACAAATACATGATAGAAATTTCGTCCGAAGTTTTCGTGGTGGGACCTACACGGGCTCGATCGTACAGCACCATCATGTACAAGGCAGTGCACATGACATACGAAGCGTCCCCGAGTCAGCATAGCCAAGGACTCTTTAACACACAACAAGACCACTGTAAAATCGACCGTGAATAGGCGAACCACTAGACGTCATACATCTGTGGGAAAGATATCCTAAGAGCTACTTGAATTCCCACCTATGAAATTCCCGAAATTTTCCCGGTTATGCAATCAGGTGTTGGGGATACAGGGGAGCATAATATCTCACTCAAGCTAGCAAATCCTACATCCAGCTGTATCCATCCTTCAACACATAACCAAGAAACCTTCGGAAACCATCTATCTCAACCTTCGAAAAGCATCCATTATACAAGTTATGGCGATACTCCCGAACTCCCGCCCCAGTACTGGGTGGCGTCGAGGTTATCTCACCAACGAACTGCATAAAGGAGATTTTCGATGTCGCGCACATATCTCAAGTATACCAGAATTGCAATGATAAAATTGTGACGACAACACCTCGGAGCTCAACTCCCCGGGACACTGCCACAACCCCTAAAGACAGGAGGCACCAAGAACAATGTTCTCGTCACAAAACCATCGGAACAAAACCAAGATACTCGCGTGATCCTAAAAATTTTTTTTGTGAAATTTGAGAAGAGAAGAGTCAAAACTCTACGTCAGGATGCCTTACCAGAGCGATGAGGAGGTTGGGAAGTAAAAATAATTCCTATGCTCTCCGATATATAATTCCTAAGGACTCAAAACATTTTTCTAGACACAACTCGGCTGCTAAAAATGATCAAGCAATGGGGGCTCCTAAGGTCGGGGAAGGCTCTGATACCAACTTGTAACGCCCTCGATGCGGCTATATCTCCCACGTGTCGAGGCACGACTTAGAGGCATAACTGCATTGAAAGCAATGTCGCAAGTCGGGAAATCATCACACATCCCATGTACATAGATAATATAAAGGGGAGGTACATAGTTGGCTTACACTCACCACGTCACACCAAAGTACATAAATAACATCCATCATACAAATCACTCATGGCCCGACTACGGTGCCAAAATAGAAAAGACCCCCAACATGCGACACGGCCCTGAATCGATAACCCCAACTAGGCACCACTACTGATCATCGGGAAAGGAAACATAATAACGCTGAGAGTCCTCGTCGAACTCCCACTTGAGCTCGTACTCGTCACCTGGAGCGGAATCACCTGGACCTGCATCTGGAATTATAGTATCTGTGAGCCACAGGGACTCAGCAATCTCGCACCCTCGCGATCAAGACTATTTAAGCTTATAGGAGTGGATAAGGCAAGTATATGTGGAGCTGCAGCAAGCGACTAGCATCTGTGGTGGCTAACTTATACGCAAAAGAGAGCGAGAAGAGGAGGCAAGGCGCGAGCGAGAATCTAGAGGAACAACCTGCGCAAGCATTACTCCAACACCGTGTCCACTTCCCGGACTCCGCCGAGAAGAGGCCATCACGGCAACACACTCAGTTGATTCATTTTAATTAATTAAGGTTTAAGTTATCTACAACCGGACATTAACAAATTCCCATCTGCCCATAACCGCGGGCACGGCTTTCGAAAGTTCAATCCCTGCAGGGGGGTTCCAACTTAGCCCATGACAAGCTCTCACGGTCAACGAAGGAATAGACCTCCTCCCAAGACATTCCGATCAGACTCGGTATCTCGGTAACTCAAGACACTTCGACAGGGTAAAACAAGTCCAGCAACACCACCCGCTGTGCCGACAAATCCCGATAGGAGCTGCACATATCTCGTTCTCAGGGCACACCGGATAAGCTAAGTGTACGGGAGACAATGTAACCCAAGTTGCCGAGGGACGGCCCCGCACGGTGCTCTAGTTTGGACCAACACTCAGAGGAGCACTGGCCCGGGGGGGTTAAAATAAGATGACCCTTGAGTCTGCAGAACCCAAGGGAAGGAAAAAAAAGGCTAGGTGGCAAATGGTAAGACCAATGTTGGGCATTGCTAGAAAAGCTTTAATCAAGGCGAAATATCAAGGGGTTCCCATTATAACCCAACCGCGTAAGGAACGTAAAATCCGGGAACATAACACCGATATGATGGAAAACTAGGGCGGCAAGAGTGGAACAAAACACTAGGCGAGAGGCCGAGCCTTCCACCCTTTACCATGTATATAGATGCATTAAGATAACATGGCAATATAATGATATCCCAACAAGTAAATAAGTGTCCCAATAAGGAACGGCTCCAAACTTCACCTGCAACTAGCAACGCTATAAGAGGGCTGAGCAAAGCGGAAACATAGCCAATCAACGGTTTGCTAGGACAAGGTGGGTTAGGGGTTTACATGGCAATTAGGAGGCTGACAAGCAAAAGGTAGGCATCGTAGCATTGGCAAATCAAGAGCGAGCAAACTAGCACAGCAAAGATAGTAGTGATTTCGAGGGTATGATCATCTTGCCTGCACAGTTGTCAGAGTTGACTGGATCCTCACAAGCAAACTCAACGGGCTCCTCGGTAGAGAACTCGTCTCCCGGCTCTACCCAACAAGACAAACAAACAACAAGGATACAATCAACCACGTGCAAGACCAAGCAACAAGATGAAATGATGATATGCTATGCGGGATGCGATGCGGGATGCAAAATGCAAGATATGACAGGAAATGCATGAACCTGGCCTCAACTTGGAATTCCAAGGGTTCCACTGTATAGAGGGGATGAAATCGCTTGAAAACGATATAAAGATCATTGGAATCGGAGTTACGGTTTGGAAATGGCAAGCGTTTTAAGATATGACACCGGTCTGCGATTTACAGCAAGTAGGCATCTAAATGCAACGAAATTAACATGCTACAGCCACCAAACATGACAACAAAATACATGGCAGGGATGCCCACACGATGCTTAACAAAATACTAGCACTGAGCCACGGCCAATTCATCCATTATGAGGTTCAAACAAGCATGGCAAAAACGCAAATGCGAAACAGATTCCAGACTTAGTGAAATTAACACTAGTCTGAAATTTCAGATAACGATGCTCTCTTCGGAGCAGCAAAACAATATGAAACATGACCTGAACATGACAAGTAAGAACATGTCATGGAGTTACTAAACAATCTTAACAAAAGTCCCAAAGTGTCCTGGGGCCAAAAGGGATCACAAAATATATTAACGGGCACACGAACATAGCATAAAACACAATCAATTTTCAGACTTAGTGAAAACTGAGACATGCTGAAATATAACTCACGAAGGCATGTAAACGAGCTCGATGCACTCACCATGGTGCAAGTCACAGCAAGGCAAGCATACATCCATTAAGAAGGCACAAAATACAAGCTAGACATGGCAAGAACAATGGCATAGTATGCACGTATCAACTACAACAACGCCGGCAAAATCGCAAACGAGTTGACGATCTGCCCAGATTCACCACGAAGCAAAAGTAGAGCTCGATTGAGTCAACCTAGAGCACTCCACATATGCAAACAAAGACATGTATGGATATAGCATAACATAAATATCAAAACTCGCATACAGATCATCCTCAAAAGAGGCACGGATCAATAGGAAACAAGCTGGACATATAGCATCATGAACTAAAATATCCCAGACTTGGTGAAAATCACTAAGTCCCTGAAATCAGCAATCTCAGGTACCTCTCTTCGCAAGCTTGCACAAGACAACACACACATCCTAAAAATGCATGGGTGGCACCTCTGGAAAGAAGACAAAATGCTTAACAATTCATCCCAAAGGGGCACAGGCATATCATGCACGAATTAAACATGGCAAAAATGACAAAAGTGCATGAAGAACTAACGGATCTGCAATTTAACTCACGAAGCCTCCTTCTAACAGCATTTTGGGCATCAAGATGAACTCAAATGCAAATGATGCAATGGAATGAAATGATGTACATGTCGAGACGAAGATTTTGATATATCCTATGCCCAAAACGGAGCTACGGTTGCGGAGATACAAGCAGTCAAAGGTAGCACGAAAATTAGGGTTTCGGGGGAGAGGGGTCAACCCAGATCTAGATCCAGCGGCACGGATTACAAGGCGGCCGGGGCACTGTAGCACGAGTCGCCGGAGGAGCTCGTCGCCGGAGCCGGTGGAGGAGGGGAGGCCGGCGAGGCGGCGGGGAGAGGCCGGGGCGGCGCCGGGGAGGCCGGGGGAGGCCGGTGGCGGCGCCCGGCGGCGGTGGACGCGGCCCGCGCTGGCGAGGGGCGGCGGCGGCCGGCGCCGATGCGGGCGGTCGGCGGGGCGCGCCGGCGACGAGGGCGGCGGCCGGCGGAGCGTCGGGCGGCGGCGGCCTCGGGCGAAGGAGGAGGCGGCGGCGGTGACGGCGGCGGCGCCACGTGGCGTTCGGCGATTGGCGGCGGTGGACGGGCGGATGTTGTCCGGTCGGATCCGGACACGTCCGTCGGTGGGGGGGGGGGGGGTTTGATCTGCTTTTTTTTAGGAGGAGGACGGGGAGGAAGACGAGATCCGAAAATGGGGGGCCTTTAAATAGGCATAAGTGGAGCTAGGAGAGTCCAAATGAGGTGCGGTTTTTGCCCACGCGATCGTGATCGAACGATCTAGGACATGGAGCAGAGTTTGGTGGGTTTTGGGCCAAATTTAGGGGGTGTTGGGCTGCAACACACACGAGGCCTTTTCGGTCCGTCGGTTAACCGTTGGAGTATCAAACGAAGTCCAAATGATACGAAACTTGACAGGCAGTCTACCGGTAGTAAACCAAGGCCGCATGACAAGTCTCGGTCCAATCCGGAAATGTTTGAACCCCACACACGAAAGAAGGCTAGAAATGACCACCGGAGGAGAACGAAGCGCCGGAATGCAAAACGGACAACGGGGAAAATGCTCGAATGCATGAGATGAACATGTATGCAAATGCAATGCACGTGATGACATGATAAGAGATGCACGAAAAAGAAAAACAACACATGGAGACAAAGACCCGAACCCGAGAAATAAATATAACTTAGCGCCGGAGACGGCAAGAGTTGGATACAAATATGGAAAGTATAACTGGGGCGTTACAAGGCGGCGGCAGCAGCATCTGCCTTGGGGATAGCAACTGGCAAGAGCGGCACAGCAGTTGTCCATTCCACAGCGGGGGCCTTAGCCTTGATGGAGGCTGCCCACGACCATGTTGAGGCCGTCCACGCCCAGCTCCTGGCAGTCACCGCACAAATCGAATGAATCTTCTCCGACAATGGTCGGCAACCCACAGCCGAAGAGTTGGCAATCGCCGAGAGAGTTCGAGCAGCCATCCTTTTATTGTGTGGCATACCTTTCCACGCGAAGCCCGCCGAAGCCCAGATCGCGGCCGCCCACGCCCAGCTCATGGTGGCCTATTCTAAAGATATGGCAGATGCAGATGGCGAGATGCTTGCCGAGTATGGTGTGATTGATGCCATGGATTTCCCTTCCCCATGAGACCGTCGGGCGTGAGCTGGACATGGAGGCGGAGGCGGAGATCGACGAGCACCAGCCATAGTAGTACTCGTTGTTTTGTTTATTTAAGAGTGCCAGTATTTAATTTGTTAGGGTAATGTTTAGGTCAGCTAGCTCTGTTTAATTGCTGAACTTGCTCGATTAAGAAGTGTGGGTGTGTTGTAGTCTCCTTTGTGTACCCAAATTACTCAATGACGTGGATGACCACTATAACGAGGGAAATTCGAACCAAAATTTTTGACGTTCAAACTCATCACACACAGGTTAAGCTATCTGAATCGTTTGTGATGTTCACATATCGTACACAATTCTGAATTAGGGACCGTGTCTGATGACACTTTGCACGCTGGTTTTTTCGCTGAAGCGATTCCAAATTTTTGGTTTCCGCAGAAATATCTACCTCCCCGCTCCCTCCCCCTTACCAAAAGCCACATTTCCCCTGTTTCCGCCTTCCTTTCCAAGTTGAAACCTTCACTCCTTGCTTGCAGCGTCGCCTCCTCACCGGCGACCCTCCTTCACACTTCTCGGCCTCGCCTGTCTAGGCAGGTAATCCACACCCGACCCCCATCCTCCTCCTCCTTCCACATCCCACATGCCCCGACCGTCGGTGCGGCACCTTCCACCCAAATCACCAACCCCTCCATCAAATAAGTGCCGCCCTAAGCCATGGTGTGCGCAGTATAGCCAGGATCTCAAGGAGGTTTTGGCAGCGAAGAAGCAAATCGCAGCCGCACACGCGGATGAGGTCGCGATGGCTGCCATTCGTGTCGACCCCCAGATCTTGGAGGAGCACCTCGCCTCGCGCGCCGACGACGTGATGTTGTTGGCTGTTTGGTTCAATTCTGCAATGCGATGTTCAATTGTTGTGGGTACATTCTGTTATTGTATACCATGTGAGAAATAAATGGAATTTGGCTATACTAAATACATGAGAAAAAAATACAATTGCTACATTTCCAAGTTGTTAAGCATGCTTGGTTTGGTTAACTGTCTAATCTTCTATTAGGAGTATGTTATATTGTGCAATGTGGCACTCAGTTAACGTTTGGTTCATTTGTTGTGGTGTTTAGTTAACTATTTTGTTTGGTTCAATTCTGCAATGCGATGTTCAATTGTTGTGGGTGCATTCTGTTATTGTATATCATGTGAGGAATAAATTGAATTTGGCTATACTAAATACATGAGAAACAAATACAATTGCTATATTTCCAAGTTGTTAAGCATGCTTGGTTTGGTTAGCTGTCTGATCTTCTATTAGGAGCATGTTATATTGTGCAATGTGGTGCTCAATTAATGTTTGGTTCATTTATTGTGGTGTTTAGTTAACTGCTTGGTTCAATTTTGCAATGTGATGTCCAATTGTCATGGGTAGAATTTTGTATTGTTGTGCATGTGAGGAATAAATCGAATTTGGCTGCACTTAATACATAAGAAACATATACAAGTGCTATATTTCCTAGTTCTTAATCATGCTTGGTTTGGATAAATGGGTTTTCCATGTGGCTTGAATTAATCTGATGAATCTGCAATGTGCTTATTTTTCATCAACATATTTTACTGATACCATGCGAACCCTTACTTAACTGATGACTAACTACCTTATATGTGTTCCAGGGGGGAAGCACTGAGGTTTACAATCGAGGTTAGCATGTGCATGGTCTGTTGTCTAATGGCACATTATTGTGCAATTGTAGGAACCATTCTAATATTTAGGTTTTTAACAATTTGGTCTTGCACATGTAGGTCCTGCTGTCAGAGGTTTTGACCCACTATTCAACCATTTTTGCATATGGGGAAATGAGTTGTCCATGAATATCAGTCAAGTCAAGAAACTCAGAAAGATTTTAGGATAAAGAAATTAGCGACAAAAAACAACAAGATCTTTGTCTGCACAATGAAGAAGACATCAGTTCACCACAAGATGGTACTAACTATTATACCTTGCCTTTTTTATTCCTTTGCCCCATTTCCAATATAGAGAAGATATTTATCCACATCCTTGTTTTCAGGCCGTTCCAAAGCAGTTCACTGATGATTACCTCTCAAACCACCTATATGGTCAGGAGGCGAGGAAGGTATTCATACAACACCCATGGTTCAATATTGAAGTGTTCCTAAAGAGGACGAAGGATGGACGGTCAATCATCCACAGGCACTGACCTAAAGTTACAAAGACCGTCAACATCAATGAAGGCTCAATATTCGCCTTCTGCTTCAGCAGTTTTCCAGATGAGATACATCTGTCTATGCACCATCTATGATGCTAATTTCGAAAGGTTATATATGTTGCATGTGAAACTTGGTGCTGGTGTAGTTGTGTAATGGGCTAGCTGAGTGCTCAAGCTATATGATGTTGTACTCTGATATATTTCAATTATGAAAATGAAATATATTGTGTGCTTAATATGAAATGTCAATTAGATTAATAAATGGATTATTAATAATCTGATAATTAGTCTGCTAATTGGTTTTTTTTATTGCAAACGGTTATTGAGAAAACACTGTGTGTGATGCATTCAATAACGCACATAGTTTCTAGGAATAAACCGTGTTAGATTAATGAACAATCACACACGACATCCTCTTGAAAACTATTTGCGTTAGACTACCTGGCGCAAAATTTTCCACATAAAAACTATGTGTGATGGACAGCCTTTGCCACACAGTTTCTTCTATGCACCGTGTGTGATGCATTTGATAACACAGACGATAAAATTGTTAATATCATGTGCAATGGCAACGCTATCACAAACGATTTAACGGGGAAAATTGTGTGTGATGTACCTGTGAATGGAAACGTTTTCCTTGGAGCGATTGTGTGGGATGTACATACAAACGGAAACGTTTAGTTGGGACTAACTGTGTGGGATGTACTTGCGATCGAAAACAATTTCGCATGTATAATTGTATTTTTTAGCTCTACTGTACGTATTTCCGTATTTGAGCGCTCGCTGATCGCACAAGACCTCATTTTGCTGAGCGTGTGTGCCAGGAGGGTATATCCCCGACGATTTTTGGGTCATGTGGGAAGGACCCTCCTATCGCCCACACTCACTTGGCGGCGGTTCCAAATGCCATCGCGGAAAGGGGTTAAAAACTGTTTGTATAGCACCTCGTTGTACTAGTGATGGGAGAGGTGGTTTGTGATGGGTTCAATCTTGCGGTGATCTATATCCCGGTGACAGAAAGGAACAAGACACGTATTTGTATTGTTGCCATTAAGGATAAAACGATGGGGTTTATTCATGATTAAGTTTACTTTGTCTACATCATGTCATCTTGCTTAAGGCGTTACTCTGTTCTTTATGAACTTAATACTCTAGATACATGTTGGGTAGCGGTCAATGTGTGGAGTAATAGTAGTAGATGCAGGCAGGAGTCGGTATACTTGTCTTGGATGTGATGCCTATATAAATGATCATTGCCTTGGATATCATCATGATTATTCGCTTTTCTATCAATTTCCCAACGGTAATTTGTTTACCCACCGTATGCTATTTTCAAGAGAGAAGCCTCTAGTGAAACTATGGCCCCATGTCTATTTCTATCATATATTAAAATACGAAAATACTTTGCTGCAATTTTATTTACTTTATTTTATTTTGTGTCTTATTTATCTATCTATCACTACGAGATTTGATCCTTGCAATTCACTGCCTTGATTGACACCCCCTTGTTTGTGTTGGGTGCAAGTATTTGTTATTTTATGTGTAGGTACTGCTGACGAGGTGTTGCTTGGTTCTCCTACTGGATTGATAACCTTGGTTCTTAACTAAGGGAAATACTTATCACTACCGTACTACATCATCCTCTCCTCTTCGGGGAAATACCAACGCAGCTCACAAGTAGCGGGAATAATTTCTGGCACCGTTGCCGGGGAGGCATCATCAACAGCTATCAGGTACCATCGCATAAACTTTCATCTCCTTGCATTTACATTATTTGCCATTTGCCTCTTGTTTTCACCTCCCCACTTCTAAAACTTTTCTCAAAAATATTTTCCGTTTTCCTTTTTTGTGTTTGTTTCATCGCCTGCTTGTTAACTTGTTTTCCTAGTCACGATGTCTCAAGAAAATACAAAATTGTGTGACATTTCCAATACTAATAATAATGATTTTATTAGTACTTCAATTGCTCCTCCTGCCACTAGTGCGGAGTCTTGTGATATTAATGCCTCTTTGCTAAATCTTGTTATGAAAGACAATTTTCCGGTAGTCCTAATGAAGATGTTGCATCCCATCTTAACACTTCTGTTGAATTTTCCGGTCAATCTTCGTCAACATCTTCAACAGCACCATCTCATCTCAAACCATAGTTCATCTCTTGTGTTCAATCTTTGTATCAAATGCTCAGATTGGTACCTGTGGGTGACTAGTAGTGTTGATTACATCTTGTAGTTGATGCTAGTTGGTTTATTTGGTGGAAGATCATATGTTCAGATCTATTATGCTATTCAATACCCCTATGGTCTTGAGAATGAATATGTTTTGTGAGTAGTTACTTTTGTTCTTGAGGACATGGGAGAAGTCTTGCCATAAGTAATCATGTGAATTTGGTATTCGTTCGATATTTTGATGTTATGTATGTTGTTGATTCCCTTAGTGGTGTTATGTGAACGTAGACTACATGACACTTCTCCATCTTTGGTCCTAAGGGAATGCATTGTGGAGTAGTTATTAGATGATGGGTTGCTAGAGTGACAGAAGCTTAAACCCTAGTTTATGGGCTATTTTGTAAGGGGCTGATTTGGATCCATATATTTAATGTTATGGTTGGATTTTATCTTAATTCTTCTTTCTTAGTTGTGGATGCTTGTGAGAGGGGTTAATCATAAGTGGGAGGCTTGTTCAACTAAGAACAACATCCAAGCACCGGTCCACCCACATATCAAATTATCAAAGTAGCAAACGTGAATCAAATAAACATGATGAAAGTGACTAGATGAAATTCCTGTGTGTCCTCAAGAACGCTTTCCTTATTACAAGAGACTGTCCCGGCCTGTCCTTTGCTACAAAAAGGACTGAGCTACCTTGCTACACTTTTGTTACCGTTACTATTACTTGCTCGTTACAAATTACCTTGCTGTACCAATCTATTTTTTACCGACAATTTTAGTGCCTGCAAAAAATACCATGCTGAAAACTGCTTGTCATTTCCTTCCGCTCCTCGTTGAGTTTGACACTCTTACTTATCGAAAGGACTACAATTGATCCCCTATACTTGTGGGTCATCAGCGCCAGAAAAGTTCTTGATAACCCACAAGTATAGGGAATCGTTTGTAGCCTTTTTGATAAATAAGAGTGTCAAACCCGACGAGGCGCTAAAGGTAGGATTTATATTCTCTTCAAGTTCTATCAACCACCAATATAACTCTACGCACCAACCTTTGCTTTACCTAGAACAAGAAATAAAAATACTTTGCACTAATAAAACTAGAAGTACTTACCAAGATAATAAAATAATTAGTAGTTTTATAAGTGAGTTTTTGGACAACAATGAGAAGGATTTGTCCCTAGGCAACTGATAACTGGATTGGTAATCATTATTTCAATTTTATATGAGGGAGAGGCGTAATCTAACATACTTTCCTTCATTGGATCACATGCACTTATGACTAAACTCTAGCAAGCATCCACAAATACTAAAGATCATTAAGGTAAAACCCAACCATGGCTCTAATTGTAAAGTCCTCTTTAATCCCATACGCACCAACCCACTTACCCAAGTTTGTTTTTCTGTCGCTCATGCAACCCTGACAGTTAGCAAATCATGAACATGTTGCAACATCCTATAGCGGGAATCCCACATGCTTGCACGACACGGTGGGCACCATAGGACAACACCAAAAGAAAACATCCAACTCATACCAATCATGATCACCAATCAACCCATAGGAAAAAAGGGATCTACTCAAATATCATAGGATTGCAACACATAATTGGGTGATAATATTGTAACGCCCCGGATACAATTTTCCATATTGGTAACTCTGACTCTTGCCTTTTCCGGAGATGCGATAGGAGATTCCCTTTGTCGTGGGGCTTTTGTCTTCATTTTGAATTTTTTTCATGTCATGCATTTCATATCATGTCATCATGTGCATCTCATTTGCATACGTGCTCGTCTCATGCATCCGAGCATTTTCCGCATTGTCCATTCTGCAATCCGACACTCCCACATGCACCGGCACACCCCTCTTGTCTCTTTTCGGGAGCGGGTGTTAAACGTTCTCGGAATGGACCGAGATTTGCCAAGTGGCCTTGGTATACCACCGGTAGACCGCCTGTCAAATTTCGTGCCATTTGGAGTCCGTTTGATACTCCAACGGTTAACCGGGTTCCCACAAAGGCCTCATGTGTGTTGCAGCCCAACACCCCTCCAAAACTGCCCAATAATCCTTCCAAACCTCTTCCATGTCCTCCGCCATCGGATCACGATCGCATGGGCGAAAAATACACCCCATTTGGACACTCCCACCTGCATCTACCTATATAAAGGTCTTCCCCGTCCAAAATTCGTAGTTGAAACCCTAGCTTCCTTCTCCCCGCACCGCCGAATGTGTCCGTCCGCGTCAGACGCGTCCACCGGCCACCTCGTCGCGACCAATCACAAGCCGCCACATCACCCCACCTCCGCTCTCCTCCACTCGCGCACCGCCACATGCCCCCCAGCGCCCCACTACGTCACGGGCCCGCCGAGCCCATCTGAGGCCTGCTCGGGCCCGGACGACGCCGCCGCTCACCCGCATGAGCCCGGATCCGCTGCGCCGCTGCCTGCGTTAACCGCCGGAATCGCCGCTCGCCGTCGCCGGAATCGCCGTCCGCGCCTCCAGCCACGTCGGAGCTCCCTCGACCACGTGTCGCGCTGCCTCCCTTCTCCACCTCGTCGCCTGCAGCCTTCCCGGACGCCAACTTGGACCCCGCCATCGCCGGTGACCTGCCGCCTTTTCTTCGGGTTCGTCGACGTCCGACCCCACCGCCGACGAGCTCCCTGCCTCACCTCTCGCTGCTCCGCTCCGGAGCCGTTGGATCCAGGACCCGCGCCGTACGGAGCTCCCCGTCACTGCCCTCCCGATCCGTCCTTCCCTCCAGCGTCCTGCACCCCGAGCTCGCCCGAGGGGCGCCGGGTTCCGTCTCTGTCGTCTCGCTCGGGGTCGGGCATGACCTCGCCCCGCACGAGCAAACGGGCCCCGCTCGCCCGATCCGGCCCACCCGCCTTCCTCCAAGCCGGCCCATGGGCCCAAAGTGAGCGCTCCCATCCAATCCCCCACCTGGGCGTGTTTTATCTATCCATCACCCATCGTTTTTTTCTAAGTCCCTTTATTCTAGCATCATATAGGCATTTTGTGAGGGTCATATTTCTGTGCTCGTTGCTCCGTTTCATGCGCATGTTATATCAAAATGTTCATTGTGAGATGCTCTGCATTTTGTTCCATTGTGACATGCTTGTTTGAGTCCATCTTGATGCCCATATCACTGATGCAAGAGTGCTATAAAATGTTTGCTCCTGTTACTTAGCTGATTATGAGAATTTGTCATTTTTTCACATTTGTTGTGTGCATCATATGAACATGAGCTATACATGTGCTTTGAACTATGCCATGTCATATTTACAGGGGTGCTTGCCATGTATTTTTGTGATCTTTGTGGTGACTAGCACAAGCATGCAAAGTAGCTTTCGTGATATTGCTGATTTCAGGACTTAGGATTTTACTAAGTCTTTTTCCTGCTGTTATTTTTATGCCATGTAAACTAGATGCTACAGTGAGATCCATGCTTGTTTTGAGAATCTTCAGTAAGGATGTTTTGGACATATGGTTATGCTCTATCCATCCATGCCCCTATTTGCAATTATGGAGTGTGTTAGCATGTCTTAATCTTGCTCTACTTTTGCTATAAAATGTTCCTGGCAGATTGTTTACATGTTAATCAATTTTGCCATGGTTGTTGCTAGTGATCCATGCATGCTATGAACTTGCTCTTGCCATGGTTAGCTTCATGAACATGTCTTCCTGCTGATGCGATGCTTGTTTTTTCATGCAATGCCTTGTGGTGAGTGAATCGAGCTCGCAAAGAAGCCTTCATAATTCTGTTTATGCCATGCTCAGTTTTCTGCCAAGTCTGAATCTGTTAATAAAACTTGCTATGTTTACATGGGTGCCATCATATCTTATGTGCCTTTTTGGCTCATGTTCAGTAAGGGACTTTTGTTCTAGGAATTTAGTAGATTCATGCCATGCCTTTGTTTGCTATGATATGTTCCTGTAGCATGTTGTTTGCTTGCTGATGTTATTCCTGGCATGTTAGCATTTTCACTAAGTCTGTGATGCCGATATCTTTTGCACTTTTTCCATGCTTGTTTGAACCTAGTCTTGTGTGATTTAGCCATAGCTCGGTGTTCATTTTTTTTCAAGCATCTGGAGTAGATCACTGCCATGTGCTTTGTTGCTATGTTGGAGTGCAGTAGCTTAGTTTCTTGTTGCATTCTAGATGGCACCATGCTGTTAATCGCAAAATTGTGCCATTCTTGTTTTGCTTGCCATTTGCAAACCGTGCATCCAATTCCGGTGATCTTTATATCGATTTCGACCAAAATCATCTCATCTTTCCAACGGCACACTTGGTTTGCCAAGTTGATGCCTTGATCATTATTTTCCTTCCGGAGCACGCATATGCATTGCATATCACATCTTGCATATCATGTCATGTTTTGCGTCATGTTGCTTGCGCATTGCACCATGGTTGATTGTTGTTTCCTTTGCTTGTGTTCTTGCTTTGGGTAAAGTTGGGAGATGAGTACGCGATCGAGGAACCTGTTGAGTACGCTAACGAGGATCAAGCTTTCGTCAACTCTGAGTTCATTTCACGCAAGATGACCATACCCTCGAAATCATTTCTATCTTTGCTTGCTAGTTGCTCGCTCTTTTGCTATGTCGCGATACCTACCATTTGCTATATCATTCCTCCCATATTGCCATGTCAGCCTCTAACCCACCTTTCCTAGCAAACCGTTGTTTGGCCTTGTTACCGCTTTTGCTCAGCCCCTCTTATAGCGTTCCTAGTTGCAGGTGAAGATGAAGTTTGTTCCATGTTGGAACATGGAGTCATTATTATCTCTTATTTACTTCAATGCATCTATATACTTGGTAAAGGGTGGAACGCTCAGCCTTATGCCCGGTGTTTTGTTCCACTCTTGCCGCCCTAGTTTCCGTCATACCGGTGTTATGTTCCTTGATTTTGCGTCCCTTACGCGGTTGGGTGTTATGGGAACCCCTTGACAGTTCGCTTTGAATAAAACTCCTCCAGCAAGGCCCAACCTTGGTTTTACATTTTCCTAACAACCTATCACCTTCCCTTGGGTTCTGCAGACTCAAGGGTCATCTTTATTTTAACCCCCCCCCCCCCCCGGGGCCAGTGCTTGTCTAAGTGTTGGTCCGAACCTGTCAGCCGCCTGTGGCCACCAGGGGCAACTCTGGGCTGGCCTACCAGAAGTTTGGACAATCCGGTGTTGCCCTAAGAATGAGATATGTGTAGCTCCTATCAGGATGTCGGCACATCGGGTGGCTTTGCTGGTCTTGTTTTACCATTGTCGAAATGTCTTGTAACCGGGATTCCGAGACTGATCGGGTCTTCCCGGGAGAAGGAATATCCTTCATTGACCGTGAGAGCTTGTGATGGGCTAAGTTGGGACACCCCTAAAGGGTTTTGAACTTTCGAAGGTTGTGCCCGCGGTTATGGGCAGATGGGAATTTGTTAATGTCCGGTTGTAGAGAAATTGACACTTAACTTAATTAAAATGAATCAACCGCGTGTGTAGCCGTGATGGTCTCTTCTCGGTGGAGTCCGGGAAGTGAACACGGTTCTTGTGTTATGGTTGAACGTAAGTAGTTTCAGGATCACTTCTTCATCACTTCTAGTTTCACGACCGCTGAGTTGCTTCTCTTCTCGCTCTTATTTGCGTAAGTTAGCCACCATATATGCTTAGTGCTTGCTGCAGCTCCACCTCATTACCCTATCCTACCCATAAGCTTAAATAGTCTTGATCTCACGAGTGTGAGATTGTTGAGTCCTCGTGACTCACAGATACTTCCAAACAGTTGTAGGTGCCGATGATACCAGTGCAGTTGACGCAACCGAGCTCAACTGGGAGCTCGATGAAGATCTTGTTCGTTGTGTTGTTTCGTTTTCCTGTTGATCAATAGTGGAGCCCAGTTGGGATGATCGAGATCTAGCATTTGGGGTTATCTTTCTTTATTTATGTTGGTTCCGTAGTCGGACCTTGATTGTATTCTGGATGATGTATGTTATATCTATGTATTGTGTGAAGTGATGATTGTAAGCCAACTCTTTATCCCTTCCTTATTCAGTACATGGGATGTGTAAAGATTACCCCTCTTGCGACATGCCTGCCATGCGGTTATGCCTCTAAGTCGTGCCCCGACACGTGGGAGATATAGCCGCATCGTGGATGTTCACAAATATGTAGCATAAAACACCATGTTTAAGTAGAGATTACAATGGGTAGAGAGAGTTTACACAACCGCGTACAGGGGGAGAGAGTTGGTGATGATAGCAACGAAGTTGTTGATGTAGATCACCGTCATGATGGTTCCTCGGCAGCGCTCCAGCGCCAGAGGAAGAGAGGGGAGAGGTCCCCCTCCTTCCTGCTTGGCCTTCCCCCTAGATGGGAGAAGGATCCCCCCTTTGGTCCTTGGCCGCTAAGGCCCTCGAGGGGATCTCGGGGTGGGATCCCCTCTATACTGGATATCTCTCTGTTTTCTGGCCGAACACCATTTCTTATATATCTGGAGATTCCTAACTCCGGTCGGGCTGAAATTCTCACATGATTTTTTCCCGATATTAGATTCCTTGCGCCCGAAGGATACCTCCAACCAACCTCCAAGGAGGCCACAAGTTCTCCTGGCGTGTCCCTAGGTGTCGGATTTCGGGTTCCGGCAAGACCCTTGAGGTTCGAACACTTGGGTGTGCGCGAAGATCCCCCCCCTCTCTAGCTCGCACACTCTATGATCTCACGGCCTAGCTCGACGGACCCAAAGAACGAGAGACACAAGATTTATACTGGTTCGGGACACCGTTGTGGTGTAATACCCTACTCCAGTGTGGTGTGGTGGATTGCCTCTTGGGCTGAGGAAGAACAGTTACAAGGGAAGAACAGCCTCCTGAGGAGAGGTGTTCTTGTGCTTGGCGGACTTGTGTGGTTGAGGATGATCTCTCTCCCTTTTAGACCAGCTGCCTCCTACTATGGTGGCTAGTCCTATTTATAGTGGCCTTGGTCCTCTTCCCAAATATTGAGAAGGAAGGGATCCCACAATGGCCAATTTGAAGGGGGGACAACTAGTACAAGCTATCCTGACAAAAGTAGTCTTCGCCTGCCAAAGGCTCTGGTAGTGACGCCGTCTTGGGCTCCACGGTGACCTCTGTCCTGCCGTCCTGCTAGTCTTGGTCTCGTTGCACTGATATGGAAATCTTTGCCTAATGCCTTGGAACTCCTCACCTGCGCTTGCCTCCTTAGCACCAAAGAGGAAATGAGGACACTGTGCGCGCTGGCGCCCACCTGGCACCTGCCTGGTCTTGATTGTCATGGCTTACGTCATTGGAACCTCGCGAGGTTCGCCTCACCTTGATCTCTCCGCCCCTCGTGAGCCAGCCTGGTGAGGCTGCTCCTGAAGAGATCTTGCGTCGTCCGCCTTGCGAGGGTCTTGAGTGTTTGCTGGTGAAGGTAGGCCGTACAGGCTGCTGGTGGAGCCACACTGCGGGCCGCAGGCAGGCAAGTCTGGGGACCCCCGTTCCCAGAACACCGACAGTAGCCCCCGGGCCCAAGGCACGCTCGGGCTTGGCTTCGAGGCGAAGCCAAAGGGCAAGCGCGGAGCGTCGTGGGCCCCAATAGCCTGTAGCCTTGGTCGACGCGTGGCGATTGATTAGACATGGGCGTCTCCGCTTCCCCACGCTGCCTCGGTAACTGCCCGACTTAACGGGTCCTTGCTGCATGCAGAAAAAGATCATTATTAACTTAGATCATGGAGGCTAGTGGTTGGCCTCCCCTTGGCTATAAATGGGAGGTGGGGGCGGAGCCCCCATCAGCCGTCTCTTCTTTGCCTCTCCCGCTACTTCTTCTTCCTTGCTCCACCGCCGGCAGTGACGCCCATGGCGCCTGTGAAGAGGCTCTCGGTCGCAGATAAGGGGAAAGCTCGCTAGGAGGGGCCTGGCTCACCGCCGCCCAAGAGGGGGCGCGGTCGCCCCCGCAAGCACATTGCGACCCCCGCCGCGGCCCCTCGCAGCCGCGATGGCGCCTCTTCACATTGTGGCAGCCACCCAGGTCGTGGCAGCCCCGTTGATGAGGTGAGGCGTGTCGTGGTTACGTGGCCTCCCCGGCCGCGCTTCCATTCGGCAGAGGTGATGCCGGAGTTCATCGTGTGGTCGGAGAACCCGGCTGGCACCTGGCTTCAGCTCCCGAGGTTCTTCGTCGGCGAACTGCCGTCGGCAGGTCCAGGCGGTCTCTAGCTGCAGGAGGACGGTTGCTGCAGCAGGGCTTTCTGGGTCGCGGTGGAGATCTCCGCCGCGGGCAATGCAGTCCTGGCCCGCGGCTAGCAAATGTTCATCCACGCGCGCGAGTTGGGCAGGCGGTGTGCCCTCCACTTCAAGTATGATGGCGATGTGACCCTCTTCGCGAGGGTGTTTGGGGAGGATGGTCGTCGTGTCGGGAGCTTCCCCGAGGACAACGACGGCGATGAGGTGCTCGGCCTTGGTGATGGTCGTGACGAGATGGAAGGAGGGCCCGGCCATGTCTCCTCCAGCTACGGCGACTCTTCTTCCGGTGGCAGCTCCAGCAGTGATGGCTACGACCAGCCGCCACGCCCGCTTCAAAGGTGGCAGCGGGTTGGCTCGTTGCCGCGCTCCGGTGAAGTGTGAGGAGGGGTCCGACTGAGCTCAGGAGAGCGCCGTGAGCCCGTCCTCGCGACCTGCCACAGGAGCACGTCCCGCTTTCGTTTCATTCTTCCTTCCCTTCCTGCATTAGAGAAAGACAAGTATGGGGCCCCGTGGGGGCGTGCAACATACTACGATTTCCGGGTTGTTATGTTGTATTTATCATTCCTGTGTTGTGTTGCAACGTCATGATTTATGCATGCGTATAGAATGACTTAGCTGGATGCGCCTGAAGTAGAGTCCGCTTTGCAAGACGTGCGTTTCTCCGTACCTGACGAGGAGGAACTACGAAAATTTGCTAGGAGATCCGTACCTGGTCCACGTCATTGTAGCCTGCTGGCTAGCGCGCGTCATCTGTGTATGGCCACGACCCAGCGCCTCGTGTTGCGGTACCCGAGGGGCACAGATTGAGGGGGGTGCGCCAGCTTGCAGCTCGAACGAGGGTGCCTCGTGAAAAATAGACAAAACGCTCACGAGGGCCCGAGGGGCACCTTTCCAGCCCCCTCACGAGGGACGCGAGAGAGGGTACAGGTCAAACAAAGAACTGAAGGCAGAAACCGGGGCAGAATCGAAGGAACAAGATCAGCAAGCGACACCGGAAAACAAATTTCAATTAAAGAGGGGCAAGCCAACCACAGAAAGCAAATGAAAAGCCGCGTCTGGCACCTAGTCTAGTCTTCTTGTCTTCTCACCAGCGTGGAGCTAAGTGCTACCACTAGTCGTGGGAGGGAGCCCCCGAGGCCCGAGGGCGGCACTCTTGAGACTCCGGGGCGTGTACGGCCCCACTCATTATTACGTGAGAGTGTCATGAGCGGAGATTCTTCATAGGCACTGGGCCTTGCTTCATGGGTAGAACTTCCTAAGGTGCTGGATGTTCTAGGTGTTCTGGATGGGGACCCCGTCCTGCGTCTCCGGACGCGCGGCGCCAGGCCTGGAGACATGGGCGACCCGAAATGGGCCCTCCCACATGGGCGAGAGCTTGTGCAGCCCTTCCCTCGAGAGCACCCGCCTCAGGACAAGGTCACCCACCTCGAGCGTCCTGGAGCGGACGCTGCGGCAGTGGTACCGCCGCAGCGCCTGCTGGTACCTCGCAGCTCAGAGCGAGGCTTCGCGGCAGCGTTCCTCCCCTAGCACAAGATCCATCCCCTGCATGGCATCCTGCCGCGTTTCATCAAACGCCAGGACCCGCGTGGAGCGATGCTTGACCTCGTGTGGGAGAACCGCTTCTGCTCCATAGACAAGGAAGAACGGGGTTTCGCCTGTCGGCCTGGTGGCGGTGGTGCAGATGGACCACAGCACGGACTGGAGCTCGTCGTGCCAGCCCCTGCCACAGGCCTCGAGCTTCTTCTAGAAGGTCCTAGTCTTGAGACCCCTCAAGACTTCCGCGTTAGCGCGTTCGGCTTGGCCGTTGCTCCTGGGGTGTGCCACGGAGGTGTAGAAGATCTGCGTTCCAAGGTTAGCACAATATGTTTTGAAGAGATTGCTAGTGAACTGTGAACCGTTGTCGGTGATGATGCGATTAGGGACCCCAAATCGGCTCATGATGCCCTTGATGAACTTGACTGCTGACCCGGCTGGGATGGTGCGGACAGCTTCCACTTCTGCCCACTTGGTGAACTTGTCGATGGCGACGTAGAGGTAGCGATACCCTCCAGGCGCTCGAGGGAATGGACACAGGATATCCAGCCCCCAGACCATGAACGGCCATGAGAGCGGGATAGTCTGGAGGCCCTGGGTCGGCTGGTGGATCTGCTTGGCGTGGAATTGGCAAGCCTCGCAGGACTTCACCAGCTCAGCCGCGTCGTTGAGTGTTGTGGGCCAGTAGAACCCGCTGCGGAAAGCCTTGCCGACCAAGGTGCGCGACGACGAGTGGTGGCCGCAGTCTCTATCATTTATGTCAGCCAGTAACTCATTCCCCTGCTCCCTGGTAATGCACCACAGAGAAATATCATTTGGCCGCTTCCTATATAGCTCACCATCCTGAATGCAGTACGCCGTAGCCTGTCGGGCCACGTGCTCCGCGTCTTCCTCCTTCTTCGGCAACGTGCCTTGCGTCAATTATGCCTTAAACTCCTTGATCTAGCACCCCTCCTGAGGCTCGAGTGCTAAGAGGAGGCGCGCTCTTGAGGTTAGGCCGCAGGCGGGGGCTCCCGAGACTGGAGGCTGAGGGAGCTCCTCTTGAGGTGGCGTTGGCTCCGCAGGCTGAGGCGCTGCTGAAGGCTTGAAGAGTCGTTCCTCGAAGACGCCAGGCTCTTGGGGCAGCCACTTGGATGCTCTTTTCGCGATGTCATCGGCCTCTTGGTTGGTGCCATGGGGCACATGCTGCAGCTCCAGGCCCAGGAACTACTTCTCCATTTTTGCGTACCTCCGTGAGATATGCTTCCATGTGCTCATCCTTTGGCTCGTACGCCTTGTTGGAGAAGTTGACGAGGAGCTGCGAGTCTCCCTTAATGGTGAGGCGTTTCATCCCCAGGGCCGCCGCTGCCTTGAGGCCGGCGATGAGGCCCTCGTACTCTGTGATGTTGTTGGAGACCTTCTCGCCCCGTTGGAAGCAGAGCTGCACGACGTAGTAAAGTTTGTCCTGAGTGGGCGAGATGAGTATGGCTCCAGCCCCCGCGCCCTGGCGCGCGAACGCGCCATCGAAGTACATGACCTAGCCGTCTGGCGCTTCATTCCATGGTGAGAGGGATCGGTTCTCGCCTGCTTCGAGCTCCGGTGTATCGGTCCATTCTGCCACAAAATCGGCGAGCGTTGTGCCCTTGATGACCCTGGTTGTTCTAAACTCCAAGTCAAACGCTTGCAGCTCGATGTTCCATTCGGCGACTCTCCCCACAGCATTGGGGCTCCTGAGCACTCTCTTCAACGGGTAGGCTGAGACGACCTTGATGGGGTGACCCTAGAAGTAGTGGCGCAGCTTACGCGAGGCCACCAGGAGCGCGAGCAAGAGCTTCTGAGGCATGGGGTATCGCGCTCTCGCATCTCGTAGCACTGTGCTGACGAAGTATACTGGGTGCTCGACAAGGGTGGGAGAGCTGATAGAGTTTTTGGCTCCCGGGGACTGAGGTGTTTCCTGTGGATCTCCAACTCATGTGGCTTGATGACTAGTCGGTCCAGCCGCTGCCTCAGGAACATCGTCTTGGCATTGTGCAGCCTTATCCGGCTTTGCGGCTTCATTTGGTGAGCCCTTGACTTGGGGCTCCTCTCTGAGGGCCACCAGCGCCGCGCTAGCGGAATGGGGTGTGGCAGACAGGTAGAGTACCAAGGGCTCGCGAGGACGAGGCGCCACCATCACCGGCGGGCTGGTCAAGTATCTCTTGAGGTCTTGAAATGCTAGGTCGGCCTTGGGGGTCCACTTGAATGGACCCTTCTTCTTCATCAGCTTGAAGAACGGCAAGGCGCGCTCCCCAAACTTGGAGATGAAGCGCCCCAGTTATAGGCAAGATGGGTTACCGCCATGAACTGGGCCAACGCCGGGTACCCGAGGATGGCGTTATACGGCAAACTAATGCGGGCGATGTCGAAGTCGATTAGCTTAGTGCGGTAGTTGTTGCGCGTGCTGAAAGTCACTGGGAGATGGATTTGCCTCAGGGGGTTGGAGGAGCCGCCGCCGAATACAGAGAAGGACCGGCTGGGGCGGAGCCGCTCGAGCGGTACATGAAGGAGACTAAAGGCCTCCACAGAGAGCACGTTGAGGCCGGCGCCGCCGTCGATGACGGTCTGATACGTCTCCAACGTATCTATAATTTTTGATTGTTCCATGTTATATTATATCCTGTTTTGGACATTATTGGGCTTTATTATACACTTTTATATTATTTGGGACTAACCTATTAACCGGAGGCCCGGCCCAGAATTGAAGTTTTTTTGCCTATTTTAGGGTTTCGTAGAAAAATAATATCAAACGGAGTCCAAACGGAATGAAACCTTCGGGAACGTGATTTTCGAAACGAACATAATCCAGAGGACTTGGACCCTACGTCAAGCAATCAACCAAGAAGGCACGAGGTAGGGTGCGCGCCTACCCCCCCCCCCTAGGCGCGCCCTCCACCCTCATGGGGCCCATGTTGCTCCACCGACGTACTCCTTCCTCCTATATATACCTATGTACCCCGAAACTACCAGATACAGAGCGAAAACCCTAATTCCACCGCCGTAACTTTCCGTATCCACGAGATCCCATCTTGGGGCCTTTTCCAGAGCTCCGCCGGAGGGGGTATCGATCACGGAGGGCTTCTACATCAACATCATAGCCTCTCCGATGAAGTGTGAGTAGTTTACTTCAGACCTACGGGTCCATAGTTATTAGCTAGATGGCTTCTTCTCTCTTTTTGGATCTCAATACAAAGTTCTCCCCCTCTCTTGTGGAGATCTATTCGATGTAATCTTCTTTTGCGGTGTGTTTGTTGAGATCGATGAATTGTGGGTTTATGATCAAGTTTATCTATGAACAATATTTGAATCTTCTCTGAATTCTTTTATCTATGATTGGTTATCTTTGCAAGTCTCTTTGAATTATCAGTTTGGTTTGGCCTACTAGATTGATCTTTCTTGCATTGGGAGAAGTGCTTAGCTTTAGGTTCAATCTTGCGGTGTCCTTTCCCAGTGACAGTAGGGGCAGCAAGGCACGTATTGTATTATTGCCATCGAGGATAACAAGATGGGGTTTATATCATATTGCATGAGTTTATCCCTCTACATCATGTCATCTTGCTTAAAGCATTACTCTATTCTCTTGAACTTAATACTCTAGATGCATGCTGGATAGCGGTCGATGTGTGGAGTAATAGTAGTAGATGCAGGCAGGAGTCGGTCTACTTGTCTCGGAAGTGATGCCTATATACATGATCATACCTAGATATTCTCATAACTATGCTCAATTCTGTCAATTGCTCAACAGTAATTTGTTCACCCACCGTAATACTTATGCTCTCGAGAGAAGCCTCTAGTGAAACCTATGGCCCCGGGTCTATTTTCCATCATATTAATCTTCCAATACTTAGTCATTTCCTTTGCCATTTATTTTACTTGCATCTTTATTTCCCTTTATCATAAAAATACCAAGAATATTATCTTATCATATCTATCAGATCTCACTCTCGTAGGTGACCGTGAAGGGATTGACAACCCCTTTATCGCGTTGGTTGCGAGGAGTTTATTTGTTTGTGTAGGTGCGAGGGACTCGTGCGTGGCCACCTACTGGATTGATACCTTGGTTCTCGAAAACTGAGGGAAATACTTACGCTGCTCTGCTGCATCACCCTTTCCTCTTCAAGGGAAAACCAACGCAGTGCTCAAGAGGTAGCGAGAAGGATTTATGGCGCCGTTGCCAGGGAGTTTACACAAAAGTCAACATACCAAGTACCCATCACAAACCCTTATCTCCCGCATTACATTATTTTCCATTTGCCTCTCATTTTCCTCTCCCCCCCCACTTCACCCTTGTCGTTTTATTCGCCCTCTCTGTCCATCCTCCCTCTCTTTCTCTATTCGACTCTTTTTGCCTGTGTCTTGTTTGCTTGTGTGTTGGTTTGCTTGCTTGTCATTATGGCTAGTCCCCTATCTTCTCCGTTGTCTCCCGAAAATGAAGTTCTTAATTTTCAGCAAAGGGAAGGAGAAAACCTAAAAGACGCTTGGTATAGAATTTGCAATGCTCAAAATAGATCTACCAGGAAGCAATCTATTTCTATTCTTCTTCTCAATTTTTATGTAGGTGCTATTCCTTGGCACAGATATGTCCTTGATGCCATTACCGAAGGGAACTTCTTGGGTAGCCACACTTTTGATTCCTATAATGCTATGATAGATTTGTTTGGCTCACCCCCTATTTTGGTTAATGGAACTATGTTAACTTTGGAGCATGTAATGCAAAAACTTGAAATTATTGAAAATAAAGTTGCTACCGTAGCGTTAATTGAAATTTTGATAAAAAGATCCAAAACCAAATTACTCAATATGGATCTAAAGTAGGAGTCACTTTCAAAATTATTAAGGAGAAGGAACCCATAGTTAATGAAAGAATAAATCATGATTCCACTAGAATTGATAAACTTGAGGGTATCATTACCAACTTGGGAACCGCTTTTTCTTCCATAAAGAATACACCAAGTCCTCCAACTAAAATTGCCAAGCTTACGTATGTTCCTAAAAATAAGGGTAAATCCTCTAGCAAAGAAACTGCGGATCTCAAATCTATAAGTATTCATCCTAATCTTTTTACTATCATTAAGGAACCATTTGCTACTAAAGATTTTTTAGATTTTATGCCTAGAATTTTGCTTATTGATAAAAGTAAAGAAACTCCTAAAGGTGATAGATTTCTCATTAAAGAATTACCAACTAAAGATACCTAGATCTATCTTCACTTTTATGCCTAGCTAGGGGCGTTAAACGATAGCGCTTGTTGGGAGGCAACCCAATTTTATTTTTATTCCTTGCTTTTTGCTCCTGTTTAGTAATAAATAATTTATCTAGCCTTTGTTTTGGTTGTGTTTTTTGTGTTTAATTAGTGTTTGTGCCAAGTAGAACCGTTGGGAAGACTTGGGGAAAGTCTTTTTAATCTTGCTGTAAAAAACAGAAACTTTAGCGCTCATGAGAACTGCTGCCATTTTTTATTTGGAAAGTGCTATTAAGTTAATTATGTTTTCAGATTATTAATAGATAAATTCCTCACGTCCAGCAATTTATTTTAGAATTTTTGGGATTCCAGATCTTGCATTAGCTACAGATTACTACAGACTGTTCTGTTTTTGACAGATTCTGTTTTTCGTGTGTTGTTTGCTTATTTTGATTAATCTATGGCTAGTAAAATAGTTTATAAACCATACAGAAGTTGGAATACAGTAGGTTTAACACCAATATAAATAAAGAATGATTTCATTACAGTACCTTGAAGTGGTGTTTTGTTTTCTTTTGCTAACAGAGCTCATGAGATTTTCTACTTTAAGTTTTGTGTTGTGAAGTTTTCAAGTTTTGGGTAAAAGATTTGATGGATTATGGAACAAGGAGTGGAAAGATCCTAAGCTTGGGGATTTCCATGGCACCCCCAAGATAATCTAAGGACACCTAAAAGCCAAAGCTTGGGGATGCCCCGGAAGGCATCCCCTCTTTCGTCTACTTCCATCGGTAACTTTACTTGGAGCTATATTTTTATTTACCACATGATATGTGTTTTGCTTGGAGCGTCTTGTATTATTTGAGTCTTTATTTGTTATTTTTCCATAATCATCCTTGCTGTACACACCTTTTTGAGAGAGACACACATGATTCGGAAATTGTTAGAATACTCTATGTGCTTCACTTATATCTTTTGAGTTATATAGTTTTTGCTCTAGTGCTTCACTTATATCTTTTAGAGCACGTTGGTGGATTTGTTTTATAGAAACCATTGTTCTCTCATGATTCACTTAGATTATTTTGAGAGTCCTACAAAACAGCATGGTAAATTGCTTTAATTATGTTAGGCATTCAAGATTAATAATACAATTTTCTTATGAGTGTGTTGAATACTATGAGAAGTTTGATACTTGATAATTGTTTTGAGATATGGAGATGGTGATATTAGAGTCATGATAGTTGAGTAGTTGTGAATTTGAGAAATAGTTGTGTTAAAGTTTGTGATTCCCGTAGCATGCACGTATGGTGAACCGTTATGTGATGAAGTCAGAGCATGATTTATTTATTGATTGTCTTCCTTAAGAGTGGCGGTCGGGGACGAGCGATGGTCTTTTCCTACCAATCTATCCCCCTAGGACCATGCGCGTAATACTTTGATTTGATAACATGTAGATTTTTGCAATAAGTATATGAGTTCTTTATGACTAATGTTGAGTCCATGGATCATACGCACACTCACCCTTCCACCATTGCTAGCCTCTCTAGTACCGCGCACCTTTCGCCGGTATCATACACCCACCATATACCTTCCTCAAAACAGCCACCATACCTACCTATCATGGCATTTCCATAGCCATTCCAAGATATATTGCCATGCAACTTACCACCGTTCCGTTTACTATGACACGCTCCATCATTGTCATATTGCTTTGCGTGATCATGTAGTTGACATTGTATTCATGGCAAAGCCACCGTTCATAATTCTTTCATACATGTCACTCTTGATTCATTGCATATCCCGGTACACCGCCGGAGGCATTCACATAGAGTCATATTTTGTTCTAAGTATTGAGTTGTAATTGTTGAGTTGTAAGTAAATAAAAAAGTGTGATGATCATCATTTTTAGAGCTTTGTCCCAAGTGAGGAAAGGATGAAGGAGACTATGATTCCCCCACAAGTCAGGATGAGAATCTGGACTAAATAAAAAAAGAGGCCATAAAAAAGAGAGAGAAAAGTCCCAAATAAAAAAATAAGAGAAAAAGAGAGAAGGGACAATGCTACTATCCTTTTACCACACTTGTGCTTCAAAGTAGCACCAAGATCTTCATAGAGAGTCTCCTATGTTATCACTTTCATACACTAGTGGGAATTTTTTATTATAGAACTTGGCTTGTATATTCCAATGATGGGCTTCCTTAAAATGCCCTAGGTCTTCGTGAGCAAGCGAGTTGGATGCACACCCACTTAGTTCTTTTTGTTGAGCTTTCATATACTTATAGCACTAGTGCATCCGTTGCATGGCAATCCCTACTCACTCACATTGATATCTATTAATGGGCATCTCCATAGCCCGTTGAGACGCCTAGTTGATGTGAGACTATCTTCCCCTTTTTGTCTTCTCCACAACTACCATCATATTCCACCTATAGTGTTATGTCCATGGCTCACGCCCATGTATTGCGTGAAGATTGAAAAAGTTTGAGAACACTAAAAGTATGAAACAATTGCTTGGCTTGTCATCGGGGTTGTGCATAATTTAAATACTTTGTGTGGTGAAGATGGAGCATAGCCAGACTATATGGTTTTGTAGGGATAACATTCTTTGGCCATTTTATTTTGAAGAAACATAATTGCTTAGTTAGTATGCTCGAAGTATTATTATTTCTATGTCAATATTGAACTTTTGTCTTGAATCTTTCGGATCTGAATATTCATACCACAATTAAGCAGAATTACATTGAAATTATGCCAAGTAATATTCCACATTTAAAATTCTATTTTTATCATTTACCTACTCCAGGACGAGCAGGAATTAAGCTTGGGGATGCTTGATACGTCTCCAACGTATCTATAATTTTTGATTGTTCGATGCTATAGTATATCCTGTTTTGGACATTATTGGGCTTTATTATACACTTTTATATTATTTTTGGGACTAACCTATTAACCAGAGGCCCAGCCCAGAATTGCTGTTTTTTTGCCTATTTTAGGGTTTCGCGGAAGAACAATATCAAACGGAGTCCAAATGGAATGAAACCTTCGGGAACGTGATTTTCGGAACGAATATAATCCAGAGGACTTGGACCCTACGTCAAGCAATCAACCAGGAAGGAACGAGGTAGGGGGGCACGCCTACCCCCCCCCAGGCGCGCCCTCCACCCTTGTGGGGCCCATGTTGCTCCAGCGACGTACTCCTTCCTCCTATATATACCTACGTACCCCCAAACTACCAGATACGGAGCCAAAACCCTAATTCCACCGCCGTAACTTTCTGTATCCACGAGATCCCATCTTGGGGCCTTTTCGGAAGCTCCGCTGGAGGGGGTATCGATCACGGAGGGCTTCTACATCAACACCATAGCCTCTCCGATGAAGTGTGAGTAGTTTACTTCAGACCTACAGGTCCATAGTTATTAGCTAGATGGCTTCTTCTCTCTTTTTGGATCTCAATACAAAGTTCTCCCCCTCTCTTGTGGAGATCTATTCGATGTAATCTTATTTTGCAGTGTGTTTGTTGAGACCGATGAATTGTGGGTTTATGATCAAGTTTATCTATGAACAATATTTGAATCTTGTCTGAATTCCTTTATGTATGATTGGTTATCTTTGCAAGTCTCTTCGAATTATCAGTTTGGTTTGGCCTACTAGATTGATCTTTCTTGCAATTGGAGAAGTGCTTAGCTTTAGGTTCAATCTTGCGGTGTCCTTTCCCAATGACAGTAGGGGCAGCAAGGAACGTATTGTATTGTTGCCATCGAGGATAACAAGATGGGGTTTATATCATATTGCATGAGTTTATCCCTCTACATCATGTCATCTTGCTTAAAGCATTACTCTGTTCTCTTGAACTTAATACTCTAGATGCATGCTGGATAGCGGTCGATGTGTGGAGTAATAGTGGTAGATGCAGGCAGGAGTCGGTCTACTTGTCTCGGATGTGATGCCTATATACATGATCATACCTAGATATTCTCATAACTATGCTCAATTCTGTCAATTGCTCAACAGTAATTTGTTCACCCACCGTAATACTTATGCTCTCGAGAGAAGCCTCTAGTGAAACCTATGGCCCCGGGGTCTATTTTCCATCATATTAATCTTCCAATACTTAGCCATTTCCTTTGCCATTTATTTTACTTGAATCTTTATTTCTCTTTATCATAAAAATACCAAAAATATTATCTTATCATATCTATCAGATCTCACTCTCATAGGTGACCCTCAAGGGATTGACAACCCCTTTATCGCGTTGGTTGTGAGGAGTTTATTTGTTTGTGTAGGTGCGAGGGACTCGTGCGTGGCCACCTACTGGATTGATACCTTGGTTCTCAAAAACTGAGGGAAATACTTACGCTGCTCTGCTGCATCACCCTTTCCTCTTCAAGGGAAAACCAACGCAGTGCTCAAGAGGTAGCACGGTCTTGGTGATGGCTACACTGCATATGGTCGGCGTGCAAAGCATCAGAAGCACACCCGAACCAACGGTGTTGACTGGGTGATCTCCTAAGTCGAATATCAGGTCAGCCTTGGGCGCCGCCCACCCCGGGGGAGCCCCCTGCCATGTGGAGGCGGCCCGATCTGGCGAAAGAACGGCTTGATGTGACGGTCCGATGGTGGAGCCTGTGAGCCACCGAGGAGAGCCGCGACGACCGGGGGTGCTGGTCCCCCTAAGCGCGCAATGAAGAGATCACGCAGCTCCTCCCAAGAGGCCACGGAAGATTCTGGCAGCTGGAGGAGCCAGGCGCGCGGCATGCCAGTGAGGGCCATCAGGAACCAGTTGGCCATGATCTTATCGTCGTCCCCGGCCTCCAGGACAGCCTCCTCGTATGCCAGCAGAAAGGCCGCCGGATCCGCAGCACCATCGTAACGGGGCGGCATCTACGGCTTGAACTTGTGTGGCCACTGCACTCGCCGCAAGACGAGGGTGAAGACCCGGAGACCCGGCGCTGCGGAGGGCGCCCGTTGATCCAGTCGGGGAAGAGGCGGTGTCCACGAGAGTCGGTCGGAGAGGCGAGGCCGTCGAGGGGCGAAGCTTCGGCGTACCCCTACCTGGCGCGCCAAATGTCGGATTTCGGGTTCCAGCAAAACCCTTAAGGTTTGAACACTGTGGTGGGCGCGAACATTCCCCCCCCCCTCTAGCTCGCACACTCTATGATCTCACGGCCTAGCTCGACGGACCCAAAGAATGAGAGACACAAGATTTATACTAGTTCGGGCCACCATTGTGGTGTAATACCCTAGTCTAGTGTGGTGTGGTGGATTGCCTCTTGGGCTGAGGAAGAACAGTTACAAGGGAAGAATAGCCTCCTGAGGAGAAGTGTTCTTGTGCTTGGCGGACTTGTGTGGTTGAGGATGATCTCTCTCCCTTTTAGACCAGCAGCCTCCTACTATGGTGGCTAGTCCTATTTATAGTGGCCTTGGTCCTCTTCCCAAATATCGAGCGAGAAGGGATCCCACAATGGCCAATTTGAAGAGGGACAGCTAGTACAAGCTATCCTGACAAAAGTAGTCTTCGCCTGCCAAAGGCTCTGGTGGTGACGCCGTCTTGGGCTCCACGGTGACCTCCGTCCTGTCGTCCTGCTGGTCTTGGTCTCGTTGCACCGATATGGAAACCTTTGCCTGATGCCTTGTGAAAGTGCAACTATCCCTAGGTGTTTTTGGTAATTCCTAACAACATATAACTCATTGAGCTAATGCTATTTCAAGATTAATATCTCAGGAAAGCTCAATGATTGGCATGGCATGGATGAGAAAAGTGGACCCCTCAAAATGCTAAGGACAAAGGATTGGCTCAAGCTCAAAGCTCAAGACTCTACATTTTCTATTTTAGTGATCCAAGATCACATTGAGTCTATAGGAAAAGCCAATACTATCAAGGAGGGATGAGGTGTTGCTTAATGAGGCTCTTGCTCAAAATGCTTAGTAATATGCTCCAAAACCCTCAACTACTTTCTCACATCCACATATGACCTAAACCAAAAGTCAAACTCGGCCCCACTGATTCTTTCTATCTGGCGCCACCGAGTTCAGTTATCATAGCCACTGCCACAAACCCTAGGCAAATCGGTCTCACCGATAGGGATCTCGGTCTCACCGAGCTGGGATTATAATCTCTTTGTTTCCCTTCATAACATTTCGGTCTTATCGAGATGAGCGATCGGTCCCACCGAGATTGCAATGTAAACTCTCTGTTTTCCGTTCATAACGTTTCGGTCTCACCGAAATGAGCGATCGGTCCCATCGAGTTTACCTAACCAACTCTCTGGTTAGCTTATTACCAAAATCGGTCTCACCGAGTTTGTCTAATCTGTCTCACCGAGATTACGTTATGCCCTAACCCTAATCATATCGGTCCTACCGAGTTGCATGTCGGTCCCACCGAAAACCCTAACGGTCACTAGATTTGCTGAATCGGTTCGACCGAGTTTATCAATTTGGTCCCACCGAGATTGGAAAGTTGTATGTAACGGTTAGATTTTGTGTGGAGGCTATATATACCCCTCCACCACCTCTTCATTCATGGAGAGAGCCATCCAAACAAACCTACACTTCCAACTTACTTTTCCTGAGAGAGAACCACCTACACTTGTGTTGAGGCAAAGATATTCCATTCTTACCATATGAATCTTGATCTCTAGCCTTCCCCAAGTTGCTTTCCACTCAAATCTTCTTTCCACCAAATCCATATCCTGTGAGAGAGAGCTGAGTGTTGGGGAGACTATCATTTGAAGCACAAGAGCAAGGAGTTCTTCATCAACACACCATTTGTTACTTCTTGGAGAGTGGTGTCTCCTAGATTGGCTAGGTGTCACTTGGGAGCCTCCAACAAGATTGTGGAGTTGAACCAAGGAGTTGTAAGGGCAAGGAGATCGCCTACTTCGTGAAGATCTACCCAAGTGAGGCAAGTCCTTCGTGGGCGACGGCCATGGTGGGATAGACAAGGTTGCTTCTTCGTGGACCCTTCATGGGTGGAGCCCTCCGTGGACTCGCGCAACCGTTACCCTTCGTGGGTTGAAGTCTCCATCAACATGGAGGTACGATAGCAGCACCTATCGGAACCACGACAAAAACATCTGTGTCTCCTATTGCGTTTGAATTCTTCAAACCCTTCCCTTTGCATTCTTACAAGTTGCATGCTTTACTTTCCGCTGCTCATATACTCTTTGCATGCTTGCTTGAATTGTGTTAAGATTGCTTGACTTGTCCAAAGTTGCTAAAATCTGCCAAGAACTAAAATTGGGAAAATGATATGTTTTTATTTGGTTAAGTAGTCTAATCACCCCCCCCTCTAGACATACTTTCGATCCTACAAGTGGTATCAGAGCGTTGGTCTCCATTTGCCTTGATTTTCATAGCTTTTGGAAGTCATAGCCTTGGTTTCACAACCTAGGAGAGTATGGCGTCTAGCGAGGGAAACTACCACCGTAGAGGTCCTTACTTTGATGGTACTAATTTTCCTACATAAGGTGAAAATGCAAATTCTTGGACATAACCCCGCCGTATGGGCTATTGTGTGTATCGGCTTGCAAGGTGAATTCTTTGATGGGAGAGAACTGAACCGTGAAGCTACCGGGGAAGAGTTGAAGATGCTACAATACAATGCTCAAGCTTGTGATATCCTCTTCAACGGATTGTGCCCCGAAGAATTCAACAAAATCAGCCATCTTGAGAATGCAAAGGAAATTTGAGATACTTTGATTGATATGCACGAAGGTACCGACTCCGTCAAGGAATCCAAGTTGGGTGTGCTTCAAAGTCAGCTTGACAAGTTCAAAATGAAGGATGGTGAAGGTGTCGCTGAAATGTACTCTAGGCTTGCTCTTATCACAAATGAGATCGCTGGCTTAGGAAGTGAAGAGATGACCGACAAATTCATCATCAAGAAGATCCTAAGAGCTTTGGATGGAAAATATGATACCGTATGTACATTGATTCAAATGATGCCAAATTACAAAGGTCTCAAGCCAATGGAAGTCATTGGAAGAATTGTTGCTCATGAGATGTCACTCAAGGATAAGGAGGAGCTCCATAACAAGTCAAGTGGTGCTTACAAAGCCTCATGTGAAGCTCCCACATCATCAAGTGAGAAACAAACCTTCAATGAAGAATTGAGCCTAATGGTGAAGAACTTCAACAAGTTCTACAAGAGTAGAAGCAAAGAGAGAAGTTCCAAGTTAAGGTCCTACAATGACAAAATATCTTCTAGTCGAGAGCGAAATTGCTACAATTGTGGAAGACCCAGACACTATTCCAATGAGTGTACGGCACCCTACAAAAGAAGAGAAGATTCTCCAAAAAGAAGAAGTAGAAGAGAAGAATCACCATCAAGAGAGAGAAGGAGTAGAGATGATCGTTATGAACAAATAACATCCCGGAGAAGAAAAGATTCGGAAAGGAAGGACAAGTCATCAAGGAGTTACACAAAAAGAAGACATCAAGCTCATGTTGGTCAATGGGTATCCGGCTCCGACTCCGACAATCACTCCGAGAGAAGCTATCACTCCGACTCCGAATATACTCAAGATGAAGGTGTTGCCGGTCTAGCACTTGTGTCAACTAACTCCTACGACATATTTGATTCACCAAATGAAGGACTTGGAAGATGCTTCATGGCTAAAGGCCCAAAGGTATCACACCCTGAGTATGTTGATTTCAATAGTGATGAAGATGACTTGTTAGGTGATGATGATTTACTTGTTGACAACTCTAGTGATGAATACTATGATGAAACGTCAATTAATCATGCTAATCAAGATAAAACGAATGACAATGATAAGGAGAAGATTGAGTTTCTAACTAAAGAACTAAACACTCTTAAGTTATCTCATGAAACTATCTTAGGAGATCATCGAGAACTTTTAAGGACTCATGAGAAATTACATTTTGAAAAGCTCAACCTTGAGCAAGAGCATGAGTTCTTAAAGGCAATCAATGATGATCTTCGCAAGAAAAGTTCTTCTTACATTGCCAAGCGTTTACTCTTATCCACTTACATGCCTCAAGTCAAGTCTAGTAACAAGAACAAGAAAGATTCTTCCTCTAGTAGTGACAATATTCATCATAAATCCAATGTTGTTGCTTCTAGTAGTTCTCTTGATTCCACTAATGATTCTCTTAGCCAAGTTACACTTGAGCAAGAAAATAGCTTATTGAAGGGAATTATAGAGAAAGGTGTTTACAAGAGCCTTGCCGGGAGTAAGCAATTCAAGGAAATTGTACGCGAGCAAGGAAGGCACCGGAAGAACCAAGGTGTTGGTTTTGAACGAAAGTTCAATACCAATGGAGTTGAGTGGGAAGAAGATCAATACCCCAAGACGAAGTTTGTTCCTCAACAAGAGAAGTATGATCCTACTTCCTTCAAAGGGACACAAGCTCAAGATGATCTTCCACCACAAGACCACAAGCAAAAAGGCAAGGATAAGCTTCAAGAGGAAATTGATGCATTTGAATAAGCACCCAAGGCCTTGGTCAAGTAGGTTCCCAAGACTACATGAAGTTCTACTTCATCAAGTATGACTAGAACTCCAAGGATTCCCATCAAGATGATGTGGATCCCGAAGAAAAAGAACTAGAGAGTTCTTGAGGGTGACTCCGCCAACATACTTCACTCTTATCATTTTGGCAAGAACAAGTGCAATCAACTTCCACATCTTGCACTAGTTCAAGGAGTCACAAACCCTCTTGTTGGTAAGACAAGGGACAAGGTAACCTAATGCTTTCATAGACATCATCTTGTGTGTGCATCACTCTATGTCTATGGATATCCTTGTTTGTTCCTTGTGGGACTAACCCGTGCAGGTATTGAAAGTGCAAATCACTCCAAAGGATTGCTCCAAATGATCTACATCAACATTGAGCATCCACATCTTCAACACCTACGTGAAGTCATCATCGACAAAACCCAAGGTTAGTACATCGCTCTTAGGGGGGATATCACATCTAGGGGGAGCTTTACTCTAAAAATGAGCTAAAGCAACTCTAATGGTGTGAACACAACAACACTTTATGTAAAAATGGTAACCCCATTTGTGCTTAAACGATGAGTATGACATATGATCAAATGTTCTCATTTGACTCCTAAGTCAATATACTCATATATAAATGACCTAGTCATCGCCAATTGCTTGATAGATGCTAGAATTGGTTGTGCATGTTTTGCCACATATTTCATTTGCCATCTTATTGTGTGAGCATGTTGGTTGCATAATTTACTCATCCGAGGACATCCACTTGTTGTTTTGATTGTTTGGTTCCTTTTTCTTTTGCCAAGTGGATGGACAAGAATGCCTAAGAACCTTCTCTAGGTATCTATGGTTTTCTCGTCTCAAACTCTATTCATGCTACATCACAAAGTTTGATCAAGTCAGATTCGAACCACTCTGTGTGAGCACTCAGAGTCCCCGATTCTTCATAGACTTAAAAATCCAAAACTTCTTTGTGCGTCTCGGTCTGACCGATTCATCCATTTCGGTCATACCGAGATCACTAAGTCGATCTAGGTTTTCAATCTCGGTGCAACCGATTTGAACTTTTCGGTCACACCGAGTTTCAGTAACTGCTTGCAGTTATGAATCTCGGTGCCACCGAGCTATTCCACTCGGTCACACCGATAGAGTCAGGCTATATATATCCGCGGCCCAAAATTTGGAAAAATTTCCGAACCCCTTCGCCCGCGCTCAGCCTGCTCTGCCTCCCTGGGTCTCCGGATCGTCCTCCTCATCGTCAGCTACCTCCCACTGCTGGTCTCCGCCGCCGTCAACGGGAATCATCTCCGCCGTTGCCGCCGTAGTAGGTCCATCGCCGCACTAGGGTATGGACTTGATTCTTATGCTATTCCCCCTCCGATTCTTAGCACATTGTTTTGCCATGTATCTTGCCACGATTGAGATCACTCCATCCAGCGAAATCACTCCGTAGTTTAGTCATGGATTGAAAATTTAGGGTTAGGTTTCCGCCGAAATCATCTCGGACCGACCGAGTTGTTGAAATCGGTTACACCGATTTGGCTAAGGCCATTGCACATGTGATTCTCGGTCTGACCGAGAATTGCAAATCGGTGTGACCGAGTTCAATACTTTGTGAAACCCTAGCAGTCTCGGTGCCACTGAACTGTGACTCGGTATGACCGAGTTCACTAGTTTAGGTTCCAAAAGCTACTTCGGTATCATCGAGTTTGCAAATCGGTAGATCCGAAATGCTTTAAGTGGAAAACTAAAACTAAGTTTTTAACTCATTATTTTGCAAAAACCTCTGTACTTTGTGATGCTTATCAAATCTACCTTATCTATAATCTATTCACAGGGTCAGCTGTCAGTGTTTGCATCATGTCAGGTCAGAGTGACAGTCAGAACAAGTCTGAGGAGCAAGTGAACATGAGTGAGGGCACTAGTCCCTCTAGCAGTTTTGATGAGGGAAGCAGAAGTACACCCAGTAACTTGCCTAAGGCAGCCACCAGGACCAGGAAGAAGAAAACCTTAGATTCTGAGGATGAGGACTATGTGGCTATTGAGGAAGAGGCCCCTCAAAGAGGAAAGTTCTAAAAAAGGAATATGGCACAGCTGCTGCAACTAAGCCAGGAATGAAGCAAAAGGTTCCTGCCAAGAGAGTTCCCATGTCAAAGGCCAGAACATCCACTCAAGAGACTTTGGGATCTGCACCCAAAGAATAGGTTGTGGTAGAAAAGAAAAGGAAGGAAAGGGTCAAGAAGACCACTGCCAGAGTGCTTGGCAGGTCTTCAATAATGAAAGATTCTGAAGAAGTGGAAGAGGAAGAGGATGCAGCACCAGCACCCAAAGCTCAAAAGCTTATGGGAGATGCTATAAGGGCGGGGGCTGCTCCATCTAAGCCTAAGACTGCTCCTAAGACTGCTGCTCCAGCTCCAAAGCCAAAACCCAAGAGGAGCACCAGGAACATCCCTGCTGAGGAGAAGAACAAGGCCCCAGTGCCTCAAGCTGCTGAAGAAGATGATGATTTTGTCGTTTTGAGGAAGTTGAATCCCAAAATTCCAGATCACAATGATGCTCACCCAGTTGCAGAGAACATGAAAATCAGGAAGGATTCAGGTTTAAGTCTATGGAGAGAGTCTGATCCATATGCCACCAGGAGAAGGACTGCTGTGGACTACAGGTTCCATACAAAGGAACAGAAGGACTTCTATGAGACTATCTTACTTGACAAGAAGCCCATAGTGTGTGACATGAGATGGGTTGATTGGAAATTCATTGAGGAAAATGAAGATCACTTCCCTGGTGTATATGACAGCTTCAAGGCATGTGGAGTCGATGAGTTTGTGGCTCAGAAGCTCACAAAGTGGAATAATGAGCTCATTATGCAGTTCTACTCCACAGCTCATTTCTACCCAGATGGAAGGATTGTCTGGATGTCTGAAGGTACTAGGTACCAGTCAACGGTTGAAGAATGGGCAAAATTGATCAATGCTCTTGAGGAGAGTGAAGATGACTTGGATATCTATGCCAAGAAGAAGAAGGATCACAACACCATGGCACATATGTACAAAGAGATCCCAGATGCTGCTCTTGAGACACACAAGTTTGGATCAGTACATTACCTTCTGTCAGGCTTGCCAACAATCAACTGGATCCTCAGGCACACTCTCTTGCCAAAGTCAGGTGATCACAAGATGATCAGAGGCCATGCAATTAACTTGCTTCACATATTTGATGTGCCTCAAAAGTTTAAGGTCATGAGCCTAATTGTGGAAACCATTAAGAGAATAGCTGCAGATCAGAAGAGAAGTTGTGGGTATGCCCCACATATCCAGGAACTAATCAACTCCAAGATGGGCACTGGCACATATCTCCTGGACAAGGAACACATGCCCATCTACCCAGACTTTGAGGACAACATTGTGGTGATGGATGAGAATGAACCATCTTCTGTGCAAGCACAAGCCAAGAGGGAGAAGGCAAGGGATGAAAAGGCTGCAAAGATGCCAACCACTGATGAGGCATCTCAGTATCTTCTGAAGAACAAGCAAGATCATCTTGGCTACTTTATTGCCTCCACTCTGAGGATTGAGAAGGGATTGGCTACCCTGACTCAAAACCAGGAGAGCTTGGAGAGGATCATGGAGCCGAAGTTCTATGACTTAGATGAGAAGGTCACTGAGATCCAGTCAGTTGTTGAGCAACTTCAGGATGAAGTGCAGGAGAAGAAGGGCAAGTCTACCACTGATGCTTTTGCTAGAGTGCCCAGAGGACAGAGATCTGCTGCAGTGCCTGTCACAGACACCAGAGCAACTTCATCTGCACCAGCTGTAGCTTCAGTGCCACCAGCTCCAGCCCCCACTCCACCAGCTCCATCTACATCAACGGATGCCTTCGCCCTTGGCATGTTATCTACACCACCACCTGAAGACCAAGCCTAAGAGTCGGTCTAGCACTATGCATTTTTTATGAACTTTTTGGTAACTTGTTGCCAAAGGGGGAGAAAATGTATAGATCATAGGCTTCGAGAGAGAGCGTTGCTTTTTATTCTCTCTTATTCTTTGGTGGTTAAACTTTGTTTATTTGTTTGTTTGCGATTCTTTATGCTTGTGTGTGATACTTGGATGATCATGTGTTCGATCATATGCTACCTTAATGCTTGTTGGATGACATTATCCTTTTATATCCCCATATATGATCATTCACTTTGCTTGGTGATGAGTGCATGTATTTCATTATTATCATTTTGAGCGCTCCACCAAGATGTATGTGACGTGGAAGAGTAACCCATGTTCCTAACTCATTGTGCATTTGCAGTCCAAAGCAAATCTTAAACTATGCACAAATTTAGGGGGAGCTCTTGCTTTTCACATGCTTCTCAAAGCGACAATGTTTTTCACTCTTATTATCATTTGTCGAAGCTTTGATCTATATGTTGTCATCAATTACCAAAAAGGGGGAGATTGAAAGTGCAACTATCCCTAGGTGGTTTTGGTAATTCCTAACAACATATAGCTCATTGAGCAAATGTTATTTCAAGATTAATATCTCAGGAAAGCTCAATGATTGGCATGGCATGGATGAGAAAAGTGGACCCCTCAAAATGCTAAGGACAAAGGATTGGCTCAAGCTCAAAGCTCAAGACTCTACATTTTCTATTTTAGTGATCCAAGATCACATTGAGTCTATAGGAAAAGCCAATACTATCAAGGAGGGATGAGATGTTGCTTAATGAGGCTCTTGCTCAAAATGCTTAGTAATATGCTCCAAAACCCTCAACTACTTTCTCACATCCACATATGACCTAAAACAAAAGTCAAACTCGGCCCCACCGATTCTTTCTATCCGGCGCCACCGAGTTCAGTTGTCATAGCCACTGCCACAAACCCTAGGCGAATCGGTCTCACCGATAGAGATCTCGGTCTCACCGAGATGGGATTATAATCTCTCTGTTTCCCTTCGTAACATTTTGGTCTTACCGAGATGAGCGATCGATCCCACCAAGATTGCAATGTAAACTCTCTGTTTTCCCATCATAATGTTTCGGTCTCACCGAAATGAGCGATCGGTCCCACCGAGTTTACCTGACCAACTCTCTAGTTAGCTTATTACCAAAATCGGTCTCACCGAGTTTGTGTAATTTGTCTCACCGAGATTACGTTATGCCCTAACCCTAACCATATCGGTCCTACCGAGTTGCATGTCGGTCCCACCGAAAACCCTAACAGTCACTAGCTTTGCTGAATCGGTCCGACCGAGTTTATCAATTTGGTCCCACCGAGATTGCCAAGTTGTATGTAACGGTTAGATTTTGTGTGGAGGCTATATATACCCCTCCACCACCTCTTCATTCATGGAGAGAGCCATTAGAACAAACCTACACTTCCAACTTACTTTTTCTGAGAGAGAACCACCTACACTTGTGTTGAGGCCAAGATATTCCATTCTTACCATATGAATCTTGATCTCTAGCCTTCCCCAAGTTGCTTTCCACTCAAATCTTCTTTCCACCAAATCCATATCCTGTGAGAGAGAGTTGAGTGTTGGGGAGACTATCATTTGAAGCACAAGAGCAAGGAGTTCATCATCAACACACCATTTGTTACTTCTTGGAGAGTGGTGTCTCCTAGATTGCTAGGTGTCACTTGGGAGCCTCCGACAAGATTGTGGAGTTGAACCAAGGAGTTGTAAGGGCAAGGAGATCGCCTACTTCGTGAAGATCTACCGCTAGTGAGGCAACTCCTTCGTCGCCGACGGCCATGCTGGGATAGACAAGGTTGCTTCTTCGTGGACCCTTCGTGGGTGGAGCCCTCCGTGGACTCGCGCAACCGTTACCCTTCGTGGGTTGAAGTCTCCATCAACGTGGATGTACGATAGCACCACCTATCGGAACCATGACAAAAACATATGTGTCTCCTATTGCGTTTGAATCCTCCAAACCCTTCCCTTTGCATTCTTGCAAGTTGCATGCTTTACTTTCCGCTGCTCATATACTCTTTGCATGCTTGCTTGAATTGTGTTAAGATTGCTTGACTTGTCCAAAGTTGCTAAAATCTGCCAAGAACTAAAATTGGGAAAAGGATAAGTTTTTATTTGGTCAAGTAGTCTAGTCACCCCCCCTCTAGACATACTTTCGATCCTACACCTTGGAACTCTTCGCCTGTGCTTGCCTCCTTAGTACCAAAGAGGAAACAAGGACACTATGCACGCTGGCGCCCGCCTGGTCTTGATCGTCAGCTTACGTCATTGGAACCTCGTGAGCCAGCCTGGTGAGGCCGCTCCTGAAGAGGTCTTGCGTCGTCCGCCTCACGAGGCTTGGCCCCTCGCGAGGGTCTAGATTGTTTGCTGGTGAAGGTAGGCCGTACAGGCCGCTGGTGGAGCCACGCTGCGGGCCGCAGGCAGGCAAGTCTGGGGACCCCCGTTCCTAGATCGCCAACACTAGGGGTGGCGCCCCTTGAGCTTGTGATGCCCACGGCCCCCTAGCGTTGATTCCTGAGCCAAAAAATCACATATATTCAAAAAAAATCTTCGTCAAATTTTATGCATTTGGACTTCGTTTGATATGATTTTCTGTGAAACACAAAACATGCAAAAAATAGGAACTTGCATTGGGCACTAGATTAATATGTTAGTCCAAGAAAATAGTATAAATTGTTTCCAAAAATATGTGGAAGTAGTAGGATAATGGCATGAAATAATTAAAAATCATGGATACTTGACACACGTATCAGCTATCAGCGTATTGCTCTTTATTTATCTTCATAATTCATTTTAGTGTTTAGTAAATCGTTACTACACGCTATGCCTTGTGCAAGAGCATTATTTTAGAATAGTGTTTGTTGCAAGAAGGTTGTTCATTTAAGATAACAATAGTTGCTCAATGATATGAATAACATAAAGGTCATACTTCCATTATGAATGGGGTGCATGTTATGAATCTTGATGATAATATTAAATATCCTTAACATTGTCGCTAAATGTCACAAGACTAAAAGAATACCACACCCTTTTGGATTGGGGAAGATCTACATCTAAATACCCCATCTCTACTAGAGTTTTGGGAAGAATAGTGCATATTTGTCTCTTTATTGTTTATGGATCTTGAGGTGTATCTCACATTGGATGAGATTAGAGTAATCATGTGATGTAAACCTTGTTCTTCTGCGTCCCTCTTCTAATCCTAAGATTTGCCTCAAATCCACCTCCATTCATGAACATCGGTGCAATCCTAGGGTTTGCCCTACATCACTACGCCACTCTTTTGTTGGTGCAATGAAGTAGGTACGTTCATTCCAAATATGCGGTTCTTTAGCCAAATTTAAAATAACCATTCATGGCAATAGTAGATTTTCTTTTCTTTTATATTTTGTAGATGAGTTTGCTAGGGACTAGAGAAATAATATTCCGATACAAATGTGGTATGGTGAAAGACAAGTAATAATATACAAGTGTTCTACAAAATTAGAAAATTTTCCCAGTAATTTTTTTCATTATATACTTGCACGCGGAGTTGAGTCTTCCACCCCTCATAGCGCCGCCAACACCCAGTCGACGGCGTGGCCGTGCCCCTCCCTCCAGGCAGCGGCGTCCACCGGCTACAAGTCCCATGGAGTCCCCCCGGAGCCGCGACCTTGTGGAACGGTTGCTGTTGTCTGAGGCGGGATCTCCCCTTGGGGATCCATTGCCGTCCTATGCGGATGTGGTCCGTGTTCCACCACCAACCCCTCCGCCTTCAACAACGAAGCTACTCGCTGCCCTGGGGAGAGGGGGCACACCGAGGACAGGCATTCAAGGTCGCGCCTGTAGTCCATTGTTGTAATGGGGGCCACTGGCTTGACTACTTCGGCAGCACGCGTGGCTGACGCGGCGCGGTGCACCTCTGCCGGAGTTTCGCAAGAATGGCAAGTGGTCCAAAACAAGCAGAGAAAGGAGCCTACACGCGGGCATAGGGAGAGACGCCCAACCACCTCGGGGTGCCATTAATTATGCGGCCAGCTATAAGGAGGACCTTAAGAATCGGTGTTTTCGCTACCTCGGCTCTCACCACCGGATAGGGAGTTGCGCAACAAGGTTCGATGCCTCGTGCTTGGCCACACCACCCACTCATGCCCTTCACGCCACCTATCTCGTGTTCCCCTCTCCACCCTCGACAATCCACCCCGTCGGCATCCTCACCAGCCCCACATATCCCACCCCCGCCGCCGCAGCCGTCTCGCCCAATCCACTCCAGGCTTGTGTTCCTGTTGGATCACCCCAACAACTTGAGAGCCCCGACGCAATCCCGACTCACGTTCCCTTCCCTCCACCCGGAGAAGCCGGCGACCACTCCACCACAGCATGACCCCAGCATGTAGACCTTGGCATTGCAGTTTGCCAACGGCCCAGCGCGGGGCATCGGTCAGATGCGGAAGACTAGGTGTCTCATCGAAGAGTCGCAGGAGGCGATCGACAAGGAGGCGCGCATGCACGAGTCCGCGCTCGTCATCACAGTGGCTGTAACCAGGCAGGCATTGGTGCCAGCACACATCTCCGAGGCCATCTTAGCAGACTTCCCTGGCATGCCTCAGGGTGGCTTCCAGGTCTCCCTCATGCGTTCGGGCTCCTTCTTCGTCCAGTTCACGCACCGCCATTGGTTCGACCTGGTGCGAGAGGCCGACGCCATCCACTACCACGGCACGCCGCTCCTGGTGAGGTGGTGGAACAAATTGACATTTGTAACCTCTGTGCAATGTTGATACAGCGTCTGCCTGTTCATCCAAGGCATCCCGCCCCAAGAATTCTCACTGCAGACGACTCAAGATCTGTTGCATGAATGCCAAATCTACCAGGTGGTGATCGAGTCCTTTGAAAATTTGGATATCTCCTACTTTGTTGTCTGGGCTTGGGTTGATGATCACGACGAGGTGCCGACGGAGACGGTCCTGACGGTGCACCCGCGTGCCATCTGCCCCGACCCGCTGGCTCATGCCTCCCTGCCGCCGGGCCTTGGCCTTGAGGGCCATGAATCTAAGGCATGCGCCTGCACCGAGCATCTTCCACGTGTGCATTGATACCCACCAGTGCTGATCCACCTCGACACGGTGACCTTCTACCCGCCACGGCCTACCAACATGGTGATCCGTGGTGGCGGGGCAGGGGACGAAGAAGTCGCGCCACCGCCGGAGGAAATGCCACACCCATGGCAAGATGGGATAGCAGACGACATCACTAGGACAAGGACTGGCGTCGGGCTGACGCTCGCCGAGTGCAAGGCACGGCAGGGGAGCGGCCGCCCTTGCTCCGGCCGATACCACCACGTCCCCAGCGTTCTACAGCCGGAGGAAATCTACACAGAGGCGGCGGTGGCAGACCCGGCCGATCGCCACGCACGTGCTCGACAGGAGAGCACTTACGGCGTTCCCACTGCCAACGTGCATGTGCATGGCACCTTGTAGGTGGCCCCACCGGAAGCTAAGGGCGCGGTGACCGCTGCCCCCTCTGGACCGGTAACAGGAGATCAAAGCACGCTGACGGTCACTACGTCTGCCCCGTTGGTTGACGTGCATCCTGCTGCGGGCTGCACGCCTCTGGCCAGACTAGTTGGGGACGCAACTCCCCATCCATTGGTGCACGACAAGGTTGTTCCCCCTGTCCGCCCGACATCCGAGGGAGAGGTTGTCATCATGGTGCTACAGGAAGGGCCCTCCCCCCCCCCAATGATGACTGCAATCTGTGGAGTTGCTGCAAATCAAGATCCTGGGCCATCGGCTGCCAACAATTTGGCTGTGGGCCGCTCGCTCTCGGAGGAGTTGACCTCCTTGGACCTGGGCCCACCCCTCAGGCATGGCACTCCTACTGCATCGCAGCTAGCGCCTACCGTGGATGGCCACATGGAGACCTAGACTGTCCTCTGCTCCAAGCCGACCACTTCCTCCATGCCTATCGCTGGTGCTTCCCCCGCCCTTTGTAATGGGCCTACAAATGGCATGGGCCAGATGGGTCCAGGGGACAGCCGAGTGCTTGGCCCATGTTTCATTCCCACGAGCTATGGCTGCCCATCTCTGCTTCGGAAAGAGTGGGGGGACGATGCGTTGATCACGTAGATAGGTGACACAGACCCGTTCTCAACTCCTGGGGTCTGCATCGTAGAGGATGCCATCCAAGATTTCATAAGCCGTGTGACACAGGCTCCTCCACAACCTTTGTTGGCAAATCCAAGACCACCAACTCGTCGGCCGCGTAAGGCGGCCCGTCCACCGGCGACGGCCACAAGGAGGAGGAGCCGCCTTCAAGGCAAGAAGCTATTGTTCGCTTAAGGAAGCACGGCGATGAAACAGGCCAGGCTCCTCGTGATGTCCAAGAGAGGCTTGGAAATCCTAGAGCAAGATGAAGTAAAAGAAAGCAGGATTGAGCGCTATGCCAAGGCCTTTGACGAGCCGCTGTCATCGCAGCAAATCAAGGCACTTTAGAACCTTGCAAGGACAGGCAAGCAACGTGTGAGGTTGGTGCCAAGCCCTGCATAACGGTCTGACATCTCTGTAGAACTAGTGTTTTTTATGGATTGCAACATCCTTGTTTGGAATGTGCGCGGGCTAAACAACCTGGCACGGCGTGGAGTGGTTAGGTCTGTCATCAGGTCACACAATGTGGCGATGGCTTGTATCCAGGAGAGCAAATTAGAGTTTGTGGATTTAGGGGTAGTGCATCAATGTTGTGGTCAAGATTTCAATAAATTTACCTTTGCACCGGCTGTTGGAACAAGGGGAGGCATCATTCAGGCGTGGAAGGGTGACAAGTTCGATCTACTTCACATCAACATCAATGCAAATTTCATTGCTGCACATGGACGGACAAGCTCTGGATCCCCTTTCGGGATGCTCACGGTGTATGGACCATAGGACTTCAGTGACAAACTCCAATTCTTGGCAAACATGAAGACGGCTTATCAACAGTTTTCGCAAGATACCACGGTTTTCTTAGGCAGAGACTTCAACCTGATTATGCAAGCATCTGATAAAAGCAACAACAACATCAGCCAAATAGGCATAACAGCGTTTAGAGGATTAATCAATGATCTGCAACTCAAAGACCTGTACTTGCAAGGCCGACGATTGTTGGTGTCAAAACCGGCGGATCTCAGGTAGGGGGTCCCGAACTGTGCGTCTAGGGTCGATGGTAACAGGAGACAGGGGACACGATGTTTACCTAGATTCGGGCCCTCTCTATGGAGGTAATACCCTACTTCCTTCTTGATTGATCTTGATGAATATGAATATTACAAGAGTTGATCTACCTCGAGATCGTAATGGCTAAAACCCTAGAAGTCTAGCCTATATGATTATGATTGTCTCTATGGACTAAACCCTACGTTTTATATAGACACTAGAGGGTACTAGGGTTATATAAAGTCGGTTACAGAGAAAGGAATCTTCGTATCCGAACACCAAACTTGCCATCCACGCCAAGGAGAGTCCCATCCAGACACGGGTGAGAGTCTTCGGTCTTGTATCTTCATGGCCCATCAGTCCGGCCCATGTCTAACAGGCAGGATGCCCGGGGACCCCTTAGTCCAAGACTCCCTCAGTAGCCCCTGAACCAGGCTTCAATGACGACGTGTCCGGCACGCAGATTGTCTTTGGCATTGCAAGGCGGGTTCCTCCTCCGAATACTCCAACACAGACTTCGAACACAACGAATGTGTCCGGATCTGCAAAACCAGTACCACACACCACTGCAGAGAGTATAATATTTCACGAGTCCAATCTGCTGACAACTTTTTGGTAATGTGATATCACGTTCTTGCCCGGTTATTATTTCGAACCGTTTTTTGGCCTGCCGCTCCATATTTCGAGATGCGGTTTTATTGGCACGTCTCGTCAAAGCAGAGATCGGGTCCCCTTATTGACGGATTCTCATCAATACGAGTATGGGTAATCCAACCGTGCCGCCTGCACGGTCCCTGGGAAATAGGCGAGTTTTATGGCGAGTGGGGAGGCGCTTGATATTCACTGCCTTTATAAGGAGATAAGGATTCACCTCTTTCACCCACGCCTTCTCTCTTTCCGCCTACCCACTCTCGAGCTCCAACGCCCAAGTTCTCATCTTTTCTGCCTCAAGAAAGCACTCCGACCATGTCTGGAGCGCAGGGTAAGTGGATGGACTCCACCGTCAGGGACAAGGACATCACCCGGCTTCAGGAGGCTGGATATTTGGCCAAGGAGGTCACCCATGGGCTTCCGACCGAGGGACAGATTGTCCCTACCCCGAAGCCCCATGAGAGGGTAGTTTTCATCCCCCACTTCGTCCGCGGGCTGGGATTTCCACTCCACCCCTTCGATTGTGAGCTCATGTTCTACTATGGGCTAGATTTCCATGATCTGGCCCCAAATTCCTTCCTCACTATCTCGGCATTCATCGTCGTGTGTGAGGCTTTCCTCCGCATCCCACCCCACTTCCGATTGTGGCTGAAGAGCTTCAATGTGAAACCGAAGGTGGTGGGCGGCCAACACGCAGAGTGCGGAGGCGCCATGGTGAGCAAAATGTCCAACATCTCGTGGCCCAAAGGCACCTTCATGGAGACCATCAAGGGGTGGCAGAAGTTGTGGTTCTATGTCACAGAGCCCCGCGACACTACCTGGTCTGCAGCTCCCGAATTCAAATCCGGGGCCCCAATGCGGCTTACCTCCTTGTCGGTGTCAAAACCGGCGAATCTCTGGTAGGGGGTCCCGAACTGTGCGTCTAAGGTCGATGGTAATAGGAGACAGGGGACATGATGTTTTACCCAGGTTCGGGCCCTCTCTATGGAGGTAATACCCTACGTCCTACGTGATTGATCTTGATGAATATGAGTATTACAAGAGTTGATCTACCACGAGATCGTAATGGCTAAACCCTAGAGGTCTAGCTTGTATGGTTATGATAATGAGTATCCTCTGGACTAAGTCCTCCAGTTTATATAGACACCGGGAGGATCTAGGGTTACACAAGGTCGGTTATAAAGAAAGGAATCTACATATTCGGTCGCCAAGCTTACGTTCCACGCCAAAGAGAGTCCTATCCGGACACGGGTGCAGTCTTCGGTCTTCGTATCTTCATAGCCCATCAGTCCGACCCATGGCTAATCAGGCCGGATGCTCGAGGACCCCTTAGTCCAGGACTCTCTCAGTAGCCCCTGAACCTGGCTTCAGTGACAAGGTATCCGGCGCGTAGATCTTCCTTCGGCATGCAGGTTCCTCCTTCTGAACTCCAAGGTAGTCTTCGGATGTATTGAACGTGTCCGGACCTGTAACACACACCACACACAACCATAGAGAGAATATAATATTCCACGAGTCCAATCTACTGACAACTTTTTACAACATGACATCACGTCTGCCCGGTAACTATATCGAACCGTTTTGTCTGCCATCCCGCATTTTGAGATGCGGTTTCCATTGGCACGTCTTGTCAAAGCAGAGATCATGTCCCCGTTTTGCGGGATTCTCATTAACACGAGCGTGGGTAACCCAACCGTTCTGTTGGAAAGATCCCTTAGGAATAGGCAGGCTTTCAGGCTCAAGATGAGGCGTTTAATTCCTGCTGCCTTTATAAAGGAACCAAGGGCCGTCCTTTTTGACGCCAAACTTCTCCTCAGCCTCTCCAACCTCGAGTTCTAGCACCCAAGGTTTCTACTTCGTTGCTCCGAGCTTCCCCATTATGTCCGGACCCAGCCCCCAAGGCCGATGGGTGGCTTCCTCTGTTATAGAGGAGGACATTGTGAAGCTTCGAGCGGCCAGGTACCTGACCGTGGAAATCCACCACAGGCTTCCTGCTCAAGGGAAGGTTATCCCGACCCCCAGATCTGGCGAGAGACCGTATTCATCTCACACTTCCTTCGAGGGCTAGGGCTCGCTCTTGATCCCTTCGTCTGGGGGCTAATGTTCTGTTATGGACTAGATTTTCACGATCTAGCCCCAGAGTCTTTCCTCCATGTCTCGGCGTTCATCATTACGTGCGAGGCCTTCCTTTGAATCCCCCCACACTTCGGCTTATGGCTCAAGACCTTCAGTGTGAAACCAAAGGTAGTCGACGGGGAACAGGTGGAGTGCAGCGGTGCTGTAGTCACCCAGCTCACCAACACTCCTTGGCCAAAAGGCTCTTTTACCGAAACTTCCAATCAATGGCAGCGAGAGTGGTTTTACTTTTACGTTACGGAGCCCCATAGCACCAAGTGGGTAGCTGCACCCATGTTTTGCCCTGGCCCACCGTTATAGCTTGCATCATGGGCCAACAAGGGGCTGGATTGGGGATTAGTTGATGAAGTGTGGACTCTACAAAGCCGCATCCGAACCCTCCTCGAGAGGGACATCGATCTTGTCAGCGTGATTCAAGTAATGCTGATTCGCCGAATCCTACCATGCCAACGTAGGCCTCTCCATATGTGGGAGTTCAATCTAGAAGGACCACGAATCCTCCAACACTTCTTCGACATTACGCACAAAGGGATGTGGAAGTTGTTTTTCAGAAAATGAAAACATTGGTCGGATACTACTGAGGACACAGGCCTCGACTGTAACCGTCCGGATACCCCGGTAAGCACTTGACTTCTAAACACCCTTTTTTTAAGTATGCCGTAAAACATTACTAAGCAAACTATCTCCTTCCAGGGCTGGATAAACAAAGCGAAGCTGATTAGGTGTCCGGCCCCCCTTCCCGGAGGTTCAGCGGATCCTATATTAACAATGATAAAAACAAAGCATTTTTCCAGATCCACTTACGAAGGGATGGCGAGTTCAATTATCAGAAACCATAGGGACTTTTTTGCAAAAACACCGCGACGGTGAGTAAGCGGGCAGAAGAAATAGCTGTTTTATTATTAGGGAAAGATGCTAGCCCCGGCACCGTACCAGATGCCTGTGAAGGAGGGCAAGGCAGAGAGGACCAAAGATGGCCCCCATCTCGAAGGTGTGCCAGACAAGATTCCATCGTCCGAAGACAAAAATGACGGGGAAGTCAACGTCTCTTCCCCCCATGGGAAGAAAAGGGATGCCTCCAAAGATTGGGAGGAAAAGGCACCTAAACGAGGCAAGATGCCTTCGTCGAGTGGCTCGGGCTTGGAGGACAACATCATCACACAGTCCCATGACGAGGACAAGCCTCAGGCCAAATTGTAAGTGAACAAGGGTGTTTTAAACACGTGCCGCCCCTTTCTTGTAACGTCTAGAATATATGTTTTTTTTGCAGTTCGGCACGCAGTCTTCTTCAACAATCCTCTTCCTCAGGGGATCTTCTCCCGGAGATGATGGAAAGCGAGACGCCTCCACCAATCTCCTTGCCCAACAGGGCGGACGACTTCGAGGTGTCGTCGCGGAGGGTCTCTCCCGATCAACAAGTGGTGTGAGGGATGATGAAGACACAACCCGAAGGTGATACTTCGGTGGCCCAGGGTCCGGGGACCAACAATAAAGGCCCCGAACATTCCGGTCTACAGCCGGATACGAATAAACGGATCCCTTCAAAGGGAGGTCGTACTCCTACAGCAGCCTCCGGAGACCCAGAGGCGCCGGATATATTGACGAACAAGCCGCGACAAGCGTCCGTCTCAGACGACCATCGTACCTTGATGGGTACGGTGGTTGAGAAGGTCCTGGCCGTGAAAAGCGGATTGAATGAGGCCTTCGTGGGCCTGCTAAGAGGCTTCGAGGTTTGTACCATAATATGTTCGATTGTGTTTTATTCAAGAATACACATGTGTATAGATAGTAGCCCCTGAGACTCTGATTGGCTTCCCGAGGGAGGCAATCAGAGGATCAAAAGATATGCCCAGGAAGTAATATGATTAATTGGAACACAGGCTGTGACCTCCCCGAAAACTGTCCGAACTGCAGAGATTGCGGATTTGCAACACAAGATTGATGAGGCAGATACTGATATCGCGCTTATCAACAGGTGTCTTGATGAGTCGCAAGGTACGTGTTCGGAGCAATCCTTACATATACGTGTTTTTAATATAAGCGTGACGCTGAAAGTTGCATACTGGAATATGCATGGCTGCAGATGGTGCTGCCGCCATTGAGATTCTTCGAGCAGAGCTGGCCCGGGCCAAGGAGCGGGCCTGGTTTAGTATTGCGGCTGACGGAAAGGCATCCACCGAGTTAAAGGCCGAACAAGCTGCTCGGCACCACGACGAGGAGAAAATATCCTCGATGGCGCTCGAACTGAAAAATGCTACCAGCCGCTGTGAATTCCTAGAGAAGGAGAATAAAGCCAAGGCAACTAAGCTTGACAAGGCCTTGCAGAGGCGAAAGAAGCGCGGTCCGAATCTAGAGCGGCCTGTGAGGAGATCCGGCAAGCTGGGGAGATTACGGCTGGCAAGCCATTTTTATTATAGTCTAAGTTCGGCGATCCGAATTATGCTTAGGTTAACCAAGTGTGGAGTTCTCCAGACGTGTTTTTGGACCTGCCGAAGAGTTCATCTGATGCGGCATAGTTTTACCAAGTGCAAGAAGGATATGCAACGGAGAAGCTTTTCTGGTCACAGTTCGGCGCATCAAAACGCCCTCTGCTGCTGAATGAACAGATGTCCCAATGGGCCGAGCTTCACAGGATGTCTGGCGCTGCCATCAAGAACGTCATACTTCAGCTGTGGCCGACTGAGCCGATTCCAAATAGCTATTTCGGCTTGGTGTAGCGGCTTGCTGATGCGGTGCCACGTATCGACGCCGTAAAGCAGTCAGCGTGCATTAAAGGTGCATGGATGGCCTTTGCCTGAGTCAAGACATACTGGGGGAAGATGTAGGCCGTCGATGTAGCAGCGCAGGGTCCACCCAAGGGCAAGGACCATCATGCACCAGAGCATTACTTTGAGGACGTCTTAGAGGTTGCTCGCTTGATAGAGGGTCAATGTTTGAAAGGCATAATATTCGAGTGAACTCTTTACAAATTGTAAAAGACAATTGTTATAATCAGTTTATATTTTGATTTTGCCTAAAGGCTTTTGTTCCTCCTGGGCGGCCGTTTGTATATGAACTGAAAGTTTTCCAATCGTCGACTTCAGCCCCCTCGTAGGAAGTACGGGGGTGTTCGAAAAAGCATCTGATCACTCTTGACCCAACGTCTTGGTCTGTGAAGGAGGTGTCAATGCGGCGAACCAGGCAACCAGACTATAGGGCGTTAACACTTTCACTTAGCCATAGGAGTTTTATGGTGGGTCTACGACATAGCTCCTGGTATGTATGCGGCTTATTCATACGATGCGTTTACATATTTGACCGGAAAGATGTCCTTCGTGTGACACAGAGGGAATCGCGAAAGATTCCAGTAAGTCATCGAGTGGTTGACCAGCTCTCGCCGCATCATGATAGTCATTTTTCGGCTTTCTCTACTGAGGTGCTTAACCAAGTGAACCGGAAGCACAATCACAGTAGTTCTCCCTTTACTACCCTAGCCGATAGAGCAGAACGTAGGATAGCAAGCACAGGAGTCGGGCAACCCAACTATTGACCCAAGACATGATTCGGAGCTGATGCATATAAGGCCAAACTCGCGACGCTGAAGTATGCTATAGAGATGTTCGGACTTTGTCGGCAACTCGTTTGTTCCCATACCGAGCCCCTGGCAAGTTATGTCGAGGTGTACGTTTGAGACAACCGTAGGGGCAAAACTCGGTCCTTTTAGAAAAGAATGGATTATTTTTACTGGGATCTGAGTGATGTACCAATCGTGTATATAGATAACAAAGCCGCAACCCCGGCTATTTGATATGCCAGGGGTCAAAGGCGGAGGGGAAAGGCACTTTACAGGCTCGAAATAGAGAGTGCGGTCTACAAAAAGTTATTTGGACCTCCTGTCGCACGTCTGTGCCGCCTGTCCTCGGTGAAGGGACTCCTTGACGGAAATAGCCCTTGGGTGAGTGTATGAACCCAAACTTCGATAGAGTCTGAGGCCAGCCATTGAGCCACCTGTGGAGGGAAACAAGAAAAAGGAAGAAGGAAAAAAAGTTAGAAAAAAGAGAAGGTTATGGGAGTACTTTAAGGTCCGTCCGTATTGTGCTTTCGCCGGTGCCCAGGGTATTTTAAGTCCGTAGTTATGTATGCGCGGTACAGATTGTCCGGGTATATGCGGCGGACAGCGGAAGCCGAACTGCTAGTCCCCCATTGTGTAGTTCGGCAAAGATAGCCGTAGTGTGATCCTCTGCACGGAGAGAGCGCTCCATGCGTTCCCCTTTAGGGACTTGTGTCATGTGTACCATGTTCACTGTCTTTACTTCGGGGGGAAACTGCTTCTGACCCTCGATGTTTGGTTGGCGAGTTTCGTCGTCGTCCTCATCGCTGGGCGGCTTCTTCCCCTTGTATTCGACGTTTAACTTGCCGACCTGTTTGACGAGCCAATAACTTATGTTGGCATGGTTAGCTGGTTTATTGGGGTGGCGATGAATCTGGCAGGCCTATCCAATATCTTATCCAAATTGGATAGTCCATCTTTGCTTGCCTTGAATGGCTTCTTCTGTTGACCGAGTTTGGGGCCGCTATATCCGGCGTTGACCGTTGTGTCGTGCGCTCCCCCATTACTATTGCCACGTTTGTGCTTATTGCGTCGTGGTTTCCCGTTGCCGTCTCGAACTTCGGAAGTGCCCGGGTCGCTGGCGCTGTTTCTTCTACGAGCGAGCCAGTTGTCTTCTCCTGCGCAAAAATGGGTCATCAGAGTGGTAAGGGTTGACATGGATTTTGGTTTTTCCTGGCCGAGGTGGCGGGCGAGCCACTCGTCCCGGACACTGTGTTTAAAGGCCGCTAGGGCTCCCTGCTACCTCTTGAGCACTGCATTGGTTTTCCCTTGAAGAGGAAAGGGTGATGCAGTAGAGCAGCGTAAGTATTTCCCTTAGTTTTTCAGAACCAAGGTATCAATCCAGTAGGAGGCCACGCACGAGTCCCTCGCACCTACACAAACAAATAAACTCCTCGCAACCAACGCGATAAAGGGGTTGTCAATCCCTTCACGGTCACCTACAAGAGTGAGATCTGATAGATATGATAAGATAATATTTTTGGTATTTTTATGATAAAGAGAAATAAAGATGCAAGTAAAATAAATGGCAAAGGAAATGACTAAGTATTGGAAGATTAATATGATGGAAAATAGACCCGGGGGCCATAGGTTTCACTAGAGGCTTCTCTCGAGAGCATAAGTATTACGGTGGGTGAACAAATTACTGTTGAGCAATTAACAGAATTGAGCATAGTTATGAGAATATCTAGGTATGATCATCTATATAGGCATCACATCCGAGACAAGTAGACCGACTCCTGCCTGCATCTACTACTATTACTCCACACATCGACCGCTATCCAGCATGCATCTAGAGTATTAAGTTCAAGAGAACAGAGTAACACTTTAAGCAAGATGACATGATGTAGAGGGATAAACTCATGCAATATGATATAAACCCATCTTGTTATCCTCGATGGCAACAATACAATAGGTGCCTTGTTGTCCCTATTGTCACTGGGAAAGGACACCGCAAGATTGAACCCAAAGCTAAGCACTTCTCCCATTGCAAGAAAGATCAATCTAGTAGGCCAAACCAAACTGATAATTCGAAGAGACTTGCAAAGTTAACCAATCATACATAAAAGAATTCAGAGAACATTCAAATATTGTTCATAGATAAACTTGATCATAAACCCACAATTCATCTGTCTCAACAAACACACCGCCAAAGAAGATTGCATCGAATAGATCTCCACAAGAGAGGGGGAGAACTTTTTATTGAGATCCAAAAAGAGAGAAGAATCCATTTAGATAACAACTATGGACCCGTAGGTCTAAAGTAAACTACTCACACTTCATCGAAGAGGCTATGGTGTTGATGTAGAAGCCCTCCGTGATCGATACCCCCTCTGGCGGAGCTTCAGAAAAGGCCCCAAGATGGGATCTCATGGATACAGAAAGTTACGGCGGTGGAATTAGGGTTTTGGCTCCGTATCTGGTAGTTTGGGGGTATGTAGGTATATATAGGAGGAAGGAGTACGTCGGTGGAGCAACATGGGCCCCACGAGGGTGGAGGGCGCGTCTGGGGGGGTAGGCGCCCCCCTACCTCGTGCCTTCCTGGTTGATTGCTTGACGTAGGGTCCAAGTCCTCTGGATCATGTTCGTTCCAAAAATCACGTTCCCGAAGGTTTCATTCCGTTTGGACTCCGTTTGATATTCTTTTTCTGCGAAACCCTAAAATAGGCAAAAAAAACAGCAATTCTGGGCTGGGCCTCCGGTTAATAGGTTAGTCCCAAAAATAATATAAAAGTGTATAATAAAGCCCAATAATGTCCAAAACAGGATATAATATAGCATGGAATAATCAAAAATTATACATACGTTGGAGACGTATCAAGCATCCCCAAGCTTAATTCCTGCTCGTCCTCGAGTAGGTAAATGATGAAAACAGAATTTTTGGTGTGGAATGATACTTGGCGTAATTTCAATGTAATTCTCTTAATTGTGGTATGAATATTCAGATCCAAAAGATTCAAGACAAAAGTTTAATCTTGACATAGAAATAATAATACTTCAAGCAACTAAGCAATTATGTCTCTTCAAAATAACATGGCCAAAGAAAGTTATCCCTACAAAATCATATAGTCTGGCTATGCTCCATCTTCACCACACAAAGTATTCAAATCATGCACAACCCCGATGACAAGCCAAGCAATTGTTTCATACTTTTGGTGTTCTCAAACTTTTTCAATATTCACGCAATACATGAGCGTGAGCCATGGACATAGCACTATAGGTGGAATAGAATGGTGGTTGTGGAGAAGACAAAAAGGGAGAAGATAGTCTCACATCAACTAGGAGTATCAACAGGCTATGGAGATGCCCATCAATAGATATCAATGTGAGTGAGTAGGGATTGCCATGCAACGGATGCACTAGAGCTATAAGTATATGAAAGCTCAACAAAAAAAAACTAAGTGGGTGTGCATCCAACTTGCTTGCTCACGGAGACCTAGGGCATTTGAGGAGGCCCATCATTGGAATATACAAGCCAAGTTCTATAATGAAAAATTCCCACTAGTATATGAAAGTGATAACATAGGAGACTCTCTATCATGAAGATCATGGTGCTACTTTGAAGCACAAGTGTGGAAAAAGGATAGTAGTATTGCCCCTTTTTATTTATTCTTTTTTGGCCTTCCTTTTTTGGCCTTCCTCTTTTTTTTGGGACAGTACTCTATGAATGATGATCGTCACACTTCTATTTATTTACAACTCAATGATTACAACTCGATACTAGAACAAAGTATGACTCTATATGAATGCCTCCAGCAGTGTACTGGGATAGCAATGATGCATGAGTGACTTATATGAAAGAATTATGAACGGTGGCTTTGCCACAACTAAAATTTCAACTACATGATCATGCGAAGCAATATGACAATGATGGAGCATGTCATAGCAAACGGAACGGTGGAAAGTTGCATGGCAATATATCTCGGGATGGCTATGGAAATGCCATGATAGGTAGGTATGGTGGATGTTTTTAGGAAGGTATATGGTGGGTATATGATACCGGCGAAAGGTGTGCGGTATTAGAGAGGCTAGCAATGGTGGAAGGGTGAGAGTGCGTATAATCCATGGACTCAACATTAGTCATAAAGAACTCACATACTTATTGAAAAAATCTATTAGTTATCGAAGCAAAGTACTACGTGCATGCTCCTAGGAGGATGGATTGGTAGGAAAAGACCATCGCTCGTCCCCGACCGCCACTCATAAGGAGGACAATCAATAAATACATCATGCTCCGACTTCTTAACATAACGGTTCACCATACGTGCATGCTACGGGAATCACAAACTTCAACACAAGCATTTCTCAAATTCACAACTACTCAACTAGTATGACTCTAATATCACCATCTCCATATCTCAAAACAATTATCAAGTTTCAAACTTCTCATAGTATTCAACACACTCATAAGAAAATTTTATTATTAATCTTGAATGCCTAACATAATTAAAGCAAATTACCATGCTGTTTTGTAGGACTCTCAACATAATCTAAGTGAAGCATGAGAAAACAAAAGTTTCTATAAAACAAATCCACCATCGTGCTCTAAAAGATATAAGTGAAGCACTAGAGCAAAAACTATATAACTCAAAAGATATAAGTGAAGCACATAGAGTATTCTAACAACTTCCGAATCATGAGTGTCTCTATCAAAAAGGTGTGTGCAGAAATGATGATTGTGGAAAACTAACAAATAAAGACTCAAATAATACAAGACGCTCCAAGCAAAACACATATCATGTGGTAAATAAAAATATAGCTCCAAGTAAAGTTACCGATAGAAGTAGACGAAAGAGGGGATGCCTTCCGGGGCATCCCCAAGCTTTGGCTTTTAGGTGTACTTTGATTATATTGGGGGTGCCATGGGCATCCCCAATCTTAGTCTCTTGCCACTCCTTGTTCCATAATCCATCAAATCTTTACTCAAAACTTGAAAACTTCACAACACAAAACTTAAAGTAGAAAATCTCGTGAGCTCCGTTGGCGAAAGAAAACAAAACACCACTTCAAGGTACTGAAATGAACTCATTCTTTATTTATATTGGTGTTAAACCTACTGTATTCCAACTTCTCTATGGTTTATAAACTATTTTACTAGCCATAGATTCATCAAAATAAGCAAACAACACACGAAAAACAGAATCTGTCAAAAACAGAACAGTCTGTAGTAATCTGTAGCTAACGCAAGATCTGGAACCCCAAAAATTCTAAAATAAATTTCTGGACGTTAGTAATTTATCTATTAACCATCTGAAAAAATAATTAACTAAATATCACTTTCCAAATAAAAATGGCAGCAGTTCTCGTGAGCACTAAAGTTTCTGTTTTTTACAGCAAGATTAAAAAGACTTTCCCCAAGTCTTCCCAACGGTTCTACTTGGCACAAACACTGATTAAACACAAAAAACACAACCAAAACAGAGGCTAGATAAATTATCTATTACTAAACAGGAGCAAAAAGCAAGGAATAAAAATAAAATTGGGTTGCCTCCCAACAAGCGCTATCGTTTAACGCCCCTAGCTAGGCATAAAAGCGAAGATAGATCTAGGTATTGCCATCTTTGGAAGGTAATCCATAAGTGGCTCTCATAATAGATTCATAAGGTAATTTAATTTTCTTTCTAGGGAAGTTTTCCATGCCTTTCCTTAGCGGAAATTGGAATCTAATATTCCCTTTCTTCATATCAATAATTGCACCAATCGTTCTAAGGAAAGGTCTACCAAGAATAATAGGACATGAAGGATTGCAATCTATGTCAAGAACAATAAAATCCACGGGAACATAATTCCTATTTGCAACAATAAGAACATCATTAATTCTTCCCATAGGTTTCTTAATAGTGGAATCCGCAAGGTGCAAGTTTAAAGAGCAATCATCAAAATCACGGAAACCTAGCAAATCACACAAAGTCTTTGGAATCGTGGAAACACTAGCACCCAAATCACACAAAGCATAGCATTCATGATCTTTAATATTAATTTTAATAGTAGGTTCCCACTCATCATAAAGTTTTCTAGCGATAGAAACTTCCAACTCAAGTTTTTCTTCATAAGATTGCATCAAAGCATCAACAATATGTTTGGTAAAGGCTTTATTTTGACTATAAGCATGAGGAGAATTTAGCATAGATTGCAACAAGGAAATACAATCTATCAAAGAGCAATTATAGTAATTAAATTCCTTGAAATCCAAAATAGTGGGTTCATTAATATTTAAAGTGTTGACTTCTACAATCCCACTTTTAACAAATTTAGCATCAAGATCTAAAGACTCCGAATTTTTGGAACGCCTTCTAGGTAAAGGTGGATCATATTCAGTCCCATAATTATCAAGATTCATATTACAAAACAAAGATTTAATAGGGGACACATCAATAACTTTCAGATCTTCATCTTTATTATCATGAAAACTAGAAGAACACGCTTTTATAAAGCAATCTTTCTTAGCACGCATCCTAGCGGTTCTTTCTTTGCACTCATCAATGGAAATTCTCATGGCTTTGAGAGACTCATTGATATCATGCTTAGGAGGAATAGATCTAAGTTTCAAAGAATCAACATCAAGAGAAATTCTATCAACGTTCCTATCCAACTCATCAATCTTAAGCAATTTTTCTTCAATCAAAGCATTGAAATTCTTTTGCGAGGTAATAAATTCTTTAATATTAGATTCAAAATCAGAGGGTATCTTATTAAAATTTCCATAAGAATTGTTGTAGGAATTACCATAATCATTAGAGGAATTACTAGGATACGGCCTAGGATTAAAGTTTCCTCTATACGCGTTGTTACCAAAATTATTCCTACCAACAAAATTCACATCCAAAGATTAATTATTATTCTCAATCAAAGTAGACAAAGGCATATCATTAGGATCAGAAGAAACACTTTTATTAGCAAATAATTTCATAAGTTCATCCATCTTACTACTCAAAACATTAATTTCTTCTATCGCATGCACTTTCTTATTAGTAGATCTTTCAGTGTGCCATTGAGAATAATTAACCATAATATTATCTAGGAGTTTAGTAGCTTCTCCTAAAGTGATTTCCATAAAAGTGCCTCCTGCGGCCGTTTCTAAAAGATTTCTAGAAGCAAAATTCAATCCAGCATAAAAAAATTGTATAATCATCCACAAATTCAAACCATGTGTAGGGCAATTGCGTATCATTAATTTCATCCTCTCCCAAGCTTGTGCAACATGTTCATGATCAAGTTTCTTAAAATTCATAATATCGTTTCTAAGAGAGATGATCTTAGCGGGAGGAAAATACTTAGAGATAAAAGCATCTTTGCACTTATTCCACGAATCAATACTATTTTTAGGCAAAGAAGAAAAGCAAGCTTTAGCACGATCTCTAAGAGAAAAAGGAAATAGCTTCAATTTAACAATATCATTGTCCACATATTTATTATTTTGCATATCACACAAATCAACGAAGTTGTTTAGATGGGTAGCGGCATATTCACTAGGAAGGCCGGAAAACGGATCTTTCATGACAAGAATCAGCAAAGCAGCATTAATTTCACAGGATTCAGCATCGGTAAGAAGAGCAATCGGAGTGCTAATAAAATCATTGTTGTTGGTATTGGTAAAGTCACACAATTTGGTATTATCTTGAGCCATCGTGACAAGCAAGCAATCCGACACACAAGCAAACAAGAAATGAGCAAAAAGAGGTGAATAGAGAAAGAGAGGGAGGATGGAGAGAGAGAGGGCGACTAAAACGGCAAGGGTGAATTGGGGGAGAGGAAAACGAGAGGCAAATGGCAAATAATGTAATGCGGGAGATAAGGGTTTGTGATGGGTACTTGGTATGTTGACTTTTGCGTAGACTCCCCGGCAACAGTGCCAGAAATCCTTCTTGTTACCTCTTGAGCACTGCAATGGTTTTCCCTTGAAGAGGAAAGGGTGATGCAGTATAGCAGTGTAAGTATTTCCCTCAGTTTTTGAGAACCAAGGTATCAATCCAGTAGGAGGCCACGCGCGAGTCCCTCGCACCCACACAAACAAATAAACTCCTCGCAACCAACGCAATAAAGGGGTTGTCAATCCCTTCACGGTCACCTATGAGAGTGAGATCTGATAGATATGATAAGATAATATTTTTGGTATTTTTATGATAAAGAGAAATAAAGATGCAAGTAAAATAAATGGAAAAGGAAATGACTAAGTATTGGAAGATTAATATGATGGAAAATAGACCCGGGGGCCATAGGTTTCACTAGAGGCTTCTCTCGAGAGCATAAGTATTACGGTGGGTGAACAAATTACTGTTGAGCAATTGACAGAATTGAGCATAATTATGAGAATATCTAGATATGATCATGTATATAGGAATCATGTCCGAGACAAGTAGACCGGCTCCTGCCTGCATCTACTACTATTACTCCACACATCGACCGCTATCCAGCATGCATCTAGAGTATTAAGTTCAAGAGAACAGAGTAACGCTTTAAGCAAGATGACATGATGTCGAGGGATAAACTCATGTAATATGATATAAACCCCATCTTGTTATCCTCGATGGAAACAATACAATACGTGCCTTGCTACCCCTACTGTCACTGGGAAAGGACACCGCAAGATTGAACCCAAAGGTAAGCACTTCTCCCATTGCAAGAAAGATCAATCTAGTAGGCCAAACCAAACTGATAATTCGAAGAGACTTGCAAAGATAACCAATCATACATAAAAGAATTCAGAGAACATTCAAATATTGTTCATAGATAAACCTGATCATAAACCCACAATTCATCGGTCTCAACAAACACACCGCAAAAGAAGATTACATCGAATAGATCTCCACAAGAGAGGGGATAACTTTGTATTGAGATCTAAAAAGAGAGAAGAAGCCATCTAGCTAATAACTATGGACCCATAGATCTGAAGTAAACTACTCACACTTCATCAGAGAGGCTATGGTGTTGATGTAGAAGCCCTCCGTGATCGATACCCCCTCCGTCGGAGCTCCAGAAAAGGCCCCAAGATGGGATCTCGTGGATACAGAAAGTTACGGCGGTGGAATTAGGGTTTTGGCTTCGTAGCTGGTAGTTTGGGGGTACGTAGGTATATATAGGAGGAAGGAGTACGTCAGTGGAGCAACATGGGCCCCACGAGGGTGGAGGGCGCGTCTGGGGGGTAGGCACCCCCCCTACCTCGTGCCTTCCTGGTTGATTGCTTGACGTAGGGTCCAAGTCCTTTGGATCATGTTCGTTCCAAAAATCACGTTCCCGAAGGTTTCATTCCGTTTGGACTCTGTTTGATATTCTTTTTCTGCAAAACCCTAAAATAGGCACAAAAAACAGCAATTCTGGGTTGGGCCTCCGGTTAATAGGTTAGTCCCAAAAACAATATAAAAGTGTATAATAAAGCCCAATAATGTCCAAAACAGGATATAATATAGCATGGAACAATCAAAAATTATAGATACGTTGGAGACGTATCACTCCCGTGTCCAGACAGCCTACGATTTGGTTCTGTTTAACTAAGAACCTAGTCCAGAGCTTCCTGGCTGACTCTCCGGGCTGCTGGACGATGTGACTTAAGTCATCGGCGTCTGGTGGCCGGATATATGTACCTTGGAAGTTGTCGCGGAAGGCGTCTTCCAGATCTTCCCAACTGTCGATAGAGTTTTCAGGCAGACTGTTTAACCAGTACCTTGCTGGTCCTTTGAGTTTTAGTGGGAGGTATTTTATGGCATGAAGGTCGTCTCCTCGAGCCATATGAATATGGAGAAGAAAATCCTCGATCCATACCGCGGGATCAATTGTTCCATCATATGATTCGATATTCACGGGTTTAAACCCTGCTGGGAATTCATGCTCCGTTACTTCGTCAGTGAAGCAGAGTGGGTGTGCGGTGCCTCTATATTGGGCCACGTCGCGACGTAGCTTAGATGGAGTTCGTCTGTGGTTTTCGGCCCGGGTGTGACTAGACTTGTCCCGTCCGAATAGGTAGCCGACATTACGTGTCGAGGCATGTCCTCGCGATCCGTAGATCGATCTGGTATGTCTTGCTCTACTGTCCAGGTCCTACCGAGTGTCGTATGTATGACCCCGAGCTGTTTTATCTCTATTTTTTCTTTAGGGTGAGGCGGGCTGCTGTTCAGCTTGAGCAGTCGCTTTATCCCGACTGCATGGTGGTCGGTTAGCCGCATTGTCCCGACCGCGTGGTACAGGCTCCAGCGCTTCCTTATCGAACTGAGGTAGCAATCTGCGTTGCGAGTAACCCTTGGTTGTGCGCCTGGGGCCGTATTCTTCCACCACTAGGATATTTGTCCATCTATCGTTGAGCAGGTCTTAGTCAGCTTGAAGCTGTTGCTGTTTCTTTTTCAGGCTCCTTGCAGTGGCTAATAGCCAGCGTTTAAAGCGCTCCTGCTCGAGAGGTTCCTCAGGCACGATGAAATCCTCGTCCCCAAGGCTCTCTTATCCTCGGAGAGCGAAAGATAATTACTGTCCTCCGAGTCTTCGTGTATGGCCTGTTCATGCGGGCTATCGTGCCCGTCTTCCAGTTCATCCTGTTCGGATGTTTCCCCAAAAGGGGCTTCATTGTCTTCGGGATCGTCCGGGGTGTTGTTTTCTCCGGTGCCGATATTGTTGTCTTTTGCACGACGTGACTTAGAGCGGCGCCGCTGACGCCGGCGTCTGGGCTGTGTCTCAGGAGGTTCATCCTCAACTGGATCTTCTTTGTCATCGTCGTTAGTTTCTTTAGGTGTATCCACCGTGTATACATCGTATGAATAAGTGACCGTCCCGTGTCCAGTGAGTGGCGGGTTTCAGCCCTGCTCTTCTTCGGCATCGTCGTCTATACCGTCAAAGTCTTCGGAGCCGTAATCGAGCATGTCGGTTAAGTCCTCGACAGTGGCTATGGAGTGGGTGGTGGGTGGGAAGCAAGATTCTCCGTCATCAGCCTCTAGTTCGAACCAAACATAGTTCGACTGTGAGTCCCCCGCTAAGGATAGGTTTTTTAATGAGTTTAGCATGTCGCCCAAAGGCGAGTGCTGGAAGATGTCTGCGGCGCTGAATTCGAAGATCGATAAATGATCAAGTTCGGCATCCACGGGCTCACATGGTTTGGAACTTACGACCAGAGACAAGTCCGGAGTTCTGGTGGCACAGGTATCGTGTGAGATCAAGTCTATGTGCGGCTCCAACATCGGGGAATCTGTGGCCTCCATGGCGGGGTTGAGCTTCCCGTCCTTGGATGGCGCAGTCTGCTCCAGATCTAAGGCCAGAGCGGTTATGGGAGCTGTCTCCTGGATGCAGTCCAATGACAGATTTAGGTCATGTCCCTCGGGGTGGCCAGGAGTTGTAGCCGCGGTCTCGAATCCGACGAAGATCAAGTCCCCACGGATGTCCGCAACGTAGTTCAAGCTCCCAAATCTGACCTGATGGCCAGGGGCGTAGCTTTCGATCTGCTCCAGATGGCCAAGCGAGTTGGCCCGCATAGTGAAGCCGCCAAACACGAAGATCTGTCCGGGGAGGAAGGCTCCCCCTTGGGCAGCATCGTTCTAGATGGTTGAAGGAGCCGTCGAACCTCTTGATGATAGCACAGTGGAACTCTCATGAAATCACCAATGTCGGTGTCAAAACCGGCGGATCTCGGGTAGGGGGTCCCGAACTATGCGTCTAAGGTCAATGGTAACAGGAGACATCGGACACGATGTTTTACCCAGGTTCGGACCCTCTCTATGGAGGTAATACCCTACGTCATGCTTGATTGATCTTGATGAGTATGAGTATTACAAGAGTTGATCTACCATGAGATCGTAATGGTTAAACCCTAGAGGTCTAGCTTGTATGGTTATGATAATGAGTATCCTCCAGACTAAGTCCTCCGGTTTATATAGACACCGGGAGGATCTAGGGTTACACAAGGTCGGTTACAAAGAAAGGAATCTGCATATTTGGTCGCCAAGCTTGCCTTACACGCCAAGGAGAGTCCTATCCGGACACGGGTGTAGTCTTCGGTCTTCGTATCTTCACAGCCCATCAGTCCGGCCCATGGCTAATCAGACCGGACGCTCGAGGACCCCTTAGTCTAGGACTCTGTAACACCCACGATGCGGCTATATCTCCCACGTGTCGGAGCACGACTTAGAGGCATAACCGCATTGTAGGCATGTCACAAGAGGGGTAATCTTTACACATCCCATGTACTGAATAAGAAAGAGGTACAGAGTTGGCTTACAATCGCCACTTCACACAATACATGAATATAGCATTACAACATCCAGAATACAATCAAGATCCGACTACGGAACCAAAATAAAAGAAGACTACCCCTAATGCTACAGATCCCCGATCGCCCCAACTGGGATCCACTACTGATCAACTGGAAACGGAACAACATAACAAACACGATCTTCATCGAGCTCCTCCTTGAGCTCGGTTGCGTCACCTGCACGGTATCATCGGCACCTGCAATCTGGTTTTGGAAGTAATCTGTGAGTCACGGGGACTCAGCAATCTCACACCCTCGCGATCAAGACTATTTAAGCTTATGGGTAGGGAAAAGGTATGAGGTGGAGCTGCAGCAAGCACTAGCATATATGGTGGCTAACTTACGCAAATGAGAGCGAGAAGAGAAGGCAAAGCACGGTCGTGAACTAGAAGTGATCAAGAAGTGATCCTAAAACTACTTACGTTCAAGCATAACTCCAACACCGTGTTCACTTCCCGGACCCCGCCGAGAAGAGACCATCATGGCTACACACGCGGTTGATGCATTTTAATTAAGTGTCAAGTTCTCTATAACCGGACATTAACAAATTCCCATCTACCCATAACCGTGGGCACGGCTTTCGAAAGTTCAAAACCCTGCAGGGGTGTCCCAACTTAGCCCATCACAAGCTCTCACGGTCAACGAAGGATATTCCTTCTCCCAGGAAGACCCGATCAGGCTCGGAATCCCGGTTACAAGACATTTCGACAATGGTAAAACAAGACCAGCAAAGCCGCCCGGATGTGCCGACAAATCCCGATAGGAGATGCACATATCTCGTTCTCAGGGCACACTGGATGAGCCAGACGTCGGGTTGGCATAGACCCTGGTTGCCCAGGGGGCACCGGACATCGCTCAGGTTGGACCAACACTTAGAGAAGCACTGGCCCGGGGGGTTAAAATAAAGATGACCCTTGGGTTGGCCGACCCAAGGGAAAAAAAGGCTAGGTGGCAAATGGTAAAACCAAGGTTGGGCCTTGCTGGAGGAGTTTTATTCAAGGCGAACTATCAAGGGGTTCCCATTATAACCCAACCGCGTAAGGAACGCAAAATCAAGGAACATAACACCGGTATGACGGAAACTAGGGCGGCAAGAGTGGAACAAAACACCAGGCATAAGGCCGAGCCTTCCACCCTTTACCAAGTATATAGATGCATTAAATATAAATAAGATATATTGTGATATCCCAACAAAACCCATGTTCCAACAAGGAACAAACTTCATCTTCACCTGCAACTATCAACGCTATAAGAGGGGCTGAGCAAAGCGGTAACATAGCCAAACAACGGTTTGCTAGGACAAGGTGGGTTAGAGGTTTGACATGGCAATATGGGGGGCATGATATATCAAGTGGTTGGTATTGCAGCATAGGCATAGCAATAGAGCGAGCAACTAGCAAGCAAAGATAGGAGTGATTTCGAGGGTATGGTCATCTTGCCTGCAAAGTTCTCCGTGTAGACGAAAGTTTGATCCTCGCAAGAGTTCTCAACGGGTTCCTCGAACATGAAATCATCTCCGGCTCTACCCAAAGCAAGAACACAAGCAAAGGAAACGACAATCAACCACGGTGCAATGCACAAGCAACATAATGCAAAACATGGCATGATATGCGGGAAGTGATATGCAATGCATATGCATGCTTCGGAAAGGAAAGATTGTACCAGGCCTCAACTTGGCAAACCAAGAGTGCCACTGGAAAGATGAGTTGATTTCGGTCGAAATCGATATAAAGATCACCGGAACCGGATGCACGGTATGCAAATGGCAAGCAAAACAATAATGGCACAAAGCTGCGATTAACAGCACGAGGCCCTCTAAATGCATCAAGAACAACAATCTACTTCACTCTAACATAGCAACAAAACACATGGCAGTGATCCACTTAAGATGCTTGACAAAAGATGAACACTAAGCTATGGAAAATTCACTCAATAGCAGGTTCAAACAAGCATGGCAAAAGTGCAAAAGATATCAGGTTCACAGACTTAGTGAAAATAACAACATGTCAGGAATTTAACATCAGGAAGCAATGTTTAGAGCAAGATAACAACATGCTACAGGAACATATCATGGCAAGGCAAGGCATGGCATGAAGCTACTCAAAGCATATAACAAAAGTCCCTTACTAACCATAAGCCAAAAGGGATCAGAAGATATGATGTCACCCATGTAAACATAGCAAGTTTCGTTAACAGATTCAAACTTAGCAGAAAACTGGAACATGGCAAAACAGAATTACGTAGGCATGTTTGCGAGCTTGAAGCTCTCACCACAAGGCATTGCATGACAAACTAAGCATACACCCAGCAATAAGACATGATTATAAAGCTAACCATGGCAAGAACAATCTCATAGCATGCATGGATCAACTACAACAACCTCGGCAAAATTGATTAACATGTAAACAATCTGCCAGGAACATTTTATAGCAAAAGTAGAGCAAGATTGAGTCATGCTAGGGTACTCCATAATTGCAAACAAAGACATGGATGGATAGAGCATAACAATATCTCAAAATCATCCTTACTGAACATGCTCAAAAGAGGCATGGATCACTCTGTAGCAACAAGAATACATGGCATAAAAATAACATCAGGGAAATGACTTAGAAGAATTCCAAGTCCCTGGAATCAGCAACATCACGAGAGCTACTTTGCATGCTTGTGATAGTCACCACATTGGTCACAAAAATACATGGCATACACCCCTGTAAAGATGGCATGGCATATAACAAAACACATGTAGAGCTCATACTCATAGAAGGCACACATTAAACATGGCAAAAATGACAAATGTCCATAATCTGATAAGAAACAGAAACTAACATTACATAGCACTCTTACAACAGCATTTAGAGCATCAATATGAGCTCAAATGAACATGGTGCAATGGAATGAAATGAAGAGGACATCGAGACGAACAATACGATATCTTATGCACGCAAAATGGAGCAACACACAGGAAGTTATGGCATGATGAACATGGGCACATGAATCTGGAAACTTTGGGGACTTAGTGAAATTTTACCTCCGCGAAAAGTCAACGCGGGATCAAGCGGAGCGGGACGGCGCGGTGCGAGACGAATCCGTCTGTTTGGTTGGAGGGATGGGTGGATCTCGTCCACCCCGACGAGAACTCGCCGGAGTTGCACCGGAGATGGAGAAGGAGGCGTCGCCGGGGTCGGAGAAGCGAGATCCGGGCGTGGGATCCCCGGATCTGGCGACGGCGGTGCCGGGCGGCGCACTCCGGCGGAGCTGCGGTGGTGCAGTCCGGCGGCACCGGCAGCGAGGCGCGCCGGCGTACGGCGGCGGCGGCGGGCGCAGGAGGCGGCTCGGGTGAGCGGCAGCGGGCGACCGGCTCGGGCGAGCGGCAGCGGGCGGCCGGCTCGGGCGCGCGGGCCGGGAGGGAGAGGATGCGGGCGCGGGCGAGGTGGCGTCTCCTGGTTGGTGGAGAGCGGTGGCGGGGTGATGTGGCGCCTTCTGGTTGGTCGGTGTGAGGTGGCGGCTGGACATGTCCGGCGTGGATGGACATGTCCGGCGGCGCGAGGAGGAAGATGACTAGGGTTTCGTCTGCGCGAGATTTTCGGAGGAGAGCACATATTAATAGGTAGAGGGAGCTAGGAGAGTCCAAAAGAGGAGCGGTTTTCGGCCACGCGATCGTGATCGAACGACCGAGAGGATGGAGGAGGTTTAGGTGGGTTTTGGGCCACTTTGGAGGGGTGTTGGGCTGCAACACACACGAGTCCTTTACGGTTCCTCGGTTAACCGTTGGAGTATCAAACGAAGTCCAAATGGCACGAAACTTGACAGGCGGTCTACCGGTAGTACACCAAGGCCGCTTGGCAAGTCTCGGTCCAATCCGAGAACGTTTAGCACCCGCACACGAAAAGAGACAAAAGGGAACACCGGAGGACATAGGAGTGTCGGAATGCAAAACGGACAACGGGGAAAATGCTCGGATGCATGAGATGAACACGTATGCAAATGAAATGCACATAATGACATGATATGAAATGCATGACACGCAAGCAAATGACAAGGCAACAACAGCGAATAACTGGAAGACAACTGGCGCAACGGTCTCGGGGCATTACAGACTCCCTCAGTCCTGGCAAGAGAAGGGCCTGGATTGGTCTTCGTCGGACGAGCTGATAGCGCTTCAGACGTGCATCAGGATCATGATGGACAAGAACATCAAGCTTGTCGATGTGATTCAGGTGATGCTAGTTCGCAGGATCCTTCCATGCCAGAGCCGGGCTTGCCAACTATGGGAGTTCAATCCGTCCGAGCACAAGACCTTCCAACGGTTCTTTGGAACTATGCATGAAGATATCTGGAAGGTGCTCTCCAAGGCCAACGAGACGTGGCCGAAGACGACCGAGGACCATGGGCACGACCTGGCCCATCCCGCCAGTTCGGTAAGTTTTCTGTGTTTCAAGGTATATCCCTTACTTGCTTACTCAAGGAGGATGTTCGAACTTCCCTATTTGTTTTTTCAGGGTTGGTCGAAGAAGGCGGAGCAGATTCAGTGTCCAGCTCCGCTGCCCGAGGAACCAGCTATCCCGCTTCTGACGAAGATGCTGGTTCTGGCTCCCTACAAGGCACCGGAGAAGAAAGCCAAGGGGACTAGAGGTGGCCTCCGTCCCAAGGGTACTTCGGACATGGTGTCTGAAGACGCTGAAACTCACTCCTCCGCTGCCGAAGATGACGAGGAGGAGGAAGAGGAAGAAGAAAGCAACTCCCCCCTCCACGAGGGAGGAAAGAAGAGGGCGGCCTCCACAAATCTGGAGGCGGAGGCATCCAAGAAGGGGAAGGTCTCCCTCACGGATAGCTCCGCATGCGACGTCGATAGCAGCCCAGAACGGCGCCCCCGAGATAAGCCCCTGGCCGAATCGTGAGTATCCGAAGACCCTGACGCATTCATATATCATACTCTTTTACTTCATAATTTTAACATGTCGAATCATGCACTTGCAGTCCGGCTCGTTCCGCCCTCGAACGATCCTCATCTCCAGGGAACTCGCTGGACTCGAAGATGATGGACAGCGGGTCCCTACCAGCGGCCTCCTCTCCCAGGGCTATGGATGACACCAAGGTGTTATCCCGAAGGATCCCAGGCCAGGGAGAGATGCAGGAGGCCGTCAGGACGGTGCCAGAGGGCGAGACCTCAGCCGCCGGACACATGGGGGAGCAGATCCCCATGGAGACTGGCGATGGGGGCCATGTCCAATTCGGCCCCCAGCCGAATATGGTTCCAGAGACCTATATGGCTCTGGAGTCCGGAAAGCAACCTCCCTCGTCAGAAGGAGGTGTGCCCATTCCGCCGGTGACCTCTATCCAACCAGAGGCATCGGATACTCTACTAGAAGCGCTACGAAGCGCTTCCTTCGTTGAGGAACACCGTACCCTCATGGGTGCGGTGATTGAGAAGATTCAGTCCGCAAAGAGCGGATTGACCGAAGCCTGCACAAGCCTTCTAACAGGCTTTGGGGTAAGAAATACAATTATGTAAAAAGAAAGTCGCAGTGTGGACAGTAGCCCCTAAGACCCTGTCCGGGGTTTGGAAAGAAGAGTCGAACAGAGGATCAAATAGTTTTTCGCAACAGACTAACCATATATGTCTATGTGAATAAGCAGGCGTCACTGTTGGCCGTGACTTCTCATGCTGTCGAAGTCTCCGGACTGAAGCAGAGGTTGGAGCAGACCAAGGAAAAGCTCGGTCGTGCGAAAAAGCAGCTAGAGGACAATCAAGGTATTCAATCATTTTATGCATGTCCGGAAAGTATGAATGTTTTTGTGCTGACCATAGTGTCGTGATATTTTCGTAGGGGCGGTGACCGAGGTGGAGGCCCTCAAGAAGGCGCTGGCCGAGGCCGAGGAGAGAGCTGTAAAGGAAAAAAGCCGCCCGAGAAAAGCATGAGGCCAGGGTTGGTGAGGTCTAGCAGGAGCTCCAGGACGCCGTGAAGAAATATGAGTCCTTGGAGCGCCAGAATGCGGACCAAGAGTCTGAACTCGCTAAGGCCCGCCAAAGCACACAAGAGGCCCGGGCCGAAGCCCAAGGCGCCCTGCGGGAGATCCAAGAGGCCAAAAAGATCGCGGCGGGTAAGGCTTTCATTATGCAAAGCAAGTATATGAGGAAGAGGTATCTCTTACTGACCCGGATTTGGAGTTCTCCAGGGGCGTTTGCGGTTTTGTCGCGTAGTATTTCTGACGCTGCGGAATTCTTCCGAGCCGAATAGGGGAGCTCAACGGAGAAGCTGTTCTGGTCGCAATACCTTGCGCCAGAACATCCGGTGCCCTTTGGAGACCAGCTAAAACAGTTGGTCGAGCTACATAGGTTGGCCGAACTAGCCATGAAGGATTTAATAATATGATTGTGGCCTGCAGAAGCTATACCCGGCAGCTACTCCAGACTCGTGAAGCGGATGGTCAATGCCTTCCCTCGGCTTGACGCCATCAAGCGGTCGGTCTGCATAGAAGGTGCGCGGATGGCCTTCGCCCGTGTCAAGATACAATGGGCGAAGATGGACGCCGTCAAGCTCGCGACCGAAGGACCGCCCGCGGGCAAGGAGCACCGCACGCCCGAGCGGTATTTTGAAGATGTTTTGAAGGGATCCCGCATTGTAGCAGAGCAATGTGCTAAGGACATTATTTTTGAATGAATACATTCATGTTATCCCGTCCTGTATGATGAAAACAATGCTGATATGTAATATAATGCTTTGATGTTTATTATTTAAAGTTTTACCTCCTGTGCGGCCGTTTTATCAAGTCTGAGAGTTGGCCAATCATCGGCTTCAGCCCCCACGTAGGTAGTACGGGGGTGTTCGGGATGAATCTAAACACTCTTTATCCATGAATTTGGTCCTTGAAGGAGGTGTTTAGCGCAACAAACCAGGAAATCGGACTATGTGGCTTTATCACCCTCACTTAGCCATAGGAGTTTGACAATAAAAATTTAGGCGCGGCCCCTAGTATCCGAACTAGGGTGATGTAAACACCTGATCGGATAAGAACCGATTCATCGAATATTGCAGAACAATCGCTAAAGATTTGAAACCTCCGAAGAGCTGACCGGCTCACGCCGCATCATGACAGTCAGTTTTCGACTTTCTCTACTAAGGTGCTCATCCGGATAAATCAGGACACAATCGCAGTAGTTCTCCCTTTACTACCCTAGCCGATATAGCGGAATGTAAGGTAGTAAGCACAGGAGCCGGCCAACCCAACTATTGACCAAAGACATGATTCGGAGCCAATGCATATAATGCTAAATTCGGGGTGCCAAACTATACTGTAAAAAGTGTTCGGACTTTGTTGTCGTATTATGGGGCGCAATGAAGCCCCTGGCGGATTAAAGTGTACCAAAGTGTACGGGTGCGATTTGATAAGATTATCAAAAGAGCAAACTAGTGCCGCAAAAGTTGGGCTGCAAACTGTTTCCATTATAGTTTGATTAATACGTCAAAGTGCATTTGTACAAGTAGAGCAATAAGCAACAGGGATATCTAATATGCTGCAACCAAGGGAGAGCTGCGTGCGGGTCTTGAACACAGGTAGAGTGATCATTGGAAGAGACCACCTAAAAATTCCCTTATACGTCAGTGCTTTGTGCCATCTTGGTGTATCTATCCTTTCGAAAGGACCTGTGATCGGGCCGTCAGAAAAGGCCTGTGGAAAAGAAATCTGAAAAGGGAAAGAAAAAGAAAAGGTAAAGGTATGTGTGTCCAGGGGGGTCGAGCCGTATTATGATTCACAATCTAGTTATGCCTCCATCTATGCCCATGGTATTTTGAGTGCGTAGTTTTATACGCGCAGTATGAACGCCGCCACTTGGTAGGGACTAGGACGGAGGCCGAATTGCTAGTTGAGCTCTTGACGAGCTGGGCTGTCCTGCTGCGGAGTAGTCCGGACTCGTTTGACAGTGTCCGAGAGCTCGGCCGCCGAATTGAGGTTCTGCTTGAAGAGGCCGCTCTGTACTTCTGCTACTAAAGCAGCGATGTGCTCCTCGGTACGGAGGGAGTGTTCTATGTTTCCATTGACTGTTATGACGCCGCGTGGTCCGGGCATCTTGAGCTTCAGATAAGCATAGTGTGGCACCGCGTTGAATCGAGCAAATGTGGTCTGTCCCAGCAGTGCGTGATAGCCACTACAGAAGGGGACGATATCGAAGATCAACTCTTCGCTTCGGAAGTTGTTCGGGGATCGGAAGACAACCTCTAGTGTGATTGAGCATGTACAGCGAGCCTCTACACCCGATATGACTCCTTTAAGGGTAGTCTTTGTGGGCTTGATCCTTGAGGGATTAATACCCATTTTGAGCATTGTATCCTGATAGAGCAGGTTCAGGATGCTGCCACCGTCCATGAGGACTCGCGTGAGATGGAATCCATCAATGATTGGGTCAAGGCCCAGTGCGGCTGAACCGCCATGACGGATACTAGTCGGATGGTCCCTGCGATCGAAAGTGATCGGGCAGGAAGACCATGGGTTCAACTTTGGGGCGACTGGCTCCATCACGTAGACGTCCCTGAGCGCGCGTTTGCGCTCCCTCTTGGGGATATGGCTGGCGTATATTATGTTCACTATTTTAACTTGGGGGGGCTTCTTCTGTCCCCCTGTGTTCGGCGGACGGGACTCCTCGTCATCGTCCTCGCTTTGCGACCCCTTCTCCTTGTTCTCGGCATTTAATTTGCCAGCCTGTTTAAAGACCCAACAGTCCCTGTTGGTATGATTGGCTGGTTTTTCTGGGGTGCCATGGATCTGGCATGGACGATCGAGTATGCGGTCCAAGCTGGATGGGCCCGGATTGTTTCTTTTATATGGCTTCTTCCGCTGGCCGGATTTGGAGCCACTGAATCCGGCGTTGACCGCCGTGTCTTCGGTATTGTCATCGTTGCTTCGATGCTTGTGCCTGTTGCGCCGGGGCTTGCCGTTGCTATTTTTGATCTTAGAGGTGCCAGCCTCGCTTGCAGTGTTTTTTCTACGGGCTATCCAACTATCCTCGCCCGCGCAAAAACGGGTCATCAGTGCCGTGAGGGCTGCCATGGACTTCGTCTTTTCTTAGTCGAGGTGACGTGCGAGCCATTCGTCGCGGATGCTATGCTTAAAGGCCGCTAGGGCTTCGGCATCCGGACAGTCGACGATATGGTTCTTTTTAGTTAGGAACCTAGTCCAGAATTTCCTGGCTGACTCTTCGGGCTGTTGAACTATGTGACTTAAGTCATCAACATCCGGAGGTCGTACGTATGTACCTTGGAAGTTGTCACGGAAGGCTTCTTCCAAGTCCTCCCAGCTGCCACTAGAGTTTTCAGGCAGACTGTTTAACCAGTGCCGAGCTGGCCCTTTGAGTTTTAGCGGGAGGTATTTGATGGCATGAAGGTCATCACCGCGGGCCATATGAATATGGAGAAGAAAATCTTCAATCCATACCGCGGGATCTGTTGTTCCATCGTATGATTCGATGTTCATGGGTTTAAACCCTTCGGGGAATTCATGCCCCATTACTTCATCAGTGAAGCAAAGACGGTGTACGGCGCCTCTATATCAGGCCATATCGCGACGTAGCTCGGATGGAGTCCGGCTGCGGCATTCGGCACGGGCGTGATTAGGTTTGTCATGTCCGAATAGATAGCCGTCGTCACGTGTCGAGGCATGCCCTTGCGATCCGTAGATCGATCTGGTATGTCTTGCTCTACTATCCAGGTCCTGTCGAAGGTCATATGTATATGCCCGAGCTGTTTTATCCCTGCCTTTACAGCGAGGTAGTACGGGCTGCTGTTCGGCTTGAGTTGCCGCTTTGTCCCGACCACATGGTGGTCGGTCAGCCGCATTGTGCGCTGATGGCATGGGCTCCAACGCCTCGTCATCGGATTGAGGTAGTAATTTGCACGTTTGGTAACTTTTGGGTTGTCGCTCGAGGCCATATTCCTTGGCTGCCAGGACGTTAGTCCATCTATCATTGAGCAGATCTTGATCAGCTTGAAGTTTTTGCTGCTTCTTTTTCAGGCTCCTTGCAGTGGCTATTAGCCGGTGCTTAAAGCGCTCCTACTCGAGAGGTTCCTCAGGCACAATAAAATCCTCGTTGCCGAGGCTCACCTCATCCTCGAAGAGTGGAAGATAATTACTGTCCTCTGAGTCTTCGTGCACGGCCTGTTCGTCAGGGCTGACTCGCCCATCTTCCCGTTTGTCCTGTTTGGAAGTTGGCTCAACGAGGTCTTCATTGTCTCCGGCATCGTCTAGAGTATTGTTTTCTCCTGTGCCAGTATTGTTATCTTTTTCACGGCGTGACTTAGAGCGGCGCCGCTGTCGTCGGCACTTTGGCTGTATCTCAGGAGGTTTATCTTCCACTGGGTCTTCTTTGTCATCACCGTTAACTTCTTTGGGTGTGTCCACCATGTATACGTCGTAGGAGGAGGTGGCCGTCTAGTGCCCAGTAAATGGCGGGTTTTGGGCCTGCTCCTCTTCGGCATCGTCGTCCATACCGTCGATGTCTCCGGAGTCATAGTCGAGCATGTCGGTTAGATCTTCGACAGTGGCTATTAAGTGGGAGGTGTGTGGGAAGCGAAATTCCCCGTCATCAGCCCCCAGTTCAACCTGGATATAATTCGGTTGTGAGTCCCCTGCTAAAGAGAGGTTTTTAATGAGTTTAGCACATCGCCTAAAGGTGAGTGCCAGAAGATGTCCGCGGAACTGAATTCGACAATCGGTGTCTGGTAAGGCTCGGCGGACGCGGATGCATGTAGTTCGAAACCAGTGACCGGAGATGAATCCGGGGGTCCAGTGACGCAGACCCTACTCGAAGTTGGGTCTGTGTGCGACTCCAACGCCGATGAGTCTGCGGCTTCCGTGGCGGGTTTAAGCTTCCCGTCTTCGGATGGCACAAGTTGCACCGGATCTAGGGCCAGAGCGCTTATAGGCGCAATCTCCTGGGTATGGTCTGATGACAGATTTAGGTCATGTTCATCGCGGTGGCAGGGAGCGGCTGCCATGGGCTCAAATCCGTCGAAGATCAAGTCTCCGCGGATATCAGCGACGTAGTTCAAGCTTCCAAACCTGACCTGACGGCCAGGGGCATAGCTGTCGATCTTCTCTAGATGGCCAAGCGAGTTGGCCCGCAGTGCGAAGCCGCCGAATACGAAGATTTGGCCAGGGAGAAAGATATCCCCCTGGGCAGCGTTGTTGTAGATGATGGATGGAACCATCGAACCTTCTGATGACGACACAGCGGAACTCTCAATGAAAGCACCAATGTCGGTGTCAAAACCGGCGGATCTCGGGTAGGGGGTCTCGAACTGTGCGTCTAGGGTCGATGGTAACAGGAGACGGGGAACACAATGTTTACCCAGGTTCCGGCCCTCTCTATGGAGGTAATACCCTACTTCCTACTTGATTGATCTTGATGAATATGAATGTTACAAGAGTTGATCTACCTCGAGATCGTAATGGCTAAAACCCTAGAAGTCTAGCCTATATGATTATGATTGTCTCTACGGACTAAACCCTCCGGTTTATATAGACACCGGAGGGGACTAGGGTTATATAAAGTCGCTTACAGAGAAAGGAATCTTCATATCCGAACGCCAAACTTGCCATCACGCCAAGGAGAGTCCCATTGGTACATGGGTGAGAGTCTTCGGTCTTGTATCTTCATAGCCCATCAGTTCGTCCCATGTCCAACAGGACGGACACCCGAGGACCCCTTAGTCCAGGACTCCCTCAACGATACACTTGGAGTAATGATTAGGTGAGAGCAATGATGGCTAAACTGGATCGCATTCTGTTCAACGACAGTTGGGACGCTGCTTTCCCGGGTAGCCAACTACATGCACTCTCCTTGGAGATCTCCGACCACTGCCCGCTGCTGCTGACATGTGACGCACCATTCAGGCCTGCTAGACACTTCTTCTTTGAGAATTACTGGGTGAAGATGGAGAATTTCAACCAAGTGGTGTAACATGCTTGGCACCAGCCAGTGACTACTTCCGATCCGCTAGGTCGAATCCACCAAAAACTACAACACACTAGCAACGAATTGAAAGCTTGGAGCTTAGAGTTCAGCAACAACATCACTCTCAAAGGGTCCGTCATTAGCAAGATCATCACAAGGCTTGATGTTGCAATGGACAAGAGAGAGCTCGCGTCTGAAGAGAGAAGTTTCAGGGCTACACTCAAGATGCAGCGCCTCGGTCTAGCTGCTCTAGAACGATCAATATGGCGACAACATTCAAGGGTCCAGGAGATCAAGGAAGGCCATGCTAGCTTGCGATTCTTCATCACAAAAGCATCGGCATGCAGGAGGAAGAAACACATTCACCGTATAGTCCACAACGACCAAATACTAACTGACCAAGCTGACAAGATTGGTGCGATGGAAGAATTCTTTGAACAATTAATTGGGACAAAGGTACGGCGCACCCAACACCTTGATCTGGCGTCTCTTGACATCCATGCAACAGATTTGACCAGCTTGGAAACACCATTCACATCGGAGGAGGTTCAGGCGGCGCACAATGAGATGAATAGCAACAAGGCGCCCGGGCCTGATGGGTTCACTGTTCTGTTCTACAAGTAATGTTGGGAGATCATTTGGGACGACGTCATGGTCGCGCTACATGTGCTACATAACCTTCATTACCAAAAGTTGTACCTCCTAAACAGAGCAAGTATGCTGCTAATCCCAAAGAATGAACAAGCTTAATCACCTAGGGAATTTCGCCCAATAATCTTTATTGATAGCTTTGCCAAGCTATTCACTAAGGTTTTGGCATTGTGTCTCAAAGGGAAAATGCAGGAACTAGTGTGACCCTATCGAAATGCCTTCATCCATGGAAGAACCATTCACGACAATTATGTTTATGTCAGCGGCATTGTCAAAGCTCTTAAACAATCAAAGACACCAGCTTTGATGCTCAAGCTTGACATTGAGAAGGCGTTCGATATTGTTTCATGGGAATTTCTTTTTCATATCTTGGGGGCAAAAGGATTTGGCCAGAAAATGAGAAATTGGATTACAAGGTTACTCGCCTCCTCCTCGTCAAGGGTGTTGGTTAACGGTGAGCTCTCCCAGCCCATCCGACACATGAGAGGCCTGCGACAAGGCGATCCCATATCACCTTTGATGCTCGTCATTGTCATGGATTCCTTGGCTGCCCTGTTCAACGCCGCCACCGATTCGGAGGTGCTCAAGCGCATCGGAACCCATCGGATGCTGTTTAGAACTTCTCTATATGCTGATGACGTTGTGATCTTCATCAACCCTGTGGATGAAGAAGTGAGGGCAACCACAAAACTGCTCGACGCCTTCGGGAATGCCAAGGGATTAAGATCCAACTTTAGGAAAAGCTCCATTACGCCGATCCGCTGTGGTGACACCTTGCCAGCAGCAATTCAAGAACTAGGCTGCGACATCAAGCACTTCCCATGCTCCTATCTTGGGATGCCCCTCTCGGACTCAAAACTTCGCAGAGTGGATTTTTAGCCAGCAATTGACAAACTAGGGAAGAAGCTCAAAGGATGGATCATAATGCACATTTCTCTAGATGGTAGAATTGTCTTAGTTAAGCAGGTTCTTTCAGCCATGGTGGTCTATCATATGCTCGTCCTAGAGCTGCCGATGTGGCTAAGGGAACAAATTGACAAGTTGCACCGAGGATTTCTGTGGGAAGGGAAGGAGCTTGCAAATGGTGGGAAGTGTCTGGTAAGCTGGAATGTGGTATGCCGGCCAACATGTTTCGGAGGACTAGGAATCTTGAATCTTGCAGCACAGAGTACATCGCTGAAACTACAATGGATGTGGATGCAATGGACTGACCCAGACATGGCATGGACTGATTTACCGTTGCCCTCATATCTGAAAGTGTTGAACCTCTTTGCGGCATCAGCCAGATTCCACCTTGGCAATGGACATCGAATCAGGTTCTGGCTAGACCCATGGATGGATGGACTGGCTCATTGTCACTGGTTCCCAACACTCTTTTCCTTCTATACGAGGAAGAAGCTCTTGGTACCACATGTTATGGAGGAAAGCCAATGGACAAGACACCTGAAGACAACCATCTCACCACATGCTATCCGCGAATTCACAAGATTATGGGCGATGATGCAAGTAGTTACTCTAGGTGATCAACCGGACACAGTTTCTTGGAAGTGGACTTCCAATGGTCAATTCTCCACCGCGTCTGCATACACCATTCAATTTGAAGGCTCTCGGTGATCAATTTTCAAGCAACTCATTTGGCAATCAGATGCTACCCTGAAATGCAAGACATTCTCCTAGATGGCCGCTCTGGGGAAAATCCTGACTGCAGATTGCCTAGCAAAGAGAGGTTGGCCACACAATTCGATTTGTCGGTTGTGCGGTGTACAGCAGGAGACTACGCCCCACTTACTGGCCGTCTGCTCCTTTGCTGTCAAGCTCTGGAACATGGTGCTTCAGCGGTGTGGCCTGCCAACCACGCTTGGACTGGCCACCACGACCTCTTCGTTGATTCCATGGTGGATGGAGCGAGGAGCAAGTGCCGAAGATTCACCAAAAAGCTTGGAACTCGCTCGTCCAAATCGTTTGGTGGAACACTTGGAAGGAGAGGAATGCTTGCATTTTTTACAACCAGACTTCGACAGTTGATCAGGTGATGTCCCGCATCAAGGACGACATCGAGCAATGGACGGCCGCCGGCAAGAGCAAGATCGCAATGCTGATCCACAGACCTAGAGAACCAGATTAATTATCTAGAGGACCCTTCTGTTAGGTGTTCTGTGGGGATACTTCCTCTGTAACCCTCCTGCTGTAACAACAACTCTCTTCTACTAATATCAAGGAAAAGATGCTCCGTCAGCATTTTGTTAACAAAAAATCTTTATAGAACCATAAAAACAATGAATGAATAGGTGACCTAGTAGCACACTCATCTTTAGCAAATTTGAACACATGAAAATCAAGAAATACATGAGCTAAATAGGGATGGCAATGGGTACCCATTACCCACGTACCCGATGGGTAAAACCCCATTAGGGTAAGGGTATGAGATAAAAAGTTACCCATGGGTATATAAATAGGGAAATCTCAAACTCATCGGGTAGAGCGGGTACGGGTATGGGATAGTATGACCCATACCCGCATACCCATATATCCATATAAAATTTCACAATCACGACTTTATTACCTCTATACTTTGTCTTGTTTTGTGAACTTAAAAGTATGACTAATTGACTGTTGTTGTTTATGACTATGTATTGTTGCTTATGAGAAAGTGATGTTGTTTATGATGTGCTCTTGTTCATTATCGGCGGTATACGATGTGCCCTCTTTTATAAGTATATGCTCATGTTATGATCTGTTGTTGTGTATAAATTACGATTATGTGTTGTTGTCTGTGACTATGTGCTGCACGAATTGATGCTTTGCAAACGTGGTTATTTTTACACGCGAGTACCCGTTTACCCTGTCGGCGACGGGTATGGGAAAAATTATACCCATTGGTGGGTATGGGTACGGGAGATGGTTAAGCTCAAGGGAGTAGGGTAAGTGTATGTGGTGGCTCCACCTATACCCAAACCCGATGGGTGCCATCCCTAGAGCTAAATCAACCCTCTCCTCATGTTCCCACAAGAAAAAGAACTAATCGAGAAAATTATGCCCCACAAGCTTCCCAACACTTCAAATGAGACAATCGGTCGAGCCTTCTTATCTTCCATAGCTGGACCCCCCCCCCATCTTCTCCCAGGTTTTGTTTCTCTTTTTGTATGTATCTCTTTCACCATCTCTTTCCAATCCCCACCACCATGCCTATCATCAGAGCTCTTCCAACCTATAGATTTCATTGCCTTACACTACTCTAAACATGGCCGCCGCCAAATTCATGCCCCTTCTTAGCCGCATCCATCGGCCTCCCCATCCGACGACACTAATTTGCTTATGTCGTCACAGATCTCACAAGGCATCCATGGATCTGGGTTCTAGGTTTCTTTGATACGGGTGTCAATTGCTAGCCCTATCCTATATCTATGACACCCTTTTACCGATACAATGAAGTAGGTATATTCTTACCAGATCTATGGTTCTTTAGCCAAATTTGAAATTACGATTGATAGTTATAATTAGTTTTATTTTGTGGATCTGGTTGTTTTAGGAAAATGAAAATATGTACTTTTGACAAATATTATTTTTCTTATGTGGATAGCAAGTTCTTTTGTTATAAATATATGGTTTTGTTAGCCTCATATGAAAGTTGGTACATTTTTGTGCACCGAGGCGATTCAGAATAGTAAGTTTTTCTGCAAATTCTCAATGTCCTACACAGAGTTCCGAACTCTTCAAATGAGAGAACTAGTCCAGTCTTATCGTTTATAGTTGGACCCCTCCCATCCACTTTTTTTCATCTTTGTCTTCTGCCATCTCTTTCCAATCCCCTCTGTCATCCCTATCGTGAAAGCGGCACAAACCTCCAGATCTTGTCGGTTTCCACCAATCTGAACACGACCGCCGCTGAATCCATGTCCCTTCTCACACGCATCCATCGGCCTTCCCACATCTAGCGACACTAACTTGCTTATGTCGTTAGAGATCTCACATGGTGTGCACAGATATGGCTTCTAGGTTTCTTTGACATGGGTGTTTATTGTGCTAGCCCTATCCTTTACCTATGTTACCCTTTTGCCGATGCAAGGAAGTAGGTAAATTCTTACCAGATCTGTGGTTCTATAGCAAATTTTAAATAACCATAGATAGTTATATTAGTTTTTCTTGTGTGGATGTAGTTGTTTTAGTAAAACTTAAAATATGTAGTTTTGATAGTATTTTATTTTTCTTATGTGGAGGGCAATTTATTTTGTTAGAAATATATGGTTTTGTTAGCCTCAAACAAAAATTGGTATGTTTTGTAGCATACTAAATTTTGAGGCGATCCAAAACAATAAGTTTTTGACCAATCTCCCCAATTTTTGTTTCTTTTTCGCATCTTTATCTATTACAATCCCCACCGTCATCCATATCACAAAGGAATGCCAACATGTAGATTTCGTTAGCTTCCACCACTCTAAACATGGGCGTCGCCGACTCTATGTCCCTTCTCAGCCGCATTCCTCGGCCTCCCCGCATCTTGCGACGCTAATTTCCGTATGTCGTCATAGATCTCACAAGGCGTGCACAGACCTGGTTTCTAGGTTTCTTGGATATGGGTGCCTATTGTGCTAGGCATATCGCTATCTGTGTCATCCTTTTTGCCGATGCAATGAAGTAGGTAAGTTCTTACCAGATCTGTGGTTCTTTAGTCAAATTAAAATAACCATTGATAGTTTATATTAGCTTTTTGTGTGGATGTGGTTGTTCTACAAAAACTTAAACTATGCACTTTTGATAGTGTATTGTTTTTCTTATGTGGATGGCGATTTCTTTTGTTAGAAATACAAGGTTTTGTTAGCCTCAGACAAAATTTGGTATGTTTTGTGCAGCATACTAAATCTTTAGGCGATCCAGAATAGTAAGTTCTCGAGTAAATCCTCATTGTCCCACACACTTCAAATGAGAAAACCGGTCTAGCCTTCTTACCTATTATAGTTGGACCCCTCCCACCCCCAATTTTTTTGCATCTTTCTATATTACCATCTCTTTACAATCGCTACTGTCATCCATATCACAGAAATGGTGCCAACCTATAGATTTTGTCACCTTCCACCACTCTAAACATGGGCACCGCTGACATGTTCCTTTCAGCCACATCGATCAGCCTCCCCACATCTGGCGATGCTAATTTTCTTATGCCATGACAGATTGCACAAGGCATGCACAGATTTGGTTTCTAGGTTTCTTTGACATGAGTGCCGATTGTGCTAGCCCTGTCCTCTATATATGTCATACTTTTGCAGATGCAATGAAGTATGTAAGTTCTAACTAGATCTGTGGTTCTTTAGACAAATTTGAAATAACCATTGATGGTTATATTGGTTCTTGTTTTGTGGATGTGGTTGTTTTTGGAAAACTTAATATACATAGCTTTGAGAGTATACTATTTTCTATTGTGTACGGCGACTTCTTTTATTATAAATATATGATTTTGTTAGCCTTGGACTAAAGTTGGTATGTTTTTTGCAACATAATAAACTTTGAGTCATTTCAGAATAGTGGAGCAAATTCTCATTGTCCCACACACACACTTCCGAACACTCAAACGAGACAACTGGTCCAGCCTTCTTCTGTTTTATAGTTGGACCCTCCCTCCCGACCATAGTTTTCTTTCTCTTTTTGTATGTTTCTCTTTTACCATCTATTTTCAATCCCCACAACCACCCCTATCATGAGAGCGCTGCAAACCTGTAGATTTCGCCGCCTTCCACCATTCTAAACATGGGCACCACCGAATCCATGCCCCTTCTTAGCCGCATCCATCAGGCTTCCCACATCTGGTGATGCTAATTTTCTTATGTTGTCACGGATCTCACAAGGCGTACACGCATCTGGTTTCCAAGTTTCTTTGATACGTCGGTTGTGCTTGCCCTATCCTCTATCTATGACATCCTTTTGCCGATGCAAGTAACTAGGTATGTTCTTATCAGATCCATGGTTCTTTAGCCAACTTTGAAATAACCATTGATATTTGTATCAATTTTTCTTTTGTGGATGTGGTCATTTTAGGAGAAATTAAAATACATACTTTTGATGGTGATTTCTTTTGTATGAAAGATATGGTTTTGTTAGCCTTGGACAAAATTTGGCATATTTTTGTGCAGTATACAAAATTTTGAGGTGATCCAGAATAGTAAGTTTTTGAGAAAATTTGCATTGTTCTACATACACTTCCCAACACTTCAAGTGAGACAACCGGTCCATCTTTCTTATCTTTTATAGTTGGATCCCTCCCACCCCAAGTTTTGTTTCTTTTATTGCATATTTCTCTCTTACCATCTCTTTTCAATCCCTATCGTGATCCCTATAACAAAAGCGGCACCAACCTGTAGATCAGCACTCAAAACATGTACGCCGCCGACTCCATTTCCCTTCTCATACGCGTCCATCGGCCTCCCCACACCTGGTGATGCTAATTTTCTTGTGTCGTCACAAATCTCACAAGGTGTGCATAGATCTAGTTTCTGTATTTCTTTGATACGGTCCCTATTGTGCTAGCCCTATCCTTTATGGCTTTATCTATGTCATCCTTCTGTCGATTCAACGAAGTAGGTAAGTTCTTACCAGATATGTGGTTCTTTAGCCAAATTTGAAATAACCATTAATTGATATATTAGTTTTAATTTTGTGGATGTGGTAATTTCAGGAAAACTTAAAATACGTAGTTTTGATAGTATATTTTTTTCTAATGTGGATGGCGATTATTTTGTTATAAATATGTGGTCTTGTTAGCCTCACACTAAAGCTGGTGTATTTTTCTTCAACATATCAAAATTTGAGGTTATCCATAATAGTAAGTTTTTGACCAAATTCTTATTGTCCCACACACACTTCCCAACACTTCAAACAAGACAACCATTCTAGCCTTCTTATCTTTTATAGTTGAACCCCTCCCAGCCTAAGTTTTGTTTCTTTTTTGCATCTTTCTATCTTACCATATCCTTCCAATCCCCACCTTCATCCCAATCGTCAAAGTGGTGTCAACATGTAGATTTTGTTTCCTTCCATCACTCTAGACATAGGCGGTGCCAACTCCATGTTCCTTCTCAGTCGCATCCATCGGCCTCCCCACACCTAGCGAGGTTAATTTTTTATGCCATCATAGATCTCACAAGGAAAGCACGGATCTGATTTGTAGGTTTCTTTGAAACATGTGTTGATTGTCCTAGGGCTATCCTCTATCTATGTCACCCTTTTGCCAATGCAATGAAGTAGGTAAGTTCTTACCAGATATGTGGTTCTTTAACCAAATTTGAAATGCCCATTGATAGTTATATTAGTATTTACTTTTTAGAAATTTATTTTGAAAAAGAACTACTAATCCTTAGATTTTTTTAGTTCATAGATATGGTTGTTTTAGAAAAACATAAAATACGTAGTGTTGATAGTACATTGTTTTTCTTATGTCGATGGTGATTTCCTATATTAGAAATATATGGTTTTGTTAGCCTCCGAAGATTTGTGCGTCATACTAAATTTTGAGTCGATCGAGAACTACAAGTTTTCGAGCAAATTCTCATTATCCCACACACACACTTCACAACACTTCAAACTAGACAACCGGTCCAGCCTTCTTATCTTTTATAGTTTGTCTCCTCCCACCACGAGTGTTATTTCTTTTTCGCATCTTTCTCTCTTACCATCTCTTTCTAATCTCCACCATCATCCATATCAAAAAATCAGGGCCAACCTGTAATTATGTCGCCTTCCACCACTCTAAACATGGGTGCCACCGACTCCACTTCCCTTCTCGGCCGCATCCATCAGCCTCCTCACATCTGGTGATGCTAATTTGCGTATGTCATCACACATATCCAAGACGTGCATGAATCATGTTTCTTTGATACGGATGCTGATTGTGCTTGCCCTATCCTCTATCTATGTCCTCCTTTTGCCGATGCAATGAAGTAGGTAAGTTCTTATCAAACCCGTTCTTTGGTCAAATTTGAAATAATGTTTGATGTTATGTTAATTCTTATTTTCTGGTTGTGGTTGTTTTAGGAAAACTTAAAACACGTAGTTTTGTAGTTTTGATAGCATATTGTTTTTCTTATTTCGATGGTGATTTCTTTTGTTAGAAATATATGGTCTTGTTAGCCTCAGACTAAAGTTGGTATGTTTTTCTGCAACATACTAAATTTTGAGGCGATCTAGAACAGTAAGTTTTCGAGCAAATTCTCATTGTCCCACACACACTTCCCAACACTTCAAACGAGACAATAGGCCCAACCTTTTTATCTTTTATAGTTGACCCCACCCCAAGTTCTGTTTCTGCTTTTTCATCTTTCTCTCTTACCATATCTTTCCAATCTTCACCGTCATCCCTATCATGAAAGCGGCACCAACCTGTAGATTTCATTGTCTTCCACCACTCTAAACATCGGTGTCACCGACTCCATGTCCCTTCTCAGTCGCATCCATCGGCATCCCCGCATCTAACGACGCTAATTTTCTTATGTCGTCGCAAATCTCACAAGGCATGCACGGATCTGATTTCTAGGTTTCTTTGATACGGGTGCTGATTGTGCTAGCCCTATCCTCTATTTATGCCACCATTTTATCAATGCAATGTAGTAGGTAAGTTCGTAGTAGATCCTTGGTTATGTAGCCAAATTCGAAATAACCATTGATAATTATGATAGTTTTTCTTTTCTGGATGTGGTTGCTTTAGGATAACTTTAAATGCGTAGTTTTGATAGTGTATTTTTTTCTTATGGTTTTGTTAGCTGGGACGAAAGTTGGTACATTTTTGTGCAACATACTTAATTTTTAGGCGATTCAGAACAAGTTTTCAAGCAAATTCTCGTTGTCCCACGCACACTTCCTAACACTTCAAACGATACAACCGGTCCAACCTTCTGTTTGACCCCTCCCACCCCAAGTTTGTTTTTTTACATATCTCTCTCTTACCATCTCTTTTCAATCCCCATTGTCATCCATATCACAGAAGGGGTGCCAACATGTGGGTTTTGTCGCCTTCCACCACTCTAAACATGGGTGCCGCTAACTTCATGTCCCTTCTCAGCCATCGGCCTCCCCACATGACTCCCCACATCAAGTAACATAAAATGTTATGTTGTCAAAGATATCACAAGGCGTGCACATATCTGATCTTCTAGATTTCTTTGATATGGGTGCCAACTGCGTTAGCCCTATACTTTGTCTTTTTCACCCCTTTGCCTTTTTCACCCTTTTTCACTCTTTAGCCAAATTTAAAATAACCATTGTTGGCTATAATAGTTTTTCTTTTGTGGATGTCGTTGTTTTATGCAGTCAGAGATCTTATTTCAACATGCCATCGCCGCCACCACCTCGTTGATGCCACCGGGGAAACAAAAGCTAAGTAAAAGAAAAAAAACAAAGGGTACCCACTCCTTTTGTCGCCGAACTAAGAGATGGTGGAGGACCGAGGTGGTGGCGCGGAGGAGACCTTTGACAACGGCATCGGCTAAGGGTTGGGAACGAGCAATGAGACAAAGAGTAAGTTGAAGTTGTGTTGAGTTGGGTAAGTTAAAACTTCTCTCGTCCATGTTGAATAAGGCACTTTTCTGTATTATTCCTTATTAAAATTAAAAGGCAAGTTTACTCGAATAGGGCATTTTGAAGACTCAGCTCCACAGAGGCCTTAATTTTTTTATGAAATCAAAAAAATTAGTTTCAAAAACTTCTAAAATAAATGCACATGCATACAAAGATTCAGGATAAAAAACCTTGAATTGCCAGCTGCGCGAAAAAACATGGGCTTTGAGGATGAACAGTACATATATGTTAAAAAGTCACGGGTTTGTTTTCCTTTTGTGTAGCTCTCATTTTAACATATTTAGACCTGAAAATTTACACACATGTACATTATGTCTATGTATATGTGGGTTTTTTTCAGAATTTTTGAAAAATGAAAAGTTTGAATTTGAAGTTTTCAAATTAAGGCCTCCATGAAGCTGAGCCTCCAGTTGGCATTTTCAAGTTTACTCCCCTGAACAAAACCCATGGTTCACCTAACGGTTTATAAAAATAACTTCCTTTTCTTTTCTTATTCATGCACGTGGAGTTCTTGAGTTTTCTCAATCTTATTTTCTTGTAGGCCCTAAGTGGAGTTGTAGGGCATTTCGTAATGGTATTTTGTAAACGTAGAAAGTCATTTTGGCTAGGCATACTCACACTACGTGGCAAACATGGAAAAAAAATCCAACTTGATGAGGGAAAACTAGGCATAGGCACAACGGATAGCGATTTCCGGAGTCAATAGCACACACTAAATGCCCCACTTCTCCACTTTCCTCTTCTGCCGCACGTTCGCACGAGCAAGCGCAAGAGGCATGGAGATGAGTAAGCATTTTAACATGGCTGACAAGATATCAAGGATAACAACAGCCACTCTAACGAAGAGTGAAAGAGGCACTTCTATCTGGTAAACAGAAGAACAGAGAGAATGCAAGAGGACACACAGAAAGGAACCTGGCTTTCTAGTCCCATATGACCTGCTGCTAACAGCACTAGTTCTATAACTCTCCCCCTAAATAAACCACCTAAAGAATGGAAAACGGCCACCGGAGACCCATCCTTTAGTATGTACAATGTCAACTTCGCACAGACGGTATAACTAGTCTAACTTTCTGATGATTAAGATTATGTCCAGTAACCAACGCCGACTTCAGTTCCACAGGATCGCCATCACCACATACCAACAGCTAGATTGAAAAAAATTCCATTGATATTCCCCAGCACCCTTCATGGGATATACATTCCACCTAAATAGAAAGACTGGTCAGCACAGTAAACCCAATTCTTGTTTGTAGCAATAATGCAGTCATCAGATGGAAGCTTACCTGCCATAACAATCGGCAGCATTTGCTCCGGGCACTCGGGTAACCAATGTAATAAAGTTGAAAGCTCATCATTGCCACTCCCGACAAGTACCACACCTCCAATTGGCACTGTCACCAGGCTGTCCACTTTCCTGCCAGGGTGAGCACTGATGGTGTACACGCAGGCCACAGGAAGAACATTTGAGATCAGGTGGCTGTTGAGGATCCTTGCACTTGTGGCACACTAACTCGCCAATGGATGGATCATTTGCTGGGAAGTGCATATTTGAAGACTCTTCTTCTACCATGAAAGTCAATTCATCAAAACTAGCCCCTTGCTGATCAAAGCTTCCTGCAAAGTTACCATCATCTTGCAGACCAGTAGACATCCCGAATGTGTTATCAAACTGTGTATCATCAGCTTCGAGCAACTCTGTGAATGAGAAATAGGTCTGTGGTTCATATTCCTCAGCCACAATGCTGCCACCGCTAGTGTCATTCCACTGGGAATTAGTGCCCTGATCAGGACCAACAGCATATCCGTTTCCTTGGGTAAAATCCCACCCCAATAGCTCCGAAGCGTCCACACCATCAGCCTCTGACATGGAAAATTCATTCATATGACTGAAATTAATGTTTGCATCCCCTGGAGTTTGGTTCTGAACATAATACCCATTCACTGATGTTCCAGCTTGATCAAGGTATTCAGAATTCTTAACTTGTGCCCTTCTTATGGACAACTTCTGATTACTTCCTGGCACAAGGCTTCCCATGTTCATTGACAAATCAGCATTCATTGACTCCTCCCCAATCGGTTCAACTATTCCATATGAAGCAAGCAGTGGATCTTGAACTGCTATAGCAAAAGTCTCCTCACCAGAGAGCATAGTTGATTGTGATGACATAGTAGCTGTTTGTTCACTGACTTCTGGTTCAGGCTCCCTATAATCATCTGAATGAGGGCATTGTGGTATGGCTCTCCTTCGGCATCTACAGCATCGGTATTGAACCACTTCAGTTATTCTTTCTTCCTCAAGCTGCAAGGCATCACCATGAAACCACTCTGTATGCAGGAGGATACCAAGATGTTAAAAGAAAATAAAAGATAATCCTAAAAAGCAACAATAATGAGAAACATACTTACTTTGGCACCTCTCACAGCGGACATACATGAAATCTGGACTGTAAGGTTTGTTACAGAGACAGCAGGCTGGTTTTATTGAAGAACCTATACCATCCTTGCTTTTTAGGATTACATCATTGGCCCTGAAATCTTCTCCACCAGTGTCATTCTTATGTTTCCTCCAAACAAGACCAAAGTATGTGATAACCTGAACTTTTTTAGGTTTTTTTGGCTTTTCTGTCTTCGGTTTTTTAGTTTTAGCCTTAGGCTGAACCTGCACCCCTGCAATATTTTGAGTTGCCACATTTGTAACAGGTCCAGATTCTGCCTTTGGTATTGGCTGGGTTTCCACCTTCATTACTGTCTGGGTTTCCACCTTTGTTGGCTGAGTTTCCACCTTTGCAACTGGCTGAGCTTCAACCTTAGCCGCGACATTCATGGCTGGTTCAGAAGAATGGGCAGAACGAACCGTGAAGATTATTTTGGGAGCAGTCGCTGGCAGTTGGCCATTACTCTTTTGTTGAGACAAGGCAGAATTTGCATTTGTCTTGGTCTGGGTGAGATTACGCTTCTGAAAGCATAACTTGCACATCAAATTCGGAGCAGTATTGCCTCCTTTGCTTCCAACAGATCCTGATGTGCACTCTTTATGGCAATTGCCTGCAAAATATTGGTGGTTATCAATACTGTGACTTGGTATTGGACAGCTTAGATATTGGCTAGGTATAACCACACATGAGAGGGGAAAAAACTTTAAGAACATGCCAATAAACTGGTACATACCTTCACAAGAGCTACACTTTACGGCATCCCTACATCATCCAACAAAACACATATGAGAAGTGAAGAAAATCGGTTGCTATACAAGATTTTTTTTTTTGCAGTGACAAGAAAAGAATAATTGAATGAGCGCAACAGAGATGTGAAGAAGAGGACACCTGAAGGCCACATCCTTCTCGCATGAGGAGCAGGTATATACATCTCCCTTGTGAAAGAGATAGAAAAAGATATCTCCGATGGTTGCCTTTACTCGTCTTTGGTAGAAATTTGTGAAACTATTAGAGATTATGATTCCTGGACTAGGCGAGGAGCTAACCCCAGCTTTCTGCTCAAAATCCCTTACTAAATACAGTGGGACATGGATTTCAGAAAACCACAATTTGCCATTCTCATCCTGATTATCTTCTGCTTCTAAGATATTCTTGGTTACACGCACAGGAAGATGCTTCTGGTTTGAAAACTTCAGTGCATACCTTATGTTTCCATCGACTACTTTTTTATCACAAACCACTGCGTTTCTGAAAGCAGAATGGTCAGCATCAGAACTTTTTCCATCTGAAGGAATTTGGTCTGGAGGGATGAATTCCTTCCATTTTATATGAGCGTCAAGGTATCTAACCTGAGATGTATATATATATATATTAGGATCATTGTTAATTTAAGTCAGAGTAACTCTTTTAAACATTAGGAATCATGTTCAAGATGCTAACCTGCAGAGCAAGTTGAGATGAATTATGGCTTAACCCAACACATGCTCGCCAAGCAAATTGTCGAGTTCGTCTTGGAAAATTGGAAGTTTCATGATAAGATAGACCTGCTATCTTTCTTTTACCACCTATTGAGCAACATAACATGTCAATTTATTCTTACCCTCAATGCAAACAGAGTATGGAATGATAGTCATAACAATAGCCAAAGATGAGCAGTACCTTGACGAGCAGCTTTTCTTACGGCCGAACTTGGAAGAACCCCCTTCTGCAAAATACATTTAGAAATATTTCCTCCATTCCACCAATTCACCTCTTTCCAGCTCTTGTCATCATCAGTAACAGTAGAAGATTCAGATGCCAACAAACGTTTTCTGCCCCGCCTTCCACCAGTTCCACGTTTTTGGTATGCTGCAGAACGGGATGGTCCAGCAGATACACCAGGAGATTTCACAGGCCAATCATCCATTAGCTTCAACCAGCTTGCAGAAAATGCTATCCCACGAATATTGCTCTCCAACTGCACACGAAATGTAGCAACTTTTTATTAGATAACAAATATATTTTGTTTTCTACTGCTATTTAATGCAATAATTTCTGCAGGGCTCTCAACATTATGTTACAGCTATTATTGTGTACCCAACTTGATTCACAGAAGCAAGTGATACTAGCCCGAATGTAACAGCACTAAATATGCCATTATATTTTCCATATTATTTTATTTTGCCTAATAAAGACCTTTCCATTTAGCACTTCCGATTATCCAGCGCTGAGCCATGAAGCGCTTGACGAAATTGCCACCCACACTTTTCTGCTTTTTACTTGCGTAGTTGCGTCATATAATAACATATTCATATCAGCTTTTATTGGAATATACCTTTTAGATTGAGTTACTTTGTTTCTAGAAATATGCCTAGTTATGTTAACCCTGTATATCACCTCTATTTGCTACCATTGCAGAAACCCTCCCCCCAGTCTGCTATTGATAACCACACTTGTTCATGTCCTTTCTTCAAGACTAGCTCCCATAACCATATTTTTCTTTAGGATGGACCAAAACTTAGTAAAGTTGCAGAAAGTACAGTATCTTAGCCCTTGAATCCAACTAGAAATACAAAAATAGAAGGAGAGGCAGACTCCATCTAAATATATTATCGAGTTATCCATGCAATTTCTGCAATCTCAAACAATTGAAGAAAACCTATAAATACTCATATAAAGTATGAGTTCAAATTCAAGCTATAGATGGAAAGATTTTGTGTGGTGGATCTCGACCGACCCAAGAAAAAGAATACGAGAACAGTTCTCGTGGCATTATTACAGGAGACCGAGGTGTATATGGCATGGTGAAATCCTCCGCCAGGTTGTTATTAAGGTTAAGAGTGTGGTTGTGTGCCTCGCGGCCCTCGCCAGTGAACGCGGAATTGCTTGGTATCACTGTAGCTGCGAGGTGGTTGGGTATTTGAAGGCTCAGTGATCTTAGGCTGGTCATAGTGGGAAGTAACTTAGACTAGTAACATGCATATGTTACTAGTCTATGTTTCTATCATGCAAGCCTTCATTTACTTAGATGTAGACTCATTTGCATTGGGTGTGTTATGTTACAGTAACATATGTTACTAGCTAAGTTACTCCCACTATGACCAGCCTTATTGTGTATTTGAAAGCTGCGAGGTCTTGACCATCCCTTCATTGGGTCAAGGTGGGTCAAGGGCTGCAATTCAGAGTTGGTCCCTTCCCCAGAAAATACGCCTGTAATGAAGACACGATTGAAACACGTAGAGACTAAATGCTGCATTAACTATGTTTCCTGATTTTTTAAGTAACACTAGATTTTTTTTTGCAGGAAAGTAAAACTACATTCCACGTGATGACGTGACTATTAACTAGTGTGTCCCTAAATATGCACAAATAAAGTGGTAAACCAACAATTCTGTTCTTCAAAGTATTACTGACAATTATCAAGGATACTTAAAAATTAGTTTGAATCCTTGAACTCACTTCAAGCAAGAGGGGTATTATAGTTCTGCAGTTGGAAGCTTCTTGTAGCTGTTTATGCCATTGTTGTCTCTGCTGCATGTCTTGTAGGGAACCAACTAACAGGCCACGTAAACTCTCCTCCATGTTGGTCAGATAAGCAACGATGCTGGAGAAATGGCTCTCAGAACCTTTGATTACATGCATGGCACTAAAAATTCGAGCAGATCCTTTGGAAGCATTTGCAGTGGCTAAATTAAGAAAACAAGCCTTTTTATTTCCAATTGCCGAACTTTTACAGGCAAGGCACCAGCCACATCTATCTCTTGGGACTTCCATAACCTTCTTTTCAGTACATGGCCAAACAAATTGAGCGGCTGCTGAGGAAAATGCTTTCACTTGTAGAGCGCAGTCAGCAGCCATTTTCTTCCTTGGATTTGTGATGACTTGAGATGCTGCAACTTTTCCTTCATCTGATGTAAGAACAGCTAGATTAGCGGCAGCAGATGCTGCGATATTGCCATGATTGTAAAGATTCATGTAAGCCTGAGGTTTAAATGATGACAATTTAGCTGCCTTGCCACCAATCACATTTCCAAAGGGATGTTTATTTTGAGATGCAGAAGATGAGTCTGCCTTCACAGAAATGGCGCTCCCAATATCTTCTCTGGACATGGCATTATCTTTCATCCCTGAAAAGGAGGTGGACAAGTCTGTACGAATTAACGGATATGCTGGCTGTGCATGTGTTATGTTAGACAAACCAGCTACCATGGACCCATTCTGATGAGAAACTGATGATGACCCCGAGGATCCAAAAGCTCCATTGATTGGTGTAGTATGTACGTCATTCTGAGCTAAAGAAGTTTGTAGGTTGTTGTTCTCAGTACCATCTACACTAGTCACCATGTTTTGTTCCTCCAGTTGATCGGCAGAGCACACTGTAAATTGATTAGCCACAAATTTGTGCTGCACATCTACTTCAGAAAATACTGCTGTTTTACTCTCACCACCATCTTTTAAGATTGAACGGACACTTCCATCTACTGCTTCATTTGGAGTAGCACTCAGCAACGTATTGCATTGTAGAGCATAGCTTGCATCAGTATTTTTACCTAATTTTGACCTCTCGTTCTGAAATACATCTAGCAGGTGGGGCCAGTACTCTGTTATTCTCCTACATATAGCTGTATATGCATCTGAAAGGGCAAGTACTTGGATGACCTTGACAACATCATACTGATTGTAATAACTTGCATAAGACTCTGCATTCGAAGATGTTCCAGTCCTGCATTATTTGACAGAATTACCATTAAAGAAAATTTAGGACAGAAATATATTTCCAGGTACAGGCCAGAGAAAAAGGCTGGTATTTATGGGGTAGCACTCAAACTACGGCTACGCACTAAAAAAAATACGGATCAGGAGTCAGCTGTGAACAGGTGCAAAAGCAGAATTGACAAAGGGGAAAGACGAAACAAATGGCTGAACTACATGAGATTGAGAAGGGCATATGATAGTAGAAGACTTGCTGTCCTTAAATTAATAACTGTGGTTATCAGGTCCAATAGAATATGGTTTTCCCTACATTAATTAAGTTCCGCCTAACCTTATACAGCTCACATGTTTGCCCTTATTTCAGACCCCCCCCCCAAAAAAAAAAAAACAGAAACATGTACTTCCTCCATAAACTAATATAAGAGCGTTTAGAATACTAAAGTAGTGATCTAAACACTCTTATATTAGTTTACAGAGGGAGTACTGTAGAATTCAACATTAATAGCAGTATTTATCGATGTAGGGCTGGCTATGCAGAGTGAATGAGAAAATGTGCCCCAGAGATTCCATTGTTCTATGCCTATCAACTAGCAACGTAGGGGACGGGGAAGGGTTTCTAGTAGAAGGTTCCCCTCCACCGGAAGAACTCTCACAAGTAGAACCACCCTCTGTATCTATGAAAATACAACACTGTGTTCGTGGGCCGCAGAGGGAAATCTGGCGCCTCGATGATCCACAATGTTGGAAAAGTAGTGGAGTCCATAGGGGGGCCTCCATATGTGGCAGAAAATATGTAAAAAAAATAACACCGTTTCCAAAAGAATGGCCCGAGCTTTACAAGGAAAAAAAACTGCTTCGTCGAACCCAATAAGCGCAAAGAGCAAGCCTGTCATCCAAAGAAACGGAAACAACCAGCAAGTTCTAAATGGCAGCTAATTAGGATAATCGCTCTATTTCTTGGATCACTAGTAAACACCAAATAATGCAGGATTGAGATGCAAGAACTTACACAAGCAGATAGTTGCAGGATCCCAGGAAGAGTCTCTCACACATGTCAATGCCAAACATTTGAGCTCCTCTTGCCCCACGCTCTATCCTTGAAGATGTTGGCCCAAGCTTGTTAACCACACATTCTGGACAGAACCAAAGTCCCTGGGGCAGAAATGCTTTGTTCAGACCAATACATCTTGAGTGATATGCCCATGGGCAGCCATCACAGCATACAAGAGTCCCATCCATTCCACATATTCGGCAATCATCACTGTTGCCATCCAGGGATGCATTTGCTACAACAGCTTCTGGACTTGTTACATTTGGAGCAGCTTCCAGATTCTGGGAATCTTCAATCTTTTTGCAAGCAGAAACCCTTGAGGGCCTAGTCAGGACTACTCGTGATCCAGCCTCTGAGAAATTACTTGAATCCATCTCATATTCCAGTTCCTCATTATAGGCCTCCCGTGCCTCCAGCTCAGTTTTGAGTTCTTCAGAATCAATGGCATGATCACAGAGTATTTGGAGGACCCTAAGCTTCATGGTAACAGGAAGCTTATAATATTCAAGGGCCAAGAGGCTTCGAGCAAAACTCTTCCCCCCTAGACTCTTGATGCAACCCATTACATAGAGGTACTCCAGTAACAAAGTTGGCCAAGTCAGTGCATCTAGCAATGACCAATCTAGATACCTGCAAATATTTGAGGAAAATTGACAGAAACAAAATCAGTATTGAAGTAAAAGGACACAAGATTCACTAAAATGATAATGATTCCACTAAATGGAGGGTTGATAGGTTACATACTTCAAGCAATTTGAAGCAAGCTCTGATCCTTCAGAGGATTTAGTCTCAAGCTGCCGCCTCAGCGCCCGCAGCAGCGAGACATGTACAGCATCGAACAATGTACTCTGCACAGAGCAATTAATGGATGCAACAAAATCATCCATGCCAAATGGACTGAGGAACAGCTGCACACTGAATGAACGGAGGAAGTTATAAACAGAAAAGAGGTGACTAATGGACTCCCCCGGCACATCAATGTCGCCTGATGACGGAGGCAACTCTGGGCCCTGAACTGGCAGGCACGGCACAATTGCCAATTCTTTAGTAGAATCTGATGAATTGCTGGAAGATTCCACATCCTCTGATACATCTGAGACAGATCCACTTTGCTGGGATGCATCAGGCATTTGACATGCATCAACCTTCTGTCTAGTAGTTGGCGGACCATTGAGCACCGTGGCAGTCCCTGATGAAACGACCAGGTCCAGCTTCCTCTTCCTGCAGCTGACTTTCATGCCAGATGCACCATTTTCCTCAGTCATGAGTAACTCCTGGAGCTGAGGATGCCCCAGCTCCTCACTCTGTCCATCCTCAAACACCACGCTGTAGGTCCCAATGCTGGTGTCGTATGATGCAACCTTCCCAAGACGAATCCTTGTACCATCAGCAGCAGTCTGGCTGATGTAGCGGCCCACCAAGCATTCCCCCTCCTCCTCTTTCACCTGACGGGCACCAGCAGGTTGGGTGGGCTGTTGATCCTCTTCCTCCATCTTCACCTCAGTTGCCAGAGCATGCTCTTGCTCCTGAATGGTGATGCCATCTACCACAGTCTTCGTTTCGCTGGCCACAGGGGCCGCAGCATGATCTGCGTCCCCCGTGCAGCAATCGTCCACATCCATCTTCCCCTCACTCACCAAGGCCAAGACGATACTCGGTTGCTCCGTTGTGGTGCCTCCAGCCGTCTCCTCCGCCTTGGCCTCACTCGTGACGGCCACGGGCGCCGCAGAAGGGGGTTCTTCTTCTCCCAGTCTCGCCGCCGCGCTGGCCTCCGCGATCTCTTCCATCACCTCGTCAGCAAGTGGCGCCGCGGACGGGGCGACGGCGGGAGGGTCCTCGGCAGGCGTCCGATCAGCAGCTTCCCGGGGCTGAGCCGCCGCGGGGTCCATAGCATCGGACGCGAAAACCCTAGCGAACCGAGTGGCGCGGCGCCTGCCTAGACAAGCATCCGCGCCGCGAATCGCGAGCGCCCCGGGCGAGATTCCGGCAGAATTCCCGGAGGGACGGGCTCACGGAGTGGCCGGGTGTGGTTAGATGCGAATCTGGAGAGTCCGCTGAACCTCGCGACGCGCTGGCGGCGGCGTGACAGCCCAAGGCCCGGCGCGAGGAACAGCGGCGAATCGGGCGGTCGGGAGTCGATCGGCGGCGGGGGTTCGCAGGGCTGCGCGGCGGCGGGGGCGGGGCAGGGGACGGGGACGGGGGCGGCGGGAGGCGAGGAGGAGGAGGAGGAGGTGGGGTGGAGGCGAGGAGCAGATGAGGAATGGGCGAGGAGGGCAGGGCAGGGAAGGGAAGGGGTTGAGGAAAAGGAAAGGGAGAGCGAGAACTGCACAGGCGAGGCGAGGCGAGCGAGCACGAGGAGGGGAAGGCAAGGGCAAGGCCGCACTCGGGCTCGCGTCGCGTCACTCCGGTCCGTGTCGCCTTGCGCGGGTCGGGTTACTCGCGCTGCCGGAGCCGGATCCACGTGACGCGAGGTGGGGCCACGCGGGCGGTGGGAGTGAGGGGCGGGGCCACGCACACGAGGGGCAGGCGGATGGCGGGCGCGACCCGGTGCGGATGGACGGGTAGGGGGAACCGCGTGCGTGGCAGGTCCCCTCGTCGTGTCCGTCCAGCCCGCCTGGCTCGGCTCAACCGGGCAAGCGGGAGGGCAGCGGCAGTGGTACGACGGACGGCCGCTCGATCTCGTTCCCCCGGCGACGCGAGCGAGCAGGATGGAGGCGGGGTGGCGCTGCACTTTTTTCAAATTCAAAACGGTGGAGGGAGTCGCCGTGGGTGTCAGGGGAGGAAGGGGGGTGGTGCACTGCTCGCTCGGGGTAGAGGTAGGGCTAGGGGGAGGCCGGGCCAACGGTTGGCGCGCGCCAAGTACCGGGCTTGACCTGCTCCTCCAGGAGTCCAGGTTTTTACGGGTAGACTGGTCGTGGCGTGCCAGCGACTGCCACACACACACGCACGCACGCCTAGTTGCAGTTCTGCTTGGGCCTGTGCTCTGCTCTCAGCTGCTTTGCTTATCGCGTACCAGCAACATGTTTGTTGTACACGCCGCGTTATCACGCGCACTGTTCATAAAGGGTTGATCCGAAACTTCGCATCGGCGCGGTACAATCGAAAAGAATTCACGCCCGACTCTTTATCAACTGATGCAGAATTTTGTAGTACAAAAAGTCACCATGAATGGGTGGGCACTATACGACCCATCATTCCTCACATAGATCAATCTAGTGCTAGCCTGCTGGTGCAAATCGTTTCCTATTCAGGACATGCCTCTTTAGATCATAAGTACAGTACTTACCAGTCTGTCCCACAGCAAGAGGCTCGGCGTTTATTTCACACGGCTCGGTTTCTTAAATTTTGTTTATAAACAAACAAACTCTGGTATTTTGGGGTGCACGATGTATTTCCACGAGCACAACAAGGAATGCACAACGTACATGCCTAGTAAGACGACCAAGAACATGTATATAACTGAAGAAGTTGACAACGGTCCACAGAGCATGCCAGCTTGCAGCAATCATGGTCATAAAGGCCAAAAATGTACTCCTTAAATTTTTTCAAAAAGAAAAACAAACTCCTTAACTTTTTTGCAAGAAACAAAAAGATATACTCCTTAAATGCTGGTAAGTGGTGACAGCGCCACATGCAGCAGCAACACGGTACAGCCAGGAACTTCCAAGATAATTAGTCATCGGTGACAGGAACTCGAAACGAGGTATATTGGCATGGGCTGCTAGTATGGGTTATGCAGCGTCAGTATAAGAAATGTTCCTTAACAAGCATCATCACAAAAACCAGCTTTGTTGCTTCAAGTATTACCCCAAGGAGCAAGCCGCATCGATGAGAGATCACCTAAAAAAGAAGGCAGATGAATAGCTTAAATCATACTATTGATCCGCTTCGAGAAAAAAATATCATATTGTTGAGGTGAATCTTGCTGGAGTCCAAATTACAATGCCTTGATCACACGCAATCTGATAACACAGACAAAAACCAATATATAAAAAGGGCATGTTGATAGGGTAAAAACATATTTGAACGTAAAGCAGCATAGATTTACTCCACAAAATAGGGTGTGTTGATGTTCTATGGACTACATTGTGGTTTTCAGTATCGATTGTCAGTGAACCTTTCTGAATTATCACATTCCTATTGTATAGGCATCAATAACCATGTATGCAAACCAAGAGAAACATTGCTTCTGTTCATAATTACAATGTACGAAGAGATTGGAATAAAATATTGTGTTCACTAAGCTCCTCATATAATAAAATCTTATAAGCAGCAACCTTTTAGCGGCACAGAGAAATTAGTAAAATATGAAATGCAGTTTTGTTTTCGCCACTAAGTGCAACCTCATTCTTCATTATGCCAACAGAATTTATTGCATTGCAACTCTTCCGTGAGAACCGATTTTGTTTTAGGGATTGTATAAGCATATCCATCAGTTAAGAGCACAGAAAGACCATTCTACCCCCATCTTTCCCAAGTCCAGATGTGATTTTCTCTCAAAAAAGTGCACAAGAGCAGATGTATGATCTCACCACCCGGGTTCGAGTCCATACGGATGCGAATTTGGGTTTAAGACTATCAGGGCTTTCAACCGATTCTGGACAAGATTGATGGACAGCTAGGTGTGATGATAAAGGGCGGGAAACTGGTGCTAGTTGAACAATCACGTCAGCTGCTCCAATTCATAACCTGCTGGCAGTGGATGTGCCCAGATGGTTCGTGTGAGGCGATAGATAAAAAAGAAGAGCAGCTTCTTTTCGAAAAGGAGTCAAGAGTCCTGTGTGTCGTGCATGGTGCCAACAGATTGAGTACAGGGGCATTGGGGTGAAGAACCTGCAAAAGATGAGGTGGGCGCCGCGCCTAAGGTGGCCATGGCTGTTGCGCACCAGCCTCGACAGGCCCATGGGCTCAGTTTAAACTCAACTGCAACAGGAACGCCACAGTGATGTTTCATGCTACAACAAAGGACATTCTAGGGAATTGCAAAAGGCACCAAGTTCTGGTTAGATGGTTTGACCAACGGTCAATCAATTGCTGACTTAGCTCCGGAGGTGGTGGCAGCAGTCAGCAAGCACGGAGTGCGCATCAGACCAGTTGCAGATGATCTAGCGGATGATCGCTGGGTTTGTGACACGAGGAATTATGGAGTACTTGCACCTAGGGAGCTTGTTGGGAGCGTTCAACTCGCTCCAAAGATTGAGGATACCTTTATCTGATGCCGAACTGAATCTGGGTTATACTCCGCCAAATCTGCCTGGAATGCACCAGACTTTGATGGGCGGACTGAAGCTCCCCTCCGGCGGCAAAATTAGCATTGCTGGGCTTCTTTGAAATGCAAGATTTTCAGTTGGTTTGCAGCAAAGAACAGATGTTGGAGTGGGTCACCTGGCGGGCATGCCCTCTCTGTGAACAGGAGCCTGAAACCATTTCCCCTCTGCTCACAGGGTGCTCGTTTGCACGCCAAGTCTGGTGCAGTATTCAGAGATCTATGGGCTGCAGCAGCTCACTCATACGGCAAATGACAAGCTTCAGGAGTGCAGGAAGCTGACCTGGCACCCCTTCCCACGACGGTAAGCAACAGGCTGCTGTAGTTTAGCCTTCTTCTTTTGCTGTTTTGTTAGCCCCTATTCCACCCCCGTATGTCCGGGCGGACAGCCCGGACACGGCACAGACCAAAAAAAGGGCACCCAACTGCCCCCCCCCCCCCAATACCTAGGCCAAATGTCCGCGCTGTTCCGCGCCCCTCAAACCCAGCTCATATGTGGGGCCGCCCGGACGCGTCCGCCTAGTCAGGCTGGCCCTTCCTGACAGCACAAAATCCATCCCAATCCCACCCTGGACGCGACACAACAACAACAACAAAGCCTTGTAATCCCAGACAAGTTGGGATAGGCTAGGGGTGAAACCAATAAGATCTCGCAACCAACTCATGGTTCTGGCACATGGATAGCAAGCTTCCACGCACCCCTATCCATGGCTAGTTTTCTGCTGATACTCCAGTCCTTCAGATTTTACAGACTCCTCCCATGTCAAGTTCGGTCTACCCCGACCTCTCTTGACATTATCAGCACGCTTTAGCCACCCTGGACGTAACCCTAGCCATTTTGAACAGACCACTCCGCTTCCGCTCAGCCTCGCTCCTCTCCAGTCATCTCCGGCATGGTGAGCAACGGATCTGAGTCCGCCAGGTACGGATCTGATGATGGCATCGACTAGGAACTCGCTGCCTACTCGGACAAGCAGGAGATAACTGTCCGGTTCGCGCTCTGCCAGTCCAGGGTCGAGACCCGAGCTCCACCGTCACAGCTGCCCAGATGCGGATCCAGCGGCGGTACCGCATCCAGCAGAAGCTTGCAGCATCATGTGTCCGCTCTATCGTTGCAACCCCAGCCGAGGGCGCTTGTCCCAGCGCCGACGTCGGCCTCGGAGTCTGAGGCCAACGACAGCAATGCACATGGTCGCAGACGCGATAGCTGCGGCGGTTACTCCGAGGTCGAGACACAGTGTGCCCACCGTGAGAAGGCGAAGGCACGCCGTGGCCTCTGCTTGTCCGCTGCGGTACCGGCGCCCTCCGGATCCAAGGAGGATCCGGTCGTCCGTGCCGTCAAGCAGCGGTCCCTGGCCTCCAAAGAGTCGGAAGCGCGCCACCACCACCGGATCAACGCCAAAACCCTCATGGAGAGGGCATTGAGGAGTCGCGCCGTGCCGCAGAGAACAAGGACGCGGAGGAACCCGTGCCCAGATCCTCGCGAAGCAGCAAGACTGCCGCCCATGCCCTCGCAAAGGAGCAAACCCAAGCCGTTCGTGCCCTCGCCGGCCGGCCCCCGAAATCGGACAAGAATATGTCTGGTACCGCCTCCAACACTTCCAGCACCGGTGGCTAGCCCTAATTCACCTTCGACCTCTACTTCCACGACAAAAACGACAAGGGCAAGGGTGGCCGTCGGTGAACTTTCCCTATCTATAGTCCTACTTTACTTTATGCTTTAGCCTATATATAGTTATGAACTATTAGAACATGCCGTTATTGTGGTAGTCTGATGGCATGTACTCCCTCCGTCCTGAATTACTTGTCATAGAAATGGATGTATCTAGACGTATTTTTAGTTCTAGATACATCCATTTCTGCGACAAGTAATTTGGGACGGAGGGATTATGATGAACTTCCCTATGCTATCTCCACATCAGTGGCAGAGGACGAATTTTTTTAGGTGGGGCAGGCCCTAAAGCACAAAAAAAATCGATGCAAAACTAGAGTAGTCGATACGCACTAAAATGCACACAAATAGTTTTTCCATGTAGAAGAGCTATACATATGCACGCGGAAATGTGACCAATCAATAATAAATACTTAAATAGTCAGAAAGTCGCATTGCACAATGTAAAATCGCCACTAATTTTACAATATTATGCCCAAAAACATTTCGGACAGATCTATTCTATGCATACAAGAAAAGGCAAACACTTTGCAGACGTAAGAAAAAATGCACACCATTCCGTACTAACCCCTGTTAGCACATACACTAGTCCCTCGCAAAAAAAAAGCACATACACTAGTACTAAATGTTGGCATAGAACAAAAGGCAACTACAGAATTGTGCACTCACTATCGCTGGGTCACAAACCAAGGAACTAGCCCTGATCGAGCGTTGTGGACTGGAGCATCCATGGATGGGTGGCTCGATGCGTGACTTAAATAAGGCCCAATAAGGTGGGTCAGTGCTCACGGCCCAATAGAACACTGGTTTTCTTCTCCCATGATTTTTTTAGCGATCGATCTGCATACATAAAACCCAAATCACTGGAAATCAAGGTAGGGCGAGCGCCTCACCTCGCCCTACCAAGAGCTCCGCCTGTGCTCCAGACTATGTATGAACTATGTGCTATGGAATCGAAGTACGTGTATTGATCGACGTTGCATGCTTGTGTATGTATTTGAGGGTTGGGAAATGGGGAGCGCTGTTGCGGACACGGACAAATGAGGGGTGAGCCCATGCTGTCCGCGGACATATAGGGGGCCAAATTAGCTATTTGTGGTTGGAGATCCTCTTAGACAGGCTGGTACTTTTTGTACAATATTTTTGTTTGTGGGCGCAGGCAATTTGCGCCTTCTTGGTGTTTTCTTTAACACAAAACAACACGCAATTAGATGCGTGTTTGAATTAAAAATACTGACAGGGCTTTGCTTGAAGTTTTCCTTAAAAAAGGTTGGGGGAGGCCCCCCTGGCATGGACAGTCTGCACCGATAGGGCATATAGACTGCAGTATACACCTAAAACAACAAACAATGAACCCTAGACTAGTAGATCCCAATGCAATTACACAGCCTATAACCCCCGTCTCCCTCACAACAACCTCCTGCACGCTGCAGTTGGCCCCAATTTAGTAGTGGACTATTAGCTTTGCTCATGTCGGCAAGGCGATGGAATCAACTTGATGTGATATGGTAGGTTCCAACTGCAGTGGAACTGGCTACAGGGCTGCAGTAAATCACCAATTTGTTCATGGTTCAGCACTTGAACTTGATCTGATAAAGTAGGCTCCAACTGCTGTGAAACCGGCTGCTGCACTTATTTTAATAATTTATTTAACAAAAACTGCATTGTAACTCTTTCTACCAGGAGGAGAAATCTGACTCCAACTAGCTATCTTATAGCAGACAACTAAGGCAAACCAACTTAACTAATCTCATTTAAAAGCCTGTTCGCTAAAATCCAAATAGAAAAATGGAATAAATTCTTCACGGTTTCTAGAGTTCTGGAATTACTTCAATGATACAGATTACTTATTAATTGAACATGTATTCTCGGCAACCATAGAAAAGCTTACTCACTTGATAGCATAGTTCATTACGATGCTGTAGCAATCACATTTGGTGCTGGAGTCTTAGAGGCTACTCTGGTGATCAGATGGCCGGGTGGTGGAGGTGCTTGCGTTGTGCATTGGTTGTGTCGGGACCTCGGAGTAGACTACGCCATGGCTGGCAATATCCTTCATTTGGTGTAGAGCAATTTTCTGAAGCTTGTCCAAGGTCCCCATGATCTCATCATTAGTGAGATAATCCCCCTGTCTAATCCGCTCATATAATGAGCCAGTCTCCGCAGCAACAACCCGAAAACCACCATACTGCAAGAAGTGCATTTACGATAAAAACATCACAAGGCAATATGAATGAATTATGCAGACAAGACTCTAACACATACAGCTCTGTGAAGTGCGGCAGTTTGGTCTTTCTCAAAGTTGGTCTCCACTGTGGGAACTGGCAGGGGGGCATCATCCACAGGATCCATAGGGTCCAATTGCTGGCATGTACCACTACCAGGAGCATACCATGCAAAGCATGCATCATATGGCCGAGCGTCCTGAATAATTGATAAACCAAGATTTTTCAAAAATAAAATATCAAGGACTGCAACTGAACTCTTGTCCAGTGTTTGTTATAAAATATCACTTTTACAGTAAACTGCACTCAAATTTCAATTTAGACAGTAGACACACATTATAAATGAATGTACACACATTGTGATTTCCAACTTGGCTAAATGCTTTTAGAGCACTAGATATTTCCAGTTTATACTAACGACTCTGCTCGCATACGCACACATGATCATATTGGGGCTAGAGCCATATGCACTAAAGAACTGCAAGCACCTTTCATTACTGTTGCACTTAAATCTTAAAATTATGGCATACATCGAAGTAATAGGACATAGGATATGCAGACCAAGAATTGTCAATCGGCAACAAAAAAACTACAAATATTTCTTATGCTCAATTGAAACCATACAATAATGAGCTATTGAAACTTGCAAAAAAAAAGTGACCTACTGACAAACAATGATTTCCGTTCTGAAAAAAAACCTACAGAAATCCATGGAGGAAAAAATTAAGTTAGGTAAACTGAGCATGTCAATTTTAGATTATGAGTAGAACAAGTGTTACCTTCATAGCCTGCTTAATTTCTACCTTATCGAATGGATGGGCGGAATTGTAAGAACCATCCACAAAGTTCATCTCTTGATTACTTCCCAGCACAAAGGTTTCCATGTGCACTGAGGAATCAGCATGAATATCTTCTACAGTTTGTTCGAATATACCAAATGAAGCACTTGATGTATTTTCATCTGCTGCGCCAATAGCTTCCTCACTTGAGGGAATATTAGCTGCACTTTCTTGGATGACAGGTTCTGGTTCAGGCCTCTTATAATAATAATCATCTGAATGAGGACATCCCGGTATTGCCCTCCTCCGACATCTGCAGCATCTGTAGGATATGACTTCAGCAATCTTTGCCTCCTCAAGTCTCAAGGCATCTCCATGGAACCAATCTGTATACAGGAGAATATCAAGATGCGGAAAAGATCGGTATGATAACGCAAAACAGAAATTGCTTGCTTAAAAAATGGCAGGTCAAAGGTGGAATCAACTTACTTCTGCACCTCTCACACCGGATGTACATCAAGTCTGGGGAATATCGCTTGCGACAGAGACAGCAGATTGGTTTCATGGACGAACCAACACCATCCTTGCTTCCAAAGATAACATCGTCCGCGTTGATAGCATTCGTGTCGCTCTTGTTTTTCTTCCATACGAGGCCGAAGTAGGTGATCCCTTGTGTGTTTCTGCGTTTGATCTTGGACTGCATTTGCGCCTTTGCTGTTCGCTCGGCTTCCGCCGAGCTTCCCCCACGCACCTCCGCCCTCCTACCTTCGCTACTAGGAGTTGCTAGGGTTGCGTACCTGTTCCCCGTGCGCTGTGTGCCACCCCAGCTCAGGCCATCTCCTCGATCCATCTGAAGCTGATTCTTCCACGCATCAGACAATTGTGAATCGCGCTCATAGGGCACCTCGTCCTCTCCCCCAGTTCAGGGTGCGCGCAGTTGGATTTTCTTCCTTTCTGCTCCCCCGAGTCGTCGGATCCTGACTTGGGGAACTGCTCCGGCCGTCGGCGGCAGCAGAGCCAGAGCGGAACACTTCGGGACAGCCGGCGGCTGGTGGAGCCCTAGGAGGAGAGGCGTTGGGTTCTGTTGGCGATGTACTTGGTTTAGGGCTGCAGTTGGGCCGTTGGATCCCATGGTCGATTGATATCAGCGGCCCATTTCAGACCGCTATCCGACCAGAGTGCACTGAGGGCAATTACAGTGGTTGGTAAGATAGTGATTTTTCTATTTAAAAAAAGGTAAGATAGTGATCCATGGAAAAATATATATTTTTAATGTCCGAGTTTAAATTTCTTTGTACAAAACTTCGCAAAATATTTGCGTTCTAAAATATTCATTTTTCCAAATAAAAAGTGTTTTTCTTTTTGCTCTCAAGTGAGAGCAACAAAGAAATTTAAACTCGGCCATTAAAAAAACAATTTTTTTCCTTTTATTTAAATCTGAATAATTTTTCATGTTCTATCTGGCACAAATTACTCAATTTACATTATAATACGTAGATATATTATGTGTGGTGTTTTTTCCTATTATATTAGCCGGATAATAAAAAAACTTTGTTCAACGTTCTTGATCTCACCGGACATGAAGGAGACTCAATGATCCGGCTATTAGACCTGGCCAACCTTAGTTAGTGATAACTGGTACTACGACCACCGGTGACGAGGACGGCAAAAAGGACAAGCGAAAACATGGTCTGATGTCATATTGAAATGGAGGATGTGATTGAGGATGAGGTATTAGTCATCTTTATTATGTTACTGGGGTATGAGGGTGAGGTCTTTATGCCAACTCCAACGCAGGACTTCAAACCGTCGGGATCAGTATGTTTGGGCCCAATCGGACAGACGAGTTGTCCCAACACGCCACCTTCGTCCGCAAAAAACGTTCGTTTCTGGTCCAGCTTACCCCATCCTGGGCGCAAACTTGATTTGGCTTTGCGGTCAAACGGACAGAGAGCAGATGCACACGCGGCCTCTCGTCGTCCGCCTTGGCCCCACGTGTCGATCGTCCAACTACCTCCCACCTACCCCAGTTAATGCACACGGATGGGGGGCCAGCCGGTCAGCCAGACGCCCCAGCCACGTCCTTTTTTATGGCGAAATCGTGGACTTTCACTTCCACTTTCCCATCCACTTCCACTTCCTCGCCATCTCCATTGCTCCCTCCCTCCTAGATAGTAAACCCTAGCCTAGCTCCCCCGCCCACCTCGCTCCTTACCGGCCATGGGGTTCTGGAAAAGTGGCATCTTGGCAAGAAGACCAAGCACGACCATGAGGCAGGGTCATCGTCCGCCTCGTCTGGAAGCGCGACCAGCCATTCCACCTCGTCGGCATCCTTCTTCATCTCCCCTCCGGCGGCGGCGCCACACTTTCGGCCCTATGTCAAGGTCGCCATCTGTCGTCGGTACTCAGAGACCAGGCCCCCACTGTCGTGGTAAGATGCGCACCTCCTAATGAGTGGCATCTGAGCCCAGATCGGGTACCCGTTCCCCCGTCCTGGCGAGCGACCGTGTCCGCCTCCTTGGGAACGCCCGTCGTCGCGCCCAGATTCCGCGCCAGTACCTAGCCGACCATAGGTACGACGTAGACTAGTCCCTCCAGGACACATGGTTCTAGGACCAGCACGAGACGCGCCGCAAACTTTTTTTGCCAGCCGTGCTCGTAGCCCACCCCATGTGTGCCAGAGTGCGCCTTGTTGAAAGGATCAAGAAGAGGTGTCTAGAGGGGGGGGTGATTAGACACTAAGTGCCAAAAGTTACGGTTTTTAATATTCTTAAGTTTAAGTGGAGTTTAAGCACAAGTTTAACAAATACAATACATATCAACCAAGCATGCAATGAGTATATGAGCAGCGGAAAGTAAAGCATGCAACTTCCAAGAATGTAAAGAGAAGGGTTTGGAGTATTCAAACGCAATTGGAGACACAGATGTTTTGTCGTGGTTCCCATAGGTGGTGCTATCGTACATCCACGTTGATGGAGACTTCAACCCACGGAGGGTAACGGTTGCGCGAGTCCACGGAGGGCTCCACCCATGAAGGGCCCATGAAGAAGCAACCTTGTCTATTCCATCATGGTCGCCGCCCACGAAGGACTTGTCTCACTAGCGGTAGATCTTCACGAAGTAGGCGATCTCCTTGCCCTTACAAACTCCTTGGTTCAACTCCACAATCTTGTTGGAGGCTCCCAAGTGACACCTAGCCAACCTAGGAGACACCACTCTCCAAGAAGTAACAAATGGTGTGTTGATGATGAACTCCTTGCTCTTGTGCTTCAAATGATAGTCTCCCCAACACTCAACTCTCTCTCACAGGATTTGGATTGTGTGGAAAGAAGATTTGAGTGGAAAGCAACTTGGGGAAGGCTAGAGATCAAGATTCATATGGTTGGAATGGAATATCTTGACCTTAACACAAGTGTAGGTGGTTCTCTCTCAGAAAATGTGTATTGGAAGTGTAGGTATGTTCTGATGGCTCTCGCCACGAATGAAGAGTGAGTGGAGGGGTATATATAGCTTCCACACAAAATCTAACCGTTACACATAATTTGCCAAACTCGGTGGGACCGAATGGTTAAACTCGGTCGGACCGATTCGGCAAACCTAGTGACCGTTAGGATTTTCAGTGGGACTGAGATGCAATTCGGTAGGACCGATATGGTTAGGGTTAGGGCATAACATAATCTCGGTGTGACCGATTACACAAACTCGGTGGGACCAATTTTGGTAATAAGCTAACCAGAGAGTTGGTCAGGCAAACTCGGTGAGACCGATTACACAAACTCGGTGGGACCGATTTTGGTAATAAGCTAACCAGAGGGTTTGCATTGTAATCTCGGTAGTACCGATTGCTCAAACTCGGTGAGACCGATTTTGGTAATGGACATACACAGAGAGATTACAATCCCATCTCGGTGAGACCGAGATCCCTATCGGTGAAACCGATTTGCTAGGGTTTGTGGCAGTGGCTATGACATCTGAAACTCGGTGGCGCCGGATAGATAGAATCGATGGGGCCGAGTTTGACTTTTGGTTTAGGTCATATGTGGATGTGGGAAGGTAGTTGAGGGTTTTGGAGCATATCACTAAGCACTTTGAGCAAGCAAGCCATTAAGTAACACCTCATCCCCTCTTGATAGTATTGGCTTTTCCTATAGACTCAATGTGATCTTGGATCACTAAAATAGAAAATGTAGAGTCTTGATCTTGAAGCTTGAGTCTATCCTTTGTCCTTAGCATCTTGAAAGGGTTCCACATCCTCTAGTCCATGCCACTCCATTGTTGAACTTATCTGAAACATACTAGGTAAAAGTGTTAGTCCAACAAGAGATATGTTGACATTAATTACCAAAACCACCCAGGGAGCACTTGTGCTTTCAATCTCCCTCTTTTTGGTAATTGATGACAACATACATCAAAACTTTAGATAAAGGTATAGAGAATAGCAAGTAAAGCTTTGTAAAGACATGTAACATGCATAGGCTCCCCCTACATGTATGCAATCATGTGAATATTGAATATAGGAGCATGTGAATGCGTAAACATGACAGAGTAAGCAATGTGTTACATGTATCTTGGCTATATGCATCAGAGCAAATGATGTGAATGTGAGAAATGTACCTTCATGCTCATGAGTCCTTCTTGCAAACAGTATGTACATCAGCAAGAACTTCTCATTCACATGACTGTGATGCATATACTTACCTTGTGGTCTTGAGTTGGCTTAGGATGGGATGAACCTGCGCAAACAAGGTTAAATAACACAGATACACCTACTGACCAGAGCAAGCAAGAGAAACCACAAGAGAACCAAGACTGGGATGACATGTAGAGTGAGTACTAAGTACCACAATGGATATAGACATGTCCCCAAAGGTAAAGATATGCAATAAAATCAGAGATTTCCTTCCTTTAGATGTCTTGCTCCCCATGAATCTGCATGGGATATTGGGAGAAGATAGGGAACAGAAAATCAGAGCAACAAAAAGGAAACAACAGAGCTTGAGCTAAAGCAAGCAACCAAACATGTCTTTCCCCTCTTAAAGACATGTGACATATCTCCTCTTGAAAACCAAGCATCTGGGGTCTTTGATGATTTTACTTTCTCCTAGTTGAGAAACTCTCTCCCCCTGAGTATTCTCTCTTTCTCCCCCTATAGGAAGGATTAAGCTTTGATGTGATCTCTCTCTCTCCCCCTTTGACATCAATTTCCAAGAAGGGCTCTTCTGGACATGTGATACAAATGGGTTGGTCCTCGAGTCACAGAGCAAAGCAGCATGTCTAATATGATGCTGGTAGAGGACAAGAATCATTGAGTGGAGCTGGAGCAAACAAAAATCAGGAATAAGTGGCAAGTTGGTTTTCCTGTGATGGAATCGGTGACTCCGAGTTGTGTGCTTCGGTTGCACCGAAAGATTTCGGTTAGGCCGAAGAGAACAAACCGGTGTGACCGAGTTCATCAGAGTGAAACCACTTGTCACCTCAGCTCACTAGACAAGTAAGATCTCACAAGGATATGCAAGGAATTTACTGAAAGATTTGCAATGAATTGGATGCAGAAGATGCAGAACAAAAAGGAAAGAAAAGAAACTAAAAGTTCTAGATGAAGTTTTTTTTGAAAGGGGAAACAAATATGCAAATGCAAAAGCACGGAGAAACACTAGAGAACTTCATCTAGAAATGGTCGGTGACAAAGTCACCTATGTTAGAGTATATTGACTTAGGAGTCAAGTGAGAGCACTTGATCATAGGTCATACTCATCGTTTAAGCTCAAAATGGGGTTACCATTTTTCGTTTAAGCCTTCTGATGTATTCACATCTTGTCGAGTTGCTTTGACTCATGACTTGGAGTAAAGCTTCTCTAAGATGGAATAACATACCTTGGGTGGTGGTGTTGATCTTGCTCATGTGGTTGAACTTGTGCGGGTTGCTCAAGGTTGATGTAGTTCATCAAGGGTTGGGAGCACCACTTGGAGTTTGAGTTCATCTACCTGAAGGAAATATGCCCTAGAGGCAATAATAAAGTTATTATTTATTTCCTTATATCATGATAAAAGTTTATTATTCATGCTAGAATTGTATTAACCGGAAACATAATACATGTGTGAATACATAGACAAACAGAGTGTCACTAGTATGCCTCTACTTGACTAGCTCGTTAATCAAAGATGGTTATGTTTCCTAACCATGGACAAAGAGTTGTTATTTGATTAACGGGATCACATCATTAGTTGAATGATCTGATTGACATGACCCATTCCATTAGCTTAGCACCCAATCGTTTAGTATGTTGCTATTGCTTTCTTCATGACTTATACATGTTCCTATGACTATGAGATTATGCAACTCCCGTTTGCCAGAGGAACACTTTGTGTGCTACCAAACGTCACAACGTAACTGGGTGATTATAAAGGAGCTCTACAGGTGTCTCCAAAGGTACATGTTGGGTTGGCGTATTTCGAGATTAGGATTTGTCACTCCGATTGTCGGAGAGGTATCTCTGGGCCCTCTCGGTAATGCACATCACTTAAGCCTTGCAACCATTGCAACTAATGAGTTAGTTGCGGGATGATGTATTACAGAACGAGTAAAGAGACTTGCCGGTAACGAGATTGAACTAGTTATAGGATACTGACGATCGAATCTCGGGCAAGTAACATACCGATGACAAAGGGAACAACGTATGTTGTTATGCGGTCTGACCGATAAAAGATCTTCGTAGAATATGTAGGAGCCAATATGAGCATCCAGGTTCCGCTATTGGTTATTGACCGGAGATGTGTCTCGGTCATGTCTACATTGTTCTCGAACCCGTAGGGTCCGCACGCTTAAGGTTACGATGACAGTTATATTATGAGTTTATGCATTTTGATGTACCGAAGGTTGTTCGGAGTCCCGGATGTGATCACGGACATGACGAGGAGTCTCGAAATGGTCGAGACATAAAGATTGATATATTGGAAGCCTATGTTTGGATATCGGAAGTGTTTCGGGTGAAATCGGGATTTTACCGAAGTACCGGGAGGTTACCGGAACCCCCCGGGAGGTATATGGGCCTTAGTGGGCCTTGGTGGAAGAGAGGAGAGGTGGCCAGAGATGGGCCACGTGCCCCTCCCCCCTTGGTCCGAATTGGACAAGGAGAGGGGGCCGGGCCCCCTTCCTCCTCTCTCTCCTCTTCCCCCCCCCTCCACGAATCCTATTCCAACTAGGAAAGGGGGGAGTCCTACTCCCAGAAGGAGTAGGACTCCTCCTGGCGCGCCACACCTTGGCCGGCCGGCCCCCCTCCCTTGAACCTTTATATACGGAGGCAGGGGCACCCCTAGAGACACAAGTTGATCCACATGATCATATTCTTAGCCGTGTGCGGTGCCCCCTTCCACCATAGTCCTCGATAATATTGTAGCGGTGCTTAGGCGAAGCCCTGCGATGGTAGTACATCAAGATCGTCACCACGCCGTCATGCTGACGGAACTCTTCTCCGACACTTTGCTGGATCGGAGTCCGGGGATCGTCATCGAGCTGAACGTGTGCTAGAACTCGGAGGTGCCGTAGTTTCGGTGCTTGATCGGTCGGGCTGTGAAGACGTACGACTACATCAACCAAACGCTTCCATTGTCGATCTACAAGGGTACGTAGATCATACTCTCCCCTCTCGTTGCTATGCATCACCATGATCTTGCGTGAGCGTAGGAATTTTTTTGAAATTACTACGAAACCCAACAGTGGCATCCGAGCCTAGGTTTTATATGTTGATGTTATATGCATGAGTAGAACACAAGTGAGTTGTGGGCGATATAAGTCATACTGCTTACCATCATGTCATACTTTGGTTCGGCGGTATTGTTGGACGAAGCGGCCCGGACCAACATTACGCGTACGCTTACGCGAGACCGGTTCTCCCGACGTGCTTTGCACATAGGTGGCTTGCGGGTGACAGTTTCTCCAACTTTAGTTGAACCGAGTGTGGCTACGCCCGGTCCTTGTGAAGGTTAAAACATCACCAACTTGACAAACTATCGTTGTGGTTTTGATGCATAGGTAAGATTGGTTCTTGCTTAAGCCCGTAGCAGCCACGTAAAACATGCAACAACAAAGTAGAGGACGTCTAACTTGTTTTTGCAGGGCATGTTGTGATGTGATATGGTCAAGACATGATGCTAAATTTTATTGTATGAGATGATCATGTTTTGTAACCGAGTTATCGACAACTGGCAGGAGCTATATGGTTGTTGCTTTATTGTATGCAATGCAATCACGCTGTAATGCTTTACTTTATCACTAAGCAGTAGCGATAGTCGTGGAAGCATAAGATTGGCGAGACGACAATGATGCTACGATGGAGATCAAGGTGTCGCGCCGGTGACGATGGTGATCATGACGGTGCTTCGGAGATGGAGATCACAAGCACAAGATGATGATGGCCATATCATATCACTTATATTGATTGCATGTGATGTTTATCTTTTATGCATCTTATCTTGCTTTGATTGACGGTAGCATTATAAGATGATCTCTCACTAAATTATCAAGAAGTGTTCTTCCTGAGTATGCACCGTTGCGAAAGTTCTTCGTGCTGAGACACCACGTGATGATCGGGTGTGATAGGCTCTACATTCAAATACAACGGGTGCAAAACAGTTGCACACGCGGAATACTCAGGTTATACTTGACGAGCCAAGCATATACAGATATGGCCTCAGAACACGGAGACCGAAAGGTCGAGCGTGAATCATATAGTAGATATGATCAACATAGTGATGTTCACCAATGAAACTACTCCATCTCACGTGATGATCGGACATGGTTTAGTTGATTTGGATCACGTAATCACTTAGATGATTAGAGGGATGTCTATCTAAGTGGGAGTTCTTTAAGTAATATGATTAACTGAACCTAAATTTATCATGAACTTAGTACCTGATAGTATCTTGCTTGTTTATGTATGATTGTAGATAAATGGCCCGTGCTGTTGTTCCGTTGAATTTTAATGCGTTCCTTGAGAAAGCAAAGTTGAAAGATGATGGTAGCAATTACACGGACTGGGTCCGTAACTTGAGGATTATCCTCATTGCTGCACAGAAGAATTACGTCCTGGAAGCACCGCTGGGTGACAGGCCTGCTGCTGGAGCAACACCAGATGTTGTGAACGTCTGGCAGAGCAAAGCTGATGACTACTCGATAGTTCAGTGTGCCATGCTTTACGGCTTAGAACCGGGACTTCAACGATGTTTTGAACGTCATGGAGCATATGAGATGTTCCAGGAGTTGAAGTTAATATTTCAAGCAAATGCCCAGATTGAGAGATATGAAGTCTCCAATAAGTTCTATAGCTGCAAAATGGAGGAGAACAGTTCTGTCAGTGAGCATATACTCAAAATGTCTGGGTATAATAATCACTTGATTCAAATGGGAGTTAATCTTCCAGATGATTGCGTCATTGACAGAATTCTCCAATCACTGCCACCAAGCTACAAGAGCTTCGTGATGAACTATAATATGCAAGGGATGAATAAGACTATTCCCGAGCTCTTCGCAATGCTAAAAGCTGCGGAGGTAGAAATCAAAAAGGAGCATCAAGTGTTGATGGTCAACAAGACCACTAGTTTCAAGAAAAAGGGCAAGGGGAAGAAGAAGGGGAACTTCAAGAAGAACAGCAAGCAAGTTGCTGCTCAAGAGAAGAAACCCAAGTCTGGACATAAGCCTGAAACTGAATGCTTCTACTGCAAGCAGACTGGTCACTGGAAGCGGAACTGCCCCAAGTATTTGGCGGATAAGAAGGATGGCAAGGTGAACAAAGGTATATGTGATATACATGTTATTGATGGGTACCTTACTAATGCTCGCAGTAGCACCTGGGTATTTGATACTGGTTCTGTTGCTAATATTTGCAACTCGAAACAGGGACTACGGATTAAGCGAAGATTGGCTAAGGACGAGATGACGATGCGCGTGGGAAACGGTTCCAAAGTCGATGTGATTGTGGTCGGCACGCTACCTCTACATCTACCTTCGGGATTAATATTAGACCTAAATAATTGTTATTTAGTGCCAGCGTTAAGCGTGAACATTATATCTGGATCTTGTTTGATGCGAGACGGTTATTCATTTAAATCAGAGAATAATGGTTGTTCTATTTATATGAGTAATATCTTTTATGGTCATGCACCCCTGAAGAGTGGTCTATTCTTATTGAATCTCGATAGTAGTAACACACATATTCATAATGTTAAACCAAAAGATGCAGAGTTGATAATGATAGTGCAACTTATTTGTGGCACTGCCGTTTAGGTCATATCGGTGTAAAGCGCATGAAGAAACTCCATACTGATGGACTTTTGGAACCACTTGATTATGAATCACTTGGTACTTGCGAACCGTGCCTCATGGGCAAGATGACTAAAACGCCGTTCTCCGGTACTATGGAGAGAGCAACAGATTTGTTGGAAATCATACATACAGATGTATGTGGTCCGATGAATATTGAGGCTCGTGGCGGATTTCGTTATTTTCTCACCTTCACAGATGATTTAAGCAGATATGGGTATATCTACTTAATGAAACATAAGTCTGAAACATTTGAAAAGTTCAAAGAATTTCAGAGTGAAGTTGAAAATCATCGTAACAAGAAAATAAAGTTTCTATGATCTGATCATGGAGGAGAATATTTGAGTTACGAGTTTGGTGTATATTTGAAACAATGCGGAATAGTTTCGCAACTCACGCCACCCGGAACACCACAGCGTAATGGTGTGTCCGAACGTCGTAATCGTACTTTACTAGATATGGTGCGATCTATGATGTCTCTTACTGATTTACCGCTATCGTTTTAGGGTTATGCTTTGGAGACGGCCGCATTCACGTTAAATAGGGCACCATCAAAATCCGTTGAGACGACGCCTTATGAACTATGGTTTGGCAAGAAACCAAAGTTGTCGTTTCTGAAAGTTTGGGGTTGCGATGCTTATGTGAAAAAGCTTCAACCTGATAAGCTCGAACCCAAATCGGAGAAATATGTCTTCATAGGATATCCAAAGGAGACTATTGGATACACCTTCTATCACAGATCCGAAGGCAAGACTTTTGTTGCTAAGTTCGAAAACTTTCTGGAGAAGGAGTTTCTCTCGAAAGAAGTGAGTGGGAGGAAAGTAGAACTTGACGAGGTAACTGTACCTGCTCCCTTATTGGAAAGTAGTGCATCACAGAAAACTGTTTCTGTGACACCTACACCAATTAGTGAGGAAGCTAATGATAATGATCATGAAACTTCAGAACAAGATACTACTGAACCTCGTAGATCAACCAGAGTGAGATCCGCACAGAGTGGTACGGTAATCCTGTTCTGGAAGTCATGCTACTAGATCATGATGAACCTACGAACTATGAAGAAGCGATGGTGAGCCCAGATTCCGCAAAATGGCTTGAAGCCATGAAATCTGAGATGGGATCCATGTATGAGAACAAAGTATGGACCTTGGTTGACTTGCCCAATGATCGGCAAGCAATTGAGAATAAATGGATCTTCAAGAAGAAGACTGACGCCGACGGTAATATTACTCTCTACAAAGCTCAACTTGTCGCAAAAGGGTTTCGGCAAGTTCAAGGGATTGACTACAATGAGACCTTCTCACCTGTAGCGATGCTTAAGTCTGTCCGAATCATGTTAGCAATTGCCGCATTTTATGATTATGAAATTTGGCAGATGGATGTCAAAACTGCATTCCTAAATGGATTTCTGGAAGAAGAGTTGTATATGATGCAACCGGAAGGTTTTGTCGATCCAAAGGGAGCTAACAAAGTGTGCAAGCTCCAGCGATCCATTTATGGACTGGTGCAAGCCTCTCGGAGTTGGAATAAACGCTTTGATAGTGTGATCAAAGCATTTGGTTTTATACAGACTTTTGGAGAAGTCTGTATTTACAAGAAAGTGAGTGGGAGCTCTGTAGCATTTCTGATATTATATGTGGATGACATATTACTGATTGGAAATGATATAGAATTTCTGGATAGCATAAAGGGATACTTGAATAAGAGTTTTTCAATGAAAGACCTCGGTGAAGCTGCTTACATATTAGGCATAAAGATCTATAGAGATAGATCAAGACGTTTAATTGGACTTTCACAAAGCACATACCTTGACAAGATTTTGAAGAAGTTCAAAATGGATCAAGCAAAGAAAGGGTTCTTGCCTGTGTTACAAGGTGTGAAGTTGAGTCGGACTCAATGCCCGACCACTGCAGAAGATAGAGAGAAGATGAAAGATGTTCCCTATGCTTCAGCCATAGGCTCTATCATGTATGCAATGATGTGTACCAGACCTGATGTGTGCCTTGCTATAAGTCTAGCAGGGAGGTACCAAAGTAATCCAGGAGTGGATCACTGGACAGCGGTCAAGAACATCCTGAAGTACCTGAAAAGGACTAAGGATATGTTTCTCGTATATGGAGGTGACAAAGAGCTCATCGTAAACGGTTACGTTGATGCAAGCTTTGACACTGATCCGGACGATTCTAAATCGCAAACCGGATACGTGTTTACATTAAACGGTGGAGCTGTTAGTTGGTGCAGTTCTAAACAGAGCGTCGTGGCGGGATCTACGTGTGAAGCGGAATACATAGCTGCTTCGGAAGCAGCAAATGAAGGAGTCTGGATGAAGGAGTTCATATCCGATCTAGGTGTCATACCTAGTGCATCGGGTCCAATGAAAATCTTTTGTGACAATACTAGTGCAATTGCCTTGGCGAAGGAATCCAGATTTCACAAGAGAACCAAGCACATCAAGAGACGCTTCAATTCCATCCGGGATCTAGTCCAGGTGGGAGACATAGAGATTTGCAAGATACATACGGATCTGAATGTTGCAGACCCGTTGACTAAGCCTCTTCCACGAGCAAAACATGATCAGCACCAAGGCTCCATGGGTGTTAGAATCATTACTGTTTAATCTAGATTATTGACTCTAGTGCAAGTGGGAGACTGAAGGAAATATGCCCTAGAGGCAATAATAAAGTTATTATTTATTTCCTTATATCATGATAAAAGTTTATTATTCATGCTAGAATTGTATTAACCAGAAACATAAGACATGTGTGAATACATAGACAAACAGAGTGTCACTAGTATGCCTCTACTTGACTAGCTCGTTAATCAAAGATGGTTATGTGTCCTAACCATGGACAAAGAGTTGTTATTTGATTAACGGGATCACATCATTAGTTGAATGATCTGATTGAGATGACCCATTCCATTAGCTTAGCACCCGATCGTTTAGTATGTTGCTATTGCTTTCTTCATGACTTATACATGTTCCTATGACTATGAGATTATGCAACTCCCGTTTGCCAGAGGAACACTTTGTGTGCTACCAAACGTCACAACATAACTGGGTGATTATAAAGGAGCTCTACAAGTGTCTCCAAAGGTACATGTTGGGTTGGCGTATTTCGAGATTAGGATTTGTCACTCCGATTGTCGGAGAGGTATCTCTGGGCCCTCTCGGTAATGCACATCACTTAAGCCTTGAAAGCATAGCAACTAATGAGTTAGTTGCGGGATGATGTATTACAGAACGAGTAAAGAGACTTGCCGGTAACGCTTAAGGTTATGTCTACATTGTTCTCGAACCCGTAGGGTCCGCACGCTTAAGGTTACGATGACAGTTATATTATGAGTTTATGCATTTTGATGTACCGAAGGTTGTTCGGAGTCCCGGGTGTGATCACGGACATGACGAGGAGTCTCGAAATGGTCGAGACATAAAGATTGATATATTGGAAGCCTATGTTTGGATATCGGAAGTGTTCCGGGTGAAATCGGGATTTTACCGGAGTACCGGGAGGTTACCGGAACCCCCCGGGAGGTATATGGGCCTTAGTGGGCCTTGGTGGAAGAGAGGAGAGGTGGCCAGAGATGGGCCGCGCGCCCCTCCCCCCTTGGTCCGAATTGGACAAAGAGAGGGGGCCGGCCCCCCTTCCTCCTCTCTCTCCTCTCCCCCCCTCCACGAATCCTATTCCAACTAGGAAAGGGGGGAGTCCTACTCCCAGAAGGAGTAGGACTCCTCCTGGCGCGCCACACCTTGGCCGGCCGGCCCCCCTCCCTTAAACCTTTATATACGGAGGCAGGGGCACCCCTAGAGACACAAGTTGATCCACGTGATCATATTCTTAGCCATGTGCGGTGCCCCCTTCCACCATAGTCCTCGATAATATTGTAGCGGTGCTTAGGCGAAGCCCTGCGACGGTAGTACATCAAGATCGTCACCACGCCGTCGTGCTGACGGAACTCTTCCCCGACACTTTGCTGGATCGGAGTCCGGGGATCATCATCGAGCTAAACGTGTGCTAGAACTCGGAGGTGCCGTAGTTTCGGTGCTTGATCGGTCGGGCCGTGAAGACGTACGACTACATCAACCAAACGCTTCCGTTGTTGATCTACAAGGGTACATAGATCATACTCTCCCCTCTCGTTGCTATGCATCACCATGATCTTGCGTGAGCGTAGGATTTTTTTTGAAATTACTACGAAACCCAACACTACCTACATGGGTTAGCTTTGCAAGAAAGAGCACTTGTGTATCCAAAATGACAATCATGAGACTCAACATAGAATTTGCCAAAGGATATGTTTGAATGGTTTTGTGCTTCCTTGTCTTCAACCACCATTGTGTAGAGACTTGGTGATGTAGAGATTGCTCAAGATGTGAGTGAGTTGCAATCTCATAGATTTAGATTCAACCAAGTACCTACACGGGTTAGATAACATGCAAGGTACAAATATATCCAAGACATATGAATAGCATCATAAGAGAAATATCGAGGATTAGTCATAGGCTCATGCCCCGCATGTATCAAATGGAGTTCCTACTCCAAGTTTGAAGCATCAATGATGTTCAATTCACCTCTCAACCTGCAAAACACTTTCTCATCAAGTGGTTTAGTGAATATATCCGCCAATTGCTTATCGGTGCGAACATGCTTAAGGTTAATGTCCCCTTTTGCAACATGATCTCGAATGAAATGATGACGAACTTCAATATGCTTAGTTCGAGAATGTTGCACGGGATTGTGAGCAATCTTAATAGCACTTTCATTGTCACATAGCAATGGAACATGTTTCACATATATCCCATAATCTTTAAGAGTTTGGGTCATCCAAAGTAATTGAGCGCAACATGAACCAGCGGCAATGTATTCCGCTTCGGCGGTGGATAAGGATACCGAGTTTTGTTTCTTGGAAGACCAAGACACAAGAGATCTACCAAGGAATTGACAAGTACCCGAAGTGGATTTTCTATCAACCTTGTCTCCGGCATAGTCCGAATCGGAGTAGCCAACAAGATCAAAAGAGGACCTCTTGGGATACCAAATGCCAAAGTCTGGTGTATGGATTAGGTATCTCACTATCCTTTTCACAGCCTTAAGATGACACTCTTTAGGAGCAGCTTGATATCATGCACACATGCACACACTTAGCATAATATCGGGACGAGAGGCACATAGATATAACAATGAACCAATCATAGAGCGATAAACCTTTTGATCAACCGGTTCACCATCTTTGGTCAAATCAAGATGTCCACTAGTAGGCATGGGTGTAGTCATACCTTTGCATTCTTGCATATTGAACTTCTTGAATAAGTCCTTGGTGTACTTCGTTTGAGAGACAAAGGTACCTTCCTTAGTTTGCTTGATTTGCAAACCGAGAAAGAATTTGAGTTCACTCATCATAGACATCTCAAACTTCTCCGACATTAGCTTTCCAAACTTCTCACTAAAATGAGGGTTAGTTGAACCAAATATGATATCATCAACATAAATTTGGCACACAAATAGTTCTCCATTAACCCTTTTAGTAAAAAGAGTAGAATCAATTTTACCAATTTCAAAGCCTTTTTCGATAAGGAACTTGGTCAAGCATTTATACCATGCTCTAGGAGCTTGTTTAAGACCATAAAGGGCTTTGTGAAGTTTGTAAACATGATTAGGTTTCTTAGGATTGACGAAGCCGGGAGGTTGCTTAACATAAACTTCTTCCTCAATTTTGCCATTTAGAAAAGCACTTTTAATGTCCATTTGGTACAAGGTGATACCATGGTGATTAGCATAAGCAAGTAAGATGCGAATGGAATCAAGTCTAGCAACGGGAGCATATGTCTCACCATAGTCCATACCTTCAACTTGTGTGTAGCCTTGGGCGACGAGACGTGCTTTGTTGCGAACCACTTGTCCATCTTCATCTTGCTTGTTGCGAAATACCCATTTGGTACCAATGATGTTGTGGTTGTTGTCGGGCTTCTTGACCAATGTCCACACTTGATTTCTCTCAAAGTTGTGTAGCTCTTCATGCATAGCGTTTATCCAGTCCGGATCCTCCAATGCTTCTTCAACCTTCATAGGTTCAATGCTAGAGATGAATGAGTAATGTTCACAAAAGTTAGCTAAATGAGTTTTAGAGCGAGTGATTCTCCTGGTTTGGATATCATTGTAGATTTGCTCGACGGGATGATCTTTGGCAATTCTTGCTCGAACTCGTGAAAGCTTTTGCTTGGGTTGGGGTGGAACATCCTCTTCATCTTGTTCTTCTTCTTGGCCTTCTTCATTGTTGACGTTGTCGTTCTCTTGTCGTGGTGGAGAAGGAGGTTGTTGATGTTCATCTTGGTGCGCTTCCTTGTTTTCTTCATCTTGGCGTGTCCCACTTGTGGATGCTTCCGTATCAACTCTTGGTTCACCTTGTCGTGAGGTAGAAGCTTCCACTTGGACGGACGAGGTACTCTCCTTCACTTCCGTTGGACGAATCTTGCCAATGGACAAGTCTTGAATTGCTTCCGAAGGGTCTTTGTCTCCTACATCAATTGGCAATTGCTCTACTTGCGAGCCGTTAGATTCATCAAACTTCACATCTACCGTCTCTTCAACCTTTCGGGTGAAATTGTTGTAGACACGGTAAGTGTGAGAGTTTGAGACATAACCAAGTAGGAAACCTTCATGAGATTTAGGAGCAAATTTAGAACGATGATGCTTATCAAGAATGTAGCACTTTGAGCCAAATACTCGAAAGTATCCAACTTGGGGTTTGTTACCGGTGAGGATCTCGTATGCCGTCTTGCCGAGTAGCTTGTGAAGATACAAGCGATTTGTTGCATGACAAGCTGTCTCAACCGCTTCCACCCAAAAGTGCTTTGGCGTTTTGTACTCATCAAGCATCGTTCTTGCCATCTCAATAAGAGTCCGGTTCTTCCTTTCAACAACTCCATTTTGTTGAGGTGTGTACGTAGCCGAGAATTCGTGTGAAATCCCTTCTTCGTTAAGAAAGGTGTCCACATTTGCGTTCTTGAACTCCGTTCCGTTGTCGCTCCGAACCTTCTTGATCTTCACGTCAAACTGATTTTGGGCCTTCCTAGCGAAGTTTTTGAAGATCTTTTGGACCTGCGATTTGTCATCAAGAAAGAACACCCACGTAAATCTTGAAAAATCATCAACTATGACTAGACCAAATGAGTTACCACCGAGACTCTTGTAGGCATTTGGACCAAAGAGATCCATGTGAAGTAGCTCGAGTGGTCTTCTTGTGGTCATGATGTTCTTCGCGCGGTGACTTCCTCCAACTTGTTTCCCTGCTTGACAAGCACTACAAAGTCTATCCTTGTCAAATATGACATCTTTTATTCCAAGGATATGATCACCTTTAATAAGCTTATCAAGATTTCTCATACCAACGTGACCTAGTCTTCTATGCCACAACCAGCCTTTAGAAGATTTAGCAATTAAGCAAGTTTTAGGTTGAGCCTTTTTAGTGAAATCAACAATGTAAAGATCTCCTCTACGTATACCGGTAAAGACCATTTTATGATTGTCTCTATGAAACACTTGGCAATCTACTTCAATGAATAAGACATTGAAACCGAAATCCGCAAGTCTAGAAACTAAAAGTAAATTGTATCCAAGAGATTCAACGAGCGTGACATTTTGTATGGAGCTATCATGTGAGATGGCCACCTTACCAAGGCCAACCACCTTACCCTTTGAATTATCACCAAAAGTGACATATTTTCGAAGGCCGTCGTTTTCAGCAAGCTCATGGAACATATCTTTATCTCCGGTCATATGATCAGTACATCCACTATCAAGGACCCATTCCTTTCCTCCAGCCATGTAGCCGCGAAGATTTGCCATAAGACCAAAGTGTCTAATCGCATCATCGAGATCATAGTCACTATCATCATCATCCTCATCCGAGTATTCATGTTCAACATCATCTTGTGATTGATCAATTCCTAGAGAGAACAATTCATTAGATAAATGATCATTTCTATAGTTATCTTTATGAATTCTAATAGCTTTGGAAATGATATCTAATGATTCCAACATCTCCTTTGGCACTCGTAAGATTAGTAAGCTCAATTAAGCAGTCACCAAATTTGGGATCATTGGAACTCATCTTAATCAAAGCAATAGACTTATGGAGGATTTCATCTAGATCTTTCAAGGAGTAATTAGGAAAGAGTTCCTCAAGAAATTTCCATATGGTGTAGGCACACTTAAGAGTTGGCAAACATCCAATCAAGTTTCTAGGCAAGCCTCTAGTGATAAGATTAACAGTTCTAAGATTGCGAATCATGTCAATATCTTCATCCAGGGTAGGGTGCAAAGGATCAACATGAGGTGCATAAGGGCTAGTAATGTACTTGTTCAAATGATATTCATTGAAAATCTCAAGCATTTCATTTTTCCACTCATGAAAATATTCTCCATCAAGAATAGGCACTCTATGTCTAAGACTCCCCAAAGTAGACACATCCATCTTCCTCCAATGGTGTTTAAACCAAGGCAATGGAAACAAAATCTCTGATACCAATTGAAAGGATCGAGAAGAGGTGTCTAGAGGGGGGTGATTAGACACTAAGTGCCAAAAGTTGCAGTTTTTAATATTCTTAAGTTTAAGTGGAGTTTAAGCACAAGTTTAACAAACACAATACATATCAAGCAAGCATGCAATGAGTATATGAGCAGCGGAAAGTAAAGCGTGCAACTTCCAAGAATGTAAAGAGAAGGGTTTGGAGTATTCAAACGCAATTGGAGACACGGATGTTTTTGTCGTGGTTCCGGTAGGTGGTTGAGGGAGTCCTGGATTAGGGGGTGTCCGGATGGCCGGACTATACCTTCAGCCGGACTCCTGGACTATGAAGATACAAGATTGAAGACTTCGTCCCGTGTCCGAAAGGGACTTTCCTTGGCGTGGAAGGCAAGCTTGACGATACGGATATGTAGATCTCCTACCATTGTAACCGACTTTGTGTAACCCTAACCCTCTCCGGTGTCTATATAAACCGGAGGGTTTTAGTCCGTAGGACAACATATAGAACAACAATCATACCATAGGCTGGTTTTAGTCCGTAGGACAACATATAGAACAACAATCATACCATAGGCTAGCTTCTAGGGTTTAGCCTCTCCGATCTCGTGCTAGATCTACTCTTGTACTACCCATATCATCAATATTAATCAAGCAGGACGTAGGGTTTTACCTCCATCAAGAGGGCCCGAACCTGGGTAAAACTTTGTGTCCCTTGCCTCCTGTTACCATCCGGCCTAGACGCACAGTTCGGGACCCCCTACCCGAGATCCGCCGGTTTTGACACCGACATTGGTGCTTTCATTGAGAGTTCCTCTGTGTCGTCGCCGTCAGGCTTGATGGCTCCTACTATCATCGATAGTGATGCGGTCCAGGGTGAAACTTGTCTCCCCGGATAGATCTCTGTCTTCGGCGGCTTTGCACTGCGGGCTAATTTGCTTGGCCATCTGGAGTAGATCAAAAGCTACGCCCCTGGCCGTCAGGTCAGGTTTGGAAGTTTAAACTACACGACTGACATCCGCGGGGACTTGATCTTTGACGGAGTCGAGCCACTGCCGAGTGCGCCGCACTGTCACAACGGGCATGATCTAGCTCTGCCGCCGAACAGTGCCTTGGAGGCCGCACCCGCATCGGCTTCGACCCTTAATTCGGAGCCAACTGCGCCGATCGAGGATGGGTGGTTGGACGCTGCCTCGGGGGCTGCGATCCCAACGACGATCGAGCCGAACACCAGCCCCGCACTCCGCGAGACTCGTGACTCCAAGGAGCCGGACTCCTCCCCGGACTCCGAACCTTCCGCGCCCCTGCCGATCGAATCCGATTGGGTGCCGATCATGGAGTTTACCGCCGCGGACATCTTTCAGCACTCGCCCTTCGGCGATATTATGAAATCACTAAAGTCTCTCCCTTTGTCAAGAGAGCCCTGCCCGGATCATGGCCAGCAGGATTGGGATGTGGAAGACGAAGAAATTTGACGCCCACCCACCACCCACTTTGTAGCCACTGTCGACGATTTAACCGACATGCTCGACTTTGACTCTGAAAACATCGACGGTATGGACGACGATGCGGGAGGCGAAGAAGAACCACCGCCCACAGGGCGCTGGACGCCCACCTCATCATATGACGTATACATGGTAAACGCACCAAAAGATGACGACGAGGAGCGGAAGGACGCACCGAAGGCTTGTTCCCTCGAGAAGCAGTCAAAGCGGCGACGCAAGTGCCGCCCCAAATCCCGCCTCGACAGAAATAACGATCACACAGACCCAGCGCTGGAGCAGGGCGAACCGCTGTCGGACAACGACAATCCGGATAATCAAACCGAACAAACAAATTCTATCAAGGATAATAGTCCGGACGACATAACGCCGGACAGGCACCCGGAGCAGCAGAATGCCCGTAAAAGGCTTGTTGCCACCGCGAGGAGTCTTAAAAAGCAGAAGCAAAGGCTCAAGGTTGCGCAAGACACACTCCAAATCAGATGGAGTAAAATACTCAACACAACAGCGAGGTACGGTGACAATCGCCCCTCCAAGAGCTACCCAAAGCGAAAGCTGCTACCTGAATTCGATGAGGAGGCCTCAGACCCCCCACAACCAAATATCAAAGCAGCCACCTGGTCGGATAGACGACCCCTCTACCAACACAGAGCGGCATACAACGCCACTCACAATACAACACGCGACCCATGCGAGGGCTCGCACCCAAAGGACGGCGCAACAAGATCCATCTATGGACCACGCAAGCGCGCCCCGGCATACAATGCAAAACAACAAACATCCGAACAACGCGGTACACCCAGCTACAGGGGTGCTGCACACCCCCTATGTTTCACCGATGAGGTGCTGGACCATGAATTTCTAGAGGGATTCAAACCCGTAAACATAGAGACATACGACGGAACAACAAACCCTGGGGTCTGGATTGAGGACTACATCCTTCATATCCATATGGCTCGAGGAGATGATCTCCACGCCATCAAGTACTTACCCCTCAAGCTCAAAGGGCCAGCTCGTCACTGGCTTAAAGGCCTCCCTGAAAGCTCCATTGGAAGTTGGGAAGAGCTCGAAGACGCCTTTCGGGCAAATTTTCAAGGGACTTATGTCCGACCTCCGGATGCGGACGATTTGAGTCATATAACTCAACAGCCTGGAGAGTCAGCCTGAAAGCTTTGGAACAGGTTTCTTACTAAAAAGAACCAGATTGTCGACTGTCCGGGCATCGAAGCCTTGGTAGCTTTTAAGCATAGCGTCCGTGACGAATGGCTCGCCAGACACCTCGGCCAAAATAAGCCAAGAACGATGGCCGCATTAACAAGCCTCATGACCCGCTTTTGCGCGACTGAGGACAACTGGCTAGCCAGATGCAGCACCAGCAACCCCAGTACATCTGAAGTTAGAGATGGAAACGGGAAATCACGGCGCAACAGCAATAACAAACGCCGGAATAAAGAAGACAACACGAAGGGCACGGCAGTAAACGCCGGATTCAAAAGCTCTCAGCCAGGTCAGCAAAAGCGGCCCTATAAAGGCACCAGGGATGAACTGTCCAGCCTCAGCAAAATTCTGGACCAAGTATGTCAGATCCATAGTACCCCTGGTAAACCTGCTAATCATACCCACAGAGAATGTTGGGTCTTCAAGCAGTCCGGCAAGCTCAACGCCGTACACAAGGGGGAGGATACACCAAGTGAAGACGAGGACGAGCCTCCCAAGCAAGACACTGGGGAACAAAAGAAATTTCCACCAGAAGTCAAAACAGTAAACGTGTTACACGTGATCAAGGGAAAAAACAACGCGACACTCCCAGGAAAATATACCCAAGTGCCTGTCACCGCGAAGTCCTGCCACCGGTCGTCTCAACTGATCACTTTCGACCATCGCGATTACTCAGCAAGTATCCGAAGCGCAGGATGGGCTACCCTGGTATTAGACCCAGTAATTGGCGGATATCACTTCACACGAGTCTTGATGGACGGTGGCAGCAATCTAAACCTGATATATCAGGATACAATCCGCGGGATGGGGTTAGACCCAACAAAAATTCGCCATAGCAATACTACCTTTAATGGAGTAACGCCAGGCCCAGGGGCTCGTTGTACGGGCTCCCTCCTACTACAAGTTATATTCGGCTCCCCCGATAACTTCCGTCGCGAGCATTTAACCTTCCACATCGCTCCGTTCCAAGGTGGCTATCAAGCACTGCTCGGACGCGAAGCTTTCGCTCGCTTTAATACAATACCACACTACGCCTCCCTCACACTCAAGATGCCTGATCCACGTGGCATCATTTCAGTGAACGGAAATATCAAGCGATCTCTGCGCGCCGAAGAGAGTGCGGCTGCCTTGGCAGCCGCACACTAAAGGCGCCCGGACCAGCGAAAGCATCCAATAGGTCATCAAGACCTCAGACACAACTAATCAAGTCCGGCGCCGCTATTTATACCGAATAAATGGTCCCACCCCTATTTGTCAATACAAGGGGCTCAACGCGCGCAGAAAAAATATCATCGTGCTACACCCGTCCAGGATACGGCACAACGAAGACACAAGCGCAGACGTGCAGCAGGGACCCGCTCCAAGGATTCTTTTTAGATTAAGACCCTGCGTAAACCTTTTTTACTGTCTCTTATTGATACATATCCACCGTTGAGAAGGATGCTGACGTCTTGGCATGTGGCCATGCCAGAACAGTGCACGTACCTGGACACAAGGGGCTTCTTACAAAGGCCATTATTTAGGCCTGGTTTATACCACAAAGACCGAATACCTTAGGGAGTGTTCGGCGTCGTGAGTTTGGCCCTATATGCATCAGCTCCGAATCATTGTCTTTGGTCAAATGTTGGGTTTACCCGGCTCCTGTGTTTTGGCGCCTTACGTTCCGCTTTACCGGCTAAGGTAGCACCAAGAGAACTACTGCGATTGTGCCCTGGTTCATCCGGACGAGCACCTCAGTAGAGGAAGCCGAAAACTGACTGTCATGATATAGCGTGAGACTGGTCAACCACTCGATGACCTGTTGGAATGTTAGAATTCCTCCGCCTTAACGAAGGGCCGTTTCCGGCCAGGCATGTATGCACCACGGGATCGGGAGAGTGCGGAGCCACCAGGGGCTATCTAGTAGCCCCACTGTCAAACTCCAATGGCTAAGTGAAAATGCTAAAGCATTATAGTCCGGTTGCCTCGATCGCTCCGCTATCACCTCCTTAATAGGACCAAGACGTTGGGTTAAGTGTGAACGCGTGTTTTTTGTGAGCACCTCCGCATTATATGCGTCGGGGTTGAAGCCGACGGCTGCAATCTTTCAGGTTATACACATGTATACATAAACGACCGCCCAGGAGGCATCATATTACTTTTAGGCAAAAGTATAAAAATAGCCTTATAAAAATTTATAAAAGCATTTCGCTTACAATGAGATTACATATCACTCAAACATAATATTTTTTGAGCATTGGGTCTCTATCAAACGAGCACCCTCAAGAACTTCTTCAAAGTAGTGCTCAGCAGCCATTCGGCCTATGGCCGAATCCCGCGCTGCAACAGTGGTAGCATCCATCTCTGCCCAGTATGCTTTAACACGGGCAAAGGCCATCCGTGAGCCCTCTATGCACGCCGACCTCTTCATCGCATTAATGCGCGGCACCACGTCAAGGAACTGTTGCACCAAGCTGAAATAGCTATTCGGTTTTGGCCTTTCCGGCCATAGCTGATCCACAACAGACCTCATGGCGAGTCCGGACAACCTATTCAGTTCGGCTATTCGGCTAATTGGTCAGTCAATGAAAGCGGACGCTCGGGAGAATGGAATTGTGTCCAAAACAGCTGGTCCACTTCACGGTCCGTCTGACCCTGGAAGTACTTGGCCGCATTGGTAGCGCTCGCCGCCAAATCCATATACACATCCTCCGAACTCCACAGCCGATCCAGAGGGGCATACCGTGGATCTTCGAACTTCCTCCACAACATAAAGGATTTCCCAGCTACAATATCCCCGGCTTCCCGCAGCTCCTCCTTCTTCGCCCTCATAGCAGAGCGGATGTCTTTTCTCATCGCAGCAGCCTTCTCAAGGTCTGATGCCTTCGCTAGGTTTTCCTTTTCAAGAACCCGGCAACGGTCGGCGGCGGCTTTTAATTGTATGGCCATCTTGGCCATCTTATCTCGGCTCTCGCCATGCGCGACCTTCTCGGCTTTCAACTCTTCGGCCGCCTTCAAAGCAGCCGCATTACCAAACCTCGCTTGTTCCTTGGCTCGGGCAAGTTCTACCCGCAAGGCTTCAACAGTGGCAGCTCCATCTGCAGTCACAACATATTAAAGATACTGGCATCATGCTGCTCTTACTATGTGGCGTTTACCAGATAATGACACTTACCCTATGCCTCGTCAAACCTTTTGTTAACAAGCTCGATGTCGGCGTCTGCCGCATCCAACTGTCGTTTTAAATAGGAAAACTCGATAGTCCAGCTAGCCACCGGAGCTTCCATCACCTGCACATAGAGGCAGTATGGTTATTACCTGGGAATATGATCATCTATTCGTCGTCGTTTCCGACGGCAACCGGAGTCTCAGGGGCTACTATCTACACAGGGCACACCTAGCATGTGCAGGACTATCATACATTATTTTACGTACCTCAAAGCCTGTCAGTAGACTCATAAAAGCTTCATGCAATCCGCTTTCGGCAGACGAGATTCTCTCCATCACCGTATTCATCAGCATACGGTGTTCATCTGAGATGGCCGCTCGCCCCACCAACTCCCTCAGAACATCTGACCGCATACCAGACGGTGTCGGACTCTTTTGTCTGCTCTCTTCGGGAGCCGGACACTGGGAGCTTCAGGGGTCAATGGGATTATCTTCTGGCCTCACCGGACTCGGAGAGGCCCTCCGCGACGACACTTCGGGGTCGCCCGCTTCCGGAGCGGAGGAGTCCGGAGGAGGCGTTTCGCTCTCCATCATCTCTGGAAGAAGATCTCCCGAAGACGAGCTCATTTCAGAGGGGCTAAGGCCCGAACTGCAAAGATATATGCGGTGGTTATTTTCTCAGAAGAAAAAGATGGCATACCTGTACTATTAAAGTATTTCGGGTCACTTACGACTCGCTGGAGAATTGATCCCCCCGCGGACTTTGTGCGGCAAAAGCACCCCCCAAGGTAGGACGCTCTGTGGGAGACTTCTTCTCCCGTTTGGAAGCTTCGGCTTCCGAATCCCCGGGTGCAGTCCTTTTCCTTCTCCGGTCGTCTTCCTTCATGGAGACGCTCGCTCCCTCGATTAGAATGGGCAGCGTTGGGGGCCCGCGTCCGCCCGTATTATCCTCCCTAGTATCTTCCTTCAAGGGCTCCGGGCAAGGTGCGACCTGGAGCATCTTTTTCAATACCGGATTGTCCAAACCCTCAGGGAGGGGGGCCGAACACCGAATCAACTTCGCCTTTGTTAGCCAGTCCTGGTCAAAAAGCAAACTCTCAGAAATAACTTCGTAACAAATGAGAGATAGTATGTTCGGCTGGAAGATTCCTTAACTGTTCGGCGGCGCGGTTACTGCTCAGGCCCACGTCCTCGGTGATTTCCGGACACTCTACCTGAGGTCCAAAGAATGACCTGTACATCTCCTCGTGCGTCAGGCCGAGGAAATTTTGAATGACACGCGGTCCCTCGGGATTGAACTCCCACAAGCGAAGGGGCCGGCGTTTGCAAGGCTGGACTTGACGAACCAGTATAACTTGTATTACTGCAACCAAACTAAAATCTCCATTGAAGAGATCTCGAATGCGGCTTTGCAGTATAGGCACGTCCTTGGCTGGACACCAGCTCGGACCTCTGCTGATCCATGACATCAGTTGTGGTGGAGGGCCCGAGCAGAAAACAGGGGCGGCCGCCCACTTGGCACTTCTAGGAGCCGTGATGTAGAACCACTCCTGTTGCCACAATTCAGACACCTCTGGAATGGAACCTTTGGGCCATGGAGCTCCCACCATCTTGCGTATTGAGGCACCTCCGCACGCTGCATGTTGCCCCTCGATCATCTTCGGCTTTACTTCAAAGGTCTTGAGCCACAGGCCAAAGTGAGGGGTAACCCGGAGGAAGGCCTCACACACGACAATAAATGTTGTGATATGAGGAAAGGATTCCGGAGCTAGATCATGGAAATCTAGCCCGTAATAAAACATCAAACCCCTGACGAAAGGATCCAGAGCAAGGCCTAGACCTCGGAGGAAGTGGGAGACGAACACGACATTCTCGTTGGGTTCGGGGGAGGGGACGGCCTGCCCTCGGGCAGGCAGTCGATGCAAAACCTCGGCGGTCAGATATCTGGCCTCCCTCAACTTTTTGATGTCTTCTTCCGTGACGGAGGAAGGCATCCATCGGCCTTGAAGGCTAGATCCGGACATGATTGAAGGTTCGGAGCACCTGACCTGAACTTTGGGTGTTTGAGCTTGAGGTGGGGGAAGGATTTGATTGAGCACGGGAGGGAAAAAATAAAAGCCTTGTCCCTTTATAAAGAGGGTGAATATCAAGCGTCCTCTCCGTGGCCGTTTGGACTTGCCTATAGTCTAGGAGTCCTAGAAGCGGTTGGGTTACCCACGCCCGTATCGATGAGAATCCAAAAATAAGGGGACACGATCTCTGCTTTAGCAAGACGTGCCAAGGAAACCGCCTCGCATGACACGCTGAGGTGGGATAATAAAACGATTCGAATAAAGGCTTGGCCGTGGTGTTGTCATGCTATGGAATACGTCAGCAGATTAGATTGGTGTGAACATTATTCTCTCTATGGCAATATGTGGAAATTTATTTTGCAGAGTCGGACACTATTTTTTGTGTTCAAAATCTTCTATGAAGTACTTGGAGGAGGAACCCGCCTTGCAATGCCGAAGACAAACTGCGCGCCGGACTCGTCGTCATTGAAGCCTGGTTCAGGGGCTACTGAGGGAGTCCTGGATTAGGGGGTGTCCGGATGGCCGGACTATACCTTCAGCCGGACTCCTGGACTATGAAGATACAAGATTGAAGACTTCGTCCCGTGTCCGGAAGGGACTTTCCTTGGCGTGGAAGGCAAGCTTGGCGATACGGATATGTAGATCTCCTACCATTGTAACCGACTTTGTGTAACCCTAACCCTCTCTGATGTCTATATAAACCGGAGGGTTTTAGTCCGTAGGACAACATATAGAACAACAATCATACCATAGGCTAGCTTCTAGGGTTTAGCCTCTCTGATCTCGTGGTAGATCTACTCTTGTACTACCCATATAATCAATATTAATCAAGCAGGACGTAGGGTTTTACCTCCATCAAGAGGGCCCGAACCTGGGTAAAACTTCGTGTCCCTTGCCTCCTGTTACCATCCGGCCTAGACGCACAGTTCGGGACCCCCTACCCGAGATCCGCCGGTTTTGACACCGACAGTGGTGCTATCGTACATCCATGTTGATGGAGACTTCAACCCACGGAGGGTAAAGGTTGCGCGAGTCCACGGAGGGCTCCACCCACAAAGGGTCCACGAAGAAGCAACCTTGTCTATTCCATCACGGCCGTCGCCCACGAAGGACTTGCCTCACTAGCGGTAGATCTTCATGAAGTAGGCGATCTCCTTGCCCTTACAAACTCCTTGGTTCAACTCCACAATCTTGTTGGAGGCTCCCAAGTGACACCTAGCCAATCTAGGAGACACCACTCTCCAAGAAGTAACAAATGGTGTGTTGATGATGAACTCCTTGCTCTTGTGCTTCAAATGATAGTCTCCCCAACACTCAACTCTCTCTCTCACAGGATTTGGATTTGGTGGAAAGAAGATTTGAGTGGAAAGCAACTTGGGGAAGGCTAGAGATCAAGATTCATATGGTTGGAATGGAATATCTTGACCTCAACACAAGTGTAGGTGGTTCTCTCTCAGAAAATGTGTATTGGAAGTGTAGGTATGTTCTGATGGCTCTCACCACGAATGAAGAGTGGGTGGAGGGGTATATATAGCCTCCACACAAAATCTAACCGTTACACATAATTTGCCAAACTCGGTGGGACCGAATGGTTAAACTCGGTCGGACCGATTCAACAAACCTAGTGACCATTAGGATTTTCGGTGGGACTGAGATGCAACTCAGTAGGACCGATATGGTTAGGGTTAGGGCATAACATAATCTCGGTGTGACCGATTACACAAACTCGGTGGGACCGATTTTGGTAATAAGCTAACCAGAGAGTTGGTCAGGCAAACTCGGTGAGACCGATTACACAAACTCGGTGGGACCGATTTTGGTAATAAGCTAACCAGAGGGTTTGCATTGTAATCTCGGTAGTACCGATTGCTCAAACTCGGTGAGACCGATTTTGGTAATGGACATACACAGAGAGATTACAATCCCATCTCGGTGAGACCGAGATCCCTATCGGTGAAACCGATTTGCTAGGGTTTGTGGCAGTGGCTATGACATTTGAAACTCGGTGGCGCCGGATAGATAGAATCGGTGGGGCCGAGTTTGACTTTTGGTTTAGGTCATATGTGGATGTGGGAAGGTAGTTGAGGGTTTTGGAGCATATCACTAAGCACTTTGAGCAAGCAAGCCATTAAGCAACACCTCATCCCCTCTTGATAGTATTGGCTTTTCCTATAGGCTCAATGTGATCTTGGATCACTAAAATAGAAAACGTAGAGTCTTGATCTTGAAGCTTGAGCCAATCCTTTGTCCTTAGCATCTTGAAAGGGTTCCACATCCTCTAGTCCATGTCACTCCATTGTTGAACTTATCTGAAACATACTAGGTAAAAGTGTTAGTCCAACAAGAGATATGTTGACATTAATTACCAAAACCACCCAGGGAGCACTTGTGCTTTCACTTGTGTGCATTCATCGAGCCCACCCAAAGTGCGCGGCCACAAGCAGGTGTGCGGCCTGATGCCGACACCCTCTCCCCCCCGTTCGTAGCCGCCCCCGCAACCTCCTGCCATGAGGGCTGAGGAGGAGGAGCAGCTCGTGCAGGCCATCATGGAGGACTCCAAGCGGGAGTACAAGTGCCACTATGAGAATGAATGGGAGGGACTGCAGGAGATGTTGGAGTTGTCGGCCACCTGAGACGTCTACATGCCGGAGCTGGACGTTAAGCAGGAGGTGGAGATGGAGGTGAAGGAGAAGGCCACGGAAGGGCGTGCATGGGCGTTGTGGTCACCACCGCCGCTGCCGCTGCAGCTTGCACAACACTCGCTTGCCCCGTTCTGGGGGGCGCCGCCCCACCTCTAGACACCCCCACCTTATATTGACCTGACCAGCAACGATGAGGACGGTGGCGCCTGAAGACGGCGACGACATCAACGGTGCGCGGGGCGGCCGAACTACCTTTTTATGTTTTTTTAATTTCATCTTAAGTACTATGCATGGGTCGTGACTATGATGGGTTTGCTATATATTCCCTCCGTCCGAAAATACTTGTCATCAAAATGGATAAAATGATATGTATCTAGATGTTGATGACAAGTATTTCCGGACGGAGGGAGTATTTATATGTTTTAAGTTATTTTGCGCTGCCTTTTTTGGGTGTTTTTGTGCAATCCAACAAGGACAATGTTTGGGATGCGACCACGCGTTGAGTGCACCGGCCCACGAGCGGCCCAAACCGGACATGGGCGTCCATTGTGCTGCCCCAAATGGACCAAGTCCGGACCCAAACAGATGTTCTTTTGGGGTCGTGCGTTGGAGTTGCCCTTAGCCATGCTCAATGAGTAAGGGCGCGTAATGCACGGGCATATTTGCTACTCAGTATACTCTATATATCATGCATTATTATATTTTGACGGGCTTGCTAAATCTCACTCAACTCAGATTTTGAGTCTCAATCACCTCATTAGTTGTTGGATTATTGTTGCAGAGATTCGTGCAAACCCACGTGGCCTGTGTTGAATTCTGTCGTTTGGATGTAGGGCCGATCTGTTTGTACTTGGTTTGGGCTTTGTGTGGGCCTTGTCCTTTTTGCTCGCGCACAAGAACGTGATGACTTCATGCGAGCGAACTACGCGAATGCTCCTTTTCAAATCATCACTCGTTAAGGATATCCCTTCGCAGAGGACATCCTCACCTTCTCAAGCGTTACAAATGGGATTTTTTTTCAAAACTATGATGTATTTTATAGCAAATTCGGAAATTATAGCAAAGAGTGGAGAAAAATCAAAACTAGCACCCCATTGGCCACGCGTGGGCCGAAAAGGGTGTTTTCGGCCTTCCCTTGGCCGAAATGGACTTTTCGGCCATGCCTTGGCCGAAGAGGTGCGTACCTGGGCCGAAAAGACCTTTTTGGTCAGGAGTAGGCCGAAAAGTCCTTTTTGGTCAGGAGTAAACCAAAAAGTACTTTTTGTCAGGAGTAGGCCGAAAAATCTCTTGGGCCCACCTTTTCACGTTAATGGTTGGCCAAGTTGCATGGCTCCACTCTTCGGCTTACGTTAGGCCGAAGTGATTTTTTTTAAAATTTTGATATATAAATACTGTGCAACCATTGCCCATTTTAGACATTGAAAATATATATTTTCGTGCAACCCTTTCCCCTCAATATTTTCCAGCCACCCGTTTTCCGCCAACCCCTTCCCGCCATATGTTCCTGCCACCCGTTTCCCGCCAATCCCTTCCCGCCATATGTTCCCGCCAACCCTTTCCCGCCATAGCACAGTCGTTCTTTCCCGCCATTTTCTCCTCTTGGGGGAAATACCGACGTAGTCCTAGCGACACCATCAAGTAGAATTTCTGGCGCCATTGCCGGGGAGGATCTTCAACATAACCAAGTTCGTAAGCACAAATCTCATCTCCTCGCAATTTACATTATTTGCCATTTGCTTCTCGTTTTCATCTTGACTACACTACACTGGGCTGCTTATCCACCTCCGTCTGAAGGGGGTTTTATAGGTAGAGAGGAGAAAATGGCGGGAAAGAACGACTGTGGTATGGCGGGAAAGGGTTGGCGGGAAGGGGTTGGCGGGAAACGGGTGGCAGGAACATATGGTGGGAAGGGGTTGGCGGGAAACGGGTGGCGGTAAAGAGTTGGCGGGAAAATATTGAGGCGAAAGGGTTGCGCGGAAATATATTTTTTCAATGTCTAAGATGAGCAATGGTTGCACAATATTTATATATCAAAATGAAAAAAAATTGTTTCAGCCTAACGTAAGCCGAAGAGTGGATCCATGCAACTTTGGCCAACCATTAACTTGAAAAGGTGGGCTCAAGGGACTTTTCGGCCTACTCCTGACCAAAAAGAACTTTTCGGCTTACTCCTGATCAAAAAGGACTTTTCGGCCTACTTCTGACCAAAAAGGTCTTTTCGGCCCAGGTACGCACCTCTTCGGCCAAGGCATGGCCGAAAAGTCCATTTCGGCCAAGGGGAGGCTGAAAACATCCTTTTCGGCCCACGCGTGGCCGACGGGGTGCTAGTTTTGATTTTTCTCCACTCTTTGCTATAGTTTCCGAATTTGCTATAAAATATGTCATAGTTTTAAAAAAACGCTACAAATGGCGCATTGCAAGTTCGCTAATTATTATAACTTGGATTTTTTCCTTTTTGTATATTTAATTATTTAAAATGTTTTATCTCTTGAACGGTGCATCTAAATCTCGAACTACTTTTATAGTTCGATTTCTCACGGTCAAGATCTTCGAAACTACATCTCATGTTTTGACAAACCTTTTTTCGCAAAAACCAAAAGAATGGAAGCCAGAGACAAAAAAACCAAAAAATTTGTTAAAAACAAAAATCGAAAAAATCGGCAACCGAAAAAATTGAAACAAAAGGAAGGAAAAAACAGAGCCCGGAAGCACGGTTTTTCACTTTTTCTCCTTTTTGAGAACCACATTTTTTCCTAAGAAGCATAATTGTGCTTCTCGTGGAAGCAAATATGTACTTTCACGAAAAGAAAAAATTGCGCTCCTCGCATAAGCAAATTTGTGCTTCTCATAGAAGCACATATTTTTTTAGAAACACAGGCCACGGAAGCAAATTTGTGCTTACAGGAGAAGCAAATATGTGATGACGGTGAGGACGAGCATCTCAACTCATAGCCCCTACAAATTTGATTCTATTTTTTTCAAAACTCTACTATGGCAAAAGAAAACCAGGTACTATATTGTGAACCCCACCACACATTTTTTAATCTTTTTTTAACCCACCGAACATTTTCTGTGATACTACAAATCGTTACAGAATATGCACATCCCTAGTGACGGCCGAACACGTCGCCTACAATCACCCCAAAATGTCACCAAGGTCTCCTAGGGCGCTGCCCTAGGGAGGAAATTAGTTGGTGAAGGTTTTCATCAGAGAAAATGTCATGAGAGTCCAAAACCCTTAAATTCAGTTTCATGTCATGAGAGTTCACTATATCTACCTATGGATTGAATAAGATCTTTCAAGTAAGTTTTCATCGGTGCATAAATCAATAAAAATTGCCTCTAAATATGTATGATCTTTTATTGTAAGGGAAAATAAGCTTTGTACAATCTTGTGATGATGGAGAAATAAAAGCAACAGACTGCATAATGAAGGTTGTATCACAAGGGGCAATATAAAGTGGCGTTCCTTTACATTAAGAGAGTGCACATCCAAAAACAAAAAGCGCATGACAACCTCTGCTTTCCTGTGCGAACGGTCTATCTTTTACTTTCATGTATTTATTTTGATGCAAGAGTCAACAGTGTTCATCCCTATTTCTCCCTATGTACTCTTCAGTGGCAAGCATCACCTGGTGGATAGATCCAGATATATATATCCTGTTGAATGTAGGTGATCATGAGTTATTATTGTTGGCATTACCCTTGAGGAAAATAAGTTGGGAGGCGAAACTATAAGCCCCTATCTTTCTATTTGTCTGGCTGAAACTTTTGCTCTATAAATATGCCTTGAGTGTCAGCAATCACAGAAGACTAAATGATAGTTGAGTATGTGAACTTGCTAAACAAAGCTCTTACATATACTCTTTCTGAAATATAATGGATAGTGATTATTTTAGTGAATGAAACCATAGTTTGTTAGTTTTCAATAAAGTTTATGTTCCATACTTTAGCTTGTGAATGAATTGCCACTCTAGCATGAGAAATTTTATGATGATATATTGTTGTTATGATAATGACCATGATAGTATCATGTCCGTATTTTGTTTTTATCGACACCTCTCTCTCTCTCTCTAAGCACGCGGTCATGATTATCGATATCGACTTTCGCTTAAGGACAAGCGAGGTCTAAGCTTTGGGAGTTGATACATCCATTTTGCATCATGTTTTCCCATTGATATTAATTGCAATTTGGACTATTATTTCACTCTATGATACAATTCTTGTGCCTTTCCTCTATTATTTTGCAAGTTTCACATGAAGAGGGAGCTTGCCGGTGATACATCCATTTTGCATCATGTTTTATTGCTGTTATTTATGATGTTTTTATGCATAATAATGTTTTTTGGGGTAATTATAATTCATTTTCTCTCATAATATGCAAGGTACACACAAAGAGGGGGAATTCTGACAGCTGGAAATCTGGACCTGGAAAAGCTACGTTAGGCCACCTATTCTGCACAACTCCAAACAAGCTGAAACTTTACAGAGATTTTTTATGGAATATATGAGGAATATTGGAGCCAATAAGTACTAGAGGGGGCCCACCAGGTGGGCACAACCCACCTGGGCGCACTAGGGAGCCCAGGCGCGCCCTGGTGGGTTGTGCTCACCCAGGCCCACCTCCGGTGCCCATCTTCTGGTATATAAGTCATTTTGACCTAGGAAAAATAAGGAGAGGACTTTCGGGACGGAGCGCCGCCGTCTCGAGGCGGAACTTGGGCAGGAGCACTTTTGCCCTCCGGCGGAGCGATTCCGCTGGGGGAACTTCCCTCTCGGAGGGGGAAATCATCGTCATCATCATCACCAACAACTCTCCCATCTTGGGGAGGGAAATCTCCATCAACATCTTCAACAACACCATCTCATCTAAAACCCTAGTTCATCTCTTGTGTTCAATCTTGTTTTCGGAACTATAGATTGGTGCTTGTGGGTGACTAGCACTGTTGATTCCATCTTGTAGTTGATTACTATATGGTTTATTTGGTGGAAGATTATATGTTCAGATCCATTATGCTATTTAATACCCCTATGATCTTGAGCATGTTTATCACTTGTGAGTAGTTAATTTTGTTCTTGAGGTCACGGGATAAATCATGTTGCAAGTAATCATGTGAACTTGATATGTGTTCGATATTTTGATAGTATGTATGTTGTGATTCCCTTAGTGGTGTCATGTGAACGTCGACTACATGACACTTCACCATATTTGGGCCTAAGGGAATGCATTGTGGAGTAGTTATTAGATGATGGGTTGCGAGAGTGACAGAAGCTTAAACCCTAGTTTATGCGCTATTCCGTAAGGGGTCGATTGGATCCAAAAGTTTAATGCTATGGTTAGGATTTATCCTTAATACTTTTCTCGTAGTTGCGGATGCTTGAGAGGGGGTTAATCATAAGTAGGAGGTTTGTCCAAGTAAGAAAATCACCTAAGCACCGGTCCACCCACATATCAAATTATCAAAGTAGTGAACACAAATTGAATCAACATGATGAAAGTGACTAGATGAAATTCCCGTGTACCCTCAAGAACGCTTTGTTTATTATAAGAGACCGTTTTGGCCTGTCCTTTGTCTCAAAAGGATTGGGATACCTTTTGCTGCACTTTTGTTACTATTACCATGACTTGCTCATTACAAAATATCTTGTTATCAAACTACTCTGTTACTTACAATTTCAGCACTCGCAGACATTACCTTATTGAAAACCACTTGTCATTTCCTTTTGCTCCTCGTTGGGTTTGACACTCTTATTTATCAAAAAGAGCTACAATTGATCCCCTATACTTGTGGGTCATTAAGGCTATTTTCTGTCGCTATTTCCAGGGAGTGAAGTGCCTTTGGTAAGTGGAAATCAGCAAGGAAACATTTATATAGTGTGCTGAAATTTATTGTCACTTGTTACTATGGAAAACAATCCTTTGAGGGGTTTGTTAGGGGTATCTTCACCTCGACCGGAACCACAATTAGCTACCCCTCAATCTACTGAACCTACTGAGAATATTGAATATGAAATTCCTTCGGGTATGATAGAACAACTGCTATCTAATCCTTATGCAGGAGATGGAACCGAACATCCCGATATGCACTTGATATATGTGGAACAAATTTTTGGATTGTTTAAGATTGCAGGTTTACCCGGAGATGAATTTAATAAGAAGGTTTTCCCTTTATCTTTGAAGGGAAAAATCATTGGCATGGTATAGGCTATGCGATGATATTGGATCTTGGAATTTGAATCGATTGAAATTGGAGTTTCACCAAAAAAAATATTATGTGCATCTAGTTCATCGTGATCGGAATTACATATACAATTTTTGGCCTCGTGAAGGAGAAAGTATCGCTCTAGCTTGGGGGAGGCTTAAGTCAATGTTATATTCATGCCCCAATCATGAGCTCTCAAGAGAAATTATTATTCAGAATTTTTATGCCCGGCTTTCTCGTGATGATCAATCCATGCTTGATACTACTTGTACTGGTTCTTTTATGAAGAAGACTATTGAATTTCGGTGGGATCTTTTGGAAAGAATTAAATGCAACTCTAAAGACTGGGAACTCAAAGAAGGTAAAGAGTCAAGTATTAAGCTTAACTATGATTGTGTTAAATCTTTTATGAATACCGATGCTTTTTAAAAGTTTAACACTAAATATGGACTTGACTCTGAGATAGTAGCCTCCTTTTGTGAATCTCTTGCTGCTCATGTTGATCTCCCTAAGGATAAGTGGTTTAAATATCACCCACCTATTAAATAAGAAATTAAAGAACCAGAACTAGCTAAAGAAGAAACTATACTTTATAATGTTGATCCAGTTGTTCCTACTGCTTACATTGAGAAACCACCTTTCCCTGATAGGATAAAGGAACATGCTAAAGTTTCAATTGTGGTTAACAAAAGTTATATTAGAACACCCAAACCTGATGAACAACTCAAAGTAGAACCTAGTGTTGCTATGGTTAAGGATATCTTGGAAGAAAATGTAGATGGGCATGTTATTTACTTCTGTAATGAAGCTACTAGAATTGTCAAACCTGATAGAACGGATAATCATAGACCCCTTGTTGGCATGCCCGTTGTCTCAATTAAAATAAGATATCACTGTTATCATGGTTTATGTGATATAGGTGCTAGCGTGAGTGCTATTCCCTATACCTTATATCAAGAAATTATGAATGACATAGCACCCACAAAGATAGAAGACGTTGATGTTACTATTAAACTTGCTAATGGAGATACTATACCACCAATTGGGATTGTTAGAGATGTTGAAGTCTTGTGTGGGAAAATAGAATACCCTATTGATTTTCTTGTTCTTGGTTCCCCATAAGATGACTTTTGTCCCATTATCTTTGGTAGACCTTTCTTGAACACCGTTAATGCTAAAATTGATTGCAAGAAACAAACTGTCGGTGTTAGCTTTGGTGATGAATCTCATGAGTTTAATTTTTCCAAGTTTAGTAGAAAGCTTCATGAAAAAGAATTGCCTAGTAAGGATGAAATAATTGTTCTTGCTTCTATTGATGCGCCTCCTACTGATCCTCTAGAACAATATCTGCTAGACCATGAAAATGATTTACATATGCATGAAAGAAATGAAATAGATAAGATTTTCTTTGAACAACGTCCTCTGTTTAAACACAATTTGCCTATTGAAATTCTAGGAGGTCCTCCTCCACCTAAAGGTGATCCTATGTTTGAATTAAAATAATTGCCAGACACTTTGAAATATGCTTATCTTGACGAGAAGAAGATATATCCTATTATTATTAGTTCTATTCTCTTAGAACACGAAGATGAAAGATTATTGCAAGTTCTAAGGAAGCACCGAGCTGCTATTGCATATACTCTTGATGATTTAAATGGCATTAGTCCCACTCTTTGTTAGCACAAGATTAATATGGAGCCTGATGCTAAACCCGTTGTTGATCACCAACATCGGTTAAATCCGAAGATGAAAGAAGTGGTAAGAACGAAAATATTAAAACTTTTGGAAGCAGGTATAATCTATCCTATAGCTGATAGTAGATGGGTAAGTCATGTTTATTGTGTCCCTAAGAAAGGAGCTATCACTGTTGTTCCTAACGATAAAAGTGAACTTATTCCACAAAGAATTGTTACAGGCTACAGAATGGTAATTGATTTTAGAAAAATAAACAAAGGAACGAGAAAAAGATCATTACCCTCTGCCTTTTATTGATCAAATGCTAGAAAGACTATCTAAGCACACACTGTCGGTGTCAAAACCGGTGGATCTCGGGTAGGGGGTCCTGAACTGTGCGTCTAAGGCGGATGGTAACATGAGGCAGGGGACACGATGTTTTACCCAGGTTTGGGCCCTCTTGAAGGAGGTAAAACCCTACGTCCTGCTTGATTATTATTGATAATATGAGTAGTACAAGAGTTGATCTACCACGAGATCGGAGAGGCTAAACCCTAAAAGCTAGCCTATGGTATGATTGTCTGTTGTCCTACGGACTAAAACCCTCCGGTTTATATAGACACCGGAGGGGGCTAGGGTTACACAAGGTCGGTTACAAAGGAGGAGATATCCATATCCGTATCGCCTAGCTTGCCTTCCACGCCAAGTCGAGTCCCATCCGGACACGGGACGAAGTCTTCAATCTTGTATCTTCATAGTCCAACAGTCCGACCAAAGGATATAGTCCGATTGTCCGGAGACCCCCTAATCCAGGACTCCTTCAGTAGCCCCTGAACCAGGCTTCAATGACGATGAGTCCGGCATGTAGTGTTGTCTTCGGCATTGCCAGGCGGGTTCCTCTTCCGAATATACCACAGAAGAGTTTGAATACAAGGATAGTGTCCGACCCTACAAAATAAGTTCCACATACCACCGTAGAGAGAATAATATTTCCAAAAATCTAATCTGCTGACAAGTTTTGGCAGCATGACATCACGCCACAGCCCGGTAATTATTTGAACCATTTTTCCTTAACCAGCCCCGCACATAACGCGAGGCGGTTTCTTGACACGTCTTGTCAAAGCAAAGATCGTGTTCCCCTTATTACGGGATTCTCATCAATACGAACGTGGGTAACCCAACCGTGCCTAGGACTCCTAGATTTTAGGCAAGTCCCAAACGACCACGAGGAGGACGCTTGACATTCACCCTCTTTATAAAGGGACAAGGCTTTTACTTCTTCCCTCCCGTGCTCAATCGAATCCTTCCCCTGCCTCGAGTTCTAACACCCAAAGCCCAGGTCAGGTGCTTCGGACCTTCAATCATGTCCGGATCCAGCCTTCCAGGCCGGTGGATGCCTTCCTCCGTCACGGAGGAGGATATCAAGAAGTTGAGGGAGGCCAGATACCTGACCGCCGAAATTTCGCATAGGCTGCCCGCCCGAGGGCAAGTCATCCCTACTCCCGAACCCAACGAGAGCGTTGTGTTCGTCTCCCACTTCCTCCGAGGACTAGGCCTCACTCTGGATCCCTTTGTTAGGGGTCTTATGTTCTATTACGGGCTGGATTTTCACGACCTAGCCCCGGATTCCCTCCTTCACATCTCGTCATTTATTGTCGTTTGTGAGGCCTTCCTCCGCATTACCCCCCACTTCGGCCTGTGGCTCAAGACCTTTGATGTGAAGCCGAAGATGGTCGAGGGGCAATACGCAGCGTGCGGAGGTGCTCTAATAAGCAAAATCACTAGCGCTCCATGGCCGAAGGGCTCCTTTCCAGAAGTGTCCGGATTGTGGCAACGGGAGTGGTTTTACGTCACAGCTCCCCGAAGTGCCAAGTGGGTAGCCGCCCCCACCTTCCGCTCGGGCCCTCTACCACAACGGATGTCATGGATCAGCGGGGGGCTGAGCTGGGGCCTAGCCAAGGATGTGCCCATACTGTAGAGCCGCATCCGAGATCTCTTTGAGGGTGATTTCAGTCTGGTTATGGTAATGCAAGTCATGCTGGTTCGTCGAGTCCAGCCTTGCAAACGCCGGCCCCTCCGCATGTGGGAATTCAACCCGGAAGGACCACGCACTATTCAGAATTTCCTCGGCCTGACACACGAGGAGATGTACAAATCGTTCTTCGGACCCCAAATAGAGTGTCCGAACACTACCGAGGATGTGGGCCTGAGCAGCAACCGCACCGCGGCCCAAGTAAGTAATCCCATGGCCGTACACACTGTCCTTTTTTTATCATGACATCATTCTGAAGAATCGCTCTTTGACCAGGACTGGATAACAAAGGCGAAGATGATCCGGTGTTCGGCCCCCCTTCCTGAAGGCTTGGACAATCCGGTGCTGGAAAAGATGCTCGAGCCAGCACCTTGTCTGGTGCCCTCAAAGGAAGATGAACGGGGGAATAAAGAGGGCAAAAGCGGGCCTCCACCGCTAACTATTCCAACTTAGGGAATGAGCGCCTTCGTGAGGTGAAAGTGCTAGTGATCGACTAGAGGGGGGGGGGGGTGAATAGGCGATTTTTAAGAAAGTCTTCAAAACATGTGAGTTTCGAAGACAAACGATAGAAATAAACCTATTACCATGCAGCGGAAGGTAGACTACACTAAGCAAGCCATAGTCAAGTATTCAATGAAGTGAAAGCACAACGACTAATAGCAGCTAGGCAGTATAGATCAGGTAGGAAGATAGTATGAAGCCAATCAGAACAAGCAGTCACTCATTGAAGACAAAAGATAATGCAAACAGACAATGACTTCACAAGGACCAACTGTAAATAAAGAGATGGGAAGGATAGAACCAGTGACTCGTTGAAGACAATGATTTGTTGGACTAGTTCTAGTTGCTGTGACAACTGTACGTCTGGTTAGGGAGGCTGAGATTCAACTCAGAAGACCGTGTCTTCACCTTATTCCCCTTGAGCTAAGGACACCCGGTCCTCGCCCAATCACTCTGGTAAGTCTTCAAGGCAGACTTCCAAACCTTCACAGACTTCGTTCACCGGCAATCCACAATGACTCTTGGATGCTCAGAACGCGACGCCTAACCGTCTGGAGGATTCACAGTCCTCAAGTGTAATAAGTCTTCAGATCACACAGACAGGAAGACTTAAGTGATGCCTAACACTCTTTGGCTATGGGTGTTTAGGGCTTTATCCTCGCAAGGAATTCTCTCTCAAAGGCTTCGAGGTGGGTTGCTCTCAAACGATAAAAGCCGTACACTAACTCTGAGCAGCCAACCGTTTATGGTTGTAGGGGGTGGGCTATTTATACCCATTAGGCAACCCAACCTGATTTGTCCGAAATGACCCTGGGTCACTAAGGAACTGACACGTGTTCCAACGGTCAGATTTCAAACACACACGAAAACTTTACTTGGGCTACAAGCAAAGCTGACTTATCCAGCTCTGGATAAGATTGGCTCTCATTGTCTTCGCTCGAAGACATAGGATTTTGGTTAAGCATCACTTCAGTCATTCTGACTGGTTCTCTTGGACCCCACTTAACAGTACGATGGTTCCTATGACTCAACAAAGAAGAAAAAGAACGACGAAACAACTAAGTCTTCGTGCTCCATAGTCTTCACGCGATGTCTTCTCTTGTCATAGTCTTCAATGTGAATGTCTTCACATACCACCTTTGACTTCAATGTCTTCATACATTTTTTAGGGGTCATCTCTGGTAGGAAAATCGAATCAATGAGGGACTTCTACCTGTGTTATCCTACAATTCTCACAAACACATTAGTCCCTCAACCAGGTTTGTCGTCAATACTCCAAAACCAACTAGGGGTGGCACTAGATGCACTTACAATCTCCCCCTTTTTGGTGATTGATGACAAACTGGTTGAAGTTTTCAACGGGGAATAAAATATGTGAAATTGTAAAGGATAGGGTATTGTCTTCATAAGTGGCAAAGGCTTCCCCTGAAGATGTGCATATAAGTAATTTGCTCTTGGAATGCAAATGCACATGGTAGGTTGTACTTGTGGAGATCCTCTTCAACTTATGATGGCAATTCATCATGCATGATTTGATGTAACGAAGATAATGACATGCAAAATGAAAAATGGACGTCTGCAAAATGACCTAAGTGCAGAAGTTATGATCGCACATGCGAAATTTATCATCGCATCACAGAATAGCAAATAAGTAGCAGACGACCATCGAGTTTAAGCGCTACAACTCGAAGAACCAAATGTATCGAAAAGCAAGAGTTGTAAGCACTTGGCAAAAGTAGCAAAAGGTAAAGCAACCACCCATATGGACCCGCTTGAAGACTATCAACTCATATGCTTCTCCACCTTTTGTCAGTAAGGACCAAAAAGGTTTGAAGACATAGATCACCTACTCGTTCCCATGAGGTGCAGGCGAGGCAGCAGGGTCGTCGTTGAGGTCCGGTGGTGCAGAATAACTTGGTGCAGTGTCGACACGCGCTGAAGTTGGAGGAGGTGAAGTTGCATCATCTTGGTCATCAATGACTCTAGCATTCACTATCGCAGCTGAGGACGAATAGTCGGAGTCTTCAAGTGAGGGAGTCCGACGCAAGTGAGCATTCCTGGGAGGAGTTGAGTCAAACTTGAATCGTTCGGTGAAGCCATCATCTTGCAGATCAGCTTCAGCACTAAGCAATGTCAAACTCTTCCACGACCTCCGACAGGTTTCATGAGTGACAAAGGCATTCTTGGTGGCAAGATTGCGAATGCGGTTGACATCCACCAAGAGGCTTTGCATCTGACGCTCAAGCCAGTCTTGATGTTTGTCTTGTTTCTGGTGTAGTGCGACGAGAAGCTCTTGGTCATTTAGAACACGAGATCGCCTTCGAGGCCTTTGCGCAATAGTGCTACCAGTGGCGTCAGTTTGAGTGCGAGGGGCATGTGTGTTGCCAGCCAAGGGATAAACACGCGAGACTGTCTGAACTCCTTCAATGGGCTGGGTGAAGCTTTGGTGATCAACATTGTGAAGATAAATGGGATCCTTAGCAGGCTCTGGGCAAATAGCTTCAACAGACAGATCAACCTCTGGCAAGAAGACAAGATGATTGCGCACAGACGGCTGATAGTTAATGGCAGAGTGAAGCTTGATAAGTCGCATTACCCATGGAGCATAGAACTTCAGACCAAAAATGTCGGAGCCTGATGCAGCCAACTGCCTGATGAAGAAGTCTTGAGCATTGAAGCTGATACCATTGAAGATATAGAAGACCAAAGTCTTCATTGCTCCTTCAAGCTTCGTTGCAGATGAATGTCCTTTGACGGGCCATAGAGTTTTTCTGATGATATGATAAATGGTGCGAGGTAGATACTCTAGGTCTTCAACAAAGAATTCAGATGGGTAGTCAGCGTCGTGAGACAAAGGCTTCATCATGCTCAACATTTGGCTCATGTTGGGTTCTGGCTTCTAAAAGATGCTCTCCAAAGCATTCTGGTGTTGTTGACAACCTGATTCATAGTATTCACCAGGAGTGGGCGGGCCTGTGAGCTCAATGATATCAAGAGCTTTGGCTTCATGATGGACATTGCCTGTCATCCACTCAAGGACCCAAGTCTTTGGATCCCTGTTGTAGCCTCGAATGTGAAGAGTTGCATAGAACTGTAGCAGAAGCTCTTCATTCCAGTGTTCCTTATCTGTGACAAACTGCAGCAGTCCAGCATCTCTGAAGCAATCCAACGCTTCTTCAAGGCAGGGCAGGCCAGCTATAGCTTCAGTGTCGAGATGCATATGTGGAAATATGCGCCCTTGATTGTATAAGACACAGGAATAGTAGCTGCGCTGCTGATAGCTCCAGAACTGATCTGATGAAATGCGAGGTTTGGTGTAAGGGTTCTTGGCGCTGTTGAAGAAGGTGTTGTGTGCCACGAAGCCATTCACATTGAAGACCCCAGGTGAAGTTGTAGTGCCTAGGAATCATGGAAGTCTTGGCTTGGGCTTCTGGACGGGAGGTCTGTGCTCGACATGATAGTCAAATTGTGGACCCGCAGCAGGTGGAGGAACCAGAATGGGCCATCAGACCATAACAGGATGACCACGATCAAATGCCAGCTCAATTGTATGAGGTCTTGGAGGGGGTACAGGAGCATTGACATTGTCGTTGATCTGGGCTTCAGGGGCCACATTGGCTTCAGGTGCTTCAGTATTTGCTTCGGGCGCTGCAGTGGCTTCAGGTACTTGTACTTCTGGCACCGCAGTAGCTTCAGGCGCCACATTAGCTTCAGCCATGACAACGTCATTGGCTTCAGTGTTGATGTTGGTGGCCGCCTCAGGATTGTTAACCTCCACTTCAGAAGCTGGAGGGTCGGACACGTTCTCCTCGAGAACAACATCTTGGTGGGACGGGGTGTGACGCCCCGTGACCGTTGCGCCAGGTGTCTTCCAGTTATTCGCCGTCGTTGCCATGTCATTCGGTTGCGTGTGCATCTTGTCATTGCATCATGTGCATTACATCATCATGGTTTCAAAACTTGCATTCGTCCGGGTTATCCCAGTTCTCCCTGTTGTCCGTTCTGAGCCCATACACACTTGCACGCACCCGTGGCACGTCCGAAATCTTATTTTATAAGTGGCTGAAAAATGTTCTCGGAATGGGTTGAAAGTTGGCATGCGGTGTTGTTATGTTGTAGGTAGGCAGCCTGCCAAGTTTCATCGCATTCGGAGTTCGTTTGATGCCCCAACGGATAACTATAGCGACATTATAGTCGGTCAAAACATCGGACGTTTTCGGTCTCCGGAAATAGTTGCCGGGCTGCACTCCTCTCCTCTCATCTCAGCCCAACCTCTTTTTACAATCCACCTATAGCCCACCTAACCCCCCTCCGTTCCGGATCGTTAGATCACGATCGGAGGCCCCGAAACGCTCCGAAAACCCCCTCAAAGCCCCCTAACCCTAGCTCCTACCCTATATAAACACCCATCCTTCCTAATTTGGAAAACCCTAACCCTTAACCTCCCGCAGCCGCCACCTCCCCCTGTCTCCTCGCTTTCAGTGCCGCTAGCCTGCGCCCGCCACTTGTCGCCGCCGCCGCCACGCGCCACGGCGAATCCCAGCGCACCACCTGTCCCCGAGCGCCGCCTCCAGCCAACCCCCATGTGCCACGTCGCCCAGGCCTCCTCCTACCTCCCCGCGACCCTCCCGGCCCGAACCAAGCCCGCCCCGGGCCGATCTGGGCCTGAGGGAGCCCGCTCACGCCGCCTCCGCGTGACATCGCCACCCCAGTCTTCGCCGCGCTGCCGCCTTCGCCTCATCGCCGACGAGCCGCGCGCCTCCGCCGCCCCGCGCCCGCGCCGCCATCGCCGGACTCCTTCTGCCAGGCCAGGCCTCGCCGTCCCCTGCTCCTTGGTTCTTCCCCGTGTTTCCTCTCTCTCCCTCACCCGATCTCTCTCTCTCTAAGGCACCGCTGCGACGTGGAGCTCGCCGCCGGCCTTGCCTTCGCCCGACCCGGTCGGGACCCGCCGCCCCACGACCGGTTCTCATCCGCCTCAACCCCGCCGGACCCCGCCACCGCCCTCGAGCCTCGCCGTCGCCAGCGTGAACCGCCACTGCCACCCTGCCTCCCTATTCGTGCGAGAACGGGAGGAGGACAGCCACAGCCCCGTGGGCCGCGACCCACACGGGGCCCATAAGCACCCTAGATCCGCGGCCCAGCTCCCTCCTCCTCGACTGGGCTTGGCCCATGGTGAGGACCCACAAAACCCCCCTGTGCACTTTGGGCTGGCCAGATTCGGCCCAAAGTCTTTTTTTTAGACTCTGGTGATTTTGTCTTTTTCCCAAAGGCTGCCAGTTTTACAGAAAAGTCCCTGGAGTTCATGCATATAATAACGCATTAACTGTGCATCGGATTAAAACAAACTTTATATGTAAAATGTCTAGAATTTTGTCTAGTTTAATAATATCCAACTTTCATCCATTTTTAAAATATTTAAAATTTTGTTTGGTTAAATTTTCTCCTATGTCATGTTAAAATGCTTTAATTCATAACTAAATAACCGTAGCTCCAAACTTAACAAACTTTATATGTAGATGGGGTAGAATTTTGCCTAGTTTAACATGGTGGCATTGCTTTGCATGTTTAACAACTCTAAAACTATGTTTAGGGCAGAACAGTACCAAACCTTAAAATATGCACATGAGGACTTTCTGGACTTGTTGTTTGTTGTTCCGGCCTCATTTAAACTTGCCTAGATAGGTAGTTTTCATTTGCTTCACCCTCTTGCCATGTTTATCAACATTTAATATTGTTGGGTACATAAACGAGATCGAACTAAATAACTCGAATGTGGTGTTCCGTTAATATGCAACTCGTTGCATATTGAGCTCCACTTAATTTGTAGGATTGTTTGTGCACTTTGCCATGCCATGCTTCATTAATCTGGACATGCATCATACTTGGTTGTGCATAATGCCTTGCTTATGTGTTGGTTGTTTACTATGTTGTTTGCTTATTTCCAGTGTTGCTTCTTCGGGTTGGTTCCGATAACGTCGTGTGTGTGAGGATCCGTTCGACTACGTCCGTTTGTCTTCTTCACGTACCCATTCTTCTTCCTTGCGGGATCTCAAGCAAGATGACTATAACATCCCAAAATTCTAAATTTTGGAATGTTATATTAAATAAATTATTATGATTGTTTGTTTTATTGTTGTGTGAAAATGATTGGAAATTGAAAACTTTTTGAAAGTTGAATGAGAGGGAATAAAAGGACTTTCCCAAAACTTTGCATCTTGCATTTTGATCTTCCTGAATTCAAATTCATTTCATCACAAAACCCTAGAGTGAAGATGATATGACTTGTTCCATTTAAAGAAATGAAAAGGGGTTTGAAAATGATTTGAATTCCTTTTTGAAATATTTCAAATTTAGAAACTTTAAGCAACTCAATGAGTTCATAAAATGACTTTGTCATATTTGAAGAAAGAGAGTTGGAAGTTTCAAAGGAATAATTTGAAGTCACTTTGAAGTTGTTTGAAATTCCAAATTCAAATCCAATTGGGAGTTATTTGAGTTCCTATTCAAATTATTTTTCTCCTAAAAAGAAATAAATGGAAATAAGGGTAAAATGATTCCCTTCAATGGAAAATTAGGAGAAAATAAATTTGAAATCATTTTGCTATTTTAAAAATGATTTTTATCGATTCTAAATGCAACAGTAGCACTGTTTAACTTTTATGAATTTTTATGGAATTTAGTTGAACTTGGAAAATAGTTCATCTTATTCTTTGTATTTTTCTGAGCATTTTGGTATATAATATGCCTATGTTAATTTTTTTGTTATTTTTGCTCTGTTATAGTTTTGTTCTGTAAAAAAAACACACACACACGCGCGCTGGCCAGCCGGCCCAGCCACAGGCCAGCGAGGCCATGGGCTAGCCGCAATACTAGGGTAGCCAGTGGCCTGCCAGGCCAGCGCTAGGGGGCCATCGCCGCACGCACGAGCCGCCGCTCCTCCCGCGCTCGCTACCCGCTGCTGCCGCTGCAGGTGGGGCCCAACCCCATCGTCCTCAACCTCCTGCTCGCCCCGCACGGGATCAGGACAGCGCACGCACGCCGAAACCACCGACGCCATTGCTCCAGGATAAGGCTTATCCGCTGCACCCCGAGCCCTCTGCTCACGCCTATAAAACCCCCAAGACCTCCTCTCTCCATTCAGTCAACTCGCACACCCCCTCACCCTCGCATCGCTCGCCGTAGCCACTTGGATCTCGCCGGAGCCGTGCTACTTCACCGGAGGATTTCGTCGCCCATGAGCCACCCCGGCCTCCACCGACTACTTCTTTTTGCTGCCCGAGTCGAAGCGCATCTCGTTGACATCCTCCTCTGGTCCCTAGGTCACCATAGACGCCGCTCCGACGACCTGCGTCCTCGCCGGAGCACGGAGCCGCCGCCCTTCGCTCCACCCGTCCTGGCCACCCCGACGCGCGCCGTCACCACCACCGGACCGCCCACCTCGCGCCCATCCCGTCCGTCCTCTTCTCCGCTGCTGAGGAGCACCGCAGCCGCCGCCCCGTCCACCGCCCGACGCCTGCGCCACCGTCGCCCTGTACATCGTCGTTGTCATCAAGGTGAGCAAACCGCTCGCTCGCTGTTCGTTTTTTCTCTCTCTAAGATCGGTTTAGTTTAGTGTTTTTTTAGATCGGTTAATCTGGTTTACTTAAACCGAACGGTTTTGGTTAAACCGATGTTTTTTTATTTAGCCACCGCATAGGGTTTTGCTTATTTAGTGGCCGTTCGCCATTTAGCCTAAGCCGCGAACGCTGCTCAGCCACCCGGAAGCCGCCACGTGGCCAGGGACCTGGTCGCGAATAAAACTTTCACAGTTAAGTCCCTGTAAATTTCAGTTTAGCCCCTAAACTTCGGATAGCCACAACTTTTTAACCGTTGATCCAAATTCGATGAAACCAGCGCCAAAATGTTCGTCTCGAATAGCTTTATCCAGAAAGCCAACTTTGAAAACTTTTGGCCAAATTCAAATTTGAACTTTATTCAGATTTGAATTCAAACTTCAATTGGCCATATCTCCTAAACCGTAGCTCCGATTGATGTGATTCTTTTTGCACCGTGTCACCGTTGCCAAACCCTATCACCTGGACCATTGTCACACTAACTTTCACACACTTAGGATCTGTCCTTAGTAGTTTTACTCGTATGCCTTGTATGCACTATGCTTCACGTCACAAATTCTGAACCACATGCCTATGTTGTGTTGCACTTAGAATATTTTGTGATAGTTAAGTGTGTTGTATGTTCATTTGGTTTTTCCAAGACTTTTTACTTTGCATGTTCTTCTTGGTTCTTTGAAATGATTGCTTATGCGAATGAAATGTTGACTTTATAGATTTTCATCGGAGAGTGACGAATAGTTCTATTAACTAAAGTTCTAACAGCGATATAATCTTCATCAACTATTACCAGGCAAGTTCACATTTGACCATTCTTCCAATTACCTATGTTTATATTATGCACTTAGTCCTTTTGTGGTAGGATTGCATGGTAGGATTTATTGTTGCCAAATGGCTATGCCGTTACCTAGTAGTTCATTTGAGGTAGGTCTGATCTATACATCCTCGTCACCACCGTGTAAGTTTATTTTTGCTCGCTAAATGTAGACGTGGTTTGGGAAGCGAACATGGCGAGACATGAGTGACAAAGTAGTAATCAGGACCAAGACTTGTAAATGAACTACCTGGGCGGTATTTGGTTTGAATGGTGGTGAAGTACAGTGGGAGCATGCATGGTTAATCCATGGCGGTGCACCACTAGTGGTCGGCCCCCAGGATCAAAGAGATCAATCGGATTCTCATGTCTAGAAGCTTACGTGTGCAGCCACAAGCCAATATGGGCTCTGTCTTAGTTGAGTAGTTAGTGTGACCCCTTCCGGGATGGGCTAGCAGATGTAGAATGATGTATGTGTACCGGCCTATCCGTGGGTTAAGGGGAACATTTTCGAAAGACTATGTCTCGGTCATCCTGTTCTCAAACGCCAGGTAGTGCGAGAACTTCAAGGGAGGCGATCGAGTCTTGTGGGAAAAAGTGCGCAAACCTCTGCAGAGTGTTAAAACCTAATCGATTAGTCGTGTCCCCGGTCACGGACAACTTGAGCATCTAGTAGTGGAAATGCTGGGAGATCTCATCACTCTTAATTAAACAGTTGGGTTTTAAATGAAACTTTGGGAATGAATTGAGTTGGGTTTACTAACTCATCCTATGCTATACAGTAGTGGTAGAATAATATCTTTTATTCTAGGGAAAAACTAGCTTTATGCAAAAAAACTAAACTTAGAGCTTTCCACCAGCCAAATTGCATGTACAATAGGTTCATTATCCTTATGATGTGACTTGCCAGTACATTCAATGTACTGACCTACATGGCTGCAATGTCTTATGTTGCAGGAATTTTCTACGACGAGTAAGAGTTACGTTGTAGGGTTACGGTCTACACTCAACTTGCCGTTGGCGTTGATGGACTCCACACCCTTATGTTTGTTTCCGCTAAGACTTATGAGGTATATATATCAGTTTTACGTTATTTATACATGTGATTGCACTTTGATATATACATTGATGTATTGTGTGTGCCAGCATACCGATCCAGGGATGGCATGGATACATAGAGGCTTGACCGTTTGAGGTCGGGTCGCTACAGAGATGGTATCAGAGCACATGTTGACTGTAGGACGTGACCCTAGAAACTGGAAAGCCGTTAGGAAAGGATTTCTCTTAAACTTTATTTTGAAGAAGGTCCTTTATCTCTCTTCTTTTCTGAGCTTTATCAAATATTCCCTTTTAGTTAGACAAACCCCATTCCCTTTGGACCACAAGGAGGATGAACTGAAGCCACTCCGAGAACGACAAGATATCAGACTTCACCATACACTAGGAGAGTTGAAGCTACAATAGTCGAAGCCTCCGAAGAATTGAAGAATTTGAAGACACGGAAGAATTCCAAGATTTATATGAACTTTAGAGGACAAAACCCCTGTTGTATACTTACGTTAGATGCGATGTTGTGAGCTGTCATTGTTTGATGTTTTTCCCGACAGCCACAAATAAAACTTATTTTCAAAACTATATTGTGTGTAGTGTGTGTATCCCTCTTATCTCATCCCGAAACCCTTGGACCCAATAGATGATGAATGAAGATGGACTTGCATTCTCTGAACCGATCACTCAGTTGGAGGCAGAGCTATGGATTCAAAGCATGGAGAATCATTTCAGGAGCAATTTGGTTGCAAGGAAGTATGAGGTTCAATACTCTCTTCAGTACTTTACAAAAAGTGCTGCAACCTGGTGGAAAATGCATCAGGCCATACAAGGATGTAACGGAGCAAAAACTTGGGAGGAATTCAAGATGACTCTACTGAGGTCTTGTCTCATTCAGAAGCCCTATGGCAATAAAATGAAGAAACCTTGTGCATGCAAGATTTGTGGTGAGATAGGACATACCCATGAAGAACACAAGGATGGATGCCCTCATTGTGAAGGAAATCAGCAAGCTGAAGAATGTCCAACCATGAAGGTTACTTGTTTCTTGTGTGAAGGAACTATGCACTACCTTGCCTAGTGTCATATTTATCCCAAGGTACAAGAAATTACCAAGTAGCAGAAGGAAGCAGTGAAAGAAGCCGTCAGGGAAAGTTTAAGAAAACCGGTGATGAAAGAAGATGTTGACGACCTTGATGGAGAAAGCCTAAACCGATTTTACTCCAATGCTTGCTATTCATGTGGGGAAGAAGGACATTTTTCACAATATTGCACGAAGGAAAACCAAGAGTATCTGGGAGACTTCCCGATAGAAGAAGTGGAATTTGATCGACATGAGATAGAAGAATTGATCGGAACAAAGAAGTCGAGGAAGAGAAAGAGCATGTATCCCGAGAACAACCCAATTTCTGCAGAAAAGGACCTGAGTCAAATCACTTTTTACAGGTGCAAGGATTTAGGTCATTACGCTAGCAAATGCCCAGCAAGGAAGCTAAGAACCCAAGGAGCCAAGATAACCACCAGGAAGCCCCTGGATTTGTCTGAAGTCATTTGTTTATGCTGCAAAGGAGTAGGACATTTTGCCAGAGAATGTTCAGACCCGAGGAGAGCTTGAGCAGAGTAGTTGAGATCTTGATATTGGAATAAAGCATGTAATAAAGTTGGAACACACTTGTATTTTCGTTGGGGATGTTGAGTTGAGTTATGAAATAGAAATTGTAATAGTTCGTAAAGCAATAAAAGTTGAGGTGTTTGGAATCTCATATGAAATGTTATGAGTTGTTTGTTGAATGTGAGTGCCTCTCTCATTATCTCACCCAGACTAAAACCTTGAACCCATGGACAAGCTGACCCCAAACTTTTTCCAACAATCACATTTCACCCTAGGAAATACATACAGTATCCTGAGTACCCCTTCTATCTTATACCTGCAGATGACAACCCTTTACGAGTCTTTTCTCAAGGGCCCAAAAACGATCATGACCCTGACCAGTTATCAGCATTACCCAAAAATCCTGAAGGACATGATGAAGCATATTCATCTTGAAGGAGATGCAGTTTACAAGGGTTATCCTTTCATGGATAAGGGAGTTGAACTTTGGAATGTGGAGGTACACCTCCACCGTGTGAAGGGAGTTTGCCCAAAGACTATGGGGCAATACTTTTTTATTTCTCGAGTACCACAAGCAACGTTCTTCGACTCTGTTCATGAAGCTGCTATGGAAGCCATACGTCAGATTGGAGAAATACTAGAAGCAAGACTCCGTCACACTTAGGAATACCTGAGAGAGGTCCATGCAGAGATGATGGCGATGAAGCTCATGGCCACCATGATGAAGCAAAAGGTCGATGATTTCAAGGATCACATCGCACAATTCCGGTGGGACTAAAACATCTTCAAGAAGGGCAAATGAATAAAGATGGAAGTAATGCTTGACCATACCAAACTATGTGGATGGCAGCTTTTGTAATAGAGTACTTTTGAAATTTGAGTTTTGAGTAGTGGTTAAGGATGTAATAAGGGATTTGATATGAAGAGAATATGAATTATGGATGAACCAGTGCATTTTTTGGCGATACTTGTCTGTGTGAACAATTGACCGATGGAAAGGAAAATGTTGTTTCATATAAAGTTGGAGTTTGGACAAATGAGTTGGAGTTTTGTTTTAGTTATGATGGTTACCCCAAGAGTAGGCAGGAATGAAGTGATATTGGATTTAAAGGAGATGTAATGTTGGAATATGGAACAATAGTAGCTCCAAGGATGAGTTAAAGTTATACAAGTGTTGAAGTGGGCCATAACCCACAGGACCCAGGATTTGATAAGGAAACAAGCACAATCTTGTTGAAGAAAAGAATTCTGGAAGAAGCTGTGAGTTCATCAGCAGATGCTTCATAGGAGGTTACGTAAACCCGAGAGTTGTGAAGAAGCGATAGATATTTTGTTTGGCTTGCAGAACAAATGGATTTACCCGAATCCAGTTCGTGGGGAAGAGAAGTTCTGCAATGCTTGTGAGGATGCCCAAGTGTTAGAATACGTGATTCACTATCTGTGTATGTGGTAATGATTCAAGTACGGGATGGATTGGCCCCCATACCGAAGACTTCTATCATGAGCTATCATATGTTGATGGGAAAATCAGAGAGACTTGAAATCCTTTGAAGAGTGTCGACGTGATAAGCCATACAACCATAGAATGGTAGGACGATGGAACCCTTTACAAGCAATCGTTGCCAATCATAGGTTCTATGGTGAGATTCAACCCAGACCCATTTCCTGCAGGAGGAACCCGAATTTGTTGACCACCATGAGATTTCAATAGTTGATTAGCATTGGCGCCAGACCTGTCAAGTCTCATAAGGATCCTATTTTGATGCAAGGACTCTTGATTTTGAAGAAAAGTCCATGCCCTTACCAGAAGAAAACAAGTGAAGGAGTTATCTCGGAGAATATGAGAAGACCGACACCGTTAACACCAAGGGATGGAGTACATGAGTTTTGTTGGAACCGTGACCATGCTTCTGAGGGTGGTAGCACCCCATACGATGTGTTGATTAATGGATTTTCAAGGAGACCCCCCCAAACCTAACCTTCTTTCTAGCCTCTCCGAATCTCGAGGACGAGATTCATTTTAAGGGTGGTAGTTTGTAACATCCCAAAATTCTAAATTTTGGAATGTTATATTAAATAAATTATTATGATTGTTTGTTTTATTGTTGTGTGATTGATTGTGTGAAAATGATTGGAAATTGAAAACTTTTTGAAAGTTGAATGAGAGGGAATAAAAGGACTTTCCCAAAACTTTGCATCTTGCATTTTGATCTTCCTGAATTCAAATTCATTTCATCACAAAACCCTAGAGTGAAGATGATATGACTTGTTCCATTTAAAGAAATGAAAAGGGGTTTGAAAATGATTTGAATTCCTTTTTGAAATATTTCAAATTTAGAAACTTTAAGCAACTCAATGAGTTCATAAAATGACTTTGTCATATTTGAAGAAAGAGAGTTGGAAGTTTCAAAGGAATAATTTGAAGTCACTTTGAAGTTGTTTGAAATTCCAAATTCAAATCCAATTGGGAGTTATTTGAGTTCCTATTCAAATTATTTTTCTCCTAAAAAGAAATAAATGGAAATAAGGGTAAAATGATTCCCTTCAATGGAAAATTAGGAGAAAATAAATTTGAAATCATTTTGCTATTTTAAAAATGATTTTTATCGATTCTAAATGCAACAGTAGCACTGTTTAACTTTTATGAATTTTTATGGAATTTAGTTGAACTTGGAAAATAGTTCATCTTATTCTTTGTATTTTTCTGAGCATTTTGGTATATAATATGCCTATGTTAATTTTTTTGTTATTTTTGCTCTGTTATAGTTTTGTTCTGTAAAACACACACACACACACACGCGCTGGCCAGCCGGCCCAGCCACAGGCCAGCGAGGCCATGGGCTAGCCGCAACACTAGGGTAGCCAGTGGCCTGCCAGGCCAGCGCTAGGGGGCCATCGCCGCACGCACGAGCCGCCGCTCCTCCCGCGCTCGCTACCCGCTGCTGCCGCTGCAGGTGGGGCCCAACCCCATCGTCCTCAACCTCCTGCTCGCCCCGCACGGGATCAGGACAGCGCACGCACGCCGAAACCACCGACGCCATTGCTCCAGGATAAGGCTTATCCGCTGCACCCCGAGCCCTCTGCTCGCGCCTATAAAACCCCCAATACCTCCTCTCTCCATTCAGTCAACTCGCACCCCCCCTCACCCTCGCATCGCTTGCCGTAGCCACTTGGATCTCGCCGGAGCCGTGCTAGTTCATCGGAGGATTTCGTCGCCCGTGAGCCACCCTGGCCTCCACCGACTACTTCTTTTTGCTGCCCAAGTCGAAGCGCATCTCGTTGACATCCTCCTCTGGTCCCTAGGTCACCAGAGAGGCCGCCCCGACGACCTGCGTCCCCGTCGGAGCACGGAGCCGCTGCCCTTCGCTCCACCCGTCCCGGCCACCCCGACGCGCGCCGTCACCACCACCGGACCGCCCACCTCGCGCCCATCCCGTCCGTCCTCTTCCCCGCCGCTGAGGAGCACCGCAGCCGCCGCCCCGTCCACCGCTCGACGCCTGCGCCACCATCGCCCTGTACGTCGTCGTTGTCATCAAGGTGAGCGAACCGCTCACTCGCTGTTTGTTTTTTCTCTCTCTAAGATCGGTTTAGTTTAGTGTTTTTTAGATCGGTTAATCCGGTTTACTTAAACCGAACGATTTTGGTTAAACCGATGTTTTTTTATTTAGCCACCGCATAGGGTTTTGCTTATTTAGTGGCCGTTTGCCGTTTAGCCTAAGCCGCGAACGCTGCTCAGCCACCCGGAAGCCGCCACGTGGCCAGGGACCTGGTCACGAATAAAACTTTCATAGTCAAGTCCCTGTAAATTTCAGTTTAGCCCCTAAACTTCGGATAGCCACAACTTTTTAACCGTTGATCCAAATTCGATGAAACCAGCGCCAAAATGTTCGTCTCGAATAGCTTTATCCAGAAAGCCAACTTTGAAAACTTTTGGCCAAATTCAAATTTGAACTTTATTCAGATTTGAATTCAAACGTCAATTGGCCATATCTCCTAAACCGTAGCTCCGATTGATGTGATTCTTTTTGCACCGTGTCACCGTTGCCAAACCCTATCACCTGGACCATTGTCACACTAACTTTCACACACTTAGGATCTGTCCTTAGTAGTTTTACTCGTATGCCTTGTATGCACTATGCTTCACGTCACAAATTCTGAACCACATGCCTATGTTGTGTTGCACTTAGAATATTTTGTGATAGTTAAGTGTGTTGTATGTTCATTTGGTTTTTCCAAGACTTTTTACTTTGCATGTTCTTCTTGGTTCTTTGAAATGATTGCTTATGCGAATGCAATGTTGACTTTATAGATTTTCATCGGAGAGTGACGAATAGTTCTATTAAGTAAAGTTCTAAGAGCGATATAATCTTCATCAACTATTACCAGGCAAGTTCACATTTGACCATTCTTCCAATTACCTATGTTTATATTATGCACTTAGTCCTTTTGTGGTAGGATTGCATGGTAGGATTTATTGTTGCCAGATGGCTATGCCATTCCCTAGTAGTTCATTTGAGGTAGGTCTGATCTATACATCCTCGTCACCACCGTGTAAGTTTATTTTTGCCTCACTAAATGTAGACGTGGTTTGGGAAGCGAACATGGCGAGACATGAGTGACAAAGTAGTAATCAGGACCAAGACTTGTAAATGAACTACCTGGGTGGTATTTGGTTTGAATGGTGGCGAAGTACAGTGGGAGCATGCATGGTTAATCCATGGTGGTGCACCACTAGTGGTCGGCCGCCCAGGCTCAAAGAGATCAATCGTATTCTCATGTCTAGAAGCTTACGTGTGCAGCCACAAGCCAATATGGGCTCTGTCTTAGTTGAGTAGTTAGTGTGACCCCTTCCGGGATGGGCTGGCAGATGTAGACTGATGTAGGTGTAACGGCCTATCCGTGGGTTAAGGGGGAACATTTTTGAAAGACTATGTCTCGGTCATCCTGTTCTCAAACGCCAGGCAGTGCCAGAACTTCAAGGGAGGCGATCAATTCTTGTGGGGAAAAGTGCGCAAACCTCTGCAGAGTGTTAAAACCTAATCGATTAGCCGTGTCCCCGGTCACGGACAACTTGAGCATCTAGTAGTGGAAATGCTGGGAGATCTCATCACTCTTAATTAAACAGTTGGGTTTTAAATAAAACTTTGGGAATGAATTGAGTTGGGTTTACCAACTCATCCTATGCTATACAGTAGTGGTAGAATAATATCTTTTATTCTAGGGAAAAACTAGCTTTATGCAAAAAAACTAAACTTAGAGCTTTCCACCAGCCAAATTGCATGTACAATAGGTTCATTATCCTTATGATGTGACTTGCCAGTACATTCAATGTACTGACCTACATGGCTGCAATGTCTTATGTTGCAGGAATTTTCTATGACGAGTAAGAGTTACGTTGTAGGGTTACGGTCTACACTCAACTTGCCGTTGGCGTTGATGGACTCCACACCCTTATGTTTGTTTCCGCTGAGACTTATGAGGTATATATATCAGTTTTACGTTATTTCTACATGTGATTGCACTTTGATATATACATTGATGTATTGTGTGTGCCAGCATACCGATCCAGGGATGGCACGGATACACAGAGGCTTGACCGTTTGAGGTCGGGTCGCTACAATGACCATACCCTCAAAATCACTTCTATCTTTGCTTGCTAGTTGCTCGCTCTTTTGCTATGCCTATGCTGCAATACCTACCACTTGCTTATCATGCCTCCCATATAGTTAAGCCAAGCCTCTAACCCACCTTGTCCTAGCAAACCATTGTTTGGCTATGTTACCGCTTTGCTCAGCCCCTCTTATAGCGTTGTTGGTTGCAGGTGAAGATTGGAGCTTGTTCCATGTTTGGAACATAGTTATTTTGTTGGGATATCACAATATCTCTTATTTAATTAATGCATCTATATACTTGGTAAAGGGTGGAAGGCTCGGCCTTATGCCTAGTGTTTTGTTCCACTCTTGCCGCCCTAGTTTTCCGTCATATCGGTGTTATGTTCCCAGATTTTGCGTTCCTTACACGGTTGGGTTATAATGGGAACCCCTTGACAGTTCGCTTTGAATAAAACTCCTCTAGCAAGGCCCAACCTTGGTTTTACCATTTGCACTAACAACCTAGCCTTTTCCCTTGGGGTTCACGGACTCAAGGGTCATATTTATTTTAACCCCCCCCCGGGCCAGTGCTTCTCCAAGTGTTGTTCCGAACCGAGTAGACTGCGGGGCCACCTCGGGGCAACTTGAGGGTTGGTTTTACTCGTAGGATGTCTCATCTGAGTGTGCCCTAAGAACGAGATATGTGCAGCTCCTATCGGGATTTGTCGGCACATTCGGGCGGCTTTGCTGGACTTGTTTTACCATTGTTGAGGATGTCTTGTAACCGGGATGCCGAGTCTGATCGGATTGTCTTGGGAGAAGGAATATCCTTCGTTGACTATGAGAGCTTGTGATGGGCTAAGTTGGGACACCCCTGCATGGATTGAACTTTCGAAAGCCATGCCCGCGGTTATGGGCAGATGGGAATTTGTTAATGTCCGGTTGTAGAAAACCTGAAGTTGATCTTAATTAAAATACATCAACCGCGTGTGTAACCGTGATGGTCTCTTCTCGGCGGAGTCCGGGAAGTGAACACGATGTTGGAGTAATTCTTGACGTAGGTTGTTCTAGGATCACTTCTTGATCATAGTTGTTCGTCCGTGCTTTTGCATTCTCTTCTCGCTCTCATTTGCGTATGTTAGCCACCATATATACTAGTCGCTTGCTGCAGCTCCACCTCATACCTTTTACCCTTCCTATAAGCTTAAATAGTTTTGATCGCGAGGGTGTGAGATTGTTGAGTCCCCGTGACTCATAGATACTTCCAAAACCAGTTTGCAGGTGCCAGCGTAACCGAGCAGGTGATGCAACCAAGCTCAAGGAGGAGCTCGATGAAGATCTTGTCCTTTGTGTTGTTTCATTCTAGTTGATCAGTAGTGGATCCCAGTTGGGGTCGATCAGGGATCTGTGTAGCATTTTAGGTAGTCTTCTTTTATTTTGGTTCCGTAGTCGGACCTTGTGTGTATCTGGATGATGTAATGCTATATTCATGTATTGTGTGAAGTGGCGATTGTAAGCCAACTATGTATCTCTTTCCCTTATGTATTACATGGGTTGTGTGAAGATTACCTCACTTGCGACATTGCTTTCAATGCGGTTATGCCTCTAAGTCGTGCTTCGACACGTGGGAGATATAGCCGCATCGAGGGCGTTACAAGTTGGTATCAGAGCCTTCCCCGACCTTAGGAGCCCCCTGCTTGATCGAATCGCTGGCGTTGTTGAGTCTAGAAAAATGTTTTGAGTCATTTAGGATTATATATATCGGAGAGTTAGGACTTCTTTTTACTCCTCAGTCCCTTCTTCGCTCTGGTGAGGCATCCTGACGTAGAGTTTTTACTCTTCTCTTCTCTAATTTCACTAAAAAAAATTAGGATCACGCGGGTATCTTGGAATCATTCCGATGGTTTTGTGACGAGAACATTGTTCTTGGTGCCTCGTGACATTTAGGGGTTATGGAAGTGTCCCGGGGAGTTGAGCTCCGAGGTGTTGTCGTCACAATTTTATCGTTGCAATTCTGGAATACCTGAGTTTCGCCAACATCGAAAATCTCTTTTATGCAGTTGTTGGTGAGATAACCTCGACGCCACCCAGTACTGGGGCGGGAGTTCGGGAGTATCGCCATAACTCGTATAACGGATGCTTTTCGAAGGTTGAGGTAAACGATTTCCGAAGGTTTCTTGGTTATGTGTTTTAGGATGGATACAGCTGGGTGTAGGATTTGCTAGTTTTGGGTGAGATATTATGCTTCCCCTGTATCCCCAACACCCGATTGCATAACCGGAAAGGTTAGGGAGTTTATAAGTGGGAATTCAAGTAGCTCTTAGGATATGTTTCCGACAGATGTATGATATGAAATTGGGGTTCGACGTCTAGTGGTCCGCCTATCCACGGTTGGTTTTACAGTGGTCTCGTTGTGTCTTAAAGAGTCCTTGGCTATGCTGACTCGGGGATACTTCGTATGTCATGTGCACTGCCTTGTACATGATGGTGTTGTACGATCGAGCCCGTGTGGGCCCCACCACGAAAACTTCGGACGAAATCTGTATCATATGTTTGTTCCAGTTTATTCTGCAAGCCAATCCTTGTTTTGTTTTCAGTTGTGGTATTCGAGTTGCTTCGAAGTCAAATGTTGATTCCATACCTAAGCGGTGCTCTCATACCTCTATGTGAATACTAATCCTTCATGATAATCGAGATTGTCATGTCAATCCTTTTCAATCGGTGTGCTTCTCTTCAAATGGATCTGATCATTTTCAACATCCGCAAGATCAACTCAGTTCTTCTCAACGGTGTTTGCTTCATCCGTCTCCAAGTTGTCTTTGTTTTCCCGCCCACCCAACCCTTTTTCCTTCAAGGATTCAGATTTCTTAATCAAGTATCCATTTTATTGATTATGAAGTCTCTCCATTCTTCTTCCTTCATGTTCTTATCCAGTGATGCTCATGAAGATTCTAACGGAGCCTCACGTTCATCATTCTTAATTCTTTTTCTTCTTCGGTGGAACCAAGTCAAGCTTTGTTGATCATATCCTTTTCTTTGTTTCAAATACCTTCTCATGCCGGTGCACCTCTTAATCATCCACTTCTCACTATTCAATTGTTCCGGAGTGCCGAAGATAGCTCAGAAGATTCGTGTTTCCACTCTAAAGTCATTCAAGATCTTTCGAGGATGTTATCTCATTCAAGCCATTTAACTCAACCGATGCAATCTATCTTTTAAATCTTTCAATGGTGTTTCTCTTGAGTGGGCCCTAACCCACAGGTCTTTTTCCAGGATCTTACCTGACTCTTCTTATTTTCCCGGAGCTATCCTCAAATTTCTTTTTGAAGTTTGACGTAAGAATGATTTATCATCAGTCAAATGCCTTTCTCCAAGATCGGTTAAATTCTTTTCATCATTGGCTCAATCTCTTCGCTTTGATTCTTCCGGAGTGCCTCTACAATTATTGGTGGTGTTCCTTGTCGTCATTCTCAACATTTGAAGACCGAAGAAGAGTTTTTACCTCCATATGTTATCCGTTCTCTCAGGGATTACTGGTTCTAGTTCGAGGCCATCCTCTCATAATTGTTTTTCGATTCTTAGAATTCTTTTCACCTATCCGGAGCAATTCAAGATTCTGTTCAGTTTGATTATCCGGAGCCCATCTTTTCAGAAGACTTACTCGTTCTCAGACTTCAGCTCTCATTCTCCAAATCTTACCGGTGCATCACTCAAATATCCTCTAATCAGTTCATGATCTCTCCGTTCTCATGTATTTATAATCTCTCAAGTGTCTTCGTTCTTTTTCAATTCTTACGGTGGTTCCTCCAAGATTCTTCTTCCTTTGTTTATCATATCAATTTATTCATTCATGCCTTCAAAATTCTACCGGTGGATCGTTGAAGTCTTTTCTCAAGTTTATCTTATATCTCTCTTAATCTTTTCTACGAGAATAAGTAATATGCCAAATCCGTTGATTGTCATCAATTTAATTGGTGAAGGATAAGTATAATGTAATTCTTATTCTTGTTTCATCGAGTGAACTCAATTCCCTATTTCGGAGGCTCATCAAATTCTTGTTTCCATTTGTTCATCTTTCTTTTCCTGGAGTTCCAAGTTCTCTCAATTACCTCGTCACGGAGATCCATCTAAATCATTACAATTTTTCACCTTGTGTTTTCAACTTCCTTTTCCTTCTGTTTGATCATTCTTTTGTTTACCGGAGTTCCTCATGGTGGTTCGTCAAGGATTCTTTTCATTCTTCAATTATTCTTCAAGATATCTCTCGAAGCTATGATCCGCCAAGATATACTTCAAGTTTTCTTCTTCTCGCAATCCGGAGTGCAATTCTTTTTACCTTATCTTCTGAGGTGGTATTATGTCATTCTTGATAATCTGAGTTCATGTTTCATGATTCACATGTTGTTAAGTATGAGATATTTTAAATCCATCAACCTCTTCGTTGGAGTTATCTTGGGTTATATTTCACCTGAAGCTTTCCCTAAGGATTGTTACTTTTGTGGTGCTTATATATGAACCAAGTTCTTCATTTATCCTTCTGGTGAAATAAGCTTCTCATCTCCTTGTTCATATCAGTCCAATCTATTGTTTTTCCGTTAGTGGCAGAATTTCACCTCATAGTTTTGAGATGTTCTCCATAAGCCCACTACAACCTTGTTCTTTTCGTTGTTTATTTCCCAACAAATCCGTTCAATCCTTCTTTTTACGGATGCTCTCTCAAATTCATTTCAGGCAGAACTTGTTGCCTTCTTCTCTGTTCTTTTGGGTCCATTCTTATATTTCTTCCGGAGGCTTTGTGAGGTTGCTCTCTTCAACTCATCTTCTTGTTTGTCAGGACCTTGTTCTTTTCATGCTCATCCATTTAACCGGAGTGTTGTGCCCTTTTGCTCAAGTTATTTTCATTTTATCAAGTTTTTGCCTTCCGTTTCAACCAGAGTGCTGTCCGAATTTGTTCTTCCTTGAAACTCTTCCCTACCGGAGTGTTTTCAACTTTGTTCTACTTTGTTGCATTCTTAATTTCAATTTGTTCATCTTCTCAAGGTTCTTTGGTTTCACTCGTTTGTCAAAGAAGCAACTTAGTTTTACCTCTTCTCTTTCTCTTCTTTTTCCCTCCGGTGCCATCCTAGATCTCGGGACGAGATCCTCTCGTAGTGGTGGAGTGTTGTGACGCCCCGTGACCGTTGCGGTAGGTGTCTTCCAGTTATTCGCCGTCGTTGCCATGTCATTCGGTTGCGTGTGCATCTTGTCATTGCATCATGTGCATTGCATCATCATGTTTTCAAAACTTGCATTCGTCCGGGTTATCCCAATTCTCCCCGTTGTCCGTTCTGAGCCCATAAACACTTGCACGCGCCCGTGGCACGTCCGAAATATTATTTTATAAGTGGGCGAAAAATGTTATCGGAATGGGTTGAAAGTTGGCATGCGGTGTCGCTATGTTGTAGGTAGGCAGCCTGCCAAGTTTCATCGCATTCAGAGTTCGTTTAATGCCCCAACGGATAACTATAGCGACATTATAGTCGGTCAAAACGTCGGACGTTTTCGGTTTCCGAAAACAGTTGCCGGGCTGCACTCCTCTCCTCTCAACTCAACCCAACCTCTTTTTACAACCCACCTGTAGCCCACCTAAACCCCCCTCCATTCCGGACCGTCAGATCGCGATCGGAGGCCCCAAAACGCTCCGAAAACCCCCTCAAAGCCCCCTAACCCTAGCTCCTACCCTATATAAACACCCATCCTTCCTAATTTGGGAAACCCTAACCCCTGACCTCCCCTAACCTCCCGCAACCGCCACCTCCCCCTGTCTCCTCACTTTCAGCGCCGCTAGCCCGCTCCCGCCACTTGTCGCCGCCGCCGCCACGCGCCATGGCGAATCCCAGCGCGCCACCTGTCCCCGAGCACCGCCTCCAGCCAACCCCCATGTGCCACGTCGCCCTGGCCGCCTCCCACCTCCCCGCGGCCCTCCCGGCCCGCACCAGGCCCGCCTCGGGCCGATATGGGCCTGAGGGAGCCCACTCGCGCCGCCTCCGCGAGACATCGCCGCCCCGGTCGTCGCCGCGCTGCCGCCTTCGCCTCATCACCGACGAGCCGCGCGCCTCCGCCGCCCCGCGCCCGCACCGCCATCGCCGGACTCCTTCCGCCAGGCCAGGCCTCGCTGTCCCCTGCTCCCTGGTTCTTCCCCGCGTTTCCTCTCTCTCCCTCACCCTATCTCTCTCTCTCTCTAGGGCACCGCTGCAATGTGGAGCTCGCCGCCGGCCTTGCCTTCGCCCGACCCGGTCGGGACCCGCCGCCCCGCGACCGGTTCTCGTCCGCCTCAACCCCACCGGACCCCGCCACCACCCTCGAGCCTCGCCGTCGCCGGCGTGAACCACCACTGCCGCCCTGCCTCCCTGTTCATGCGAGAACGGGAGGAGGACGGCCACAGCCCCGTGGGCCGCGACCCACACGGGGCCCATCAGCACCCCAGATCCGCGGCCCAGCTCCCTCCTCCTCGACTGGCTTGGCCCATGGTGAGGACCCAAAACCCCCCTGTGCACTTTGGGCCGGCCAGATAAGGCCCAGAGTCTTTTTTTAGACTCTGGTGATTTTGTCTTTTTCCCAGAGGCTGCCAGTTTTACAGAAAAGTCCCTGGAGTTCATGCATATAATAACGCATTAACCATGCATCGGATTAAAACAAACTTTACATGTAAAATCTCTAGAATTTTGTCTAGTTTAATAATATCCAACTTTCATCCATGTTTAAAATATTTAAAATGCTGTTTGGTTAAATTTGCTCCTATGTCATGTTAAAATGCTTTAATTCATAACTAAATAACCGTAGCTCCAAACTTAACAAACTTTATATGTAGATGGGGTAGAATTTTGCCTAGTTTAACATGGTGGCATTCCTTTGCATGTTTAACAACTCTAAAACTATGTTTAGGGCAGAACAGTACCGAACCTTAAAATATACACATGAGGATTTTCCGGACTTGTTGTTTGTTGTTCCGGCCTCATTTAAACTTGCCTAGATAGGTAGTTTTCATTTGCTTCACCCTCTTGCCATGTTTATCAACATTTAATATTGTTGGGTACATAAACGAGATCGAACTAAATAACTTGAATGTGGTGTTCCGTCAATATGCAACTCGTTGCATATTGAGCTCCACTTAATTTGTAGGATCGTTTCTGCACTTTGCCATGCCATGCTTCATTAATCCGGACATGCATCATACTTGGTTGTGCATCATGCCTTGCTTATGTGTTGGTTGTTTACTATGTTGTTTGCTTATTTCCGGTGTTGCTTCTTTGGGTTGGTTCCGATAACGTCGTGTGTGTGAGGATCCGTTCGACTACGTCCATTTGTCTTCTTCATGGACCCGTTCTTCTTCCTTGCGGGATCTCAGGCAAGATGACCATACCCTCGAAATCACTTCTATCTTTGCTTGCTAGTTGCTCGCTATTTTGCTATGCCTATGCTGTGATACCTACCACTTGCTTATCATGCCTCTCGTATTGTTAAGCCAAGCCTCTAACCCACCTTGTCCTAGCAAACCATTGTTTGGCTATGTTACCGCTTTGCTCAGCCCCTCTTATAGCGTTGTTAGTTGCAGGTGAAGATTGGAGCTTGTTCCATGTTTGGAACATGGTTATTTTGTTGGGATATCACAATATCTCTTATTTAATTAATGCATCTATATACTTGGTAAAGGGTGGAAGGCTCGGCCTTATGCCTAGTGTTTTGTTCCACTCTTGCCGCCCTAGTTTTCCGTCATATCGGTGTTATGTTCCCGGATTTTGCGTTCCTTACACGGTTGGGTTATAATGGGAACCCCTTGACAGTTCACTTTGAATAAAACTCCTCCAGCAAGGCCCAACCTTGGTTTTACCATTTGCACTAACAACCTAGCCTTTTCCCTTGGGTTTCGCGGACTCAAGGGTCATCTTTATTTTAACCCCCCCGGGCCAGTGCTTCTCTAAGTGTTGGTCCGAACCGAGTAGACTACGGGGCCACCTCGGGGCAACTTGAGGGTTGGTTTTTCTCGTAGGATGTCTCATCTGAGTGTGCCCTAAGAACGAGATATGTGCAGCTCCTATCGGGATTTGTCGGCACATTCGGGTGCTTTGCTGGACTTGTTTTACCATTGTCGAGGATGTCTTGTAACCGGGATGCCGAGTCTGATCGGATTGTCATGGGAGAAGGAATATCCTTCGTTGACCGTGAGAGCTTGTGATGGGCTAAGTTGGGACACCCCTGCAGGGATTGAACTTTCGAAAGCCGTGCCCGCGGTTATGGGCAGATGGGAATTTGTTAATGTTCGGTTGTAGAAAACCTGAAGTTGATCTTAATTAAAATACATCAACCGCGTGTGTAACCGTGATGGTCTCTTCTCGGCGGAGTCCGGGAAGTGAACACGGTGTTGGAGTAATGCTTGACGTAGGTTGTTCTTGGATCACTTCTTGATCATAGTTGTTCGTCCGTGCTTTTGCCTTCTCTTCTCGCTCTCATTTGCGTATGTTAGCCACCATATATACTAGTCGCTTGCTGCAGCTCCACCTCATACCTTTTACCCTTCCTATAAGCTTAAATAGTCTTGATCGCGAGGGTGTGAGATTGATGAGTCCCCGTGACTCACAGATACTTCCAAAACCAGTTTGCAGGTGCCGATGTAACCGAGAAGGTGACGCAACCAAGCTCAAGGAGGAGCTCGATGAAGATCTTGTCCTTTGTGTTGTTTCGTTCTAGTTGATCAGTAGTGGAGCCCAGTTGGGGTCGATCGGGGATCTGTGTATCATTTGAGGTAGTCTTCTTTTATTTTGGTTCCGTAGTTGGACCTTGTGTGTATCTGGATGATGTAATGTTATATTCATGTATTGTGTGAAGTGGCGATTGTAAGCCAACTATGTATCTCTTTCCCTTATGTATTACATGGGTTGTGTGAAGATTACCTCACTTGCGACATTGCTTTCAATGCGGTTATGCCTCTAAGTCGTGCTTCGACACGTGGGAGATATAGCCGCATCGAGGGTGTTACACGGGGGTGTAGCAACTCTTTCTACTTCAACTCTTGGTTCTTATCTTTCATCGGCTGATGCAGCCGGAATATCTTCAGCGGTTTTGGCTTCAGACTCTAACACATGAACAGTGGGAGTGACTTGGGGCCTTGGTCCTTTGCGAAGCCTGCGTAATGCTGGCGACGGTTGCGGAGATCGAGTTTGCTGGGCCTCAAAGTCATCGTCATCTTGCACGGGTGAGGTGACTTGTAGTTGGGGAGAACTTGGGGTGTCTTGTCGTTGTGGGTGTTCAGCCCACGATGCATCCTGAGCAGTTGGCGTCAGAGGACGACCAATGCTGATGAGTTCGTTGTGCGTGAGCACAGGAGATGATACCAACTGGTGCTCGATCTGAGGAAGGACTTCATCATCTTCAACATTGTCGGGAGGACCAATGTCTTCAGCTGCGGTGGGGTCAACAGCTGGATTGTCTTCAGCTTCATGAGCCTCTGTGGAAGCAGGCTAATGAACTACCACTTGGCGTTCTTGATTTTCAGATGCAGGACGAGCCACTGAAATTGGCTCGGCCTCAAGGGGCTCTGTGGGAGCAGCCCAATCTCTCTTCTTGGTTTTGCGTTTCTTAGTTGGAGGAGCATCATTAGTGGTGGCCTTGGTTTTGCGCTTTCTGGCTTCAGCTTCAGCTGCCCTTGTTTTCTTCAGTTCTGAAGCCACTGTGGGGACCTTAGGCTTCGAGCCTGTCATACTGGCTAGGAAGACAATTGGATGTACTTCCCGCCTTGGTGCTTCGGGTTCTACCACAACTGGCTTCTTCTTCTTCTTGGCCGCCATTCTGGGGTCGATGCCTGGTCGCCCCAAACCCTTGCGCTTTTCAGCTTCATTGTATCCCTGAACACATTTAGCAACAAGATCCTTCATGCGCTCACGAGAACCTTTGGCTTCTTCGCGTTTGGTTGGGAATGCTTCCTTGAGCTCATGCATCATGACCTGGAAGTTTTGAATGTCTTCAACATTGAGCTTGGCCATATGCTTCTTGAGTTGAGCCTTTTCATAATCTATCTTATGCTTCAGCTCAACAATTTTCTGAGCTAGAGCCAGCTCAGCAGCAATGGCTCCGTGGAAGGCGACGCTGAGGCCAATGGGAAGCTGAAGATCATCAAAGCTAACATTTGGGCTGTCAAACCACTCATTAATGAACTTGTTGATGATTTCAACATCAAAGAGAGGAAGGTCATTGAAGATTTCTGCCTCTTGCTTGCTCTTGATCAACTTCTCAAGAGCGTCATCGCCAAGGTCGTCGTTGCTGGACAGATCAATGGCGTCATTCTCGTTGCGCAGAACAGCAGCAGGGGTCAGTGCTTGGCTGGTGGGTTGCATGGGCATCTTCACTTTGGAGGGCTTGGAGATGCGTGACAGATCTTCAGACTGCACACTGTGTTCAGGAGGTGCAGTGGCCAGAGGCTCCGCCCGTGAAACCTTTGGTGCAGGGGCAGGCCTCAAAGCCTTAGGTTTCTTCAGCTTCTTTGGCTTCGGTGGTGCAGGCGCTTCGTCAGATTCAGCGTCGTCTGCAGGTTGATCCACGACTGCCCCTTGAACCTGTATGTGAGTAATGAGACCTTCTAAGTTATAGAAGGGCCCAACCAGATTGGGTTCAGCTTTGCATGTGCCGTCAGCACGAGGAGCAGAGGGGCCTGGATTGAAGTCTAGTCCCCATGACTTCTTGTTTGCTTTGGCTGAGTTCTTGGCAAACTGGAAGTTGCGCTTGAACAGATTGTCGTCATGGCACCATAGCAGCGAAGATGGGTCTGCATTGGCAGGCTGTGGTCCACGGACCATGCAAGGATAGAAGCCTTGTTCAATGGCTTCAGCTCTGGATCTGGGTTGAAGATTTCTGTACAAGATGTCTCCCCACGGTCTCTTGATGGTGTTTTTCTCAGCATACTCCTGGGTCACGAACCTGTACTTGAACCATTGTTCTGCCCAATATCTTCGAATCCATTGGATTCGGGTTTTCTGCTGATTGTAGTCCTCCTCTGGATCTGTCTTGTACAGCTCATAGAGGTCAGGAGGAAAATCTCTTGAGGTGTTGCCACGACGCTGTCTGCCACCCTTCCTTGCAGATTTCTTTGTGGCCATGAAGTTTAGACTGAAAGGCTTCAAAACTGTCAAAGTCTTCCGTCTACTGGTCAGACAAGAACTGGCTTCAGGAGAATTTATATGATGCTGTAAGAACTCTGCAAATGAATGCATACTATGAGAACCAAGGGATTCTCCCACGGACATGTACCTGTGACAGCATTAAAGGTGCGAGGGAAGGGGAAGAGGTCATATGCATTCTCAGAAGATTTTTGAAGATAAATAAGTTTAGAAGACATTGACCTCATAGTGCGAAGACATTCACTCATAGGTAGAGAGTTGGTTCCAGATTTGTACGAATCCATGAATAAGTACAAGTGAGGAATCTAACTACTTTTTGAGCATAGGTGAATATACTAGGCATGTTATGAGATGCAGTATGAGATAGATCCAACTTGTGTGAACAGAAACTACTTGTGGTTGAAAAGGATGAATCTATCGGATCAAAAGGACTGTAAAAAGGAGGTTTTATTTACCACACGGGGAACTGCTAGACGGAGTGGGAGAGGAGGCCGAGCAGTTCGATCGTCTGTGTCCTAACTTGGCGACGGAGGACACCTACGGCGACGGCGGAGAAGACGATGTCCGCGGCCGGCTTGAGGACGGCATCAGTGAGGTTGCGGCAGCTAAGCGCTTCGTCGCCGGCGTCGTCGAGGGCTAGCGGTGGCGCTAGGGTTTGTGCGAGAGTGGAAGAAGAGATAATGACTGGGGTGAGGCATGTATTTATAGGGACAGGGACGACACAGTGTTATTACACAGGTGCCCCTGGCGGTTCACATCTGAAGGACACGTGGCTATCATGCAACACATTGGAGGTTGTTCCATGTTCCCACGCACGCCTGGATTGTCGGGTGGTCGTTCCCACTTCTCCGGGTTTCAGGTGGAAGGATTTAGCATTGAAAACAGATTAATGTTTGTCTCTGTGTCTTCTGCTGACAAGGACGCAGAGAAGACATTTTGACAGTGTCAATAGAATGCATATGATTTGGATAGATAGACTTAGGAAAGAAGCATAGAGGGGTTAGGGTCCGATCACATTCACTTAGTTCAAAAGATTCAGCAAGAAGCCATAGCTATAAGTGAATGTTGTAGAGGACAGAAACCAAATCAGTACGTTGAAGATAAACATGAAGCCATGTTAACACTGAAGACAAACAGAAAGTGAAGACTTTGCAAATGTAACGCCATGTGAGAAACACTTCTTAGGGAAGAATTTGGTGGTGGCGTTACCCACCGTATAGGAAGTATTAGACCCAGACACGACGCACAATTATCGTGGCGCTCCGAAGTCAAATTCCACGTTAATGTATTCACACTCAGAATGCAAGTCTTCATTGATTGAAGACATACGTTACTTTGTGTGTTGCACATCTAAGTCATCAACATGCACAAGTGTTAGGACGTGTGCCTGATCACAGGACATTTGAGGATTCCAAGATATTTAGCTCACACCGTAACTTGCAAAACCTTTTCTCATCCAAGGGCTTTGGGAAGATATCTGCCAGTTGCTCTTCAGTGTTGACGTGTATGATATCAATATCTTCCTTCATGACATGATCTCTGAGAAAGTGATGACGAATTTCAATGTGCTTTGTGTTCGAGTGCTGAACTGGGTTGTTAGCAATCTTGATGGCACTTTCGTTGTCTCAGTAGAGTGGCACTTGCTTCAGATGAATGCCATAGTCCTTGAGTGTTTGCTTCATCCATAGAAGCTGAGCGCAACAAGATCCAGCAGCAATGTATTCAGATTCAGCAGTGGAGAGATACATAGTTCTGCTTCTTTGAAGACCAACATACAAGTGATCGTCCCAGAAAGTGACATGTGCCTGATGTAGACTTGCGATCCACTTTGTCACCAACATAATCAGCATCCGAGAATCCAACTAGATCAAACTCTGAGCCCTTTGGATACCATAATCCTAGTGTTGGGGTGTGAGCCAAATATCGAAGAATTCGCTTCACAGCTAAGTGATGCGATTCCTTTGGTGCCGCTTGGAATCGGGCACACATGCAAAACACTAAGCATGATATCTGGCCTAGATGCACATAAATAAAGCAAAGAACTAATCATGGAGCGGTATACCTTTTGATCGAACTCTTTACCATTGTCGTCGGGACCCAGATGGTGTTTAGCTGGCATTGGCGTCGTGTAGCCTTTGCAGTCTTGCATTCCAAACTTATTCATGCAATCTTTGAGGTATTTCTCTTGAGATATGAAGATGTCGTTGCGTTGCTGTCGTATTTGAAGACCAAGGAAGAACTTCAGCTCACCCATCATGGACATCTGATATTGCTCTTGCATCATATATCCAAACTCTTCACTGTATTTCTGGTTAGTGCAGCCGGAGATAATGTCATCCACATATATTTGGCACACAAACAGTTCACCATCATATGTCTTAGTGAAGAGAGTGGGATCCAGTGAACCAGGTTTGAAGCCTTTGCTCTTCAGGAAGTCTTTGAATGTGTCATACCAAGCTCGAGGGGCTTGTTTAAGGCCATACAGTGCCTTGTTGAGCTTGTAAACCATGTCAGGATGTTTTGGATCTTCAAAGCCAGGCGGTTGTGCAACATACACTTCTTCTTCAATCTTGCCATTGAGAAAGGCGCTCTTCACATCCATTTGATACAGAAGAATGTTATGATGATTTGCATAGGCCAGCAGTATGCGTATAGCTTCAAGCCTAGCCACAGGAGCAAATGTTTCATCGAAGTCAATTCCTTCAACTTGAGTGTATCCTTGAGCAACGAGACGATTTGTTTCTGACAACTTGACCATGCTCATCTTGCTTGTTGCGATATATCCATTTAGTGCCTATGATATTGTGCTTACGAGGATCAGGACGCTTGACTAGTTCCCATACATTATTCAACTCAAACTGTTGAAGCTCTTCTTGCATAGCTTGAATCCATTCAGGTTCCATGAAGGCTTCATCAACTTTCTTGGGTTCAGATATTGAGACGAATGCGAAGTGCCCACAGAAATTTGCTAGCTGTGTTGCCCTTGAATGAGTGAGTGGACCTGGTGCATTGATGCTACCAATTATTCTCTCAATCTGTACTTCATTTGCAACACGAGGATGAATAGGATGAAGATTTTGCTCTTGCTGATCATTGTCATCGTTAGAAGGATTGTCTTCAGGCTGAGCATTGTCTTCAGGTTGATCAGGTGCAGAGATGATGAGTTCCTCTTCAGGCTGAGCTTCATACGGTATGATTTCTCCAGTTCCCATGAGCTTGATGGTTTCATTGGATGGAACTTCATCTAGCACATTTGGCAGGTGCTCTCTTTGTGAGCCGTTAGTCTCATCGAACCGCACATCCACAGTTTCAACCACTTTATAGTAAAAGAGGTTGAAGACTATGTAGGAGTGCGAGTCCTTTCCGTATCCAAGCATAAAACCTTCATGTGCTTTCGGTGCAAATTTTGAAGTGTGATGTGAATCCTTGATCCAGCACCTGGCACCAAATACTCTGAAGTAACTGACATTTGGCTTCTTACCAGTAAGGAGCTCATAGGATGTTTTGTTCAGAAGCTTGTGAAGATAAACACGGTTGATGATATGGCATGCAGTATCAATGGCTTCAGGCCAAAACTTTCTTGGAGTCTTGTATTCATCGAGCATCATCCGGGCCATCTCAATAAGTGTTCTGTTCTTGCGTTCCACGACACCATTCTGCTGCGGCGTGTACGGAGCTGAGAATTCATGAGTGATGCCCAAAGTATCAAGATAAGTGTCGAGGTTGGTGTTCTTGAATTCAGTGCCATTGTCACTTCTAATGTGCTTGATCTTGACGCCATAGTTGTTCATGGCTCAATTGGCGAAGCGTCTGAAGACATCCTGCACTTCAGTCTTGTAGAGGATTATATGCACCCAAGTATATCTTGAATAATCATCAACAATGACGAAGCCATAGAGACAAGCAGTGGTAGTAAGAGTTGAGTAGTGAGTGGGATCGAAGAGGTCCATGTGGAGGAGTTTGAAGGGTTGAGTCGTTGTCATGATTGTCTTCGAGGGATGCTTGGCCCTCGTCATCTTTCCTGCTTCACAGGCACCGCATAAGTGATCCTTCTTGAACTTGATGCCCTCGATGCCTATGACATGTTTACTCTTTGCAAGAGTGTGTAAGTTCCTCATGCTAGCATGCCCTAGCCTCCGATGCCAGAGCCAACATTCTGAAGCTTTTGCTAGAAGACATACGGCAAGCTGTGGTCCTGCTGAGAAATCTACCACGTACAAATCATCTTTCCGATACCCTTCAAAGACTAGAGACTTGTCAGATTCCATTAGAACAAGGCAACGATATTTTCCAAATATCACAATCATGTTTAAATCGCAAAGCATTGAGACAGACATTAAGTTGAAACCAAGGGATTCGACAAGCATCACTTTATCCATGTGTTGATCCCTTGAGATTGCAACTCTACCTAGACCCAATACCTTGCTTTTACCAGTATCAGCAAATGTGATGTGACTCTTGTTAGATGGACCTAAAGTTGAGTCAATGAGAAGACTTCGCTTGCGAGTCATGTGATTAGTACACCCACTATCTATAATCCATTCTGAAGCAGCTGGTGTTATACCCTATAGTGCAGTTAGGGGGATAGGCTTCACGAAGAGAATTGTGAAGCATAAACATTTCACGAGCAAGTGGATTATGAAAGCTTAGATCGAGGTTAGGACTGATAGGGCAAGTAGCAAGCGATTCAGGAACAAAATACATAATAAGACCATTTGGGCATTTGATCTTGCGCCCTACAAGATGTTTAAGGTCCCCATCAATAGCTTCAGACGAATTTGATTTTCGGCTGGAGACCCTTCCCTGCAAAAGAGAGTTAAGCTTTCTTAGCCACCCACATCTTCAAGGGTGGCTTCGAAGCAATGAGTCTAAGTGCAGCATCTGAGAACTTTGGCTTTGGAGCCCTAGCAAATAGTCTTGCAGGTGGACAATAGTACTCATAAGAATAAGCAGAGTACTTCTTGGTCTTATGAACATGGCGGTTTGATGAAACGCGCTCATATTCATAGGCCTGAGTATGGTTTCCCTGCAAAACATTTGCGTTAGTGCGACTCAGGTGAGTCCTTTGTCTGTATGAAGCCTTTGGACCATATGAAGCCTGTGGTCTGGGGTTTGTCTTCTTCACTTGTGGTGTCATGACGACATTCACAGGAAGATTCTCCAACCACTTTTTCGACACCCAGACTTTCTTCATAGGTGGCCCATTCCTGCAGTTAGTACCAATATACCTGGCAAACACTTCACCATTCTGATTCTTAAACAGTTTATAGCTTGCATCAAAGGATTCACCAATAACAATGGGATTAGCACAAGTGAAGCCAGACAGGGTGGATGGATCCACTGAAGGTTCCTTTGCAGCAACCCATGTGGTTTTGGGGTACTGCTCAGGTTTCCAGTAAGAGCCATTAGCATTCATTTTCCTTTCGAACCCAAGACCCTCTTTCCTAGGGTTTTGGTTCATGATCTGCCTTCTGAGGACATCACATAGTGTCTGATGCCCTTTGAGACTTTTGTACATCCCTGTTTCAAGCAATGTCTTCAACCTAGCATTTTCATCAGCAATAGCAGTGGTATCCTCAGCAGAGGGGTTAGTTACCACATCAAAAGTTGAAGATATTGCAATAGTAGCAGCAGTAGAACATCCAGCAACAGAAGTAGCATTGTCACTCTCAATGCATTTAAGACATGGTGGTTCAAATCCTTCCTGAGCGGAACTGATCTGTTTGGCGCGAAGTGACTCGTTTTCCTTTTGAAGATCTTCATGAGCCGCTCTCAATTTCTCAAGATCTTGCTTCCTTTGAAGATAATCATAGGAAAGCTTTTCATGAGTTGTTGAGAGCGTTTCATGACGACTTTCAAGTTCCTCATACTTAACATGAAGATTTTTTATGTCTTCAATTAAGGACTGAGATCGAGTCATTTCAGCGTCTAACAGGTCATCGCTTTTGTCTAACAGTTTTTGAATATGTTCCATAGCTTTCTGTTGTTCAGTTGCAATTTTAGCAAGTGTTTTGTAGCTGGGTTTGGAACCACAATCAGAGTCATCTTCACTGGATGTTTGATAGTGAGTAGTGTGTGTGTTTACCTTGGCACCGCGTGCCATGAAGCAGTAGGTGGGAGCAGAGTAGTCCTTGTCATTTGCATCGGCGTCAATGATGAAGTCATTGTCTTCAGTGTTGAAGATGGACTTGGAAACGTATGCTGTAGCCAGACTTGCAACGCCAGAATCGGACTCCTCCTCAGACTCCACCTCCGCCTCCTCAGAAGTGGACTCCTCCTCTGAATCCATTTCCTTGCCAACAAACGCACGAGCCTTGCCAGATGAGCTCTTCTTGTGTGATGAAGACTTGGAAGAAGACTTTGAGTATTTCTTCTTCTTCTTGTCGTCAAAATCATACTTCTTGCTCTTCTTCTCCTTGTTGTTCTCATTGTCCCACTGCGGACACTCAGAGATGTAGTGGCCAGGTTTCTTGCACTTGTGGCATGTTCTCTTCTTGTAGTCATGAGCAGAAGCTTCATCATTCCTTGAGCTTGAACGTGAAGACTTTCTGAAGCCTTTCTTCTTGGTGAATTTTTGGAACTTCTTCACAAGCATAGAAAGCTCCTTTCCAATGTCTTCAGGATCATCAGAACTGCTGTCAGATTCTTCTTCAGATGAGGAGACAACTTTTGCCTTCAGGGCACGAGTTCGCCCATAGTTGGGACCGTAGATGTCTCTTTTCTCAGAAAGCTGAAACTCATGTGTGTTGAACCTTTCAAGTATGTCAGACGGATCGAGTGTCTTGAAGTCAGGACGTTCTTGAATCATGAGGGCTGGGGTGTCAAACGAGCTGTCAAGTGATCTCAGGAGTGTCTTGACGACTTCATGCTTGGTGATCTCAGTAGTGCCAAGGGCTTGAAGCTCATTTGTGATGTCAGTGAGTCGATCAAACGTGAGCTGAACATTCTCATTGTCATTTCTCTTGAAGCAGTTGAAGAGGTTGCGAAGGACACTGATTCTTTGATCTCTCTAGGTTGAGACACCTTCGTTGACCTTGGAGAGCCAGTCCCAAACTAGCTTAGATGTTTCCAGAGCACTCACACGGCCATACTGTCCTTTGGTTAGATGACCACAGATGATGTTCTTGGCCGTGGAGTCCAGTTGAGCGAACTTCTTGACATCAGCAGCGGTGACACCTTCACCAGCCTTGGGGACGCCATTCTTGATGACATACCAGAGGTTGACATCAATGGCTTCAAGATGCATGCGCATCTTATTCTTCCAGTAGGGATATTCAGTTCCATCGAAGACTGGGCACACAGCGGAGACTTTGATTATCCCTGCAGTCGACATAGCTAAAACTCCAGGTGGTTAAACCAAATCACACAGAACAAGGGAGTACCTTGCTCTGATACCAATTGAAAGTGCTAGTGATCGACTAGAGGGGGGGGGGGGTGAATAGGCGATTTTTAAGAAAGTCTTCAAAACATGGGAGGTTCGAAGACAAACGATAGAAATAAACCTATTACCATGCAGCGGAAGGTAGACTACACTAAGCAAGCCATAGTCAAGTATTCAATGAAGTGAAAGCACAACGACTAATAGCAGCTAGGCAGTATAGATCAGGTAGGAAGATAGTATGAAGCCAATCAGAACAAGCAATCACTCATTGAAGACAAAAGATAATGCAAACAGACAATGACTTCACAAGGACCAACTATAAATAAAGAGATGGGAAGGATAGAACCAGTGACTCGTTGAAGACAATGATTTGTTGGACCAGTTCCAGTTGCTGTGACAACTGTACATCTGGTTAGGGAGGCTGAGATTCAACTCAGAAGACCGTGTCTTCACCTTATTCCCCTTGAGCTAAGGACACCCAGTCCTCGCCCAATCACTCTGGTAAGTCTTTAAGGCAGACTTCCAAACCTTCACAGACTTTGTTCACCGGCAATCCACAATGACTCTTGGATGCTCAGAATGCGATGCCTAACCGGCTGGAGGATTCACAGTCCTCAAGTGTAATAAGTCTTCAGATCACACAGACAGGAAGACTTAAGTGATGCCTAATACTCTTTGGCTCTGGGTGTTTAGGGCTTTATCCTTGCAAGGAATTCTCTCTCAAGGGCTTCGAGGTGGGTTGCTCTCAAACGACAAAAGGCGTACACTAACTCTGAGCAGCCAACCGTTTATGGTTGTAGGGGGTGGGCTATTTATAGCCACTAGGCAACCCAACCTGATTTGTCTGAAATGACCCTGGGTCACTAAGGAACTGACACGTGTTCCAACGGTCAGATTTCAAACACACACGACAACTTTACTTGGGCTACAAGCAAAGCTGACTTATCCAGCTCTGGATAAGATTTGCTCTCATTGTCTTTGCTCGAAGACATAGGATTTTGGTTAAGCATCACTTCAGTCATCCCGACTGGTTCTCTTGGACCCCACTTAACAGTACGGTGGTTCCTATGACTCAACAAAGAAGAAAAAGAACGACGAAACAACTAAGTCTTCGCGCTCCATAGTCTTCACGCGATGTCTTCTATTGTCATAGTCTTCAATGCGAATGTCTTCACATACCACCTTTGACTTCAATGTCTTCATACATTTTTAGGGGTCATCTCTGGTAGGAAAACCAAATTAATGAGGGACTTCTACCCGTGTTATCCTGCAATTCTCACAAACACATTAGTCCCTCAACCAGGTTTGTCGTCAATACTCCAAAACCAACTAGGGGTGGCACTAGATGCACTTACATGAGGGAGGACAACCCAGGGGAAGAATCTGACATTCTCTCGCCCCGGGGAAGGAAGAGGACTACCTCTGAAGACCCGGAAACCAAGGTTTCCAAACGGGAGAAGAAATCTCCACCAGAGGGTCCTGCCTCAGAGGGTGCTCTTGCCGCACAATGTCCGCGCGAGGATCAGCCCTCTAACGAGCTGTAAGTAATCAAAAAGTACTTAATAGTGAAGATATCCTACCTTACTTCTGAGGAAAATAACCGAAGTATTTATCTTACAGTTCGGATCTTAGCCCTTCTCAGCAGAGCTCGTCTTCAGGGGATCTTCTTCCGGAGATGATGGAGAGCGAAACGCCTCCCCCGGACTCCCCAGCTCAAGAAGCAGGCGACCTTGAAGTGTCGTCGTGGAGGGTCTCTCCGGATCCGGTGAGGCCAGAAGATAATCCTATGGCCACCCGAAGTCCCCAGTATCCGTCTCTTGAAGAGAGCAACCAAAAGAGTCCGGCACCATCTGGTATGCGGTCGGACGTACTGAGGGAGCTGCTAGAGCGAGCGACTATCTCAGAAGAGCACCGTACGTTGATGGGTATGGTGATTGAAAGGATTTCGTCCGCCGAAAGCGGGTTGCATGAAGTCTATGAGTCTACTGACGGGTTTTGAGGTACGTGAAATGATGTACATTTTTGATAGTACCGCACATTTTAAGGTGTGCCATGTGTAGATAGTAGCCCCTGAGACTCTGGTTGTCATCGAGAACGGCAACAAACAGAGGATTGTAGTCCCAGGTAATAACCAGACCGCCTTTATGTGCAGGTGGTTGAAGCTCCGGTGGATAGCCGGACTGATGGGTTTGCCGGACTAAAGCGGCAACTGGATGCGGCAGATGCCGACATTGTGCTTGTCAACAAGTGGCTTGACGAGGCACAGGGTGAGTGATTTTTCTGGTGATCGTCACATAATAAGAGCAACATGATGCCAGTATCTTTAACATGTTGTGATTGCAGATGGAGCTGCCACCGTGGAGACCCTTCGGGCGGAGCTTGCCCGAGCCAAGGAGCAAGCAAGGAGTAGTGATGCGGCCACTTTAAAGGTGGCCAAAGAGTTAAGAGCCGAAAAGGCCGCGCATTGCGAGAGCAAAGAGAAAATGGCCAAGATGGCTGTAAAGTTAAAAGACACTGCCGACCGTTGCCAGCTTCTTGAAGAAGAAAACCAGGCGAAGGCGACGGACCTGGAAAAGGCCATGATGGCGACCAAAGACACCCACTCTGCGATGAGAGCGAAGGAGGAGTTGCGTCAAGCCAGGGATATTGTGGCTGGGAAACCCTTCATGCTGCGGAGGAAGTTTGGAGATCCTCAGTATGCCCCTCTGGACCGGCTGTGGAGTTCGGCGGACGCATATCTAGACTTGGCGACGAGTGCTGTCGATGCGGGCGAATACTTCCGAGATCAAACAGATCGTGAAGTGGACAAGCTATTCTGGCCACAATTTAATGTTCCAAAGCATCCGCTTCCATTGACTGATCGGCTTGCCGAATGGGCCGAGCTGAATAGATTGTTCGGACTCGCCATGAGGTCTGTTGTGGATCATCTGTGGCCGGAAAGGCCAAAGCCGAACAACTATTTTAGTTTGGTGCATCAGTTCCTTGGTGCGGTGCCCCGCATTAATGCGATGAAGAGGTCGGCGTGCATAGAAGGCTCGCAGATGGCCCTTGCCCGTGTCAAAACATACTGGGCGGAGATGGATGCCACCACTGTCACGGCGCAGGGTTCGGCCATAGGCCGAGTGGTTGCCGAGCACTATTTTGAAGATGTTCTTGAAGGCGCTCGTTCGATAGAGGCCCAGTGCTCGAAGAATATTATGTTTGAATGACATGTATTCCCATTGTAAAAACAATGTTTTATTAAGTTTATCAAGGTTTTATTTATACTTTTGCCCGAAAGTATTATGATGCCTCCTGTGCGGCCGTTTATGTATATATGTATATAACCTGAAAGATTGCAGTCGTCGGCTTCAGCCCCCACGCATATAATGCAGGGGTGTTCGCAGAAGATGCATGTTCACACTTGATCCAACGTCTTGGTCCATTAAGGAGGTGATAGCGCAGCGAACCAGGCAACCGAACTATAATGCTTTAACACTTTCACTTAGCCAGAGGAGTTTGACAGTGGGGCTACTATATAGCCCCTTGTGGCTCCGCACTCCTCCGAATTCGGGATGCGTACATGCCTGGCCGGGAAACGTCCCTTCGTTAAGGCGGAGGAATCCCGAAGATTCCGGTAGGTCATCGAGTGGTTGACCAGTCTCACGCTATATCATGACAGTCAGTTTTCGGCTTTCTCTACTGAGGTGCTCGTCCGGATGAACCAGGGCACAATCGCAGTAGTTCTCCTGGTGCCGCCTTAGCCGATAGAGCAGACGTAAGGCAGCAAAACACAGGAGCTGGGCAAACCCAACATTTGACCAAAGACATGATTCGGAGCTGATGCATATAAGGCCAAACTCGCGACGCCGAACACTCCTTAAGGTATTCGGTCTTTATGGTGTAAACCGGGCCTAAACAGTGCCCTTTGTAATAAGCCCATGGTGTCCAGGTACGTGCAATATTCTGACGTGGCCATATGCCAATACGTCAGCATCTTTCTCAATTGTACTGAGAATCCGGGGGATGTGTATCAACAAGAGACAGTAAAAAAGGTTTACGCAGGGTCTTAATCTAAAAAGAATCCTTGGAACGGGTCCCTGCTGCACGTCTGGGCCTGTGTCTCCGTTGTGCCGTATCCTGGACGGGTGTAGCACGATGGTCATCTATAAAAGAGAGGAACTTAGTTGAAAATTTTTCGTGCAAAAAGGTAGGTTGTACTAAAGAAAATATGTACAATTCAAGATGAGTAAAGTTGAGCCTAATTGCCACTTGTTTACGAGCGTTGATCCCCTTGTATTGTAATAGGGGTATAGCCATCAAACCTGTATCAATTACATATAATTGCGCCGGACTCGTCTAACCGCGTCCGTGGTCTTAACGACCTGTCAGATGCTTCAGTTGGTGAGGCCGTTTAGCGTGCGGCTGCCAAGGCAGCCGCACGGTCTTCCGCACACAAGGAGTGCTCAATATTTCCATTTACCGTAATGATGCCGTGTGGACCGGGCATCCTAAGCATAAGAGAAACATAATGCGGTATTGCGTTAAAGCGAGCTAAAGCTTCGCGTCCGAGTAGAGCTTGATAGCCACTTTGGAACGGAGCGATGTGGAAGGTTAACTTTTCGCTGCGGAAGTTATCCGGAAAGCTGAATATAACCTCTAGTCGCAGGGAGCCCGTGCAATGGGCTTCTAGGCCTGGCGTTACTCCTTTAAAGGTAGTATTGCTATGGCTAATTTTTGCTGGGTCTATCCCATGTTGCGGACTGTGTCCTGATATATCAGGTTTAGACTGCTACCGCCGTCCATCAGGACTCGTGTGAAGTGGTATCCATCAATTATTGGGTCAAATACCAAGGTATCCCATCCTGCACGCCGGACACTTGCTGAGTAATCCCGATGGTCAAAAGTGATCGGTTGGGACGACCAGTGGCAGAACTCCGCGGTGATAGGCCCTGGGGCATGTGTCTCTGGGAGTGCCGCTTTGTTTCTCCCCTTTATCATGTATAACACGTTGACTGTTTTGACTTCTGGTGGGAATTTCTCCTGTTCCCCGGTGCTTTGCTTGCGAGGCTCGTCCTCGTCTTCGATTGGTGTATCCTGCCCCTTATGTTCGGTGTTGAGCTTGCAGGACTGCTTGAAGACCCAACATTCTCTATGGGTATGATTTGCAGGTTTATCAGGGGTACTATGGATCTGACATATTTGGTCCAAAATCTTGTTTAGGCTAGACAGTTCGTCTCTGTTGCCTTTGGAGGGCGGCTTTTGCTGACCTGGCCGAGAGCTTCTGAATCCGGCGTTTACCGCCGCGCTCTTCGGGCTGTCTTCTTTATTCTGACGCTTGTTTTTGCTGCGTCGTGATTTCCCGTTTCCGTCCCTGACTTCGGATGTACTTGAGTCGCTAGTGCTGCATCGAGCTAACCAGCTGTCCTCGCCCGCGCAAAAGCGGGTCATGAGGCTTGTTAATGCTGCCATTGTTCTCGGCTTTTCTTGGACGAGGTGTCTGGCGAGCCATTCGTCTCGAACGCTGTGCTTGAAAGCTGCTAAGGCTTCGGCGTCCGGACTGTTGACTATTTGGTTCTTCTTAGTGATTAACCTGTTCCAAAGCTTTCGGGCTGACTCTCCGGGCTGTTGAGTTATAGGACTTAAATCGTCTGCATCCAGTGGCCGGACATAGGTCCCTTGAAAATTTGCCCAAAAGGCGTCTTCGAGCTCTTCCCAGCTTCCAATGGAGTTTTCAGGGAGGCTTTTAAGCCAGTGTCGGGCTGGCCCTTTGAGCTTGAGGGGTAAGTACTTGATGGCGTGGAGATCGTGTCCTTGAGCCATGTGGATATGGAGGATATAGTCCTCAATCCAGACCCCAGGGTCTGTTGTTCCGTCGTACGCCTCTATGTTTACGGGTTTGAATCCCTTTAGAAATTCATGGTCCAGCACCTCATCGGTGAAACATAGGGGGTGTGCGGCACCCCTGTATTTGGGTGTACCATGGTGTTCGAATGTTTGTTGTGTTATATTGCATACTGGAGTGCGCTTGCGTGGCCCGTATATGGATCTGGTTGCGCCCTCCTTTTGATGCGAGCCCTCGCGTGGATCACGTACTAGCTTATGTGCGGCGTCGTTTGCCGCTCTATATTGGCCACGAGGTCGTCTATCCGACCGGATGGCCATTTTGTTTTCTAATTGCGGGGGATCTAAGGCCTCCTCGTCGAATTCAGGTAGCAATTTTCGCTTCGGGTAGCTCTTGGTGTGGCGATTATTGCCGTACTTCGCTGCCATGTTGAGTACTTCACTCCATCTAATTCTGAGTGTGTCTTGCGCAGCCCTGAGCCTTTGCTTCTGCTTTTTCAGACTCCTCGCAGTGGTAGCGAGCCTTTGATGGGCATTCTGTTGCTCCGGGCGCCTGTCCGGTGTGATGTCATCCGGACTGTTATCTTCGACAGAGTCGAGTTGTTCGGTTTGATTCTCCGTGTTGCCCTGGTCGGGCGGTGGTTCACCCTGCTCTATCGCTGGGTCTATATGACCAATGTTTCTGCCAAGGCGAGATTTGGAGCGGCGCTTACGCCGCCGCTTTGACTGCTTCTCAAGGGAACAACCCTTCGCTACGTCCTTCCGTTCCTCGTCGTCGTTTTCTTTGGGTGTGTCCACCATGTATACATCGTATGATGAAGTGGGCGTCCAGTGCCCGGTGGGCAGTGGTTCCTCTTCGCCTCCCGCATCGTCATCCATACTGTCGATGTCTTCGGAGTTGAAGTCGAGCATGTTGGTTAAGTCATCGACAGTGGCTACTAAGTGGGTGGGCGGCGAATTTCTTCGTCATCCGCATCCCAATCCTACCGAACATAGTTCGACCAGGACTCTCCTGACAAGGAGAGAGACCTTAATGAGTTCAGTATGTCGCCGAAGGGCGAGCGCTGAAAGATATCCGCGGAGGTAAACTCCATGATCGGCGCCCAATCGGATTCGATAGGCACGGGTGCAGGCGGTTGGGAGTCCGTGGCCGGGGAGGAATCCGGTAGTTCGGCGTCACGGCTCTCGTGAAGGGTAAGGTCGATACTCGGCTCGATCGCTGATGAAAGTGCGGCCTCCGTGGCGGGGTCTATCCACCCGTCCATGGATGGCGCAGCTGGTTCCGAATTGAGGGTCGGAGTGGTTGCCAGTGCGATCTCCTGAACACTGTCTGATGGTAGAGCTAAATCATACTCATCGTGACCGTGTGGCACACAAGGTAGGGGTTCGAATCCGTCAAAGATCAAGTCTCCGTGGATATCTGCCATGTACTTTAAGCTTCCAAACCTGACTTGGTGGCCAGGGGCATAACTCTCGATCTGCTCTAGATGGCCAAGCGAGTTGGCCCACAGTGCGAAGACGTCGAACACAAAGATCTGTCTGGGGAGAAAAGTCTCACCCTGGACTGCATCTATCGATGATCGAAGGAGCCATCAAGACTAACGGCAACGACATAGAGGAACTCTTAATGAAAGCACCAATGTCAGTATCAAAACTGGCGAATCTCGGGTAGGGGGTCCCGAACTGTGCGTCTAAGGCGGATGGTAACAGGAGGCAGGGGACACGATGTTTTACCCAGGTTCGGGCCCTCTTGAAGGAGGTAAAACCCTATGTCCTGCTTGATTATTCTTGATAATATGAGTAGTACAAGAGTTGATCTACCACGAGATCGGAGAGGCTAAACCCTAAAAGCTAGCCTATGGTATGATTGTCTGTTGTCTTATGGACTAAAACCCTCCGGTTTATATAGACACCGGAGGGGGCTAGGGTTACACAAGGTCGGTTACAAAGGAGGAAATATCCATATCCGTATTGCCTAGCTTGCCTTCCACGCCAAGTAGAGTCCCATCCGGACACGTGACGAAGTCTTCAATCTTGTATCTTCATAGTCCAACAGTCCGGCCAAAGGATATAGTCCGGCTGTCCGGAGACCCCCTAATCTAGGACTCCCTCACACACATTTTTGCTTTCTTGACGGATACTCTAGTTTTTCACAAATACCTTTTTCTCAACCTAATCAAGAAAACACCACTTTTACTTGTCCCTTTGGAACTTATGCTTATAGATGTATGCCTTTTGGTTTATGCAATGCACCTGCTACCTTTGAAAGATGTATGACTGCTATATTCTCTGACTTTTGTGAAAAGATTGTTGAGGTTTTCATGGATGACTTTTCCGTTTATGGGAAGTCTTTTGATGGTTGTTTAAGCAATCTTGATCGAGTTTTGCAGAGATGTGAACAAAAAAATCTTGTCTTGAATTGGGAGAAGTGCCACTTTATGGTTATTGAAGGTATTGTCTTGGGTCATAAAATTTCTGAAAGAGGTATTGAAGTGGACAAAGCTAAGGTTGATGCAATTGAGAAAATGCCATGTCCTAAAGATATCAAAGGTATTCGTAGTTTCTTAGGTCATGCTGGTTTCTATAGGAGATTTATCAAAGACTTTTCTAAAATTTCTAGGCCACTTACAAATCTTTTGCAAAAGGATGTTCCTTTTGTTTTTTTCATGATTGTTTAGAAGCCTCCGAAACACTCAAGAAAGCCTTAATTTCTGCACCTATTGTTCAACCACCTGATTGGAACTTGCCTTTTGAAATTATGTGTGATGCTAGTGATTATGTTGTTGGTGCTATTCTAGGACAAATAGTCGATAAGAAACTAAATGTTGTTCATTATGCTAGTAAAACTCTAGACAATGCTCAAAGAAATTATGCTACTACTGAAAAAGAATTTCTAACAGTGGTGTTTGCTTATGATAAATTTAGATCTTATATTGTTGATTCAAAAGTAATTGTTCACACCGACCATGCTGCTATTAAATATCTTATGGACAAGAAAGATGCTAAACCTAGACTTATTCAAGGGGTTCTCTTGATACACTAATTTGATTTACATATCAGTGATAGAAAAGGAGGAGAGAACCCCATAGCTGATAACTTGTCTAGGCTTGAAAATATGCTTGATGACCCACTACCTATTGATGATAGTTTTCATGATGAGCAGTTAGCTACAATAAATGTTTCTCATAACACTCCTTGGTATGCCGACTATGCTAATTACATTGTTTCTAAATATTTACCACCTAGATTTACATACCAACAAAAGAAAAATAATCTTCTATGATTTAAGACATTACTTTTGGGATGACCCACATCTTTATAAAGAAGGAGTAGATGGTATTATTAGACGTTATGTACCTGAGCATGAATAGGGACATATCTTATGGAAATGTCACTCTAAAGCTTATGGAGGGCATCATGCGGGAGACAGAACTGCTCACAAGGTATTGCAATCTGGATTTTACTGGCCTACTCTCTTCAAGGGTACCCGTAAGTTCGTTTTATCTTGTGATGAATGCCAAAGAATAAGTAATATCGATAAGCATCAAGAAATGCCTATGAATTATTCATTTGCTGTTGAACCATTTGATGTTTGGGGATTTGATTACATGGGACCTTTTCCTTCCTCTAATGGGTATACACATATTTTAGTTGCTGTTGATTATGTTCCTAAGTGGGTAGAAGCTTTCCCAACTAGTAGTGTTGATCACAACACCTCTATTAAAATGCTTAACAAAGTTATTTTCCCAAGGTTTGGAGTCCCTAGGTATTTAATGACTAATGGTGGTTCACACTTTATTCATGGTGCTTTCCATAAAATGCTTGCTAAGTATGATGTTAACCATAGAATTGCATCACCTTATCATCCTCAGTCTAGTGGTCAAGTTGAACTTAGCAATAGAGAAATAAAATTAATCTTGCAAAAGACTGTCAATAGGTCCCGGAAGAATTGGTCTAAGAAATTAGATGATGCACTTTGGGCTTATAGAACAACATATAAAAATCCTATGGGTATGTCTCCTTATAAAATAGTTTATGGAAAAGCTTGTCATTTACCTCTTGAGTTAGAACATAAAGCATATTGGGCAATTAAAGAACTCAACTATGATTTTAAACTTGCCAGTGAAAAGAGGTTGTTTGACATTATCTCTTTAGATGAATGGAGAACCCAAGCTTATGAAAATCCAAGTTATTTAAAGAAAAAAGTTAAAAGATGGCATGATAAAATAATCCAAAATCATGAGTTCAAGGTTGGAGAATATGTTCTTTTGTACAACTCTCGTTTCAGATTCTTTGCAAGAAAACTCCTCTCCAAATGGAAAGGACCCTATGTTATCGAGGAGGTTTATCGGTCTGGAGCTATCAAAATAAATAATACCAAAGGTACTAACCCGAAGGTTGTTAATGGGCAAGGAATAAAACATTAAAACTCAGGTACGCCCATTAATGTTGAAAGTAATATTATCCAAACTATGACACTAGAAGAACACATAAAAGAGTCCTTCTGGAACACTACAGAATCGTTAAAAAGAGGAGGTACGTGATACGGTAAGTAAACGGACTCCCAAAAATCCGCAAAAATATTTTCTATCAGTTTTCGAATATAACAGAAATTAGGAAGGGATCCAGGCACGCCCAGGTGGGTTGTTCCCACCTCGGGTACCTTCTGGACTTCGTTTTTCTATAGCTTGCTTGTTTCCCGAGATAAAAAAATCTTTATATACCCCCCGAACTTGTTGACCACCGTATCATAGAGAAATCTTCTGTTCTCTTTTCTTGATGTTTCTCGGCCAGATCTGTTGAGCCAGGCATCATGTCTTCTTCCTCCTCCAACAACGTGGAAGAGGATGCTTGGTTAATGAAGATCGAGCTAAAGAGAGAAGAGCCCGTAGAAGCCGTCAAGAGAGACAAAAGCAAGGAGGCTACCGAAGATCAAGCTCCGACAGTTGAGCAGGCCTGACCTGCTGAGGAAGAAGAAGATATCCTTAACCCTACTATGCTCATCTTACCCCGACTGAGATTGAAGCCTTTCGAATCATTGAAACGGTTCGTGTGCAAAATAAATATCTCACTTGTGAAAATATTCTACATCAAGAGCACACCATCTTCCCCCGGAGCGTCATCCGTAGATTGGAAAATCTCTTGATCGTGAAGGACAAGATCTCTACTTCATCACCACCACCTTCTTCATCACCAAAAAAAACTGAGTATCGGGTATGGGCACTCCCCTTGGCTTCTGCCAAGCTTGGGGGAGGTGCCCCGGTATCGTATCACCCCACTATCTTTTGCATTTACTTATTTTAGTTCGATCCTTAGTTATCTTTTGCTTTAGGTGAATAAAAGTCTAGTTCGATCCTTTATTTTTGAGAGTTTGCTTAGTGATCTATCCTTGTGATCGTGTGCGAGATATATAATAAAGTTTAGTTTGAGTTTCTGCTTCCTTTACTTTCATGTTCCAGTAAAAAGAAAGGAAATAAATGAGAAAGATCATATGCTAATCTTATGGTAGGTGATGACACCACATAGGGAAAAGTATAAGTAGAAAATTTTATTAGAGATTGGCAAACATAGCATTGGTCAATGATGCAACTCATGAAAGAATTAATAATGGAAGAGAAGATTCATATATAAATATACTATCCTGGAAATATTTTGTGATTGTGAGCCCCCATCAAAATATTATATGCCAAAATTGTTGACGGTGGACAAGGAAGACAACTTAATGATTTATGTTTGTTCATATTCACATAGAAGTTATATTGTCATAGATCCTTCAACATGTGGTGCTTGCTCATATCTTTGCTAGCCAAAAAATTGGCACTAAGTAGAGATACCACTTGTGCATCCAAAAACCTTTAAACCCAAATCTTATTTTCAAGTGTCCACCATACCTACCTAAGGATTGAGTCAGATCCTTCAAGTAAGTTGTCATCGGTGCAATAAGGCAATAAAAATTGCTTCTAAAAGTGTGAGATCATTTAGTGTAAGATAAAATTGAGCATTGTACGAACTTGATGGTGAAGAATAAAAGCGACAAACTGCATAATGAAGGTTGCACAAGGGGCAATACAACGTGACGTTCTTTTGCACTAAGGGGTTGAGCATACAAACAAATAAGCGCATGTAAACCTCTGCTTCTCTCTGTGAAGGGCCTATCTTTTACTTTTATGCAAAGAGTCAAAGTTCTTCTCTCTATTCCTTTTTATTTTTCTCCTTTGGCAAGCATCATGTGGTGAGGAAAGATCTAGGCACATATGTCCAATTGAATATGGGTGGCATAAGTTATTATTGTTGACATCACCCTTGAGGTGAATTCGTTGGGAGGCGAAACTATAAGCCCCTATCTTTCTATGTGTCTGGTTGAAACGTTTTGCTCATGTGTATGAGATGAGTGTTAGCAATCATACAAGACTAAATGATGGTTGAGTATGTGGACTTGCCTAAAGGCTCCGATACATGACCCTTCCTGAAAAGATGATGAATTGTAGTTGCAAAGTTGACCGAGAACATAGTTTGTTGGTTTCTAATAGAGTTTATGCTTTATACTTCGATAATGTGATGAATTGTTACTTATTCATGAGAAGTCTATGATAAAAGTTCTATGATAAAAGTTTTGTGTTAAGATTTGCTGTTTTTATAATAATTCACATGATGCTTCTATGTCCGTATTTTGTTTTTATAGACGCCTCTCTCTCTAAACATGTCAACATGTTTTTCGATTTCGGTTTTCGTTTGAGGACAAGCGAGGTCTAAGCTTGGGGGAGTTGATACGTCCATTTTGCATCATGTTTTCTTACAGTTATTTATGATGTTTTTATGCATAATAATGCTTTTTGGAGTAATTCGACTACTGCAGGTTGCGGCTAACGCGACACTACGATCAGAGACCCTTTGACAAAACTGTGTGCGATGCAATAATCACAAACGGTGGTGTAAAATAACCATAAAAAAGGTGCAAAACATTTGCAATAACGGATCCATCAAACACGGTTCAAATTTTAGTTGCTTGTGCAATGCAGGGCATACAGTTTAGTTCAATTAACTGTTTGCGATGTGGCAGAACAAAAGAAACGGGCAGCCAGATGAAGGTGTGTGTGATATACAGCTTACGGTTCACTCGGATGAACTGTTTGTGATTAGGCAACACAACAGAAACAGTCAGCCAGATCAAGGTGTGTGCGATATATGACATACAGTTCACTCAGATGAACTATTTTTGATTAGGCAACGCAACGGAAACGGTTCAACCAGATCAAGGTGTGTGCAATGGAGGGCATACAGTTCATTCTGATAAACTATTTGTGTTGAGCCAAGAGAACAGAAACGTTTCACATAAACAAGATGTGTGTAATACGCGGAAAACATCCAATTACATAGGTGGCTAATACACACATGACATTTCCACACACCAAAGTAAACTATTACATGCATAATTAACTAGGATAAACGATCATTTGATTATCATCAACTTCTTGTGCTAGCTCAATGTTCCTTCTATGCTAAGTTTCCATTAATTGATGGCATTTTATGAACACGCCACCGTTTCCCGCCATTTCCTCATCGGTTACCCGCCACCTAGGCGATATTGCGCATAAACCCAGGCGGCGCGCGACGCACGGAGGCAACAAGCGCATCCTGCAGCACATCCACCTTTTCCAAGCATGCCAACCCACCAAAGCGCCACCTCTGCCATCAACCTTGTCGACGAGGAAAACAAGCAGGCGGCATGGCCCGTTGAGGCCGAGGCACTCCCCGGCAACATGATGGATGACACCGTGACGCGCGTCATCACCAGGGTTGAGCAGACCCTTGGTGCATGGCGCTTCAGCGCTGCGGATCAAGATAAGCATGTCAGCGCCGATAGGCTGCAGCTCGCCGCACAACATGATTGATGGCGCGCCGCAGAGCAAGCTAGGCGTGTCCGCGCCGATAGGCTGCGGCTCGCCGCACAACAAGAGCGGATCCATCGGCACTTGCGTGCTGTTGACAGGGCGTCGCAACTGGGTACATGTCCTGTCAGTACCCCCATTCCTCGCTATGAGTGTGCAGAGGCCCTTTGCACCATACTTGCACCATAGGCCGGCCGCGTCGTACTTGCACCGGACGCCCGCCGCACCGTTCGCATGGGTCGCACCGTTCTCCTTGTCTGCGGTCCGCTCGATGCCAATGCGCTAGTCGGTAGGCTCGACCGCCTCCTTGGCCCAGGTGTCCACTGATAACCCACAAGTATAGGGGATCGCAATAGTTTTCGAGGGTACAGTATTCAACCCAAATTTATAGATTCGACACAAGAGGAGCAAAAGAATATTTGAAGGTATTAGCAGCTGAGTTGTCAATTGAACCACACCTGGAGATTAATTATCTGCACCAAAGTGATCAGGAGCAAAGTAGTATGATAGTTCTGATAATAGTAGCAGCAGCAACGATAACGGTAATAGTGATAGCAGTAGTTTTGTAACAAGTGCAACAGTAACAATAGCAGTAGTAACTTAGCAAGAACAATATAAGATAAATTCGTAGGCATTGGATCGGTGACTTGTTGGATGATATTCATCCTGGGACAATTATAACCTAGAGCGATACGACACTAGCTCCAGTTCATCAATATAATGTAGGCATGTATTCTGTAAATAGTCATACGTGCATATGGAAAGAACTTGCATGACATCTTTTGTCCTACCCTCCCGTGGCAGCAGGATCCTATTGGATACTAAGGGATATTAAGGCCTCCTTTTAATAGAGAATTGGTACAAAGCATTAACACACGGTGAATACATGAACTCCTCTACTACCTCTTGAGCACTGCGTTGGTTTTCCCTTGAAGAGGAAAGGGTGATGCAGTAAAGCAGCGTAAGTATTTCCCTCAGTTTTTGAAAACCAAGGTATCAATCCAGTGGGAGACTACGCGTGAGTCACCTCATACCTACAAAAAAAAAAAGAACCTCGCAACCAACGCGATAAAGGGGTTGTCAATCCCTTCACGGCCACTTGCAAGAGTGAGATCTGATAGATATAGTAATAATAAGATAACTATTTTTGGTATTTTTATGATATAGATTGAAAGTAAAGATTGCAAAATAAAATAGATTGGTAACTTGTATAATGGAAAATAGGCCCGGGGGCCATAGGTTTCACTAGTGGCTTCTCTCAAGATAGCATAAGTATTACGGTGGGTAAACAAATTACTGTCGAGCAATTGATAGAAAAGCGAATAATTATGAGAATATCTAGGTATGATCATGTATATAGGCATCACGTCCGCGACAAGTAGACCGACTCCTGCCTGCATCTACTACTATTACTCCACACATCGACCGCTATCCAGCATGCATCTAGAGTATTAAGTTCATAAGAATAGAGTAACGCCTTAAGCAAGATGACATGATGTAGAGGGATAAACTCATGCAATATGATATAAACCCCATATTTTTATCCTCGATGGCAACAATACAATATGTGTAGTTTCCCCTACTGTCACTAGGATCGAGCATCGAAAGATTGAACCCAAAGCTAAGCACTTCTCCCATTTCAAGAAAGATCAATCTAGTAGGCCAAACCAAACTGATAATTCGAAGAGACTTGCAAAGATAAACCAATCATACATAAAAGAATTCAGAGAAGAATCAAATATTGTTCATAGATAATCTGGATCATAAACCCACAATTCATCAAATCTTGACAAACACACCGCAAAAGAAGATTACATTGAATATATCTCCAAGAGAATCGAGGAGAACTTTGTATTGAGATCCAAAGAGAGAGAAGAAGCCATCTAGCTACTAGCTATGGACCCGACGTTCTGAAGTAAACTACTCACACATCACCAGAGAGGCCATGGAGTTGATCTAGAGGCCCTCCATGATCAATGCCCCCTCCGGCAGAGCTCCGGAAAAGGCCCCAAGATGGGATCTCTCGGGTACAGAAGGTTGCGGCGGTGGAATTAGGTTTTCATGGTGCTCCTGGATGTTTGCAGGGTACGTGGACTTATATAGGAGGAAGAAGTAGGTCGGTGGAGCAACGAGGGGCCCACGAGGGTGGAGGGCGCGCCCAGGGGGGTAGGCGCGCCCACTACCTCGTGGCCTCCTCGATTGTTTCTTGACGCCCACTCCAAGTCTCCTGGATCACGTTTGTTGAGAAAATCACGTTCCCGAAGGTTTCATCCCGTTTGGACTTTGTTTGATATTCCTTTTCTGCGAAACACTGAAATAGGCAAAAAAACAACAATTTGGGCTGGGCCTCCGGTTAATAGGTTAGTCCCAAAAATGATATAGAAGTGTAAAATAAAGCCCATTAACATCCAAAACAGATAATATAACAGCATGGAGCAATCAAAAATTATAGATACGTTGGAGACGTATCAAGCATCCCCAAGCTTAATTCCTGCTCATCCTCAAGTAGGTAAATGATAAAAAAGAAATTTTGATGTGGAATGCTTTCTAACATATTTCTCAATGTAATTTTTCTTTATTGTGGCATGAATGTTCAGATCCGAAAGATTCAAGATAAAAGTTTAATATTGACATAAAAATAATAATACTTCAAGTATACTAACTAAGCAATCATGTCTTCTCAAAATAACATGGCCAAACAAATTTATCCCTACAAAATCATATAGTCTGGCTATGCTCTATCTTAACCACACAAAATATTTAAATCATGCACAACCCCGATGACAAGCCAAGTAATTGTTTCATACTTTTGATGTTCTCAAACTTTTTCAATCTTCACGCAATATATGAGCGTGAGCCATGGATATAGCACTATATGTGGAATAGAACGGTGGTTGTGGAGAAGACAAAAAGGAGAAGATAGTCTCACATCAACTACGCGTATCAACGGGCTATGGAGTGAAGGAAATATGCCCTAGAGGCAATAATAAAGTTATTATTTATTTCCTTATTTCATGATAAATGTTTATTATTCATGCTAGAATTGTATTAACCGGAAACATAATACATGTGTGAATACATAGACAAACAGAGTGTCACTAGTATGCCTCTACTTGACTAGCTCGTTGATCAAAGATGGTTAAGTTTCCTAACCATAGACATGAGTTGTCATTTGATTAACGGGATCACATCATTAGTAGAATGATGTGATTGACTTGACCCATTCCGTTAGCTTAGCACTTGATCGTTTAGTTTGTTGCTATTGCTTTCTTCATGACTTATACATGTTCCTATGACTATGAGATTATGCAACTCCTGTTTACTGGAGGAACACTTTGTGTGCTACCAAACGTCACACGTAACTGGGTGATTATAAAGGTGCTCTACAGGTGTCTCCGAAGGTACTTGTTGGGTTGGCGTATTTCGAGATTAGGATTTGTCACTCCGATTGTCGAAGAGGTATCTCTGGGCCCACTCGGTAATACACATCACTATAAGCCTTGCAAGCATTGCAACTAATGAGTTAGTTGCGAGATGATGTATTACGGAACGAGTAAAGAACTTGCCAGTAGCGAGATTGAACTAGGTATTGAGATACCGACGATCGAATCTCGGGCAAGTAACATACCGATGACAAAGGGAACAACGTATGTTTTTATGCGGTCTGACCGATAAAGATTTTCGTAGAATATGTAGGAGCCAATATGGGCATCCAGGTCCCGCTATTGGTTATTGACCAGAGAGGTGTCTCGGTCATGTCTACATAGTTCTCGAACCCGTAGGGTCCGCACGCTTAACGTTCGTTGACCATATAGTACTATGAGTTTTGTATGTTGGTAACCGAATGTTGTTTGGAGTTCCGGATAAGATCACGGACATGACGAGGAACTCCGGAATGGTCTGGAGATAAAGTTTGACATATGGGATAATATTGTTTGGTGTCCGGAAGGGTTCCGGAATTCACCAGAAGGGGTTTCGGATGTTTCCCGAAATGTTTGGGTACGAGAACACTTTATTTGGGCCAAAGGGGAAAGCCCACAAGGTTTTTGGAAAGCGCAAAAGGAAGTTTTACGGAGTCCAGGGGCCAGACGCCAGGGTCCCTGGCATCTGGGTCCAGACGCCGGGAACCCTGGCGTCTGGCCCTGGAGTCCGAGAAGGACTCTTGCCTTTCGGGTGAAACCGACTTTGTGGAGGCTTTTACTCCAAGTTTTGACCCCAAGGCTCAACATATAAATAGAGGGGTAGGGCTAGCACCCAAGACACATCAAGAAACACCAAGCCGCGTGCCGGCAACCCCGTCCCCTCTAGTTTATCCTCCGTCATAGTTTTCGTAGTGCTTAGGCGAAGCCCTGCGGAGATTGTTCTTCACCAACACCGTCACCACACCGTCGTGCTGCCGGAACTCATCTACTACTTCACCCCTCTTGCTGGATCGAGAAGGCGAGGACGTCACTGAGCCGAACGTGTGCAGAACTCGGAGGTGCCATGCTTTCGGTACTTGGATCGGTCGGATCGTGAAGACGTACGACTACATCAACCACGTTGATATAACGCTTCCGCGAACGGTCTACGAGGGTACGTAGACAACACTCTCCCCTCTCGTTGCTATGGATCACCATGATCCTGCGTGTGCGTAGGATTTTTTTTGAAATTACTACATTCCCCAACATGGAGATGCCCATCAATAGATATCAACGTGAGTGAGTAGGGATTGCCATCAACAGATGCACTAGAGCTATAAGTGCATGAAAGCTCAACAAAAGAACTAAGTGGGTGTGCATCCAACTTGCTTGCTCATGAAGACCTAGGGCAATTTTGAGGAAGCCCATCATTGGAATATACAAGCCAAGTTCGATAATGTAAAATTCCCACTAGTATATAAAAAGTGATAACATAGGAGACTCTCTATCATGAAGATCATGGTGCTACTTTGAAGCGAAAGTGTGGAAAAAGGATAGTAAAATTGTCCCTTCTCTGTTTTTCTCTCATTATTTTTTATTTGGGACTTCTTTTTTTGGCCTTTTTTTTCTTTTTTTATTTTTCGTCTGGAGTCTCATCCCGACTTGTGGGGGAATCATAGTCTCCATCATCCTTTCCTCACTGGGACAATGCTCTAATAATGATGATCATCACACTTTAATTTACTTACAACTCAAGAATTACAACTCAATACTTAGAACAAAATACGACTCCATGTGAATGCCTCCGGCGGTGTACCGGGGTGTGCAATGATGCATGAGTGACATGTATGAAGAATTATGAACGGTGGCTTTGCCACAAATACGATGTCAACTACATGACCATGCAAGCAATATGACAATGATGAAGTGTGTCATAATAACGAAACGGTGGAAAGTTGCATGGCAATATATCTCGGAATGACTATGGAAATGCCATAATAGGTAGGTATGGTGGTTGTTTTGAGGAAGGTAAGTGGTGGGTTTATGGTACCGACGAAAGTTGCGCGATACTAGAGAGGCTAGCAATGGTGGAAGGGTGAGAGTGCGTATAATCCATGGACTCAACATTAGTCATAAAGAACTCACATACTTATTGCAAAAATCTATTAGTCATCGAAGCAAAGTATTACGCGCATGCTCCTAGGGGGATAGATTGGTAGGAAAAGACCATCGCTCGTCCCCGACCACCACTCATAAGGAAGACAATCAATAAATAAATCATGCTCCGACTTCATCACATAACGGTTCACCATATGTGCATGCTACAGGAATCACAAACTTCAACACAAGTATTTCTCAAATTCACAACTACTCAACTAGCATGACTCTAATATCACCATCTCCATATCTCAAAACAATTGTCAAGTATCAAACTTCTCATAGTATTCAATGCACTTCTATGAAAGTTTTTATATTATTCCTAAAAGCAAAATTCTATGTTGTTCTAAAGGACTCTCAAAATAATATAAGTGAAGCATGAGAGATCAATTATTTCTATAAAATAAAACCACCGCCGTGCTCTAAAAGATATAAGTGAAGCACCAGAGCAAAAACTATATGGCTCAAAAGATATAAGTGAAGCACATAGAGTATTCTAATAAATTTCAAATCACGTGAGTCTCTCTCAGAGGGTGTGTACAGCAAGGATGATTGTGGTAAACTAAAAATCAAAGACTCAAATCATACAAGACGCTCCAAGCAAAACACATATCATGTGGTGAATAAAAATATAGCTCCAAGTAAAGTTACTGATGAACAAAGACAAAAGAGGGGATGCCTTCCAGGGCATCCCCAAGCTTAGGCTTTTTGGTGTCCTTGAATTTTACCTTGGGGTGCCATGGGCATCCCCAAGCTTAGTCTCTTGCCACTCCTTGTTCCATAATCCATCAAATCTTTACCCAAAACTTGAAAACTTCACAACACAAAACTCAAAATAGAAAATCTCGTGAGCTCCGTTAGCGAAAGAAAAAAAAACATCACTTCAAGGTACTGTAATGAACTCATTATTGATTTATATTGGTGTTAAACCTACTGTATTCCAAATTCTCTATGGTTTATAAACTCTTTTACTAGCCATAGATTCATCAAAATAAGCAAACAACACACGAAAAACAGAATCTGTCAAAAACAGAACAATCTGTAGTAATCTGTAGCTAATGCAAACTTCTGGAACCCCAAAAATTCGAAAATAATTTATCTATTATTCATCCGCAAAAATAATTAACTAAATATCATTTTCCAAATAAAAATGGCAGCAATTCTCGTGAGCGCTAAAGTTTCTGTTTTTTACAGCAAGATCAAAAAGACTTTCCCCAAGTCTTCCCAACGGTTCTACTTGGCACAAACACTAATTAAACACAAAAAACACAACCAAAACAGAGGATAGATAAATTATTTATTACTAAACAGGAGCAAAAAACAAGGAATAAAAATAAAATTGGGTTTCCTCCCAACAAGCGCTATCGTTTAACGCCCTAGCTAGGCATAAAAGCGAAGGTAGATCTAGGTATTGCCATCTTTGGTAGGCAATCCATAAGTGGCTCTCATAATAGATTCATATGGTAATTTAACTTTATTTCTAGGGAAGTGTTCCATGCCTTTCCTTAATGGAAATTGGAATTTAATATTCCCTTCCTTCATATCAATAATTGCACCAATCGTTCTAAGGAAAGGTCTACCAAGAATAATAGGACATGAAGGATTGCAATCTATATCAAGAACAATGAAATCTACGGGCACATAGTTACTATTTGCAACAATGAGAACATAATTAATTCTTCCCATATGGTTCTTAATGGTGGAATCCGCAAGATGCAAGTTTAAAGAACAATCATCAAAATCACAGAAACCTTGCAAATCACACAAAGTTTTTGGAATCATGGAAACACTAGCACCCAAATCACACAAAGCATAACACTCATGATCTTTAATTTTTATTTTTATTGTAGGTTCCCACTCATCATAAAGTTTTTTAGGGATAAAAACTTCCAACTCAAGTTTTTCTTCATAAGATTGTATCAAAGCATCAACCATATGTTTAGTAAAAGCTTTATTTTGACTATAAGCATGAGGAGAATTTAGCACGGATTGCAACAAGGAGATACAATCTATCAAAGAGCAATTATCATAATTAAATTCCTTGAAATCTAATATAGTGGGTTCATTGCTATTTAAAGTTTTAACCTCTTCAATCCCACCTTTAACAATTTTTGCATCAAGATCTAAAAACTCTGAATCATTGGAACGCCTTTTAACTAAAGTTGACTCATCTCTAGTCCCATCATTATGAAGATTAATATTGCAAAACAAAGATTTAATAGGGGACACATCAATCACTTTTAGATCTTCATCCTTATTATCATGAAAACTAGAAGAACACGCTTTCACAAAGCAATCTTTCTTAGCATGCATCCTAGCGGTTCTTTCCTTGCACTCATCAATGGAAATTCTTATGGCTTTGAGAGACTCATTGATATCATGCTTAGGTGGAATAGATCTAAGTTTCAAAGAATCAACATCAAGAGAAACTCTATCCACGTTCCTAGCCAACTCATCAATCTTAAGCAATTTTTCTTCAATCAAAGCATTGAAAATCTTTTGCGAAGTAATAAATTCTTTAATACTAGATTCAAAATCAGAGGGCATCTTATTATAATTTCCATAAGAATTGTTGTAGGAATTACCATAATTATTAGAGGAATTACTAGGAAACAACCTAGGATTAAAATTACCTCTATACGCGTTATTACCAAAATTGTTCTTCCCAACAAAATTCACATCCATAGATTAATTATTATTCTCAATCAAAGTAGACAAAGGCATATCATTAGGATCCGTAGGAGCACTCTTATTAGCAGACTATTTCATAAGTTCATCCATCTTTCCACTCAAAACATTAATCTCTTCAATTGCATGCACTCTTTTACTAGTAGATCTTTCAGTGTGCCATTGAGAATAATTAACCATAATATTATCTAGGAGTTTGGTAGCTTCTCCTAAAGTGATTTCCATAAAAGTGCCTCCCGCGGCCGAATCTAAAAGATTTCTAGAAGAAAAATTCAATCCGGCATAAAAATTCTGTATAATCATCCATAAATTCATACCATGTGTAGGGCAATTACGTCATTAATCTCATCCTCTCCCAAGATTGTGCAACATGTTCATGATCAAGTTGCTTAAAATTCATAATATCGTTTCTAGGAGAGATGATCTAAGAGAGAGGAAAATACTTAGAGATAAAAGCATCTTTGCACTTATTCCATGAATCAATACTATTTTTAGGCAAAGTCGAAAACCAAGCTTAGCACGATCTCTAAGCGAAAACAGAAATAGCTTAAGTTTAACAATATCATTATCCACATCTTTCTTCTTTTGCATATCACACAAATCAACAAAGTTGTTTTGATGGGTAGCGGCATCTTCACTAGGAAGGCTAGAAAACGGATCTTTCATGACAAGATTCAGCAAAGCAGTATTAATTTCACAAGATTCAGCATCGGTAAGAGGAGCAATCGGAGTGCTAATAATCATTATTGTTGGTATTGGCAAAGTCACACAATTTAGTATTATCTTGAGCCATCATGACGAGCAAGCAATCCAACACACAAGCAAATAAGAAACAGGCGAAGAAGGCAAATAGAAAAAGAGAAGGGGAACGGAAAAAGAGGGCAAATAAAACGACAAGGGTGAAGTGGGGGAGGGGAAAACGAGAGGCAAATGGCAAATAATGTAATGCGGAGGATAAGAGTTGTGATGGGTACTTGGTATGTTTTGACTTGGCGTAGATATCCCCGGCAACGGCGCCAGAAATCCTTCTTGCTACCTCTTGAGCACCGCGTTGGTTTTCCCTTGAAGAGGAAAGGGTGATGCAGTAAAGTAGCGTAAGTATTTCCCTCAGTTTTTGAGAACCAAGGTATCAATCCAGTAGGAGACCACGCGCGAGTCTCCTCGTACCTACACAAACAAATAAGAACCTCGCAACCAACGCGATAAAGGGGTTGTCAATCCCTTCACGACCAGTTGCAAGAGTGAGATCTGATAGAGATAGTAATAATAAGATAAATATTTTTGGTATTTTTATGATATAGATTGAAAGTAAAGATTGCAAAATAAAATAGATTGGAAACTTGTATGATGGAAAATAGACCCGGGAGCCATAGGTTTCACTAGTGGCTTCTCTCAAGATAGCATAAGTATTACGGTGGGTAAACAAATTACTGTCGAGAAATTGATAGGAAAGTGAATAATTATGAGAATATCTAGGTATGATCATGTATATAGGCATCACGTCTGCGACAAGTAGACCGACTCCTGCCTGCATCTACTAGCATGACTCCACACATCGACCACTATCCAGCATGCATCTAGAATATTAAGTTCATAAGAACAGAGTAACGCCTTAAGCAAGATGACATGATGTAGAGGGATAAACTCATGCAATATGATATAAACCCCATCTTTTTATACTCGATGGCAACAATACAATATGTGTCGTTTCCCCTACTGTCAATGGGATCGAGCACCGTAAGATTGAACCCAAAGCTAAGCACTTCTCCCATTGCAAGAAAGATCAATCTAGTAGGCCAAACCAAACTGATAATTTGAAGAGACTTGCAAAGATAAACCAATCATACATAAAAGAATTCAGAGAAGAATCAAATATTGTTCCTAGATAATCTGGATCATAAACCACAATTCTTCGGATCTCAACAAACACACCACAAAAGAAGATTACATTGAATAGGTCTCCAAGAGAATCAAGGTGAACTTTGTATTGAGATCCAAAGAGAGAGAAGAAGCCATCTAGCTACTAGCTATGGACCCGAAGGTCTGAAGTAAACTACTCACACATCACCGGAGAGGCCATGGAGTTGATGTAGAGGCCCTCTGTGATCAATGCCCCCTCCGGCGGAGCTCTGGGAAAGGCCCCAAGATGGGATCTCTCGGGTATAGAAGGTTGCGGCGGTGGAATTAGGTTTTCGTGGTGCTCCTGGAAGTTTGCAGGGTACGTGGACTTATATAGGAGGAAGAAGTAGGTCGGTGGAGCAACGAGGGGCCCACGAGGGTGGAGGGCGCGTCCCCTGCTTCGTGGCCTCCTCGATTATTTCTTGACGCCCACTCCAAGTCTCCTGGATCACATTTGTTGAGAAAATCACGTTCCCGAAGGTTTCATTCCGTTTGAACTTCATTCGATATTCCTTTTCTGCGAAACACTGAAATAGGAAAAAAAACAACAATTTGGGCTGGGCCTCCAGTTAATAGGTTAGTCCCAAAAATGATATAAAAGTGTAAAATAAAGCCCATTAACATCCAAAACAGATAGTATAATAGCATGGAGCAGTCAAAAATTATAGATATGTTGGAGACATATCATCCTCAAACTATGGTCATCACCAGGAGTGGTCCCGACTATTGTCACTTCGGGGTTGCCGGATCATAACACGTATTAGGTGACTATAACTTGCAAAATCGGATCTAGAACATGGATATAATGGTGATAACATAAACGGTTCATATCTGAAATCATGGCACCCGGGCCCAAAGTGACAAGCATTAAGCATGACAAAGTCATACAATCTTATAACATAGTGGATACTAGGGATAAAGCCCTAACAAAACTATCTCGATTACATGATGAATCTCATCCAACTCCTCACTGACCAGTGAGCCTATGAAGGAATTACTCACTCCCGGTGGGGAGTATCATGGAATTGGCGACGGAGCAGGGTTGGTGATGACGAAGAACGAAGATCCCCCTCTCCGGAGCCCCAAACGGACTCCATATCTGGCCTCCCGATGAAGAACAGGAGGTGACAACGGCTCCGTCTCGTGGATTGTGATAATTCTTTCTCCCTAATCTTTTCTAGAAAAATAGGATTTTATAGCATAGGCTTCAGGGTCTGCGGGGCCACCAGGTGGGGACAACTCACCTGGGCGCGCCGGGGGGGGGGGGGGGGGCTGGTGGGTTGTGCCCACCCAGGTGCCCCCTCCGGTGGATCTTGGCTCCAAAAATTCTTGTTTATTGTATAAAAAATCCTCGCAAATTTTCGTTCCATTCCAAGAACTTTTATTTCTGCACAAAAACAATACCATGGTAGTTCTGAGTCCAAAACACGAGGAAAAGCATTAGGAAAAGTAGATACGTTGGAGATGTATCAAATCCCTCAAGCTTAAACCTTTGCTTGTCCTCAAGAAATTCAGTCGATAAACTGAAAGTGAAAAAGAAAAACTTTTACAAACTCTTTTGCTCTTGTTTGCATAAATAAGCTTAAACATCACCTAGGTTTTTAGCCAACATTATAACTAACCATGCCGACAATAACTCTTAAATATTATATTAACTCATATCAATAACATAATCAGCTAGCGAGCAATAATAAAATATCTCAAACGGCAACACATTGTCAAAACAACCATGATATAATATGACAATAGTGGTATCTCGCTAGCTCTTTCTGAGACTACAAAACATAAATGCAGAGCACCTCAGTTCAAGCAACGACTAAACATTGTAATTCATGGTAGAAAAGATTCAGTCATGATGCACCCAACATTAGCTACACACAATGCATAAGCATGATAGCAGTGTTCTCAGGTTCTGGCGCTTATTTTAGAAGGTGATGACACAACATAAAAGTAAATAGATAGTCCCTTCACAGAGGGAAGCAGTGATTTGCAGAGGTGCCAGAGCTCAAGTTTTTAAAACAGAGGTAAATGATATTTTGAGACATGCACCCTTCTCATTTACTTCACGACCATCACTTATCAATATCTTCCATGCTAAACACGCTAGTGGCGGTTCCCAAGCGATACAAGTAAAGGTTTTGACTCCATTGGGAGTTTTTGTTTGATTATTTGTAAGCTTTTTCTGTTTGTAGTTTGGGACTGGGCATCCCTATTACCGCCCTTTTCTCGTGCGATGGCGTGTGAATAGACACTCCACCTGAGAATAACCCGCTTAGCATGGAAGATACCGACCACCTCCTGTCATTCCATGAATGATCCAGCCACACAAAAAGGATATTTATTAGAAGTTTTTAGAGGTAGCACATGCAAATTTACTTAGAATGGCAGGGTAATACCGCATATAGGTAGGTATGGTGGACTCATATGGAATAACTTTGGGTTCAAGATTTTTGATGTACAAGTAGAATTCCCACTTAGTACAGGTGAAGGATAGCAAATAGATTGAGAAGCGGCCAGCTAAAGAGCAACAACAGTCATGAACATGCATTATGCATAAGTAACATTGGACACTAGCATGAGTAGGATATGAACACCATGAACATAAATATCATAGAGGCTATGTTGGTTTTGATTCAACTACATGCATGAACATGTGCCAAGTCAAGCCACTCAAACATTCAGAGGAGGATACCATATCATCATACCACATCACAATCATTTTAACGCAATGTTGATATCCAAGATAAATCATTATCCACTCCTAGCTACTTATGCATGGCATGAGAAACTATAATCTCTAATTGTCATTGCAAACATGTTTAATCATAATGGGCTGAATCGTGGATACTAGGTTAAACATATTTACACAAACAGAACAAGTCGAGTTCATACCCGTTTCTCTCTGCCACGGCCAGTTCATTGAATATCGTCATTATTGCCTTTCACTTGCACGACCGAACGATATGAAAATAATAATAGTGCAAGAGTGCCATGGACCAAGATGGAATCTGCAAACATTTTATTCAATGGGAGAAGACAAGGTAAAATGGGCTCTTTATTAGATCAACAGTTATTCATATGAGAGCCACTCAACATTTTCATCGTGGTCTTCTCCTCGATACGACTCGAATAAACAGAAAAGAAATTTAGAGAAACACACTGAAATATTTTTGGAGTTTTTGGTTTTCTTGAACAAGCAAAATAAAAGGGAAAAGCAAAAATGAGAAAAACTATTTACATGGGAAAGCTCCCAACAAACAAATGAAGAACAAGGAAATCTTTTTGGGTTTTCTTTTTAGTATTACAACTAAGCATGCATAGAAAGTAAACTAACTACAACTATTTTTTTGGTTTTTCTAAAGTTTTCCAAACACACAAGAAGAAAGCAAGAAAATAAATTTAAGCATGGATGATACAATGAAAGAGTGTGAACACCGACAAATGAAAATAAGTGAACATGAATGTAATGTCGGTGAGAAACACGTACTCCCCCAAGCTTAGGCTTTTGGCCTAACTTGGTAATCAATCAGAAGCCTGGATAGTAGTTGGGGTACTGAGGAGCGGGCATCCACTGATCCCACTCCTGAGGCTCTTCCTCCTCATCTGCAGCCTGGTCGTTCTGGTAGGCGATGATGTCCGCAGGCATAATCCTATATCCGCCCCTGGCAACAGGATCAAACAAAGCAGGAGCAGGCAATGGAATAATATCACGAGTGTTAATGCTGAAAACCAGGTTATATGGAATAGGGATGTCAGGAGAATTGTTATTAGTGAAGTGGTGGTGATTAAGGATGGCAATGGACCGGATTCGGTTCGGGTTGAACGATATCAAATCCATATCCAAATCCATAAAGACATTATGTGCCCATCCACGAAAAAATCCATGGGCGGAAAATGATGTCCATGTCCAAACCCGATTTATATCCATTGGATATGGATATCCATCGGGTTCTCTCAACACGTATACATAAGACGTAGCACAACATTCACATAAGCTCTCAAATTCTCGCAAAATGACATAGCACAAGTGCACAATGTCAACATAAGCTCTTTGATTCTCACAAAATAACATGGGAGAGGTAAGGCTGGAGGCGCTGGCGGCTGCATCTAGGGCTACTAGAGGAGTAAGTAGATATGATGCTTAATTGTGAGTCATTTACCGAGGAGATAAAAGAATGAGAAGGAGTAAGTTACAGTAGGGATTGGGGAGGGATTGCACAATTTCTTTTTCACTTTTTATAAAGAAAAATACATTGGAAGATGGGATAGTGGGGATCACCCAATTTTGCCACACATGTAATACTATCGGGTCGGGTTCGGGTATATCCACGGATACATAATTATATCCATGCCCTATCCATAAGTAATCAGGTCGGGTTCAGGCACTACCCATGGGCGTAAAATTGTACCCAAACCCTATCCATTCGGGTCGGATATCCGCGGGTATCCATGTCCGTGGATAAAATTGCCATCCTTAGTGGTGATCTATGGCTGCGTGGTCTAGGTAAACCTTGGTCATAGGGTAATCATGAAGGCGTATCTCAACCTCGAAGTGAGCCACCAAACGAGTAGCGAAAATTCCACCATGTATTTTACCCTTGGACTTATTAATGTGAAGGTGACGTGCCACAATAGCTCCCAAGCTATAAGTGTTGTCGCCCTCTAATGAATGATGCAAAACAGCAAGGTCTGGTGATCTGAGTGTACCCACCTTCTCTCTAGAAAGCAAGCATTTTGCAATGAAAAGAGCAAAGTAATGAATAGCAGAAAAATGCAAGACTGCAGCAGTGATAACTGACACCCCTCTCTCATCTCACACCATCAAGGTACGATAAAAGGCCTAAAACTCTGCCGGCCTAGGCTCAGCTAAGCTCCCATCAGAAGGGATCATGCATAAGTTACAAAATCCAGTAAGTGGTATCTGATGGGTTTCAGCATATAAATCAAACTGCACCTTAGGAGGATTATTCCTAGGAAGGAAAGTAAAACTTTGAACAAATATGTTTGTGAGGAGATGCTACTGTTTGCATTCAGCTGTGATGAAGTCAGTGAGGCCGGCATTAGCAGCATATTGTGTGAACTCCTGAAGGATTCCAGCCTCTTCCATGAACTGGGTGTGCGGCCATTCGCACGCCCGTACCTCCGCCAACCTCCGAGGATGGAGATCACTGTCAAACGACTCCCCAATAACACCCTTGGAGTTCTTCTTAGAAGCAAACTTCCTAAAGATATTCATCTTTTTCCTATGAACAAAAATTCTGAAATTTTTAGTCCATAAATTTTTCCAACAAAACTTCACAAAATTGATAGCAACTACTCATAGGGATACATGGAGGCCATAGCAAGCATTCAAACTACTTAGAACTCTAAGAATTCAACATGCAAGCTCATCTACAACAGCACCAAGAGTATCTAATTATTCAAAATATAAACCGCTAAAACAAAAACTAATTGGACAAATAGCGGAGTCACGTACCAAGCAACAATCCCCCGAAACAGTTTTGGAAACGGAGCTTCGAGCAAAGAGATTGAAATCCACGGGTTTGAGAGCAAGAACACGGGAGAGAGAGCAAAGGTGAATTTTTCCTGGAGGTAGGTGATGATGTGGTGTGAAGAGATAAGTGAGGGGGCCCACGTGGGGACCACAACCCACTAGGGCGCGCCCAGGTGGGTTGCGCCCACCTGGTGCACCTCCCTCTGATATTATTTGCACCAGAAATTCTTAAATATTTAGAAAAAATCATATTAAATTTTCGGAGCACTCTGAGAACTTTTATTTTTGGATCATTTTTCATTGCATGGGAAATTCAGAAACAAACAAAACATGGCATTTTATTTTATTTAACTAATAAAAACAGGAAACAAAAAGTAGGGGTAGAAAGTAGTGCTTACTAAATCCATCAATTTCATAGCTCTCAAAAATGATCCATTAATAAGGTTGATCAAGTATTATTAACAACCACTTTCGATTAGCATGAAACCGAAGAACTATCATAAATCACTAAGCTACCTCAATGGGGATATGAATGTCCCCAACAATAAGCATTTCATATTTCTTTTTGACAGTAGGTAGAGGTATTTGAAAGCTTCCAATAGTGATTGTCGGAGATTTTTCAATAACATTAATACTATTCACTTGGAATTGTTTCTTCCGAAAGTGCACCGTATGCTCATTCCATTGATATGAAAAGTGAACTTGTTTTTGCTGTAATCAATAATAGCCCCTACAATATTCAAGAAGGGTCTATCAAGGATAATCGACATGTTGTCGTCCTCAGTCATCTCAAGTATAACAACGTCAGTCAAAATAGTAACATTAGCAGCAACAACGGTAACAGTGATAGCAGTAGTTTTGTAACAAGTGCAACAGTAACAATAGCAGTAGTAACTTAGCAAGAACAATATAAGATAAATTCGTAGGCATTGGATCGGTGACTTTTTGGATGATATTCATCATGAGACAGTTATAACCTAGGGCGATACGACACTAGCTCCAGTTCATCAATATAATGTAGGCATGTATTCCATAAATAGTCATACGTGCTTATGGAAAGAACTTGCATGACATCTTTTGTCCTACCCTCCTGTGGCAGCGGGTTCCTATTGGAAACTAAGGGATATTAAGGCCTCCTTTTAATAGAGAACTGAAACAAAGCATTAACACACGGTGAATACATGCCCTCCTCAAACTACGGTCATCACTGGGAGTGGTCCCGACTATTGTCACTCCGGGGTTGCCGGATCATAACGTGTAGTAGGTGACTATAACCTGCAGGATCAGATCTAGAACATGGATATAATGGTGATAACATAAACGGTTCAGATCTGAAATCATGGCACCCGGGCCCAAAGTGACAAGCATTAAGCATGGCAAAGTCATAGCAACATCAATCTTAGAACATAGTGGATACTAGGGATCAAGCCCTAACAAAACTAACTCGATTACATGATGAATCTCATCCAACTCCTCACCGACCAGCGAGCCTACAAAGGAATTATTCACTCCCGGTGGGGAGCATCATGGAATTGGCGATGGAGAAGGGTTGATGATGACGAAGAACGAAGATCCCCCTCTCTGGAGCCCCAAACGGACTCCAGATCTGGCCTCCTGATGAAGAACAGGAGGCGACGGTGGCTCCATCTCGTGGATTGCGATAATTCTTTCTCCCTGTTTTTTTTGGAAAAATAGGATTTTATAGCATCGGTTTCAGGGTCTGCAGGGCGACCAGGTGGGGACAACCCACCTGGGCGCGCCAGGAGGGGGGCGCACCCTGGTGGGTTGTGCCCACCCAGGTGCCCCCCTCCGGTGGATCGTGGCTCCAGAAATTCTTGTTTATTGTATGAAAAATCCTCACAAAGTTTCGTTCCATTCTGAGAACTTTTATTTCTGCACAAAAACAACACCATGGTAGTTCTACTGAAAACAACGTCAGTCCGGGGTTAGTTTCATTCAAATCATGCAAATTAGATTCCAAAACAAGAGGGAAAGCGTTAGGAAAAGTAGATACGTTGGAAACGTATCATCCACTTGGGTGCAATAGAGGAACATGGCCGTCGCATCCTCGAGCTGGTAATCTTCGATGAAATAGACAACTTGGAGCTCGAGATCGCGCTCCAGATGTACCGTGAGCATGTTGACCACTTGGACGAACGCTTGCACGAGTTCAGGCAGAGCCAAGATGTACCGTAGGCAAGGGCTGCTGGTCATGATCTCATGGACGCGCTTTATTTTGTTGAGTCGTTTCGACGTGGATAGCTATGTATTCACAGCAATCATATCTGTTTATTGCTCTGTTTCAATGTGTGTACTCTCTTTTCCGTTCTTATATGTTCTGTTTCAATGTGTGTGTATATATGCTTTCCATTCTATATATGTGGGTGATAACAGCTAGATTCAAATTAGTATATAAAAACAGATACAAAATGGAACTCATAATATACACACACATTGAAACATATTATATATATTATGTGAACAATTAATATATGTATCTAATATCATCACATATATGTGATGATACTTAACTACTAGGTACAATGCATAAAATTGAAACCGAACGATACTAAAACTAATCATCCCTCCTGGGGACAGTATTCCGGCAGCCCCTCGCCAGTAGCTCCCTGGTGCACGGTGTTTTTCTAGTGCGGAGGCAGTACTCCGCCTCCTCCGCCTCGCAGCGCTTGACGTATCGATCTGCCTCTTGCTGCCGGACGCGCGCGAACGATCTTGCCATTTCGTTGGGCGCCCACCGGAGCTCCTCGTCGGTGGCACGTTGGAGCTTATCGACTCACCTCCACGCAGCGACGAGGCGCCCAGTGCATATGAACTTCCTCGCGAAGTACCCGTCTTCGTACACCTCCTCTGCATGACGATGCACCCACCCCCAAAGCTTCGCCGCCTCCTTTTTCTAGACGGCATCATGGGCTTCACAGGCCGCCTGGTACCTGGCTTCCTCCTCCGCCATCTCCTTCTTGAACGCCACTTGCCTGGCTTTCTCTGCCGGCGACAGCAACTTCCACAGACAAAGATTGTACTGGCCCCAAAACCAATCCAAAGTTGGGGGGTCCGGTGCAACCTTTTCCGGCGGCGCGTAGGGGTCCTCGTCGCTGCTATTCGAGTGAGCGTCCTCGGGGGCAGCAACTCCTCATCGACGCGTGGGCAGACCGACGGCGCCGTGGCAGAGATTTGAGAGAGAGAGAGGGCGAGCAAGGGGAGGATGTAGATGAGAATGCAAGCGGGACAAAGTGAGCAAGGTAGTATTTATTGGCGCCCAGAATCTAGATTGACGGGAACAGTTCACACGCCGATCACTGGAATTTATGAGTACTATAGTTTGAATTACACACGATTCCCGCAGCAAAATCCGTGTGTGAACATAATAGCTGACGATTTCCAATATAGAACCATGTCTGATTAATGACCCCCGCCACTCACCTACCAAACCTCGAGCCGCGAGATAGAGTGCCACTCGTGTGGGGGCCGGTTGTCTTGCCAGATCTTTACATTTTCTTTTTTGAACACCAGATATTTACATCGTCTGATGATTTTTTAACTCACACACAAGTACACAAAAATATGATTTTTTAAAAAGTTATGGTTAGCCGTTGCATGTAGATGTAGTTCAAATTTGAATTATGGTCATTAAGTGGCTAGAAAATCAATTTAATGTCTTTAAAAGGTCAAATGACCCCTAGAATTTTCCAAATTTTTACATGACAGTTGTAGTAGTGCACGTCAAACATAGAAAAAAATTGAAGGCCATAAGACGAAGCTATCTCCTATTCGTCATCAAACATGCATTGTTTCCTCTCGGAACCACCAGCCATCTAGTGAGTTTCTCCGGTTTGTGAGGGGTGTGTGTCCAAACTTTTGTCAAACAGGCCAATTTTTTTACCACATCATCTTGGTGGCATGACATTACATCAAGCAAGGTTTCACGTTTTTCTGATCATTTTTTAGTTTTTTGGAATTAAAATGCCATGGCACTCCATGCATGTGCCCATGCCATGAGACCAATATGTTTGAAAATTCCTTCTAATTTACTACACATGGAATTAACTCGCACACAAGTACACAAATACGATTTTTCAAACCATCATGGTTAGCCGTTGCATGTAGATGTAGTTCAAATTTGAATTACGGTCATTAAATGGCTAGAAAATCACTTAAATGTCTTTAAAAGGTCAAATGCCCCCTGAATTTTTCCAAATTTTGACATGACAGTTGTATTAGTGCACGTTAGATGTAGAATTTTTTTTGAAGGCCGTAAGAGGAAGCTATCTCCCGTTCGTCATCAAACATGCATTGTTCCCTCTCAGAACCACGAGCCTTCTAGTGAGTTGCTCCGGTTTGTGAGGGCGGTGTGTCCAAACTTTCGTCAAACAGGCCAATTTTTTACCACATCATCTTGGTGGCATGACATTACATCAAGCAAGGTTTCATGTTTTTCTGATCATTTTTTAATTTTTGGGAATTAAAATGCCATGGCACTCCATGCATGTGTCCATGCCATGAGACCAATATGTTTGAAAATTCCTTCTAATTTACTGCACATGGAATTAACTCACACACAAGTACACAAATATGATTTTTCAAACCGTTATGGTTAGCCGTTGCATGTAGATGTAGTTCAAATTTTAATTACGGTCATTAAATGGCTAGAAAATCACTTAAATGTCTTTAAAAAGTCAAATGATCCCTAGAATTTTCCAAAATTTCACATGATAGTTGTATTAGTGCACGTTAAATGTAGAAAAAAAATTGAAGGCCATAAGAGGAAGCTATCTCCCGTTCGTCATCAAACATGCATTGTTCCCTCTCGGAACCACGGGCCTTCTAGTGAGTTGCTCCGGTTTGTGAGGGGGGTGTGTCCAAACTTTCGTCAAGCAGGCAATTTTTTTACCACATCATCTTGGTGGCATGACATTACATCAAGCAAGGTTTCATGTTTTTCTGATCATTTTTAAATTTTTTGGAATTAAAATGCATGGCACTTCATGGATGTGTCCATGCCGTGAGACCAATATGTTTGAAAATTCCTTCTAAATTACTACACATGGAATTAACTCGCACACAAGTACACAAAATATAACTTTTCAAACCATTATGGTTAGCTATTGCATGTACATGTAGTTCAAATTTGAATTACAGTCATTAAATGGCTAGAAAATCACTTAAATGTCTTAAAAAGGTCAAATGACCCCTGAATTTTTCCAAAATTTGACATGACAGTTGTATTAGTACTACAAATTTTCTCGTACATTTAAAAAAATCATCTGTTGCCACTTTACTCCAAATTCGTCTTTCACAGCTAATAAAAAATATCTACAACATCACACATAGTTGTTTTCTAGGAACCGTTTGCGATGAAAATATCTGGGTCTATTTACGTCTTCCTCCTTAAGCTTCGTCGGCTCGTCTGCTCCAGTGCCGACAACCCCCTAATCCACGAATCTCGATCCCCATTCCCACACCCCCTTCTTGCAAAGATGACGCCATGGAAACACTTCGTGAAGGCCCGTACGATGGCTGCGCCCCCCGAGCGCCGCCGCCTGCGTCGAGAGCACGGCCTCCTACGCTAAGAGTGCCGCCGCATCCGCATTGAGCGCGGCCGCTTCCACCGAGAGGGCGTCTGCGGCAGTCGAGACAGCTGCAGCTGCTGCTGCGATGGCGGCTGCAAACGCCGAGAGCGCTCGAGCTGCCGTTCATGCCGCCGATGTCGCCCTGGCCCGGGTCGAGGCCATCCACGCTAAGATCGAGGATGCACACACCAAGATATTCTAGGCCACCTCGGAATCCAGCATGCAACCCACGTCCGAGAAGGCGGCGGTGGCCATGGAGCACCTGCTTCCTCATGAGGTCGCCAAGCGGGAGCTAGAGATGCAGGAGGCGGTGGAGATCGAGGAGCGCCAGGAGGAGGAGTTGCGCGTGGCCGAGGTCGAGTTAGAGAAGAGTATGTCCGTCGAGGAATCGGCGGTGGAGTACCAACGCGAGATCTGGCGCAGCCACTACTACGAGTACTACAACCTTGAGGGCGGCGCCGAGGACGAGGACGAGGACGCGGTCGACTTCAGCAGGGGGGACGCGGAGTCCACCAATGGCGGCATGTCACCACGACAAGTCATCGGCGTCTCATCTCACACCAGCGATGCATAGGCCAGCACGGCGACAGATTAGTTAAAATTATGTGTACTTAGGCTTTGTTTTTAATGCTGGTCTTTTGTTAGAGCAATGTTTAGGTCAACTGGCTCTATTTAATTACTAAAAATGCCCGATTCAGTAAGTGTGGTCTGTCTGGTGTACGCTCTTTTGTGTGCCCAAATTAGCAAGCGATGTTAAATTATGCAATGACGTGCTACCTCTTGAGCACTGCGTTGGTTTTCCCCGAAGAGGAAGGGATGATGCAGCAAAGTAGTGTAAGTATTTCCCTCAGTTTTTGAGAACCAAGATATCAATCCAGTAGGAGGCTACGCGCGAGTCCCTCGTACCTGCACAAAACAAATAAATCCTCGCAACCAACACAATAGGGGTTGTCAATCCCTATAAGGCCACTTACGAGAGTGAGATCTGATAGATATGATAAATATAATATTTTTGGTATTTTTGTGATAAAGATGCAAAGTGTAGGATCGAAAGTATGTCTAGAGGGGGGGGATTAGACTACTTGACCAAATAAAAACTTAACCTTTTCCCAATTTTAGTTCTTGGCAGATTTTAGCTATTGTAGGACAAGTCAAGCAATCATCACACAATTCAAGCAAGCATGCAAAGAGTATATTGGCAGCGGAAAGTAAAGCATGCAACTTGCAAGAATGTAAAGGGAAGGGTTTGGAGAATTCAAACACAATTGGAGACACAGATGTTTTTCCCGTGGTTCGGATAGGTGGTGCTATCCTACATCCACGTTGATGGAGACTTCAACCCACAAAGGGTAACGGTTGCGCGAGTCCACGGAGGGCTCCACCCACAAAGGGTAATGGTTGCGCGAGTCCACGAAGGGCTCCACCCACAAAGGGTCCACGAAGAAGCAACCACCCACAAAGGGTCCACGAAGAAGCAACCTTGTCTATCCCACCATGGCCATCGCCCACACAGGACTTGCCTCACTAGCGGTAGATCTTCACGAAGTAGGCGATCTCCTTGCCCTTACAAACTCCTTGGTTCAACTCCACAATCTTGTCGGAGGCTCCCAAGTGACACCTAGCCAATCTAGGAGACACCACTCTCCAAGAAGTAACAAATGGTGTGTAGGTAATGAACTCCTTGCTCTTGTGCTTCAAATGATAGTCTCCCCAACACTCAACTCTCTCTCATAGGATTTGGATTTTGTGGAAAGAAGATTTGAGTGGAAAGCAACTTGGGGAAGGCTAGAGATCAAGATTCATATGGTAGGAATGGAATATCTTGGTCTCAACACATGAGTAGGTGGTTCTCTCTCAGAACATATGAGTTGGAATTGTGTATGTGTTCTGATGGCTATCTCCATGAATGAAGAGGAGGTGGAGGGGTATATATAGCCTCCACACAAAATCCAACCGTTACACACAGTTTTCCAATCTCGGTGGGACCGAATCAACAAACTCGGTCGGACGGAAAAGGTAAACCTAGTGACCGTTAGAGATTTTTGGTGGGACTGACATGCAACTCGGTAGGACCGATGTGGTTAGGGTTTGGGCATAACGTAATCTCGGTGAGACCGATTACACAAACTCAGTGAGACTGAATTTGGTAATTAGCTAACCAGAGAGTTGGTCAGGCAAACTCGGTGGGACCGATTTGCTCTTTCGGTGAGACCGAAAAGTTACAAAAAGGAAACACTGAATTTACATTGCAATCTCGGTGGGACCTATCCGCTCTTTCGGTGAGACCGAAAAGTTACGAAAGGGAAACAGAGAGTTTGCAATCCCATCTCAGTGAGACCGAGATCCCTATCAGTAGAACCGAATTGCTAGGGTTTGGCAGTGGCTTATGACAAGTGAAACTCGGTGGCGCCGGATAGAAAGAATTGGTAGGACCGAGTTTGGCTTAGGGTTTAGGTCATATATGGATATGGGAAAGTAGTTGAGGGTTTTGGAGCATATCACTAAGCACATGAAGCAAGAGGTTCATTAAGCAACACCTCATCCCTCCTTGATAGTATTGGCTTTTCCTAAAGACTCAATGTGATCTTGGATCACTAAAATATAAAATGAAGAGTCTTGAGCTTTTGAGCTTGAGCCAATCCTTTTTCCTTAGCATTTTGAGGGTTCCACTTTCACATCCATGCCATGCCAATCATTGAGCTTTCCTGAAATAATCATCTTGGAATAGCATTAGCTCAATGAACTATATGTTGTTATGAATTACCAAAACCACCTAGGGATAGTTGCACTTTCACAAAGTAAGATAAAGGCAAAGTAAATAACAAAGGAAATAACTAAGTAGTAGGAGATCAATATGATAAAGATAGACCCGGGGGCCATAGGTTTCACTAGTGGCTTCTCTCGAGAGCATAAGTATTCTACGGTGGGTGAACAAATTACTGTTGAGCAATTGACAGAATTGAGCATAGTTATGAGAATATCTAGGCATGATCATGTATATAGGCATCACGTCCAAGGCAAGTAGACCGACTCCTGCCTGCATGTACTACTATTACTCCACTCATCGACCGCTATCCAGCATGCATCTAGAGTATTAAGTTAAAAACAGAGTAATGCCTTAAGCAAGATGACATGATGTAGAGGGATAGACTCATGCAATATGAATAAAACCCCATCTTGTTATCCTCGATGGCAACAATACAATACATGCCTTGCTGCCCTTACTGTCACCGGGAAAGGACACCGCAAGATTGAACCCAAAGCTAAGCACTTCTCCCATTGCAAGAAAGATCAATCTAGTAGGACCAACCAAACTGATAATTTGAAGAGACTTGCAAAGATAACCAATCATACATAAAAGAATTCAGAGAAGATTCAAATATTATTCGTAGATAGACTTGATCATAAACTCATAATTCATCGGTCTCAACAAACACACCGCAAAAAGAAGATTACATCGAATAGATCTCCACAAGAGAGGGGGAGAACATTGTATTGAGATCCAAAAAGAGAGAAGAAGCCATCTAGCTACTAACTATGGACCCGTAGGTCTGAAGTAAACTACTCACACTTCATCGGAGGGGCTATGGTGTTGATGTAGAAGCCCTCCGTGATCGATGCCCCCTCCGGCGGAGCTCTGGAACAGGCCCCAAGATGGGATCTCGTGGATACAGAAAGTTACAGTGGTGGAATTAGGGTTTTGGCTCCGTGTCTGATCGTTTGGGGGTACGTGGATATATATAGGAGGAAGAAGTACGTCAGTAGAGCAACAGGGGGCCCACGAAGGTGGGGGGCGCGCCTGGTAGGGTAGGGCGCACCCCCCTACCTCGTGGCCTCCTGTTTCCTTTCTTAACATAGGGTCCAAGTCTCCCGGGTCTTATCTATTGAGAAAATCACGGTCCCGAAGGTTTCATTCCGTTTGGAGTCTGTTTGATATTCCTTTTCTTCGAAACCCTAAAACAAGCAAAAAACAACAATTCTGGGCTGGGCCTCCGGTTAATAGGTTAGTCCCAAAAATAATATAAAAGTGGATAATAAAGCCCAATAATGTTCAAAACATTAGATAATATGGCATGGAGCAATCAAAAATTATAGATACGTTGGAGACGTATCAAGCATCCCCAAGCTTAATTCCTGCTCTTCCTCGAGTAGATAAATGATAAAAACAGAATTTTTGATGCGGAGTGCTACTTGGCATAATTTTAATGTAATTCTGCTTAATTGTGGCATGAATATTCAGATCCGAAAGATTCAAGACAAAAGTTCATATTGACATAAAAATAATAATACTTCAAGCATACTAACTAAGCAATTATGTCTTCTCAAAATAACATGGCTAAAGAAAGTTATCCCTACAAAATCATATAGTTTGGCTATGCTCCATCTTGACCATACAAAATATTTAAATCATGCACAACCCCGATGACAAGCCAAGCAATTGTTTCATACTTTTGACATTCTCAAAACTTTTTCAATTTTAACGCAATACATGAGCATGAGCCATGGACATAGCATTATAGGTGGAATAGAACGGTGGTTGTGGAGAAGACAAAAAGGGAGAAGATAGTCTCACATCAACTAGGCGTATCAAACGGGCTATGGAGATGCCCATCAATAGATATCAATGTGAGTGAGTAGGGATTGCCATGCAACGGATGCACTAGAGCTATAAGTATATGAAAGCTCAAAAAGAAACTAAGTGGGTGTGCATCCGACTTTCTTGCTCATGAAGACCTAGGGTATTTTGAGGATGCCCATCATTGGAATATACAAGCCAAGTTCTATAATGAAAAATTCCCACTAGTATATGAAAGTGATAACATGAGAGACTCTCTACTACGAAGATCATGGTGCTACTTTGAAGCACAAGTGTGGTAAAAGGATAGTAGCATTGTCCCTTCTCTCTTTCTCTCTCATTTTTCCCTTTTTTTTCTTTGGGCCTTTTATCTTTTTTTATGGCCTCTTTTCTTTTCTTTTTTTTTCATCCAGAGTCTCATCCCGACTTGTGGGGGAATCATAGTCTCCATCATCCTTTCCTCACTGGGACAATGCTCTAATAATGATGATCATAACACTTTTATTTTTCTTACAACTCAACAATTACAACTCGATACTTAGAACAAAATATGACTCTTTATGAATGCCTCCGGCGGTGTACCGGGATATGCAACGACTCATGAGTGACATGTATAAAAGAATTATGAACGGTGGCTTTGCCACAAATACGATGTCGACTACATGATCATGCTAAGCAATATGACAATGATGGAGTGTGTCATAATAAACGGAATGATGGAAAGTTGCATGGCAATATATCTCGGAATGGCTATGGAAATGCCATAATAGGTAGGTATGGTGGCTGTTTTGAGGAAGGTATATGGTGGGTGTATGATACCGGCGAAAAGGTGAGCGGTATTAGAGAGGCTAGCAAAGGTGGAAGGGTGAGAGTGCGTATTATCCATGGACTCAACATTAGTCATAAAGAACTCATATACTTATTGCAAAAATCTACAAGTTATCAAAGCAAAGTATTACGCGCATGCTCCTAGGGGGATAGATTGGTAGGAAAAGACCATCGCTCGTCCCCGACCGCCACTCATAAGGAAGACAATCAAAAAATAAATCATGCTCCGACTTCATCACATAACGGTTCATCATACGTGCATGCTATGGGAATCACAAACTTCAACACAAGTATTTCTCAAATTCACAACTACTCAACTAGCACAACTTTAATATCACCACCTTCATATCTCAAAACAATTATCAAGCATCAAACTTATCATAGTATTCAACACACTCATAAGAAAGTTTTATTATTAATCTTGTATACCAAGCATATTAGGATTTTAAGCAAATTACCATGCTATTAAGACTCTCAAAATAACCTAAGTGAAGAATGAGAGATCAATAGTTTCTATAAAAAAATCCACCACCATGCTCTAAAAGATATAAGTGAAGCACTACAGCAAAATTATATAACTTAAAAGATATAAGCGAAGCACATAGAGTATTCTTAACAAATTCCAAATCAAGTTTGGCTCTCTCAAAAGATGTGTACAGCAAGGATGATTGTGGTAAACTAATAAGCAAAGACTCAAATCATACAAGACGCTCCAAGCAAAACACATATCATGTGGCGAATAAAAATATAGCTCCAAGTAAAGTTACCGATAGAAGTAGACGAAAGAGGGGATGCCTTCCGGGGCATCCCCAAGCTTTGGCTTTTAGGTGTCCTTAGATTATCTTGGGGGTGCCACGGGAATCCCCAAGCTTAGGCTCTTGCCACTCCTTGTTCCAGAATCCATCAAATCTTTACCCAAATCTTGAAAACTTCACAACACAAAACTTAAAGTAGAAAATCTCGTGAGCTCCGTTTAGCGAAAGAAAACAAAAGACCACTTCAAGGTACTGTAATGAACTCATTCTTTATTTATATTGGTGTTATACCTACTGTATTCCAACTTCTCTATGGTTTATAAACTATTTTACTAGCCATAGATTCATCAAAATAAGCAAACAACACACGAAAAACAGAATATGTCAAAAACAGAAGAGTCTGTAGTAATCTGTAGCTAGCGCAAGATCTGGAACCCCAAAAATTCTAAAATAAATATATGGACTTTAGGAATTTATCTATTAATCATCTTAAAAAAGAAATTAACTAAGTATCACTTTCCAAATAAAAATGGCAGCAGTTCTCGTGAGCGCTAAAGTTTCTGTTTTTTACAGCAAGTTCAACAAGACTTTCCCCAAGTCTTCCCAACGGTTCTACTTGGCACAAACACTAATTAAACACAAAAAACACAACCAAAACATAGGCTAGGTAAATTATTTATTACTAAACAGGAGCAAAAATCAAGGAATAAAAATAAAATTGGGTTGCCTCCCAACAAGCGCTATCGTTTAACGCCCCTAGCTGGGCATAACAAGCAAGAATAGATCTAGGTATTGCCATCTTTGGTAGGCAATCCATAAGTGGATCTCATAATAGATTCATAAGGTAATTTAATTTTATTTCTAGGAAATTTTTCCATGCCTTTCCTTAATGGAAATTGGAATCTAATATTTCCTTCCTTCATATCAATAATTGCACCAATCGTTCTAAGGAAAGGTCTACCAAGAATAATAGGACATGAAGGATTGCAATCTATGTAAAGAACAATAAAATCTATGGGCAAATAATTCCTATTTGCAAAAATAATAACATCATTAATTCTTTCCATAGGTTTCTTAATAGTGGAATCCGCAAGGTGCAAGTTTAAAGAGCAATCATCAAAATCACGGAAACCTAACAAATCACACAAAGTCTTTGGAATCGTGGAAACACTAGCACCCGAATCACATAAAGCATAGCATTCATGATATTTAATTTTAATTTTAATAGTTGGTTCCCACTCATCATAAAGTTTTCTAGGGATAGAAACTTCCAATTCAAGTTTTTCTTCATAAGATTGCATCAAGGCATCAACGATATGTTTAGTAAACGCTTTATTTTGACTATAGGTGTGAGGAGAATTTAGCACGGATTGCAACAAGGAAATACAATCAATCAAAGAGCAATTTTCATATTTAAATTCCTTGAAATCTATAATAGTGGGTTTAGCAACATCTAGGGTTTTAATTTCTTCAATCCCACTTTTATCAAATTTAGCATCAAGATCAATAGATTCCGAATTCTTAGAACGCCTTCTAGGTAAAGGTGGATCATATTCAGTCCCATCATTATCAAGATTCATATTGCAAAACAAATATTTAATAGGGGACACATCAATAACTTTTAGATCTTCATCATTATTTTCATAGCAACTAGAAGAACACGCTTTTATAAAGGCATCTTTCTTAGCACGCATCCTAGCGGTTCTTTCTTTGCACTCATCAATGGAAATTCTCATGGATTTGAGAGACTCATTGATATCATGCTTAGGAGGAATAGATCCAAGTTTCAAAGAATCAACATCAAGAGAAATTCTATCAACGTTCCTAGCCAAATCATCAATCTTAAGCAATTTTTCTTCAATCATAGCATTAAAATTCTTTTGCAAAGTAATAAATTCTTTAATATTAGATTCAAAATCAGAGGGCATCTTATTATAATTTCCATAAGAATTTTTGTAGGAATTACCATAATTATTAGAGGGATTACTAGGATAAGGCCTAGGATTGAAATTTCCTCTATACGCGTTGTTACCAAAATTGTTCCTACCAACAAAATTCACATCCATAGATTCATTATTATTCTCAATCAAAGTAGACAAGGGCATATCATTAGGATCAGAAGAAACACTCTTATTAGCAAATAATTTCATAAGTTCATCCATCTTTCCACTCAAAACATTAATTTCTCCTATCGCATGCACCTTTTTATTAGTAGATCTTTCAGTATGCCATTGAGAATAATTAACCATAATATTATCTAGGAGTTTAGTAGCTTCTCCTAAAGTGATTTCCATAAAAGTGCCTCCCGCGGCCGAATCTAAAAGATTTCTAGAAGCAAAATTCAATCCGGCATAAAATTTTGTATAATCATCCATAAATTTAAACCATGAGTAGGGCAATTACGTATCATTAATTTCATTCTCTCCCAAGATAGTGCAGCATGTTCATGATCAAGTTGCTTAAAATTCATAATATCGTTTCTAAGAGAGATGATCTTAGCGGGAGGAAAATACTTAGAGATAAAAAGAATCTTTGCACTTATTCCACGAATCAATACTATTTTTAGGCAAAGACAAAAACCATGCTTTAGCATGATCTCTAAGCGAAAAAGGAAATAGCTTCAATTTAACAATATCATTATCCACATCTTTCTTCTTTTGCATGTCACACAAATCAATGAAGCTATTAAGATGGGTAGCGGCATCTTCACTAGGAAGGCCAAAAAACGGATCTTTCATGACAAGATTCAGCAAAGCAGTATTAATTTCACAAGATTCAGCATCAGTATGAGGAGCAATCGGAGTGCTAATAAAATCATTGTTGTTGGTATTGGTGAAGTCACATAATTTAGTATTATCTTGAGCCATCGTGACAACCAAGCAAACTAACACACAAGCAAGCAAAAAGCAAACGGGCAAAAAGAGACAAATAGAGAAAGAGAGGGAGGATATATATATATAGAGAGAGAGGGCAAATAAAACGGCAAGGGTGAAGTGGGGGAGAGGAAAACGAGAGGCAAATGGCAAATAATGTAAGCGGGAGATAAGGGTATGTGATGGGTACTTGGTATGTTGACTTTTGCGAAGACCTCCCCAGCAATAGCGCCAGAAATTCTTCTTGCTACCTCTTGAGCACTGCGTTGGTTTTCCCCAAAGAGGAAGGGATGATGCAGCAAAGTAGCGTAAGTATTTCCCTCAGTTTTTGAGAACCAAGGTATCAATCCAGTAGGAGGCTACGTGCGAGTCCCTCGTACCTGCACAAAACAAATAAATCCTTGCAACCAACGCAAATAGGGGTTGTCAATCCCTATAAGGCCACTTACGAGAGTGAGATCTGATAGATATGATAAAGATAATATTTTTGGTATTTTTGTGATAAACATGCAAAGTAAGATAAAGGCAAAGTAAATAACAAAGGAAATAACTAAGTGTTAGGAGATCAATATGATAAAGATAGACCCGGGGGCCATAGGTTTCACTAGTGGCTTCTCTCGAGAGCATAAGTATTCTATGGTGGGTGAACAAATTACTGTTGAGCAATTGACAGAATTGAGCATAGTTATGAGAATATCTAGGCATGATCATGTATATAGGCATCACGTCCGAGACAAGTAGACGACTCCTGCCTGCATCTACTACTATTACTCCACTCATCGACCGCTATCCAGCATGCATCTAGAGTATTAAGTTAAAAACAGAGTAACGCCTTAAGCAAGATGACATGATGTAGAGGGATAGACTCATGCAATATGAAGAAAACCCCATCTTGTTATCCTCGATGGCAACAATACAATACATGCCTTGCTGCCCTTACTGTCACCGGGAAAGGACACCGCAAGATTGAACCCAAAGCCAAGCACTTCTCCCATTGCAAGAAAGATCAATCTAGTAGGCCAAACCAAACTGATAATTCGAAGAGACTTGCAAAGATAATCAATCATACATAAAAGAATTCAGAGAAGATTCAAATATTATTCGTAGATAGACTTGATCATAAACCCACAATTCATCAGTCTCAACAAACACACCGCAAAAAGAAGATTACATCGAATAGATCTCCACAAGAGAGGGGGAGAACATTGTATTGAGATCCAAAAAGAGAGAAGAAGCCATCTAGCTACTAACTAGGGAGCCATAGGTCTGAACTAAACTACTCACACTTCATCGGAGGGGCTATGGTGTTGATGTAGAAGCCCTCCGTGATCGATGCCCCCTCTGGCGGAGCTCCGGAACAGGCCCCAAGATGGGATCTCGTGGATACATAAAGTTACAATGGTGGAATTAGGGTTTTGGCTCATGTCTGGTCGTTTGGGGGTACGTGGATATATATAGGAGGAAGAAGTACGTCGGTGGAGTAATAGGGGGCCCACAAGGGTGGGGGCGTGCCTGGTAGGGTAGGGCGCGCCCCCCTACCTCGTGGCCTCCTGTTTCCTTTCTTGACGTAGGGTCCAAGTCTTCCGGGTCTTATCTGTTGAGAAAATCACGTTCCCGAAGGTTTCATTCCGTTTGGAGTCTGTTTGATATTCCTTTTCTTCGAAACACTAAAACAGGCAAAAAACAACAATTCTGGGCTGGGCCTCCAGTTAATAGGTTAGTCCCAAAAATAATATAAAAGTGGATAATAAAGCCCAATAATGTTCAAAACAGTAGATAATATGGCATGGAGCAATCAAAAATTATAGATACGCTAGAGACGTATCATGACGTACCCGAGAAAATTTCCACCAAAATTTGAATTATCAAACTCATCCCATGTGCGTAAAGCAGAAGAATCATTTGCGATGCACATAATCGATCAAAGTGAATGGTCCGGTGGCACCGCGCGCAAAGTTTCCCTCCACATTTTCAAAATTTTGGCCTACCGCCAAAATATCTACCCTCGCCCCTCCCCCCTTCCCCACCCCCTTTTCTCCCTGATACATCCATTTTGCATCATGCTTTTACATTGATATTTATTGCATTATGGGATGTTATTACACATTATGTCACAATACTTATGCCTATTCTCTCTTATTTTACAAGGTTCACATGAAGAGGGAGAATGCCGACAGCTGGGATTCTGGGCTGGAAAAGGAGCAAATATTAGAGACCTATTCTACACAACTCCAAAAGTCCTGAAACTTCACAGAAGTTATTTCTAGAATATATAAAAAATACTGAGCGCAAGAAGTACCAGAGGGGGCCACCCACCAGCCATGAGGGTGGGGGCGCGCCCTACCCCCTGGGCGCGCCCCCTGCCTCGTAGGCCCCCTGGTGGCCCTCCAATGCCCATCTTCTGCTACATGAGGTCTTTCATCTAAGAAAAAAATCATAAGCAAGCTTACGGGATGAAACTCCGCTGCCACGAGGCGGAACCTTGGCGGAACCAATCTAGGGCTCCGGCGGAGCTGTTCTGCTGGGGAAATTTCCCTCCGGGAGGGGGAAATAATCACCATCATCATCACCAACGATCCTCTCATCAGGAGGGGGTCAATCTCCATCAACATCTTCACCAGCACCATCTCATATCAAACCCTAGTTCATCTCTTGTATCCAATCTTTGTATCCAAACCTCAGATTGGTACTTGTGGGTTGCTAGTAGTGTTGATTACTCCTCGTAGTTGATGCTAGTTGGTTTACTTAGTGGAAGGTCATATGTTTAGATCCATTATGCATATTAATACCCCTCTGATTATGAACATGAATATGCTTTGTGAGTAGTTACCATTGTTCCTGAGGACACGGGAGAAGTCTTGCTATTAGTAGTCATGTGAATTTGGTATTTGTTCGATATTTTGATGAGATGTATGTTGTCATCCCTCTAGTGGTGTCATTTGAACGTCGACTACATGACACTTCACCATTGTTTGGGCCTAGAGGGTGGCATTGGGAAGTAATAAGTAGATGATGGGTTGCTAGAGTGACAAAAGCTTAAACCCTAGTTTATGCGTTGCTTCGTAAGGGGCTGGTTTGGATCCATATGTTTCATGGTATGGTTAGGTTTACCTTAATACTTCTGTTGTAGTTGTAGATGCTTGCAATGGGGGTTAATCATAAGTGGGATGCTTGTCCAAGTAAGGACAGTACCCAAGCACCGGTCCACCCACATATCAAATTGTCAAAGTACCGAACGCGAATCATTTGAACGTGACGAAAACTAGCTTGAGATAATTCCCATGTGTCCTCGGGAGCGCTTTCCTTCATATAAGAGTTTGTCCAGGACTGTCCTTTTCTACATAAAGGATTGGGCCATGTTGCTGCACCTTATTTACTTTTATTGCTTGCTACTCGTTACAAATTATCTTATCACAAAACTATCTGTTACCGACAATTTCAGTGCTTGCAGAGAATACCTTACTGAAAAGTGCTTATCATTTCCTTCTGCTCCTCGTTGGGTTCGACACTCTTAGTTATCGAAAAGGCTATGATAGATACCCTACACTTGTGGGTCATCAAGACTCTTTTCTGGCGCCATTGCCGGGGAGTGAAGCGCCTTTGGTAAGGAAAAATTTATATAGTGTGCTGAAATTTACTGTCACTTGTTACTATGGAACATAATCCTTTGAGGGGCTTGTTTGGGGTATCTTCACCTCGTCTGGAACCACAATTAGTTACCCCTCAACCTACTGAACCTATTGAACCTACTGAAAATGTTTACTTTGAAATTCCTTCGGGTATGATAGAGAAACTGCTAGCTAATCCTTTTTCAGGAGATGGAACATTGCATCCCGATTTGCACTTAATCTATGTGGATGAAGTTTGTGGATTATTTAAGCTTGTAGGTATGCCCGATGATGTTATCAAGAAGAAGGTCTTCCCTTTATCTTTCAAGGGAGATGCATTAACATGGTATATGCTATGTGATGATATGGGATCATGGGACTATAAGCGATTGAAATTGGAATTTCACCAGAAGTTTTATCATATGCATCTTGTTCATCGTCATCGTAATTATATATATATTTTTTGGCCTTGTGAAGGAGAAAGCATTGCTCAAGATTGGGGGAGGCTTTAGTCAATGTTATATTCATGCCCCAATCATGAGCTCTCAAGATAAATGATTATTCAAAAAATTTATGCTCGGCTTTCTGACAACAATCGCTCCATGCTCGATACTTCTTGTACTGGTTCTTTTATGATGAAGACTATTAAATTTAGATGGGATTTATTGGAGAGGATTAAACTCAACTCTGAATATTGGAATCTCGACGAAGGTAAGGAGTCAGGTATGACACCTAAGTTTTATTGTGTTAAATCTTTTATGGATACTAATGTTTTCCGTAAGTTTAGCACTAAATATGGACTTGACTCTGAGATAGTAGCTTCTTTCTGTGAATCTTTTGCTACTCATGTTGATCTCCCTAAGGAGAAGTGGTTTAAATATAATCCTCCCATTGAAACAAAAGTAGTTGCACCTATTAAAGTTGAAGAAAAAACTATCACTTATGATGATCCTGTTGTTCCCACTTCTTATGTTGAGAAACCACCTTTCCCTGTTAGAATTAAGGATCATGCTAAAGCTTCAACTATAGTCAACAAGAGTAATATCAGGACACACAAACCCCCTGAGAAAATTAAAGTTGAACCTAATATTGCTATGGTTAAAGATCTCTTGGCCGATAATATTAATGGGCAGGTTATTTATTTCTATGAAGAAACTGCTAGAATTGCTAAGCCTGGTGCTAAGGATAAACATAGACCTGTTATAGGCATGCCTGCTATTTCTGTTAAAATAGGAGATCATTATTATGATGGCTTATGTGATATGGGTGCTAGTGCTAGTGAAATACCTCATACCTTATACAAAGAAATTATGCATGATATTGCACCTGCTGAGATAGAAGATATCAATGTTACAATTAAGCTTGCCAACAGAGATACTATTTCACTGATTGGGATTGTTAGAGATGTTGAAGTCTTGTGTGGGAAGGTTAAATATCTTACTGATTTCCTTGTTCTCGGTTCCCCACAAGATAGCTTTTGTCCCATTATATTTGGTAGACCCTTCTTAAATACTGTTAATGCTAGGATAGACTGCGAAAAGGATGTTGTTACTATTGGTTTGGGTGATATGTCTCATGAGTTTAACTTCTCTAAATTTCGTAGACAACCCCGTGATGAGGAATTACCTAGTAAGGATGAAATTATTGGTCTTGCTTCTATTGCTGTGCCTCCTAATGATCCTTTAGAACAATATTTGCTCGACCATGAAAACGATATGTTCATGAGTGAAAGAAGGGAAATAGATGAAGTATTCTTTAAACAAGGACCTATTCTGAAACACAACTTGCTGTTGAAATCCTAGGGGATCCTCCTGCACCCAAGGGTGATCCCGTGTTTGAGCTTAAACTGTTACCTGATACTCTTAAATATGCTTATCTTGATGAAAAGAAGATATATCCTGTTATTATTAGTGCTAACCTTTCAGAGCATGAAGAAAATAAATTATTGAAAACTCTGAAGAAGCACCGTGCTGCTATTGGATATACTCTTGATGATCTTAAGGGCATTAGTCCCACCCTATGTCAACACAAAATAAATTTGGAGAAGGATGCCAAACAAGTTATTGATCAGCAACGACATCTAAATCCTAAGATGAAGGAAGTGGTAAGAAAGGAAATATTAAAGCTCCTTGAGGCAGGTATAATTTATCCCGTTGCTGATAGTCAGTGGGTAAGTCTTGTCCATTGTGTCCCTAAGAAGGGAGGTATTACCGTTGTTCCTAATGATAAAGATGAATTGATCCCGCAAAGAATTATTACAGGTTATAGGATGGTAATTGATTTCCACAAATTAAATAAAGCTACTAAAAAGATCATTACCCTTTGCCTTTTGTTGATCAAATGCTAGAAAGATTATCCAAACATACACATTTTTGCTTTCTAGACGGTTGCTCTGGTTTCTCTCAAATACCTGTGTCAACTGATGATCAAGCTAAGACCACTTTTACTTGCCCTTTCGTTACCTTTGCTTATAGACGTATGCCTTTTGGTTTATGTAATGCACCTGCTACCTTTCAAAGATGCATGATGGCTATATTCTCTGACTTCTGTGAAAAGATTTGTGAGGTTTTGATGGACGATTTCTCCATTTATGGATCCTCTTTTGATGATTGCTTGAGCAACCTTGATCGACTTCTGCAGATATGTGAAGAAACTAATCTTGTCTTAAATTAGGAGAAGTGCCACTTTATGGTTAATGAAGGTATTGTCTTGGGGCATAAAATTTCTAAAAGAGGTATTGAAGTTGATAAAGCTCAAGTTGATGCTATTGAAAAGATGCCGTGTCTCAAGGACACCAAAGGTATAAGAAGTTTTCTGGGTCATGCCGGTTTTTATAGGAGGTTCATTAAGGACTTCTCAAAAATTTCTTGGCCTCTGACTAACCTATTACAAAAAGATATTCCTTTTGTCTTTGATGATGATTGTGTAGAAGCATTTGAAATACTTAAGAAAGCTTTGATTTCTACACCTATTGTTCAGCCACCTGATTGGAATTTACCCTTTGAAATTATGTGTGATGCTAGTAATTATGCTATAGGGGCTGTTCTAGGACAAAGAGTTGATAAGAAATTGAATGTTATATAGTATGCTAGTAAAACTCTAGACAATGCCCGAAGAAATTATGCTACTACCAAAAAGGAATTCTTAGCAGTTGTATTTGCTTGTGATAAGTTTAGACCTTATATTATTGATTCCAAAGTAACTATTCACACTGATCATGCTGCTATTAAATATCTTATGGAAAAGAAAGATGCTAAACCTAGACTTATTAGATGGGTTCTCTTGCTACAAGAATTTGATTTGCATATTATTGATAGGAAGGGGGCTCAGAACCCCGTTGCAGACAACTTGTCTAGGTTAGAGAATGTTCTTGATGACCCACTACCTATTGATGATAGCTTTCTTGATGAACAATTAAATGTCATAAATGCTTCTCGTACTGCTCCGTGGTATGCTGATTATGCTAATTACATTGTTGCGAAATTTATACCACCTAGTTTCACATACCAGCAAAAGAAAAAGTTCTTCTATGATTTAAGGAATTACTTTTGGGATGACCCACATCTTTATAAAGAAGGAGTAGATGGTGTTATTAGATGTTGTGTACCTGAGCATGAATAGGAACAGATCCTACGCAAGTGTCACTTCGAAGCCTATGGAGGGCACCATGCTGGAGATAGAATTGCACACAAGGTATTGCAATCCAGTTTTTATTGGCCTACTCTCTTCAAGGATGCCCGTAAGTTTGTTTTGTCTTGTGATGAATGTCAAAGAATTGGTAATATTAGTAGATGTCAAGAAATGCCTATGAATTATCCACTTGTTATTGAACCATTTGATGTCTGGGGCTTTGATTATATGGGATCGTTTCCTTCCTTTAATGGGTATACACATATTTTAGTTGTTGTTGATTACGTTACTAAGTGGGTAGAGGCTATTCCAACTAGTAGTGCTGATCATAACACCTCTATTAAGATGCTTAAAGAAGTTATTTTTCCAAGGTTTGGAGTCCCTAGATATTTAATGACTGATGGTGGTTCACATTTTATTCATGGTGCCATTCGTAACATGCTTGCTAAGTATGATGTTAATCATAGAATTGCATCTCCATATCATCCACAATCTAGTGGTCAAATAGAATTAAGTAATAGATAGCTCAAATTAATTTTGCAAAAGACTGTTAATAGATCAAGAAAGAATTGGTCCAAGAAACTTGATGATGCATTATGGGCTTATAGAACTGCATATAAAAATCCTATGGGTATGTCTCCATATAAAATGGTTTATGGAAAATCTTGCCACTTACCTCTTGAACTAGAACATAAGGCATATTGGGCTATTAAAGAGCTCAACTATGACTTCAAACTTGCCGGTGAGAAGAGGTTATTGACATTAGCTCACTTGATGAATGGAGAACCCAAGCCTATGAGAATGCAAAACTGTTCAAAGAGAAAGTTAAAAGATGGCATGACAAAAGGATACAAAAGCGTGAGTTTAATGTAGGTGAATATGTATTGCTATACAACTTTCGTTTAAGATTTTTTGCAGGCAAACTCCTCTCTAAATGGGAAGGTCCTTACGTTATCGAGGAGGTCTATCGTTCCGGTGCCATAAAAACCAACAACTTCAAAGGCACAAATCCGAAGGTGGTGAACGGTCAAAGAATCAAACATTATATCTTAGGTAATCCCATAAATGTTGAAACTAATATTATTGAAACCGTAACCCCGGAGGAATACATAAGAGACACTTTCCAGAATGTTTCAGACTCCAAAAAGGAATAGGTACGTGGTACGGTAAGTAAACCGACTCCAAAACAGTTCTAATGGCAATTTTTCTCCGTTTTGGAATATATAAAAAATAGGAAAATAAGAAGCAGACCAAAAAGGACACGGGGCTTCCATGAGGGTGGAGGGCACGCCCTACCCCCCTGTGCGCGCCCCCTACCTCGTGGGCACCTCGTGTGCTCTCCGGACTCCGTTTTCTTGCACGATACTTCTTTTAGTCGGTAAAAAATTCATTATATAATCTCCCGAAGGTTTTGAGATCCATATCATGCAAAAATCCCTTGTTCTTATTTCAAGCTGTTTTCTGCCAGGGTTGTCAAGGCCAAGCATCATGTCGTCTCCCTCCTCCTCCAACAATGACGGCAATGATGCTTGGGTAATGAAGATAGAACTGAAGAGAGAAGAACCCGGAGAAATCAACAAGGATGATGGGATCAAGAAGGCCATGGGAGATCAAGTTCCGGCAGTAGCAGAAGAAGACATCTTTCAACCTCACCACAATCTCTTTACCCCAACAGAGATTTAAGCTTTCAAGATGATTGAGTAAGCTCGCATTCAAAACAAGTATCTCACAAGTGAAAATATTTTGTTGAAGGAGCATATCATCTCACTCAAGGGAATTATCCGCAAATTGGAGGATCTCTTACGCTCGATGTGCGACTACCCATCATCACCAACACCTTCTTCACCAGTAAAGAAGAACCGAGCATCGGGTATGGGCACTCCCCTTGGCAACTGCCAAGCTTGGGGGAGTGCCCGGGTATCATATCACCATCACTTTTATCTTTACCATTTTTCATAGTTCGATCCTTTTGATAATATCTTGATCTAGTAGAATAAAGTTTTAGTATGATCTAGTTGTGAGTTTTGCTTTATGATCCTTCTATGTAATCGAGTCCGTGAGCTATTTATAATAAAGATTAGTGTTGAGTCAAGGGCTTGATTATTTTGCTATGATCTTGAGGGAATAAAATAAAATAAAGGAGAAGAAATAAAAAGAAATAAAGAGATCATATGGATCTCATGGAGAGTAATGAGCTCACATATAAAGAGTATGATGAATAAAAGTTGTTGAGAGTTGACAAACATAGTTTTGGTCATCATTGCAATTAATAGGAAGTAATAAAGAAAGAGAGGTTCACATATAAATATACTACCTTGGACATCTTTTATGATTGTGATCACTCATTAAAGTATGACATGCTAAGAGTTGACGTTGGACAAGGAAGACAACGTAATGTGTTATGTTTTCTTACATCTGAGAAAAATTATATTGTCATGGATCATCCAACATGTTGAGCTTGCCTTTCCCTCTCATGTTAGCCAATTTCTTTGCACCAAGTAGAGATACTACTTGTGCTTCCAAATATCCCTAAACCTAGTTTTGTCATGAGAGTCCACCATATCTACCTATGGATTGAGTAAGATCCTTCAAGTAAGTTGTCATCGGTGCAAGCAATAAAAATTGCTCTCTAAATATGTATGACTTATTGATGTGGAGAAAATAAGCTTTATACGATCTTGTGATATGGAAGAAATAAAAGTGACGGACTACATAATAAAGGTCCATATCACAAGTGGCAATATAAAGTGACATTCTTTTGCATTAAGATTTTGTGCATCCAACCATAAAAGCACATGAAAACCTCTGCTTCCCTCTGCGAATAGCCTATCTTTTACTTTTATCTTCTACCTTATATAAGAGTGATGGTGATCTTCACCTTTCCTTTTTACATTTTATCCTTTGGCAAGCACAATGTGTTGGAAAGATCCAGATACATATAGCTAATTGGATGTGAGTCTGCATGAGCTATTATTGTTGTCATTACCCATGAGGTAAAATGTTGGGAGGCAAAACTATAAGCCCCTATCTTTCTCTGTGTCCGATCAAAACTCCATACCCATAAATATTGCGTGAGTGTTAGCAATTGTGAAAGACTAAATGATAGTTGAGTATGTGGACTTGTTGAAAAGCTCTTATATTGACTCTTTCCTATGTTATGATAAATTGCAATTGCCTCAGTGACTGAGATTAGAGTTTGTTAGTTTTCAATGAAGTTTATGATTCATACTTGAAATTGTGATTGAATTGTTACTTTAGCATAGGAGATCATATGACAAAATATATATATTACTGTTCTAAGAATGATCATGATGCCCTCATGTCTGTATTTTATTTTTATCGACACCTCTATCTCTAAACATGTGGACATATTTTTCAATTTCGGCTTTCGTTTGAGGACAAGCGAGGTCTAAGCTTGGGGGAGTTGATACATCCATTTTGCATCATGCTTTTATATCGATATTTATTGCATTATGGGCTGTTATTATACACTATGTCACAATACTTATGCCTATTCTCTCTTATTTTACTAGGTTTACATGAAGAGGGAGAATGCCAGCAGCTGGGATTCTGGGCTGGAAAAGGAGCAAATATTAGAGACCTATTCTGCACAGCTCCAAAAGTCCTGAAACTTCACGGAAGTTATTTCTAGAATATATAAAAAATACTGAGCGCAAGAAGTACCAGAGGGGGGCCACCCACCAGCCAAGAGGGTGGGGGCGCGCCCTACCCCCTGGGCGCGCCCCCTGCCTCGTGGCCCCCTGGTGGCCCTCCGATGCCCATCTTCTGCTATATGAGGTCTTTCGTCTGAGAAAAAAATCATAAGCAAGCTTACGGGACGAAACTCCGCCGCCACGAGGCGGAACCTTGGCGGAACCAATCTAGAGCTCCAGCGGAGCTGTTCTGTCGGGGAAACTTCCCTCCGGGAGGAGGAAATCATCACCATCATCATCATCACCAACGATCCTCTCATCGGGAGGGGGTCAATCTCCATCAACATCTTCACTAGCACCATCTCATCTCAAACCCTAGTTCATCTCTTGTATCCAATCTTTGTATCCAAACCTCAGATTGGTACCTGTGGGTTGCTAGTAGTGTTGATTACTCCTCGTAGTTGATGCTAGTTGGTTTACTTAGTGGAAGGTCATATGTTTAGATCCATTATGCATATTAATACCCCTCTGATTATGAACATGAATATGCTTTGTGAGTAGTTACCATTGTTCCTGAGGACACGGGAGAAGTCTTGCTATTAGTAGTCATGTGAATTTGGTATTTGTTCGATATTTTGATGAGATGTATGTTGTCATCCCTCTAGTGGTGTCATTTGAACGTCGACTACATGACACTTCACCATTGTTTGGGCCTAGAGGGCGGCATTGGGAAGTAATAAGTAGATGATGGGTTGCTAGAGTGACAAAAGCTTAAACCCTAGTTTATGCGTTGCTTCATAAGGGGCTGATTTGGATCCATATGTTTCATGCTATGGTTAGGTTTACCTTAATACTTCTATTGTAGTTGCGGATGCTTGCAATGGTGGTTAATCATAAGTGGGATACGTGTCCAAGTAAGGACAGTACCCAAGCACCAGTCCACTCACATATCAAATTATCAAAGTACCGAACGCGAATCATATGAACGTGATGAAAACTAGCTTGACGATAATTCCCATGTGTCCTCGGGAGCGCTTTCCTTCATATAAGAGTTTGTCCAGGCTTGTCCTTTGCTACATAAAGGATTGGGCCATCTTGCTGCACCTTATTTACTTTTATTGCTTGCTACTCATTACAAATTACCTTATCACAAAACTATCTATTACCGACAATTTCAGTGCTTGCAGAGAAAATACCTTGCTGAAAACTGCTTATCATTTCCTTCTGCTCCTCGTTGTGTTCGACACTCTTACTTATCGAAAAGGCTACGATAGATCCCCTACACTTGTGGGTCATCACTCCCCGACCACAAGTCACATTTCCCCTGTTTCCTCCTTCCTTGCTTCCTTCCTAAGCTATAGCTGCTTCCTCGCTTGCTTCCTCGCTCTCGCCGTCTCGCATCCTATCACCGGGGTCGCCATGGTCTTCTTCAAAGACCTCTCCAGTGGTTCCTCCTCCGACGACGACTCCTTCACCACCTGGGTATGACTCTATTCTCTCTCTCGGGTTATGACTTGGAATGAAGGATTTTTACTCGGCGGTCGATCTGAGTCATTTCTTCCTCTGGTAGCTCCCTAGGACCATCAGTGGCAACGAATGGAGCGGGGTGGCTGAAGATCTATCTTCTCATTGTCACCATCAATCTCCATGCGTGAAGCTAGTTGCGTTTGAATCTGTGGATAGTGGGAGGAAGTTTCTGGCATGTGCAGAGAAGGTTAGACCCTCTTTCGTTGTTACAAACCATTTGTTAGATGTGATTCAGACACTGTCACGGTCCCAACCCATTCATACCACACCTTCAACCAAACGCATCCTAAGACAGTGTCGCAGTTTGTACCTAGTATCTAAAATTGTTGCCATCTCATCAGAGGTGCCATTAGAAAATTATTTGGCACCGCTTCAGTAGTTTGTGTAGCCAACTTTGGTCCAAACATCCGAGCAGCCAAGCAATTAAATACTAAATCTTTATGGCATGAAGGAACTAGGCATCAGAGCAACTAGGTGCTCCAGAGTCCGGGTCCCTGATTTTTTTCCGCTGGATCGGCTCGCCAGTGCAGGGCACCGGTGCGAGATGTAGCAACAGTTATCTTTACACCAGTTTTGGCATACATAGTGGACGGGCTTAGTGCTATTAGTTCTATGTTACTAAATTTGTGCATGTACACACCTGTTAGTATCAATTTGTTGTCATCCAAACACTGTCGCTATGCTGTTGCAGTTATATTCACCTTTCTCATAAAATGTTCAATTTTTTATTTATTGTACATGAGTAAGAACTTGTAGCATTGTTGTAGTTAATTATAGCTTCAGTTGTTCCAGAATTTGGTTGTTGTCTCAGTAGCAATTAATTCATTTACACATTGATCTTTTTGAGAAGATATGTCATAATTAACATGTTTCTTTAGTTTTTTAAAATAAGCATTGGTGATTTTCTATGTTTCTATAAACCCATTTCCCCTACCATTGTTACTAATCTAGTTTTAAATATTATAGGATGAACGGAAGTGGTCTTACTTGGAGTGGGTTGATCAAGAGTGGCCACAGTCTTTGAAGATGTGCCTAGCAAAGCTCTGGAGCATGTATGAGGTAGAGAAGAGAGTTAGGCTTAGAGAAAGTGTTGTCAATGCTGAAGAATATTTGCAGACGTGGGATAAAAAGAAGAAGGTGGAGAATGAGCTCAGATTTTTTAAATCAGACTTTGTTATGATGGTGTTGGCGAAGGAGGAGGCACTTTCCCAGTTGGCCAATGCAAAATAGATTCTTACTGAACTGAAAGCAGAGGTGGATAAGACGAGCCTGGTTGATCTCGATTAGGGAAATGAATATATTGTTCTAAGATTGTTCTTAGGAAGTTGAACTAGCTATATGTTGTACTGTTATGTTTTCATGTAGCTATCGTACTGTGATGTTATAATATATTTATGGGCCTGATATGAAATTGGCAAATAGTTGTTCGATATGAAATGTGAATTTGCGTAATACTGGAATTATTAATTGTAAACTAATAAACCTGCTAAATGTGTCATGGAACTTTGTAAACGGTTCTAGCAATAAAAGCGCTTGTGATGGATAGCCCAATGCCACACAGTTTTCTTCATCAAATCGTGTGTGATGTAGTTGATAAAAGCAAACTGATAACCAAGGCAGATCGTGTGTGATAGTTACACCTTTCACACATGAGCCTACACATAAAACTGTGTGGGATGTACATACGAACAGAAACGTTTTCCCTGGTTTGACTGTGTGGGATGTACATAAGAACGGAAACGTATTCCTTGGATTAATTGTGTGTGATATACATGCAAACGGGAACGTTTTCCCTGGATTGGCCGTGTGGGATGTACATAAGAACAGAAACGTATTCCTTGGATTCACTGTGTGTGATGTACATACGAACGGAAATGTTTTTCTGGGTGTCGGTGTCAAAACCGGCGGATCTCGGGTAGGGGGTCCCGAACTGTGCGTCTAAGGCGGATGGTAACAGGAGGCAGGGGACACGATGTTTACCCAGGTTCGGGCCCTCTTGATGGAGGTAATACCCTACGTCCTGCTTGATTGTTCTTGATGATATGAGTATTACAAGAGTTGATCTACCACGAGATCAGAGAGGCTAAACCCTTGAAGCTAGACTATGGTATGATTGTCTGTCGTCCTACGGACTAAAACCCTATGGTTTATATAGACATCGGAGGGGGCTAGGGTTACATAATGTCGGTTACAAAGGAGGAGATATACATATCCGAATTGCCTAGCTTGCCTTCCACGCCAAGTAGAGTCCCATCCGGACACGGGACGAAGTCTTCAATCTTGTATCTTCATAGTCCAACAGTCCGGCCAAAGGATATAATTCGGTTGTCCGGAGACCCCCTAATCTAGGACTCCCCCAGTAGCCCCTGAACCAGGCTTCAATGATGTCAAGTCCGGTGTGCAGTATTGTCTTCGGCATTGCAAGGCGGGTTCTTCTCCAAATTTTGAATGTCTGTTAAGTAGTGTTCGACCCCGTAAATGTTGGACTTCTTGGCTTCTGCGCTCAATAAGGGCTATCTTCCATGCGTCGAATGAATACGAGGAGCCATGGCGTTTTTACATTCGCCCCCCTAGCCAGATAAATAAATTGTCTATTAAAGGGATGGGGATTCTTAGATCCAATCCATACCATCCTCCCACAGCGAGAATCCATCGGAGCACGCTTCGGAAAAATCCACTCCAACATGGCCGACCACCGCAACTCCTCCTCTCGCCCCCGTAGCCCTAAGCCCGATGATTGGGAGAGGTGTTCCGTCCCACACAGTCGATTAGTAGAACTTCAGACTCAGGGATTTCTCCCTCCAGCGTATATGGTTCCCGTCCGAGCCGGGCTCGCCACCTATAATGGCGGGGAGCAAGCGGAGAGCTTCCCCAGCCCCTCTACGGGGGAGCGGGTGTGCCTTGTTCCTTACTTACTAATGTGACTCGGATTTCCAATTCACCCGTTCCTCCGCGGGCTCCCGGAGTTTTACGGCCTCCAACTGCATAATTTCACCCCTGCTTCCATATTACACATCACCGGCTACGTTGCCCTTTGCGAGCTATTCCTGGGCTGTGAGGCTCATTTCGAGCTATGGAAAAGGTTATTTTGCCTCGTGCCCCGCACACAGAAGGGGTCACTTTATCAAGTGGGCAAAGCCAAAATATGGCGCATCACCGAAACCGGATACCTGTCCGGTACTCTGAAGAAGACGTCTGAAGACTGGCCTTCAGAATGGTTTTATATGGAGGACGTCTCCCTTCCAGACCCTGTTTGGCAGGGTCTTCCTGAGTTCAACAATGCTCCTCTGAAGAAACGCCGAAGCTGGCGCCCACGGAGCCCCCAAGAGGAAGACAACGGAGATGTCCTTTACCTGATGAACCGGATTAAAGCGCTGGCTCAATCAGGATTGACAGTAATCGAGGTTATGTCAATATGCGTAATGCGGGGAGTGCAGCCACTTCAATATCGAGGGCACCCCCTGTGGTGTTTTAACGGGGAAGATGATGCCACCCGTTGCGGGCGTAAGGGACCGAACTCCGCTGCTGCTTTAGCAAAAATTATGTCCGAGTTGTTCAAGGGAGAGGAAGATGAGTTCATCCGTATCAAGCCACGGGATGGATTCTCCATGTACAACCCTCCAAGCTGGGTGAGTTATATCTATTTACTCCCATTCTTCCCGCATTCTTCGTCGTAGGTACTCACCTTGCCATTTTACGACAGGAACTGCGAAAAGCTATAAGGGAGGTCAACATCCCATCTCCACAACCAGAGGACCCTGGCTGGGCCCTTGGTCCCGGACTCAAAGAAGATCCGGACGTATTCGTGGAGCTGATAGACATGCAATTCTATCAATTGAGCTGTGCTGACGCCATGGTGGCCATAACGGCCGACTATCCCAGACTGCTCCCTGCGTCGCACGTAAGAAAAACCAAAATCCCAACTCCAAAACTAGGATCCCCTTTTAGACACTTCACCTACCGTACACATATGGTGTTTTACAGGGAAGGCATTCGGGACGCCGTGCCGAACCCGCAGCAACTCACCAACAAGAGGCACCGAGGCCGGGTAGGCCAAAAAGGAAGGCAGTCAGGACGGAGACACTGGCGCACAGGTATGACACAAAACCCCGCTCTGTGGTTGTCGTCTTTCTCAAAATGCAATGACATCCATGCTTCTTTAATAGAAAAAACGCTCACCGGAATATGTCCGGAGAGGCTGCCGATCACACTTCCACCAGTCGGGCTCCAGGGCCGGACATAGAGGCGGAAGCCGACATGGGGCGGCCGCCGGATGCTCCTCCTACAGAGGATGCGGATAGACTGTCCGCTAAAAATCTAGAAGTGGAGAGCGCCATGAATCATAGGCGTCGCCGGGCCGTACTCCGTGACGCTTGCTTCTCACCAGAGGCATTTGATGCATTCAATTCTGGAGACGCGTACCTCCGTGCTGCTCAAAATGGTCTAGCGAGAGCCACGGACCAATATGTAAGGGATGTACGGGTAAGCAAATCTGACGATTATATGTATCAGTAGCCCCTGAGACTTGAAATAGTTGACACAACTGATTTAAGGATCATTATTTGTGCAGGTTCTTATGGAGAAGAATTCCCAACTGTCTCAAGAGCTGGACCAGTGCAAGGCCCAGCTTGAAGCCATTGTTGCCGCATTGAAGCAGTCCAAAAAGGGTCCCCCTGGTAACTCTTTTGTCTATTGAAAAAGAATATCGGTACCAGGTAGTATGCAGCATGTATGCACACCTAACAATAGATGTTGCAGGTGGCCCCGGGGTGAATCCGAAGGCCGTGGAGGCGGATACGGCACGTGATGATCGTCAGCGAAATGCTGGCGAGCACGTGCCGACGCGAGTCAGGCAGGAGAAAAATGATCTCCAAGATGCCAATATCCGGCTGGGCGTGGAACTGAAGGATGTCCGAGCCCAGCTTGCTGACTCCGTGAAGGAGAATAAACGGCTTCAGCGCGACATTTTTAGTAAGTGCTTGAACGAACTTTTTAAAGGAGTTCGGCGAAGAAGCCTGCTAATAGCGTTATGTCTGTAGGTATGCTGACGGGTCGTCCCGCGGAGGAGATGCCCGGGTCTTCGGGTGATCTTCTACCAGAGCTCTCACAACTGCACGAACAAGTTTGGCAGGTGATGCAGAGTATTGCCCAAGCCTTGTGGCCATCCGCGTCCCCGCCAGGAGGCATGGGGGAGCTTATAGGGAAGCTCAAGGGAGCGCAGTGGCGCTTCCGATTATGGAAGATATCAGCCTGTCGACAAGGTGCAAGGGAAGCTTGGGCTATGGTGAAGACACGATATACCAAGGCTGACCCGAACCACATGGCCGAGGTCGGACCTGTGGGGCCCGATGGGAAAGAGATCCCCATCAGTTTAGTGCATGATCAAGTAGAATTAGCCGCAAAGTATTCCCAACAGGATTGTAGGCTAGACAGCCTGTTGGATGGTATAGAAGAAGAATTTAATCAGTCTTAGTGACTGTGTACTTCAAGTGACATATGTAATGTCCCTAGCCGAACTGTAAATCATTTGTCATGGCGGACCTTTTCGCTTCGACCTCTGGACCCGATAGTCCGGATTGTATCTGAATACCCACTCGGTTATATAAAAATCGGGGTATGCATGGAGACCAGGCGTAGGGGTCATAAGTGCTTGAACAGACAAGTATCCAACTAGCTATGTTATATTACATGGATAGTAAGAAACATCTTCCAGGGAGAATAGTTCCGTTAAGGGTTCCTTTCCCTGGGTACGCATGCCCTAATGTGCATGTTCGAACTGCGAGACGCAGGCTAAAAACATCTGGGGGCGTGTAGTAATTTAAATGAAAGTCATCTTTTATTCACCGGCCGAATATTCCCTTAAGAACGCTAGCTTTCGGCTTCACCCAGTCTGAGGTACACATCCGGCTGACCCGACAGTAACAATCGCAGAGGTGCTCCCCTTATGCCCTAGCCGAATTAATGGGAACGTAGGGCATAAATACAAGAGCCAGGCAACCCAGCTTGGCCAAAACTTAAGTCATATCGATGCATATAATGGCGAAAAAAGGCACATGCGGAAGAATAACACATGTGCGGGGCATAAAGCCCAGAAAGGTAATTAGATTAAGCTTCTGTATAGGAAGCCCCCAGGTATATTGAGCGCGGTTAGCGCGTAGGAATTGTGTAGCCAAGACACAGGTTTATCCCTTTAGGGCCTTGAAGAGAAAAGAGATAAAGAAAGAGAGAAAAAACAGATGTGCAAAAAATTCATGGAGGTAAGGAGACGAACATAGAGTCCGGCGCTAGGCGTAGAATCTTCGGAGTCTGGCTGCGTTCCATGGGTTTGGCTCGAGTCGATTATTCAATGCATCCCGCAGACGGTACGCTCCACTGGTTAGAACCTGGTCGATAATGAAGGGACCTTCCCATTTGGGCTTGAGCTTGTTCTTTTTCTTCTCCGGCAGGCGTAGAACTAGTTCGCCAATGTTATATGTTTTGGCCCGCACTTCTCTGCTTTGATACCTTCGAGCCTGTTGCTGATAGAATGCGGAATGGGCTTTTGCCACGTCACGCTCCTCCTCCAGGGCATCCAAACTGTCCTGCCGATCGAGCTCGGCCTCTCTTTCTTCGTACATGTGCACTCGAGGTGAGTCATGAATTATGTCGCAAGGCAGCACTGCCTCAGCGCCGTACACCATAAAAATGGTGTGTATCCGGTAGTGTGATTCGGCGTGGTCCGCAGCCCCCATAGTACGGAGTCGAGCTCCTCTACCCAATGGGTGTCTGATTCCTTTAAGGACCAGACTAATCTGGGTTAATGCCACTCATGATAAGACCATTCGCTCGTTCGACTTTACCGTTAGTTTGCGGATGATAGACAGAAGCATAATCGAGCTTGATGCCCATGTTGCTGCACCAAAGTTTCACCTCGTCGGCTGTAAAGTTCGTGCCGTTGTCAGTGATGATGCTGTGGGGGATGCCATAACGGTGTACAACCCCGGATATGAAGTCTATCACCGGTCCGGATTCATCCGTTTTGACAGGTTTGGCTTCTATCCATTTGGTGAATGTATCCACCATGACCAGTAAGTATTTTCCCTTATGGGTTCCCCCTTTGAGGGGTCTGACCATATTGAGCCCCCAGACCGCAAAGGGCCAAGTAATGGGGATTGTTTGGAGGGCGGTAGGTGGCATGTGGCTTTGGTTTGCAAAAAGCTGGCAACCGACACAATGTTGTACCAGATGTTGTGCATCTGCCTGGGCCGTCGGCTAATAAAAACCTGTACGGAAGGCCTTGCTTACAAGGGCACGGGCTGCTGCGTGGTGGCCGCCGAGTCCGGCATGGATTTCTGCCAAAAGCTTCCGCCCTTCGTCTTCGGAGATGCACCTTTGAAGGACTCCGGTTGTGCTTTTCTTATAAAGCTCTCCCTCATTGACCTTGTAGGCTTTAGATCGCCGCACTATGCAGCGGGCCTCATTTTGGTCCTCGGGTAATTCCTGTCTAGTTAGGTAGGCCAGGAATGGTTCTGTCCACGGGGCAATGACGGCCATTATCTAGTGGGCTGAAGGTGTTATTTCGGTGGCAGAGCCTCCGATTGTGTCAGAGTATTCGGTATCTGGGGTTGTGGCCAGGTCCGGACTATTTTTGCCGGTGTCCCCTTCCCATACCACGGATGGTTTAAACAGTCTTTCTAGGAAGATGTGTGGTGGGACAGGGTCGCGTTTAGCACCGATACGGGCTAGGATGTCTATCGCCTGGTTGTTTTCCCGAGCCACATGGTGGAATTCAAGCCCCTCGAACCGGGCTGACATTTTGAGGACAGCATTGCGATATGCCGCCATTTTTGGATCCTTGGCATTGAAGTCTCCATTTATTTGGGATATTGCGAGGTTCGAGTCCCCACGCACCTCTAGGCGTTGGATGCCCATGGAGACTGCCATCCGGAGGCCGTGTAATAGGGCCTCGTATTCGGCTGCGTTATTGGAGTCTGTATATAGTATTTGGAGCATGTATTGCACCGTGTCTCCGGTGGGGGACGTCAAGACGACGCCAACCCCCAGACCAGCCATCATTTTAGAGCCGTCGTAGTGCATGATCCAATTGGAGTATGCGCCGTACTCTTTAGGGAGTTCGGCTTTTGTCCATTCGGCTACGAAATCGGCCAGTACTTGCGACTTAGTGGCTCGTCGTGGCTTATATGTAATGTCGAATGGGAGGAGCTCGATGGCCCATTTGGCAATCCGGCCCGTGGCATCGCGGTTGTTTATTATGTCATTGAGTGGTACTTCGGAGGCCACCGTAACCGAACACTCTTGAAAGTAGTGTCATAATTTCCGGGATGCCATAAATACCGCGCATGCTATCTTTTGGTAATGTGGGTACCGTGATTTGCATGGAGTGAGGACGGTGGATACATAATATACCGGTTTTGAAGTGGGAATTTATGTCCGTCCATCTCGTTCGACGATGAGCACTGCGCTTACAACTTGGTGAGTTGCCTCTATATATAATAACATTGGTTCGCCAACAGTTGGCGCGGCCAGGATTCGGTTGGCGGCCAGGATGGATTTTATTTCTTCCAGTCCGGCCGTGGCTGCGTCCGTCCACTCGAAGTGTTCGGTGCGCCGAAGAAGGCGATAAAGGGGAAGTGCCTTTTCTCCTAATCGGGAGATAAAGCGGCTTAAAGCCGCCACGCATCTGATACGTCTCCAACGTATCTACTTTTCCAAACACTTTTGCCCTTGTTTTGGACTCTAACTTGCATGATTTGAATGGAACTAACCCGGACTGACGCTGTTTTCAGCAGAACTACCATGGTGTTATTTATGTGCAGGAGCAAACGTTCTCGGAATGACATGAAACATCACGGAGACACTTTTCAGAAAATAAGAAAAATACCTGCCAAAGATGAAGGCCAGGGGGCCCACCGTCTTGCCACGAGGGTGGGGGGCGCGCCTGCCCCCCTAGGGCATGCCCCCTACCTCGTGGGCCCCCTGTTGCATCTCCGACTCCAACTCCACCTCCATATATTGAGTTTTGATGAGAAAAAATCATAGAGAAGAAATCATCGCGTTTTACGATACGGAGCCGCCGTCAAGACCTAAAACCTCTCGGGAGGGCTGATCTGGAGTCCGTTCGAGGCTCCGGAGAGGGGAATCCGTCGCCATCATCATCATCAACCATCCTCCATCACCAATTTCATGATGCTCACCGCCGTGCGTGAGTAATTCCATCATAGGCTTGCTGGACGGTGATGGGTTGGATGGGTTCTATCATGTAATCGAGTTAGTTTTGTTAGGGTTTGATCCCTAGTGTCCACTATGTTCTGAGATTGATGTTTCTATGACTTTGGTATGCTTAATGCTTGTCACTAGGGCCCGAGTGCCATGATTTCATATCTGAACCTATTATGTTTTCATCAATATATGAGTGTTCTTGATCCTATCTTGCAAGTCTATAGTCACCTATTATGTATTATGATCCGTTAACCCCGAAGTGACAATAATTGGCATACTTACCGGTGATGACCGTAGTTTGAGGAGGTCATGTATTCACTGTGTGTTAATGCTTTGTTCCGGTTCTCTATTAAAAGGAGGCCTTAATATCCCTTAGTTTCCGTAAGGACCCCGCTGCCACGGGAGGGTATGACAAAAGATGTCATGCAAGTTCTTTTCCATAAGCACGTATGACTATATTTGGAATACATGCCTACATTATATCAATGAACTGGAGCTAGTTCTGTGTCACCCTAGGTTATGACTGTTACATGATGAACCGCATCCGACATAATTCTCCATCACCGATCCATTGCCTACAAGCTTTCCATATATTGTGCTTCGCTTATTTACTTTTCCGTTGCTATTGCTATCATCACTACAAAATACCAAAAATATTACTTTTACTACCGTTACCTTTTGCTACCATTATCACCACTATCATATTACTTTGCTACTAAACACTTTGCTACAGATAATAAGTTTCCAGGTGTGGTTGAATTGACAACTCAGCTGCTAATACTTGAGAATATTCTTTGGCTCCCCATGTGTTGAATCAATAAATTTGGGTTGAATACTCTACCCTCAAAAACTGTTGCGATCCCCTATACTTGTGGGTTATCAAGACTATTTTCTGGCGCCGTTGCCGGGGAGCATAACTCTATTCTTTGAGTCACTTGGGATATATATCTGCTTATCATTATGAAGAACTTGAGAGATCCAAAAACCAAGATCTATCCCTCAACTACGAGGGGAGGTAAGGAACTGCCATCTAGCTCTGCACTTGATTCACCTTCTGTTTTGAGTAAGCTTGCGACACCTACACCTGCTTCTGCTATTCGTTCTGATATGTCGCATGTCATTGATGATGCCACTTCTATTATGCATGATACTTATGATGAAACTACCTCTATGCCTGATACTACTATGTCACTTAGTGCTTTTCTTGATGAACAACTTGCTAGGGCTATTCCTAAGGGTTATGTATTTGATCAAGATGCTTCTTTAGCTATTTTAGCTTGCAGAAATAGAACTGAACTTAAAAATTTATTAGGTAAATGGAGTAAGCAATCTCTAAATGATAGAATGAAACCTGACCCTGCTTTGGCTACTTCACCTATGTTTGTTACTGATAAGGATTACTAATTCTCTGTTGATCCTGATATAATTACTTTGGTTGAATCTGATCCTTTTCATGGTTATGAATCTGAAACTGTTGTTGCACATCTTACTAAATTGAATGATATAGCTACCCTGTTCACTAAAGATGAGAGAACTCGTTACTTTTATATCCTTCAAATATTTCCATTCTCATTAGAGGGTGATGCTAAGATATGGTTTAATTCTCTTGATCCTGGTTGTGTGCGTAGTCCCCAGGATATGATTTATTACTTCTCTGCCAAATATTTCCCTGCTCATAAGAAACAAGCTGCTTTAAGGGATATATATATATATATATATAATTTTGTGCAAATTGAAGAAGAGAGTCTCCCACAAGCTTGGGGGAGGCTTCTCCGATTACTTAATGCTTTGCCTAATCATCCTCTTAAGAAAAATGAAATACTTGATATCTTTTATAATGGACTAACCGATGCCTCCAGAGATTACCTGGATAGTTGTGTTGGTTCTGTTTTCAGGGAAAGAACACCGGACGAAGCTGAAATTCTATTGAATAATATGTTGACAAATGAAAATAATTGGACACCTCCGGAGCCAATTCCTGAACCTATTCCTAAACCAACTCCGAAGAAGAGGGGTATTCTATTTCTCAGTCCCGAAGATATGCAAGAGGCAAAGAAATCTATGAAAGAAAAGGGTATTAAAGCTGAAGATGTTAAGAATTTACCTCCTATTGAAGAAATACATGGTCTTAATTTACGCCTGTTGAAGAAACATATAATCTTAATCCTTTACCTATCGAAGAAACTCATGGTCTTGATAACCCGACACAGGTAGTAAATGTAAATTCTCTCTATAGATATGATAAAGCTGTAATCCCATTTACTAAAATTGCTAGCCCATGCTTAGATGAGTTTGATAGATTTATGGCTAAGCAAGAAGATTATAATGCTTATTTTGGTAGACAATTAAAATACAATTCAAATATGCTTAGACACTTGGGTGATTATATGGCTAATGTCAAAGGTGAACTTAAACTTATTAGTAAACATGCTTCTATGGTTACCACTCAAGTAGAACAAGTACTTAAAGCTCAAAATGATTTGCTCAATGAATTGAATAGTAAAGATAATGATTATGTTGTTAGAGTGGCTACTAGAACTGGTAGAATGACTCAGGAACCTTTGTATCCTGAAGGCCATCCTAAAAGAATTGAGCAAGATTCTCAAAGAAATAATATAGATGCACCTAGTTCTTCTAAAAAGAAGAAAAAGAAAAATGATAGGACTTTGCATGCTTCTAGTGATCCTATTGTTGAAACACCTGAGAATCCAAATGATATTTCTATTTCTGATGCTGAAACACAATCTGGTAATGAACCTGAAACTAGTGATAATGTTAATAATAATGTCCATGATGATGCTCAACCTAGTAATGATAATGATATAGAAATTGAACCTGCTGTTGATCTTGATAACCCACAATCAAAGAATTAACGTTATGATAAGAAAGATTTTGTTGCTAGGAAACATGGTAAAGAAAGAGAGCCTTGGTGAGGGAGTCCTGGATTAGGGGGTATCCGGTCAGCCAGATTATATCCTTTGGCCGGACTGTTGGACTATGAAGATACAAGATTGAAGACTTCGTCCCGTGTCTGGATGGGACTCTCCTTGGCGTGGAAGGCAAGCTTGGCAATACGGATATGTAGATCTCCTTCCTTGTAACCGACTCTGTGTAACCCTAGCCCCCTCCGGTGTCTATATAAAGCGGAGGGTTTGGGTCCGTAGGACAACATACAATCATACCATAGGCTAGCTTCTAGGGTTTAGCCTCTCTGATCTTGTGGTAGATCAACTCTTGTACTACTCATATTATCAAGAACAATCAAGCAGGACGCAGGGTTTTACCTCCATCAAGAGGGCCCAAACCTGGGTAAACATCGTGTCCCCTGCCTCCTGTTACCATCCGCCTAGACGCACAGTTCGGTACCCCCTACCCGAGATCCGCCGGTTTTGACACCGACATTGGTGCTTTCATTGAGAGTTCCTCTATGTCGTCATCATTAGGCTTGATGGCTCCTTCGATCATCAATAGCGATGCAGTCCAGGGTGAGACTTTTCTCCCCGGACAGATCTTTGTATTCAGCGGCTTCGAACTGCGGGCCAACTCGCTTGGCCATCTGGAGCAGATCGAGAGTTACGCCCCTGGCCACTAGGTCAGGTTTGGAAGCTTAAACTACACAGAAGACATCCGCGGAGACTTGATCTTCAATGGATTCGAGCCCCTGCCGAGTGCGCCGCACAGTCACGATGAGGATGATTTAGCTCTACCATCGGACAGTGTTCAGGAGACCGCACCGGCAACCGCTCCGACCCTTAATTCGGAGCCAATTGTGCCATCCATGGACGGGTGGATAGACCCCACCACGGAGGCCGTATCCTCAGCGACGATCGAGCCGAGTATCGACCTTACCCTTCACGAGAGCCGTGACGCCAAATTGCCGAATTCTTCCCCGGCCACGGACTGCGAACCGCCTGCGCCCGTGCCTATCGAATCCGACTGGGCGCCAATCATGGAGTTCACCTCCGCGGATATCTTTCAGCACTTGCCCTTTGGCGACATACTTAACTCATTAAGGTCTCTCTCCCTATCAGGAGAGTCCTGGCCGAACTATGTCCGGCAGGATTGGGATGTGGATGATGAAGAAATTTGCCGCCCACCCTCCACCCACTTAGTAGCCACTGTCGACAATTTGACCGACATGCTCGACTTCGACTACGAAGACATCGACGGTATGGACGACGATGCAGGAGGCGAACAAGAACCACTGCCCACAGGGCACTGGACAACCACCTCATCATATGATATATATATATGGTGGACACACCCAAAGAAGGCAATGGCGACGGGACATCGGAGGATGACCCCTCCAAGAAGCAACCCAAGCGCCAACGTCAGCGGCGCCGTTCTAAGTCTCGCCAAGGCAAAGGCGGTGATACGGGCACATGAGATGATAGCACTCCAGACAGTGCCGAAGATGGCGACAATCCCCTCCAGCAAGATTTAGAGTAGGAGGATGAAGAAGCCAGCCCTCCCAAGAGAGCGACAGATGGAGAGGAGGAGGATGATAATTACATACCTCCCTCCGAAGACGAGGCAAGCCTTGACGATGACGAATTTGTCGTGCCTGAGGATCCCGTCGAGCAAGAGCGCTTCAAGCGCCGGCTTATAGCCACGGCAAATAGCCTTAAGAAAAAGCAACAACAGCTTCAAGCTAATCAAGATTTGCTAGCTGGAAGATGGACTGAAGTCCTTGCGGCCGAGGAATATGAACTCGAACGCCCCTCCAAGAGTTACCCAAAGCGCAGGTTGCTACCCCGACTGGAGGAGGAAGCATTAAAACCTACATCTCCAGCATATGACACGGCTGATCGGCCACCTTGTGGCCGCGACAGAGAAGCATTTCAGCCAAAAGCTCAACCCGCACCCCGACGCCACTCAAATAAAAATGTCAAGGCACGGGGAAACACGCTAGACCTGCGAGACGTATTGGAGGACAAAGCAAAACACGCAAGATCGATCTACGGATCACGAGGGCGTGCCACTACGTGAGACGATAACCGTCACGCCGGATACAGTAAAAGTAAATCTGGCTGGGCCAAACGCAGCGGACAAGACTCATTTGAGCTGTCGCGACATAGCCCAGTACAGAGGCGCCGCACACCCCCTATGCTTCACAGACAAAGTAATGGATCACCAAATCCCAGAGGGTTTCAAACCCGTAAATATCGAGTCATACGATGGCACAACAGATCCTGCGGTATGGATCGAGGACTTCCTCCTGCACATCCACATGGCCCGCGGTGACGATCTACACACCATCAAATACCTCCCACTCAAGCTCAAAGGACCAGCTCGGCATTGGCTCAATAGCCTGCCAGCAGAACCCATTGGCTGTTGGGAAGATCTAGAAGCCGCATTCCTCGACAACTTCCAGGGCACTTATGTGAGACCACCAGATGCCGATGACTTGAGCCACATAATTCAGCAGCCAGAGGAATCGTCCAGGCAATTCTAGACACGGTTCCTGACAAAGAAAAATCAAATCGTCGACTGTTCGGATGCAAAAGCCCTAGCAGCTTTTAAGCACAACATCCGCGACGAGTGGCTCGCCCGGCACCTTGGCCAGGAAAAGCCGAAATCTATGGCAGCCCTCACGACACTCATGACCTGCTTTTGCGCGGGAGGGGACAGCTGGCTGGCTCGCAGCAATAACATATCAAAGAACCATGGCACTTCAGATACCAAGGATAGCAATGGCATGTCACGTCGCAACAAACATAAGCGCCGCGTCAACAACGACAATACCGAGGATATGGTAGTCAATGCTGGATTGAGAGGCTCTAAACCCGGTCAGTGGAAAAAGCCATTCAAAAGAAGCACTCCGGGCCCGTCCAGTTTGGACCGTATACTCGATCGCTCGAGCCAAATACACGGCACCCCCGACAAGCGAGCCAACCACACCAACAGGGAATGTTGGGTGTTCAAGCAGGCCAGCAAGTTAAATGTCGGAAACAAAGAGAAGGGGCTACATAGCGATGACGAGGAAGAGCCCCGGCCGCCGAACACCGGAGGACAGAAGAGGTTCCCCCCACAAGTGCGGACGGTGAACATGATATACACAACCCACATCCCCAAGAGGGAGCGGAAGCGTGCGTTAAGGGACGTATATGCATTGGAGCCAGTCGCCCCAAAGTTCAACCCATGGTCCTCCTGTCCGATCACCTTCGATCGCAGGGACCATCCCACCGGTATCCGTCATGGCGGATTCACCGCACTGGTCCTAGACCCAATCATCGATGGATTTCACCTCACTCGAGTCCTTATGGATGGCGGCAGCAGCCTGAACCTGCTTTATCAGGACACAGTGCGCAAAATGGGTATAGACCCATCAAGGATCAAACCGGCAAAAACGACCTTCAAAGGCGTCATACCAGGTGTAGGGGCCCATTGCACAGGCTCAGTCACACTGGAAGTGGTCTTCGGATCCCCGGATAACTTCCGAAGCAAGGAGTTAATCTTTGATATAGTCCCGTTCCGTAGTGGCTATCGCGCACTACTCGGGCGAACCGCATTTGCGAGATTCAATGCGGTACCACATTATACATACCTCAAGATCAAGATGCCAGGACCTCGGGGGGTCATCACAGTCAATGGAAACACAGAGCGCTCTCTCCGCACGGAGGAGCACACTGCGGCCCTCGTGGCAGAAGCACAAAGCAACCTCTTAAGGCAATCCACCAGTTAGGAGATTAAAGACCCGTACACCTTCAAGCGCGCCCGGAGTAATCGGCAACAAGACCGCCTGGCATGTTCCGATCTCTCATAGCAATGCGGCCCCCACCCCAGTCCCAGCCAAACGGCGAAATCCGTGCCACGCATACATAATTATGCATTGAAAATACCATGGGCATAGGTGGGGAGGCGGGCACGACTACGGCACGCCCCAATACGCGGCTCAACCGCACTAGGGGCTTCCCGCTTTGTTATTTTTCTCCCTTTCAGGACTTTACTCTCTGGAAACCCCGTCCGGCAGTACAATTGCCGGACACACGATGCAACAACCAAGGAGGCAGAAAGCTACATCGCACCATGGAACTCCCAGGTGTTCTCTGATAACGAGTGAAATACTTGCTTTAAATACCATTCCTCAGCTTGCCCTTGGAGGGGACATGTCAAATAGTCCTACTTTTTGCTTATCGCACTACTTGTATCATTCTGCTTCGACGCACCTTTTTGAATAAACAATGCATAGCACTAGACTATTACCGCATTCTCTATTCTTTTTTATATATATGTTCATTGATGACCTTTAGCACCCGCACACTTTGGTACGGCCAATATGCCAGGGGCTTAAGCGCACCCCATAATACGGCGTGAGAAGTCCGAACACTTTCGACAGTGCGGCACCCCGAACTTATAGCATTATATGCATCAGCTCCGAATCATGTCTTGGGTCAATAGTTGGGTTTGCCCGGCTCCCATGTTTTGGTACCTTAAGTTCCGCTATATCGGCTAAGGTAGCACTGGGAGAACTACTTCGATTGTGCCCCGGTTCATCTGGGCAAGCACCTTAGTAGAGAAAGCTAAAACTGACTGTCATGATAAGGCGAGAGCTGGTCGCTGTTCGAGAGATCTCGAGTCCCTAAAGACTTATGCCGCTTAGAGCGAGGAGTCGACTTTGTCCGGCTTAAGGCGTGTATAGCACCCCGAATTCGGCCTTCTGAATACTAGGGGCTTCGCTGAAATTTAAAATTGTAGACTTATATGGCTAAGTGAGAGTGATAAAGCATTATAGTCCGATTGCCTTGTTCATTGTGCTGAGCACCTCCCTCGAAGGACCCAGCAATGGGAAAAAGAGTGCTCAGATCTATCCCAAACACCCCAGCACTCATGGCATGGGGGAAGAAGCCGACGACTGGCCATCTCTCAGATTTAATAAACAACCGCCCAGAAGGTAATATTTTAAATTCAAACAAGCGTTGCATAGCGCATATGAACAAGTTTTCATAGTACATGATCACACGAGCAAGTTCATTAAAAAATTACATCCTTCGCACACTCGTCCGCCACAAGACGGGCACCCTTCAGGACACCCTCATAATACATTTCGAGGTGGCAATGCTCCTTGCCCTGCGGCGGCTCCTCCTTCACCAGCTTCTCGGCATCCATCTTGGCCCAGTGCACCTTCGCACGGGCAAAAGCCCGACGTGCACCTTCGATGCAGACGGACCTCTTTATGACTTCCAGCCGTGGGTAGGCATCCACAAGCTGCCTCACCAGGCCGAAGTAGCTGTTGGGAAGGGAGTCGCCAGGCCACATCCGGACTATAAGGCCCCTCATGGCCTGTTCGGCCGCCTTGTGCAGCTCGACCAGTTGCTTCAGATGGTCGCTCACAGGCATCGGGTGTTCGGTCCCAGTATACTGAGACTAGAACAAATTCTCCATCGAGCTTCCCTCCTCGGCCTGGTAATACTTCGCGGCATCCGACACGCTGCGGGGCAAATCTGCGAATGCTCCTGGAGAGCTCCGGACTCGGGTAAGTAACAAGTAATTTACTTTCACATGCTTGCTTTGCATATTGAATGCCTTACCCGCCGCTATCTTCCTCATTGCCTCAATTTCCTGGAGGGCCTTTTGGGCTTCAGCCTTGGCATGCTTTGTGCTCTTGAGGGCCGCGGCAAGCTCGGACTCTCGCGTCTTCAAGTCAAGCTCCAAAGTCTCCTGTTTCTTCACGAGAGCCTGGAGCTCTTGCTGCACCTCGCCCACCCATGCCTCTTGTTTCTCCCGCTCGGTGCGCTCCTTGGCCGCTTTGTTTTGGGCCTCGGACATCGCTTGATTCAGGGTCGCCACTTCGGTCGTGGCCCCTGGCACATCCATGATGATCCTGTCATTTTGCAACCACATCTTTTTTTATATATACAGACAAGGTATTACTTACCTTTGTTCTCCTCGAGCTGCCTCTTGTCAAGGCCGAGCTCTTTCTCGGACCGCTTGAGGTTCTGCTTCAGTGTGGCGACCTCCGCAGTCAGTGCGGCAAAGGTCAGCAGCGAAGCCTGCATACGCATACAGACATACTTATATTAGACTCCTGCAGATATTATTTGATCCTCTATTCGGCTTTTCTTTGTGAACACCAAACAAAGCATTAGGGGCTACTGTCTATGCGGTAATATTTTCCTATATTTTAAATACTTACCTCAAAGCCTGTTAGAAGGCTGGCAGAGGCTTCAGTTAGTCCGCTCTTGGCGGAATGAACCTTCTTGATCACCGCACTCATAACAGTGCGGTGCTCTTCGTCGATGGAAGCGTCATGAAGCGCTCCTAGTAGGTTGTCCGGTGCCTCTGGATGGACAGAGGTCACCGGCACGGGCGGCTTGCCCCTCTTGGAAGGGGGCCGCCTGCCGGAGTTCGGAACCACTGGAGGTTCCGGCGCGGTGTTCGGCTGAGGGCCGAACTTGGAACCCTTGGGAGTCTTGCTCCCTTTGCTCCTGGAGTCCGGAAGGTCGCCTTGAGGCGCCTCCGGGACTATCTCCCCCTGGCTCGGTGCCCCTTGAGACAAAACCTCGACATTGTCCGTAGGGCAAGGAGAGGAGGCGGTTGGAAGTGTATCACTATTCATATCCGACGAATCCAAGGAACTGTCCGACGAGGATACGTCGATACGGGCTCGGGGCGGACTGCATAATCATATTCGACGTCAGGAGAAGCAGTGCAACAAAAGTATGCTATGAGTTACTCTGGTATCCGAATACTTACGACTTCGCTAGGCGCTTGGCCCTGAGTAGCTGTAACGCCCTCGATGCGGCTATAGCTCCCACGTGTCGAGGCACGACTTAGAGACATAACCGCATTGAAAGCAATGTCGCAAGTTAGGCAATCATTACAACATCCCATGTAATATATGATAAAAGGGGAAGATACATAGTTGGCTTACACTCGCCATGTCACATCAGAGTACATAAATAACATCCATCAAACAAACACTCATGGCCCGACTACGGCGCCAAAATGGAAAAGAACCCAACATGCGGCAAGGCCCTGAATCAAACCCCAACTTGGCACCACTACTGATCATCGGGAAAGGAAACATAATAACGCTGAGAGTCCTCGTCGAACTCCCACTTGAGCTCGTACTCGTCACCTGGAGCGGAATCACCTGGACCTGCATCTGGAGTTGTCGTATCTGTGAGCCACAGGGACTCAGCAATCTCGATACCCTCGCGATCAAGACTATTTAAGCTTATAGGAATGGATAAGGCAAATATATGTGGAGCTGCAGCATGCGACTAGCATATGTGGTGGCTATCTTATACGCAAAAGAGAGCGAGAAGAGGAGGCAAAGCACGAGCGAGAAGCTATAAGAACAACCTGCGCAAGCATAACTCCAATACCGTGTCCACTTCCCGGACTCCGCCGAGAAGAGGCCATCACGGTAACACACTCCGTTGATTCATTTTAATTAATTAAGGTTCAAGTTATCTACAACCGGACATTAACAAATTCCCATCTGCCCATAACCGCGGGCACGGCTTTCGAAAGTTCAATCCCTGCAGGGGGGTCCCAACTTAGCCCATGACAAGCTCTCACAGTCAACGAAGGAATAGACCTCCACCCGAGACACACTGATCAGACTCGGTAACCCGGTACAACAAGACAATTCGACAGGTTAAAACAAGACCAGCAACACCGCCCGAATGTGCCGACAAATCCCGATAGGAGCTGCACATATCTCTTTCTCAGGGCACACTCAGATGAGACTAGCTACGAGTAAAACCAACCCTCAAGTTTCCCCGAGGTGGCCCCGCAGGCAGCTCAGTTCGGACCAACACTCAGAGGGAGCACTGGCCCGTGGGGGGCTAAAATAAGATGACCCTTGAGTCTGCAGAACCCAAGGGAAAGAAAAGGGTAGGTGGCAAATGGTAAAACCAAGGTTGGGCATTGCTGGAAAAGCTTTAATCAAGGCGAACTATCAAGGGGTTCCCATTATAACCCAACCGCGTAAGGAACGCAAAATCCGGGAAACATAACACCGATATGACGGAAACTAGGGCGGCAAGAGTGGAACAAAACACTAGACGAGAGGCCGAGCCTTCCACCCTTGACCAAGTATATAGATGCATTAAGATAACATGGCAATATAATGATATCCCAACAAGTAAATAAAAGATGTTCCAACAAGGAACGGCCTCCAAACTTCACCTGCAACTAGCAACGCTATAAGAGGGGCTGAGCAAAGCGGTAACATAACCAATCAACGGTTTGCTAGGACATGGTGGGTTAGGGGTTTGACATGGCAATTGGGAGGCTGACAAGCAAAAGGTAGGCATCATAGCATTGGCATAGCAAGAGCGAGCAAACTAGCATAGCAAAGATAGTAGTGATTTCGAGGGTATGATCATCTTGCCTGCACAGTTGTTAGAGTTGACTGGATCCTCACAAGCAAACTCAACGGGCTCCTTGGTAGCGAACTCGTCTCCCGGCTCTACCCAACAAGACAAACAAGCAACAAGGATACAATCAACCACGTGCAAGACCAAGCAATATGATGAAATGATGATATGCTATGCGGGATGCGATGCGGGATGCAAAATGCAAGATATGACAGGAAATGCATGAACCCGGCCTCAACTTGGAAAACCAAGTGTGCCACTGGATAGAGGGGATGAAATCGCTTGAAAACGATATAAAGATCATCGGAATCGGAGCTACGGTTTGGAAATGGCAAGCGTTTTAAGATATGACACCGGTCTGCGATTTACAGCAAGTAGGCATCTAAATGCAATGCAACGAACATGCTACAGCCACCAAACATGACAACAAAATACATGGAAGGTATGCACACAAGATGCTTAAAAAAATACTAGCACTGAGCCACGTCCAATTCATCCATTATGAGGTCCAAACAAGCATGGCAAAAACACAAATGCAAAACAGATTCCAGACTTGGTGAAATAAACACTAGTCTGAAATTTCAGATCACGAAGCCCTCTTCGGAGCAGCAAAACAACATGATACATGACCTTAATATGACAAGTAAGAACATGGCATGGAGCTACTCAACAAGCTTAACAGAAGTCCCAAAGTGACCTGGGGCCAAAATGGATCACAAAATATATTAACGGGCACACGAACATAGCTAAAACACAATCAGTTTTCAGACTTAGTGAAAACTGAGACATGCTGAAATATAACTCACGAAGGCATGTAAACGAGCTCGATGCACTCACCATGGTGCAAGTCACAGAAAGGCAAGCATACATCCATTAAGAAGGCACAAAATACAAGCTATAAATGGCAAGAACAATGGAATAGCATGCACGGATCAACTACAACAACGCCGGCAAAATCGCAAACGAGTTGACGATCTGCCGAGATTCACCACGAAGCAAAAGTAGAGCTCGATTGACTCAAGCTATGGTGCTCCATAATTGCAAAAAAAGACATGGATAGATAGAGCATAACATGATTAACAAAACTCCTTTACTGATCATCCTCAAAAGAGGCACGGATCACTAGGAAACAAGCTGAACATATGGCATCATGAACTAAAATATCCCAGACTTAGTGAAAACAACTAAGTCCCTGAAAACAGATTTAGCGGGTGCCTCACTTTGCGAGCTTGCACAAGTCACCACACACATCCTAAAAATCTATGGGTTGCACCTATGGAAAGAAGACAAAATTTTTAACAAAACATATGAAGGACTCACAGGCATAGCATGCACACAATAATCATGGCAAAAATGACAAAAGTCTAAGATGAACTAGCAGATCTGACAACTAACTCACGAAGCCTCCTTCTAACGGCATTTTTGGCATCAAGATGAACTCAAACGAAAATGATGCAATGGAATGTAATCATGTACTCGTCGAGGCGAACATTTTGATATGTCATATGTCCAAAACGGAGCTACGGATGCAAAGTTACGGGTGGTCAAAGTAGGCATAAAAACTTAGGGTTTGGAGGGAAAAGTCAACCGTCGGTTCAAAATATCTCAGATCCAGATTGGGATCTCGCGGGCACGGACTTCGAGGTTGACCGCGGGGCACTGTTCACCGGAGTTGGAGCTCGCCGGCATCGGAGAGGAAGCAGAGGAGGTCGCCGGGGCCGGAGGAGGACGGGGCGGCGTCGGCGGCGGTGGCCGGCCCAGGCGGCGCGAGCTCCGGCTCGGCTCGCGGGGCGGCACGGCGAGGGGCTCCGAGGCGAGGTGGCGGCCGGTGATGGCGGCCCGCGGTGGTGCGTCCACCGGGGTCGGGGAAGATGGGCGCGTGAGGCGGCGGCTCCCTCTGGCCCGGAGAGGCGCGGGAGCGGGCCCGCCTCGGGCCGGTGCGGGCCGGCGGGAGCGGCTGGCGGGGAAGTGGTCCGCCCGCCACTTGGTGGCGCGGGATTGGTGGCGGAGAAATGTCCGGCTGGGTCGGACGTGTCCGGCTCGGCGCGGAGATGTTTTTTTTAGAACTAGGGTTTCGAGGGGGAAGACGAGATCCGAAAATGGAGGGGGTATAAATAGGCATAAGTAGAGCTAGGAGAGTCCAAATAAGGTGCGGTTTTCGGCCACGCGATCGTGATCGAACGCTCTAGGACATGGACCAGAGTTTGGTGGGTTTTGGGCCAAATTGAAGGGGTGTTGGGCTGCAACACACACGAGGCCTTTTCGGTCCCTCGGTTAACCGTTGGAGTATCAAACGAAGTCCAAATGGTACGAAACTTGACAGGCGGTCTACCGGTAGTAAACCAAGGCCGCTTGGCAAGTCTCGGTCCAATCCGGAAATGTTTAATCCCCACACACGGAAGAAAGCTAGAAATGGCCACCGGAGGAGAACGAAGTGCCGGAATGCAAAACGGACAACGGGGAAAATGCTCGGATGCATGAGATGAACACGTATGCAAATGCAATGCACATGATGACATGATATGAGATGCATGCAAAAGAAAATAGCACACGGACACAAAGACCCGAACCCGAGAAACAAATATAACTTAACACCGGAAACGGCAAAAGTTGGAGTACAAATTGGGAAAGTTACATCTGGGGTGTTACAACACTCCACCACTACGAAAAGATCTCGTCCCGAGATCTAGGACTGAAAGAACTCCGGGTACTCGGAATGGAGGTGATCCTCGCGTTCCCAGGTAGCTTCACGGTCGGAATGGTGAGACCACTTGACTTTAAGAAATTTGATTGACTTGTTGCGAGTCTTGCGTTCAGTCTCTTCAAGAATAGCAACTGGGTGCTCACGATAGGAGAGATCTTCTTGGAGCTCAATGTCCTCGAAGTTGACGGTGCGGTCAGGAGTCTTGAAGCACTTTCGAAGCTGAGAGACATGGAACACATCATGAACATTTGCAAAGTTTGAAGGAAGCTCGAGTTGATAGGCGAGGTCGCCTCTCTTGCTGACAATCTTGAAAGGTCCCACGTATCTAGGGGCAAGCTTCCCTTTGATACCGAAGCGACGAGTACCTTTCATAGGAGAGACATGGAGGTAAACATGATCTCCGATCTCGAAAGCCAAATCACGGTGCTTGCTATCATAGTAGCTCTTCTGGCGGGATTGGGCTGCTTTGAGGTTATCACGAATGACTTTGCACATTTCTTCTGCTTCTGTGATTAAGTCATTACCCAGCAGCTGACATTCACCGGTTTCAGACCAGTTGAGAGGGGTACGGCACTTCCTGCCATACAGAATTTCAAAAGGGGCCTTGCCCGAACTTGCTTGAAAACTGTTGTTGTATGAGAATTCAGCATAAGGAAGACAATCCTCCCACTTCATGCCGAAGGAGATCACACAAGCCCTGAGCATATCTTCAAGAATCTGGTTGACACGCTCGACTTGACCGCTTGTTTGAGGATGGAAAGCGGTGCTGAAGCGGATGTTGGTGCCCATGGCCTTCTGAAAAGAATCCCAAAACTTCGAGGTAAAGAAGCTGCCACGGTCTGAAGAGATCACTTGAGGAATACCGTGCAGAGAGACAATGCGAGAGGTATAGAGTTCCGCCAATTGAGCTGCAGTGATCGATTCTTTGATAGGCAGAAAGTGAGCCACTTTGGTGAGTTTATCGATGACAACAAATATAGCATCATTGCCACGCTTGGACTTTGGAAACCCAGTCACGAAGTCCATTTTCAATGTGGTCAAACTTCCATTCTGGAATGGCAAGAGGTTGGAGGAGACAAGCTGGCCTTTGGTGTTCTGCCTTCACTCTTCTGCAGACATCACATTCATTTACGAATTGAGCGATCTCGCGCTTCATTCGAGTCCACCAATAAGCTTGCTTGAGGTCCTGATACATCTTCGTGCTCCCAGGGTGGATGGAGAGGAGAGAATTGTGAGCCTCATTCATGATCACTTTACGAAGTTCACCTTTGGGCACAACAATATGATCCTCAAAGAAGAGAGTGTCCTTGTCATCAAGGCGGTAGCACTTGTACTTGGACTGACTCTTGGCAATCCCAATCTTCACCTTTTTCACCATAGCATCAAGAAGCTGGGCTTGGCGAATCTGGTCTTCTAAGGTAGGAGAGACTTGCAGGTTGGCGAGGAAACCTTGAGGAACAATTTGCAGATTCAGTTTGCGGAAAGCTTCACAAAGCTCGGGTTGATACGGCTTAAGAATCAGACTGTTGCAATAGGCCTTTCTGCTCAAAGCGTCAGCAATCACATTGGCCCTGCCTGGAGTATACTCAATACTCGGATTATACTCTTGAATCATTTCGACCCATCGAGTTTGCCTTAGGTTGAGATTAGGCTGAGTGAAGATGTACTTGAGACTCTTGTGATCAGTGAAAATATCCACTTTTCTTCCCAATAGAAGATATCTCCAAGTCAAAAGAGCATGCACAACTGCCGCCAACTCGAGATCATGAGTGGGGTAGTTCTTCTCATTAGGCTTCAACTGGTGAGATGTATAAGCAACAACTTTCTTCTCTTGCATCAATACTGCGCCAAGACCTTGGAGAGAGGCATCACAAAAGACCTCGTACGGCTTGGATTCATCAGGCGGAGTCAAAACTGGAGCAGTGATCAACTTCTCTTTCAAAGTGTTGAAGGCAATATCACACTCTGGAGACCAAACATACTTGACGTGCTTCTGGAGAAGATTTGAGAGAGGCTTCGCGATCTTGGAAAAGTTTTCAACGAATCTTCGGCAATAGCTTGCGAGACCGAGAAAACTGCGGAGTTGTTTCACATTCTGAGGAGGTTCCCAATTCACAATTGCGGATACCTTCTCGGGATTCACGGAAATGCCCTTGGCAGAGATGATATGACCAAGATAAAGAACCTCATCGAGCCAAAATTCACACTTGGAGAACTTGGCATAGAACTGATGTTCCCTGAGCTTATCAAGAACCAAACGCAAGTGCTTGGCATGATCTTCCTTGTTCTTGGAGAAAACCAGAATGTCGTCGAGATAGACCAAAACGAAGTCATTGGTGTAGGCGTTGAAGATGAAGTTCATCATGCGAGAGAACGTCGGAGGAGCATTGGCGAGGCCAAAAGACATGACAGTGTATTCATATGAACCAAAGCTTGTTCTGAATGCTGTCTTGGGAATATCTTCTTCACGAATGCGAATCTGGTGATAACCCATACGGAGATCAAGCTTGGAGAATACTTGGGCACCTTTGAGTTGTTCGAACAGCTCATTAATGTTGGGAAGTGGGTATTTGTTCTTGATGGTCTTCTTGTTCGCTGGACGGTAATCAACACAAAGTCGGTCCGTTCCATCCTTCTTCTTCACAAAAAGAACACCACAACCCCACGGAGAAGTACTAGGCCGGATGAGACCCAATCTTTCTTGCTCATCGAGTTGCTTCTTCAGCTCCTTCAACTCTTCAGGTCCGAGCTTGTAAGGACGTTTGCACACAGGTTCCGTGCCAGGCTCAAGTTCAATAACGAATTCAACTGGCCGGTGCGGAGGCATTCCTGGGAGCTCTTCTGGAAAGACGTCTTGATATTCGCAAACGACTGGAATTTGCAAGATGGCATCCAATTCACCCTTCTCATTGAGAGAAAACAGACGGATAGTATTATCCCGAGCGGCAAAGACAATTACATCCTCAAACGAATGAGTCAATTGAATCTGCCTGGCAGCACAATCAAGCTGAGCCTTGTGCTTAGAAAGCCAATCCATCCCGAGAATAAGATCAATATCCGAGTTACCAAGAACCATTGGAGAAGCCAGAAACTTGAAATCACCCATCAAGATAGAAATATTCGGAACCATCAAACTAGAACTCAGACGCTTAGCTGGAGAGACAACTTGCATAGCTCTAGGTAAAGCCTTAGTACTAAAATTGTTCTCCGATGCAAATGGGAATGACATGAAGGAATGCGATGCACCAGAGTCAAAAAGTACTTTTGCAGGAATATCATTAACAGGAAGGTTACCCATGATCACATCTGACGAGTCCTCTGCCTGAGCTGCATTCATCAAATTGACCTTGGCGTGCTTGGGGTTATGCTTGACCACAGCTGTACTTGCCGATCTGACAGGAGGAGGAGGAGGAAGCCGCCTCTGGTTGAAACACTTGTTGGCATAGTGACCCTTCTGTTGGCACTTGTTGCACGTGAGCTCTGAAAGCGGACGGTGATACGGAGCACTCGATCTTGGAGCTTGAGACGAAGTCTTGTTCTGAAAGCCTGGGTTGGGTGGGTGGGAAGAACCACTGCCACCTTTGCTCTTCTGCTGATACGGCTGACGGAACGGAGGAGGAGGAAGCCAAAACTTCTGCTGCTTGGCCACTTGAGTAGAGGAAGAAGGAGTAACATCTCTGACTCGCTTCCTGGAAGCATCACACCTCAACTGAGCAGCCTCTTGCTTCAGTGCCATGTTGTAGAACTCATCGTATCTCAAGGGCTCAAAGAGAACAAGAGCGAGCTGAATATCTTCTCTGAGACCACCCCTGAACTGATATATCATGCTCTTCTCATCAGGCACGTCCTGCTTGGCAAAGCGGGCAAGCTTCTGGAACAATTTGTTGTAGTCATAGACAGACAAAGAGCCTTGCTTCAGATTGCGGAATTCCTTACGCTTGCTTTCAACCACGCTCTGCGGAATGTGATGAGCTCGGAAATCTCGACGGAAATCATCCCAAGTGATAACACGTCCACCTCTGGAATCCTTGTACTGCTGGAACCATTCTGCTGCCTGATCTTTGAGTTGGAAGGAAGAGAACTTAACAAAGTCCTCAGGCCTGACGTTACTGCACTCGAAATGCTTACAAAGATCCACAAGCCAATCGCCAGCATCGGTTGCCTCAACACAATTACTGAAAGTCTTTGGCCCGTTTGCAAGGAACTGGTGTTGAGTGTAGCGAAGTGACCCTGGTTGCTGCCTTGATTCCCTTGACTGCCTTGATTGCGCTCTTGGAGAAATTGCATGATCAACTGAGTGTTTGCATTGGTTGCGGCCATCACAGCTTGCCATGCCTCTGGAGGAGGTGGAGGCGGTGGCGGATCTTGATTCTGGTTCTGACTGGTGCTCTTAGCGGGAGCCATCCTGAAGAGGTTGACCACCATTAGCACATTGACAGATAAATATTGAAGCTGAATCGAACGGAATGAAAAATTGCAACATATAGTCTTCACATCCGAACAAAATGAACGAATGCATTCCTCTTCAAATGGTCACATATCCTTAAATTGAGAAGCCACGTAGAATTAAGGTAGATAAATAAATCAACAAGGTACGGATCAAGAACGAATAATCGGTAAGAAATCCCAATCTCAAACCAATATCCGTGGAAGAAGAACTAGAGCTACTAGAATTCCCACCTATGAAACTCCCGAACTTTTCCGGTTATGCAATCAGGTGTTGGGGATACAGGGGAAGCATAATATCTCACCCAAACTAGAAAATCCTACATCCAGCTGTATCCATCCTTCAACACATAACCAAGAAAACTTCGGAAACCATCTACCTCAACCTTCGAAAAGCATCCGTTATACAAGTTATGGCGATACTCCCGAACTCCCGCCCCAGTACTGGGTGGCGTCGAGGTTATCTCACCAACGAACTGCATAAAAGAGATTTTCGATGTCGGCGAACATATCTCAAGTATTCCAGAATTGCAACGATAAAATTATGATGAAAACACCTCAGAGCTCAACTCCCCGGGACACTTCCACTAAACCCCTGACAGTAGGCACCAAGACAATGTTCTCATCATAAGCCATCGGAACAAATCCAAGATACTCGCGTGATCCTAAAATTTTTTTAGTGAAATTTGAGAAGAGAAGAGTCAAAACTCTACGTCAGGATGCCTTACCAGAGCGATGAGGAGACTGGGAAGTAAAAAGAATTCCTAAGATCTCCGATATATAATTCCTAAATGACTCAAAACATTCTTCTAGACACAACTCGGCTGCTAAAAACGATCAAGCAATGGGGCTCCTAAGGTCGGGGAAGACTCTGATTACCAACTTGTAACGCCCTCGATGCGGCTATAGCTCCCACGTGTCGAGGCACGACTTAGAGACATAACCGCATTGAAAGCAATGTCGCAAGTTAGGCAATCATTACAACATCCCATGTAATATATGATAAAAGGGGAAGATACATAGTTGGCTTACACTCGCCACATCACATCAGAGTACATAAATAACATCCATCAAACAAACACTCATGGCCCAACTACGGCGCCAAAATGGAAAAGAACCCAACATGCGACAAGGCCCTGAATCAAACCCCAACTTGGCACCACTATTGATCATCGGGAAAGGAAACATAATAACGCTGAGAGTCCTCGTCGAACTCCCACTTGAGCTCGTACTCGTCACCTGGAGCGGAATCACCTGGACCTGCATCTGGAGTTGTAGTATCTGTGAGCCACAGGGACTCAGCAATCTCGATACCCTCGCGATCAAGACTATTTAAGCTTATAGGAATGGATAAGGCAAATATATGTGGAGCTGCAGCAAGCGACTAGCATATGTGGTGGCTATCTTATACGCAAAAGAGAGCGAGAAGAGGAGGCAAAGCACGAGCGAGAAGCTATAAGAACAACCTGCGCAAGCATAACTCCAATACCGTGTCCACTTCCCGGACTCCGCCGAGAAGAGGCCATCACGGTAACACACTCCGTTGATTCATTTTAATTAATTAAGGTTCAAGTTATCTACAACCGGACATTAACAAATTCCCATCTGCCCATAACCGCGGGCACGACTTTCGAAAGTTCAATCCCTGTAGGGGGGTCCCAACTTAGCCCATGACAAGCTCTCACGGTCAACGAAGGAATAGACCTCCACCCGAGACACACCGATCAGACTCGGTAACCCGGTACAACAAGACAATTCGACAGGTTAAAACAAGACCAGCAACACCGCCCGAATGTGCTGACAAATCCCGATAGGAGCTGCACATATCTCTTTCTCAGGGCACACTCAGATGAGACTAGCTACGAGTAAAACCAACACTCAAGTTTCCCCGAGGTGGCCCCGCAGGCAGCTCAGTTCGGACCAACACTCAGAGGGAGCACTGGCCCGTGGGGGGCTAAAATAAGATGACCCTTGAGTCTGCAGAACCCAAGGGAAAGAAAAGGGTAGGTGGCAAATGGTAAAACCAAGGTTTGGCATTGCTGGAAAAGCTTTAATCAAGGCGAACTATCAAGGGGTTCCCATTATAACCCAACCGCGTAAGGAACGCAAAATCCGGGAATATAACACCGATATGACGGAAACTAGGGCGGCAAGAGTGGAACAAAACACTAGGAGAGAGGCCGAGCCTTCCACCCTTGACCAAGTATATAGATGCATTAACATAACATGGCAATATAATGATATCCCAACAAGTAAATAAAAGATGTTCCAACAAGGAACGGCCTCCAAACTTCACCTGCAACTAGCAACGCTATAAGAGGGGCTGAGCAAAGCGGTAACATAGCCAGTCAACGGTTTGCTAGGACATGGTGGGTTAGGGGTTTGACATGGCAATTGGGAGGTTTACAAGCAAAAGGTAGGCATCGTAGCATTGGCATAGCAAGAGCGAGCAAACTAGCATAGCAAAGATAGTAGTGATTTCGAGGGTATGATCATCTTGCCTGCACAGTTGTTAGAGTTGACTGGATCCTCACAAGCAAACTCAACGGGCTCCTCGGTAGCGAACTCGTCTCCCGGCTCTACCCAACAAGACAAACAAGCAACAAGGATACAATAAACCACGTGCAAGACCAAGCAATATGATGAAATGATGATATGCTATGCGGGATGCGATGCGGGATGCAAAATGCAAGATATGACAGGAAATGCATGAACCCGGCCTCAACTTGGAAAACCAAGTGTGCCACTGGATAGAGGGGATGAAATCGCTTGAAAACAATATAAAGATCATCGGAATCGGAGCTACGGTTTGGAAATGGCAAGCGTTTTAAGATATGACAATTGTCTGCGATTTACAGCAAGTAGGCATCTAAATGCAATGCAACGAACATGCTACAGCCACCAAACATGACAACAAAATACATGGAAGGTATGCACACAAGATGCTTAAAAAAATACTAGCACTGAGCCACGGCCAATTCATCCATTATGAGGTCCAAACAAGCATGGCAAAAACGCAAATGCAAAACAGATTCCAGACTTAGTGAAATAAACACTAGTCTGAAATTTCAGATCACGAAGCCCTCTTCGGAGCAGCAAAACAATATGATACATGACCTTAATATGACAATTAAGAACATGGCATGGAGCTACTCAACAATCTTAACAAAATTCCCAAAGTGACCTGGGGCCAAAATGGATCACAAAATATATTAACGGGCACACGAACATAGCTAAAACACAATCAGTTTTCAGACTTAGTGAAAACTGAGACATGCTGAAATATAACTCACGAAGGCATGTAAACGAGCTCGATGCACTCACCATGGTGCAAGTCACAGCAAGGAAAGCATACATCCATTAAGAAGGCACAAAATACAAGCTATAAATGGCAAGAACAATGGAATAGCATGCACGGATCAACTACAACAACGCCGGCAAAATCGCAAACGAGTTGACGATCTGCCCAGATTCACCACGAAGAAAAAGTAGAGCTCGATTGGCTCAAGCTATGGTGCTCCATAATTGCAAACAAAGACATGGGTAGATAGAGCATAACATGATTAACAAAACTCCTTTACTGATCATCCTCAAAAGAGGCACGGATCACTAGGAAACAAGCTGAACATATGGCATCATGAACTAAAATATCCCAGACTTAGTGAAAACAACTAAGTCCCTGAAAACAGATTTAGCGGGTGCCTCACTTTGCGAGCTTGCACAAGTCACCACACACATCCTAAAAATCTATGGGTTGCACCTATGGAAAGAAGACAAAATTTTTAACAAAACATATGAAGGACTCACAGGCATAGCATGCACACAATAATCATGGCAAAAATGACAAAAGTCTAAGATGAACTAGCAGATCTGACAACTAACTCACGAAGCCTCCTTCTAACGGCATTTTTGGCATCAAGATGAACTCAAACGAAAATGATGCAATGGAATGTAATCATGTACTCATCGAGGCGAACATTTTGATATATCATATGTCCAAAACGGAGCTACGGATGCAAAGTTACGGGTGGTCAAAGTAGGCATAAAAACTTAGGGTTTGGAGGGAAAAGTCAACCGTCGGTTCAAAATATCTCAGATCCAGATCGGGATCTCGCGGGCACGGACTTCGAGGTTGACCGCGGGGCACTGTTCACCGGAGTTGGAGCTCCCCGGCGTCGGAGAGGAAGCAGAGGAGGTCGCCGGGGCCGGAGGAGGACGGGGCGGCGTCGGCGGCGGTGGCCGGCCCGGGCGGCGCGAGCTCCGGCTCGGCTCGCGGGGCGGTGCGGCGAGGGGCTCCGAGGTGAGGTGGCGGCCGGCGATGGCGGCCCACGGTGGTGCGGCCACCGGGGTCGGGGAAGATGGGCGCGTGAGGCGGCGGCTCCCTCTGGCCCGGAGAGGCGTGGTAGCGGGCCCGCCTCGGGCCGGTGCGGGCCGGCAGGAGCGGCTGGCGGGGAAGTGGTCCGCCCGCCACTTGGCGGCGCGGGATTGGCGGCGGAGAAATGTCCGGCCAGGTCGGACGTGTCCGGCTCGGCGCGGAGATGTTTTTTTTTAGAACTAGGGTTTCGAGGGGGAAGACGAGATCCGAAAATGGAGGGGGTATAAATAGGCATAAGTAGAGCTAGGAGAGTCCAAATGAGGTGCGGTTTTCGGCCACGCGATCGTGATCGAACGCTCTAGGACATGGAGCAGAGTTTGGTGGGTTTTGGGCCAAATTGGAGGGGTGTTGGGCTGCAACACACATGAGGCCTTTTCGGTCCCTCGGTTAACCGTTGGAGTATCAAACGAAGTCCAAATGGTACGAAACTTGACAGGCGGTCTACCGGTAGTAAACCAAGGCCGCTTGTCAAGTCTCGGTCCAATCCGGAAATATTTAATCCCCACACACGGAAGAAAGCTAGAAATGGCCACCGGAGGAGAACGAAGCACCGGAATGCAAAACGGACAACGGGGAAAATGCTCGGATGCATGAGATGAACACGTATGCAAATGCAATGCACATGATGACATGATATGATATGCATGCAAAAGAAAATAGCACACGGAGACAAAGACCCGAACCCGAGAAACAAATATAACTTAACGCCAGAAACAGCAAGAGTTGGAGTACAAATTGGGAAAGTTACATCTGGGGTGTTACAGTAGCCACTCGTCTTCGCCATTGGCGGCGGTGGTGGAACAGTCTGGAAGGAGAGTCCTTCCCTTCTTGGACCCTTCGGCCTCCCCGGTTGGGGCGGCCTTCCTTTTCTTGTCTCCCCCGGCTGGAGGGGGAGAATCTTCACCTTCCTCCTCCTCATTTTCACGGGAGGAGTGTGTCTCGGAGTTATCAGACGGTGTGTCCGATTCCACCTGGCGCCGGGAACTCTTTCGGGTTCCCGTGGCCTTCTTCTTGGTCTTCTTCGGCACCTCATAAGGAGCTGGAGTCCGCATCTCTGTCAGGAGAGCGTCTGCAGGGTCTTTGGGCAGAGGGGCCGGACAGTTAATCTGCTCCGATGTCTCCACCCAGTCCTGTCAAAGGCATGGTTGCTTAGACCCCGCACATGGTTAAGCTATGGGAAATAAATACCCTACCAGATGTATAGAACTTACCGGATTCGCAGGGCGCTTCGCGCTTAGCCCGTGGTCCTCGGTAAGAGAAGGGGGGACCTCGACGCCCTTGAACAGCACCTTCCAAACGTCCTTATGCGTTGTGTCGAAGAGCTCGCGTAGAGTCTGGTGCTGGGCCGGGTCGAACTCCCATAAGTTGAAAGCCCGTTCTTGACACGGGAGGATCCGGTGGAAGAGCATGACCTGGACTATGTTGACAAGCTTAAGTTTCTTGCTTATCATGTTCCGGATACACTTATGGAGTCCGTCCAGCTCCACCGATGAGCCCCAGGACAGGCCCTTCTCCTTCCAGGAAGTGAGCCGCATGGGGATTCTGGATCAAAACTCGGGGGCCGCCACCCAGTTGGTGTCACGCGGATCGGTGATGTAGAACCACCCCGATTGCCACCCCTTTATGGTCTCCACGAAGGAGCCCTCGAGGCATGTAACGTTGGGCATTTTGCCCACCATGGCTCCGCCGCATTCCGCTTGTTGGCCACCTACTACCTTCGGCTTGATATTGAAGGTCTTCAGCCATAGGCCAAAGTGGGTCCGGATGCGGAGGAAAGCTTCGCACACGACGATGAATGCCGAGATGTTGAGAATGAAATTCGGGGCCAGATCATGAAAGTCTAGCCCATAATGGAACATAAGGCCGCAGATGAATGGATGGAGGGGAAACCCCAGTCCGCAGATGAAGTGGGGGAGGAAAACCACCCTTTCGTAAGGTTCCAGGGAAGGGACGATCTGCCCCGCGGATGGCAGCCGGTGCACGATATCCGCGGCTAAGTATCCGGCCCCACAAAGTTTTTTGATGTGTCCCTCCATGACGGAGGAGACCATCCACTTGCCTCCCGCTCCGGACATGTTTGGAGAGAGTTGAGGAGAAGGATGTGGACTTGGGCGCTGGAGCTCGAGTGCGCGAGAATGGATAAGCAAAGAGGAAGAAGGCGTGGGTAGAAAAAGGTGAAACCTTATCCCTTTATAAGGGCGGACGAAACTATGCGCCCCCACCAGCCTGGTAAAACTCGCTTATCCCCCAAGCGCCGTAATTGATGGCGCGGTTGGGTTACCCACGTCCGTATTGATGGGAACCCATAATAAGGGGACACAATCTCTGCTTCGACAAGACGTGCCAAGGAAACCGCCTCGCAAAACACGCTGAGATAGGTTATGAAAAACAATTCAAATAAAGACCTGGCTGTGCTATGATGTCATGCTACGGGGTACATCAGCAGATTAGATTTGTGGAAATATTGTTCTCTCTACGGTGGTATGTGGAACTTGTTTTGCAGAGCCGGACACGATCCTCGTGTTCAAAATCTTCTATGAAGTATTCGGAGGAGGAAATCGCCTTGCAATGCCGAAGACAATCTGCGCGCCGGACTCATCGTCATTGAAGCCTGGTTTAAGGGCTACTGAGGGAGTCCTGGATTAGGGGGTATCCGGACAGCAGGATTATATCCTTTGGCCGGATTGTTGGACTATGAAGATACAAGATTGAAGACTTCGTCCCATGTCCGGATGGGACTCTCCTTGGCGTGGAAGGCAAGCTTGGGAATACGGATATGTTGATCTCCTTCCTTGTAACCGACTCTGTGTAACCCTAGCCCCCTCCGCTGTCTATATAAACTGGAGGGTTTAGGTCTATAGGACAACATACAATCATACCATAGGCTAGCTTCTAGGGTTTAGCCTCTATGATCTCTTGGTAGATCAACTCTTGTACTACTCATATTATCAAGAACAATCAAGCAGGACATAGGGTTTTACCTCCATCAAGAGGGCCCGAACCTGGGTAAACATTGTGTCCCCTGCCTCCTGTTACCATCCGCCTAGACGCACAGTTCGTGACCCCCTACCCGAGATCCGCCGGTTTTGACACTGACACTTGGGTTCAGAAACCCATGCCTTTTCCTCCCAAACCATCCAAGAAAAAGGATGATGAGGATTTTGAGCGCTTTGCTGAAATGATTAGACCTATCTTTTTGCGTATGCGATTAACTGATATGCTCAAAACTAATCCTTATGCTAAGTACATGAAAGATATTATTACCAATAAAAGAAAGATACTGGAAGCTGAAATTTCCACCATGCTTGCTAATTATACTTTTAAGGGTGGAATACCAAAGAAACTTGGACATCCTGGTGTACCAACTATACCATGCTCCATTAAAAGAAACTATGTTAAAACTGCTTTATGTGATCTTGGAGCCGGTGTTAGTGTTATGCCTCTCTCTTTATATCGTAGACTTGATTTGAATAAGTTGACACCTACTGAAATACCTTTGCAAATGGCTAATAAATCAACTGCTATACCTGTCGGTATTTGTGAGGATGTGCCTATTGTAGTTGCAAACGTTACTATTTTAACAGACTTTGTTATTCTTGATATTCCCGAGGACGATAGTATGTCTATTATTCTTGGAAGACCCTTTTTGAATACTGCAGGGGCTGTTATTGATTGCACTAAAGGCAATGTCACTTTTCATGTTAATGGTAATGAGCACACGGTACACTTTTCGAGGAAACAACCTCAAGTTCATAGTATCAACTCTATTGGAAAAATTCCATCGATTATATTTGGAGGTTTTGAATTTCCTCTTCCTACTGTCAAGAAGAAATATGATATTCTTATTACTGGGGAGGTGCATATCCCCGTTGAGGTAACATAGTGTTATTCGAAATTTCTCCGGTTCCATGTTATTCAGAGTGAGTCCGTTAACAAGACTTGATCAACCTTGTTAGTGGATTCCTTTTGATGATCATGAGATGGATGAAACTAGAAGGCACAACCTTCTATACCCCACTTTTACTTTCTATTATTTATATTAAATAAAATAAAAATAAAAGTTCTCCAAATGCCCTGAAAATTAAATATGATTTTTTCTAGAATGTTTGAGGATTTATGGAACAAAGAACACACCAGGGGGGCAACCACCTTGCCACAAGGGTGGAGGGCGCGCCCCCTACCTCATGGGCCCACGGTGGCCCTCCTCCACTTATCCTTTCACCCACACACTCCTTCTTCCTCCCCCAAACACAAATAACCAGCTCAAACCCGAGTCCAAGCTCGTTTTGCTGCCATTTTCGATCTCCTTGCTCAAAGCATCTCTCACAAAACTGCTTGGGGAGATTGTTCCTTGGTATGTGACTCCTCCATTGGCCCAATTAGTTTTTGTTCTAGTACTTTATTCATTGCAAAATTTTGCTGCTTAGGTGACCCTGTTCTTGAGCTTTCATGTCAAATTTATATGGTCAAAAGTAGTTTTGATGCATGATATAGGCCCTGGGCACTTGTAGGAGTAGTTGCTATCAATATTATTGAGTTCGGTTTACTTTTATTTTGAAGTTACTAAAAAAATTCAGAATTTTTCAGAGGAAGAAACATGCTTAGGAAAATGTTCCAATGTGGTTCTTCAAGGAAGCAAGGACCCATGCTTGCAATGCGTGATGCTGATGAGGAGCCACCAAGAAACGCTCCAGTGCGTCCTTGTGAATGGCCTTCTGAGAACTTTATGGATCGAGCGGGAATTAAAGAAGAATTCAATGCATATTTGCGTAACGCTGATCTCGTGAGCTTCGAGGAAGAGAAGTGCAGCCAGTATCACAACCTCACCAGTACCTTTGTGAGGAGGTTTGAATTTTCAACTTCACGTAATTCTCCAACTGTCCTGTTTGATCTTTATGATAAATCTTACACTATGGACTTAGAGGATTTTACCACTGCATGCAAACTTCCACAATGGGGTAGTATAAGGGATCCTCGCAAATCTGAATTTAGAGATTTCCTTGCTGATATAACTGTGGGAGAATCTAGATATATTACACAAGCTACCATAGGGAGCATTCACTTTCCTTCCATACATTATTTTGCTCTCTTCATAGGCAGATGCATAAATGGTAAAGATGAAGCATGTCACGTGTGTGTCCCTGACCTAGGAGACAAATCATATAATTTGAGAGCCATTCTTGCACGTAGGTTGCATCTTAATAGACATAATGGAGATTTCTTTGGTGGAATTTATGCAACCCGTGTAGCTAATTTTCTTGGTATAGATGTGCGTGAAGATGATATTGAATTACCTCCTGCCTATCTAGATTTTAATGCTATGGTTCACCACCAGTTTGTCGAGAGGAACGAATCACCTCTCCAGTATCGACTAATCTTTGACAGACGCTGTGCTGTCCGTATTACTCTCCCTGCTCCTGCTTTCTTTGATTATCAGGCAAGAGGAGGATATACTATTACCATAGAGGAGCCATATGAGTACGAGAGGAGAGAGGAGGCTGCTCGTCGCCACGCTGCAGCTCAGCAGGCGATAGCTGCTGCATCACAGTACAACCCCAACAACTATTATTATGGATATCCGCCAGGCCAGCCGTGGCCATAGACCAACTTAGGCCAAAAGCGTAAGGTTGGGGGAGTACGTATTTCCCACCGGCATTACATTTATGCTCACACACTCATTGCTAGATGTCAGTGCTCATACTTTTTCATTGTACCATCCATGCTAGTCTAATTTCCTTTTTATGCTTTCTTCTTGTGTGTTTAATAAACCTTAAGAAAAACAAAAAAGAAATTAGTTGTAACTTTTAGTTAGTTTAATTTACATGCTTGTAGTAGTAATTAAAAAGAAAACCCAAAAAGATTTCCTGTTCTTCTTTTGCTTGTTGGGAGCTTTCCCGTGTAAATAGTTTTATCTCTTTTCTTTTCTTTGGGGGTCGATAGGAGAAGACCATAATTAAATTCTTGAAGTGGATCTTATATGCATTATTGTTTATCTGACAAAAGAGCCCATATTGCCTTGTCTTATCCTGTTTATTGAATGCTTGCAGATTCCAGCTTAGTCCAATGCACGTGCACTATTATTATTATTCACACTATTCGGTCGTGCAAGTGAAAGGCAATAATGATGTTTATATGATGAACTTATTGGGATGAGAAAAGCTGGTATGAACTTGACCTCTTTTGTTTTTGTAAATATGATTAGTTCATCGTTTCTAATTCGGCCTATTATGAATAAACATGTTTGCAATGACAATTAGAGATCATAGTTTCTTATGTCATGCTTGATTAGCTATGAGTTATAATGGTTTACCTTGCGTTCCAACATGCTATTGAGATAGTTATGATGTGGTATGATAGGGTGGTATCCTCCTCTGAATGATTTAAGTGACTTGACTTGGCACATGTTCACGCATGTAGTTGAAACAAAATCAAAATAGCCTTCATGATATTTATGTTCATGGTGGATTATATCCTACTCATGCTTGCATTCAGTGTTGATTAATTTTAATGCATGTTCATGACTGTTGTCGCTCTCCAGCTGGTCGCTTCCCAGTCTTTTGCTAGCCTTCACCTGTACTAAGCGGGAATACTGCTTGTGCATCCAAACTCCTTAAACCCCAAAGTTATTCCACATGAGTCCACTATACCTACCTATATACGGTATCTGCATGCCGTTCCAAGTAAATTTGTATGTGCCAAACTCTAAACCTTCAAATAAATATCTTGTTTTGTATGCTCGAATAGCTCATGTATCAACTAGGGTTGTCCATATCTTCCATGTTCGGCGGGTTATTCTCAAGAGGAGTGGACTCCGCTCCTCACTCATGAGATAAATGGCTGGTCACCGGGATGCCCAGTCCCATGCTTTATGCAAACTAAATCAAAATAATTGCAAACAAAACTCCCCCTGGGACTCTTGTTAGTTGGAGGCACTCGTTGTTTCGAGCAAGCCATGGATTGATGCTTGTTGGTGGAAGGGGGAGTATAAACTTTACCATTCTATTTGGGAACCGCCTATAATGTGTGTAGCATGGAAGATATCGCCATCTGTTGGTTGTTATGTTGACAATGAAAGTATACCGCTCAAAATATTATCCACCTCTGTTTCAAAATCGAGCTCTGGCACATCTACAAATCCCTGCTTCCCTCTGCGAAGGGCCTATCTATTTACTTTTATGCTGAGTCATCATCCTCTTATCAAAAAGCACCAGTTGGAGAGCACCGCTGTCATTTGCATTCATTATTGTTAGTTTACATTGAGTATGACTTGACTGGATCTCTTTTACCATGAATTACAATGTCTAGTCAGTCCTTGGTCTTTAAAGGTGCTCTGCATTTATGTTTTGCGGTCTCAGAAAGGGCTAGCGAGATACCACCTTGTTATATCATATTATGATTGTTTTGAGAAAGTGTTGTCATCCGAGTTTTTTTTATTATGGCTCGCTGGTTGATTATGCTATTGATATGAGTAAACTTGAGACCTATGTGTTATTGTGAATGTGGTTAGTTATAATCTTTGCTGAAAACTTGAATGCTGGCTTTACATATTTACAACAACAAGAGCAAACATAGTTTGTAAAAGTTTTTCTTTATCACTTTCAGTTTGTCAACTGAATTGCTTGAGGACAAGCAAAGGTTTAAGCTTGGGGGAGTTGATACGTATCCAACGTATCTACTTTTCCAAACACTTTTGCCCTTGTTTTGGACTCTAACTTGCATGATTTGAATGGAACTAACCCGGACTAACGCTGTTTTCAGCAGAACTACCATGGTGTTATTTATGTGCAGGAGCAAACGTTCTCGGAATGACCTGAAACTTCACGGAGACACTTTTCAGAAAATAAGAAAAATACCTGCCAAAGATGAAGGCCAGGGGCCCACCATCTTGCCACGAGGGTGGGGGCGCGCCCCCTACCTCATGGGCCCCCTGTTGCATCTCCGACTCCAACTCCACCTCCATATATTGAGTTTCGATGAGGAAAAAATCAGAGAGAAGAAATCATCGCGTTTTACAATACGGAGCCGCCGCCAAGCCCTAAAACCTCTCGGGAGGGCTGATCTGGAGTCCGTTCGGGGCTCCGGAGAGGGGAATCCGCCGTCATCGTCATCATCAACCATCCTCCATCAGCAATTTCATGATGCTCACCGCCGTGTGTGAGTAATTCCATCGTAGGCTTGTTGGACGGTGATGGGTTGGATGGGATCTACCATGTAATCGAGTTAGTTTTGTTAGGGTTTGATCCCTAGTGTGCACTATGTTCTGAGATTGATGTTGCTATGACTTTGCTATGCTTAATGCTTGTCACTAGGGCCCGAGTGCCATGATTTCATATCTGAACCTATTATGTTTTCATCAATATATGAGTGTTCTTGATCCTATCTTGCAAGTCTATAGTCACCTATTATGTGTTATGATCCGTTAACCCCGAAGTGACAATAATCGGGATACTTACCGGTGATGACCGTAGTTTGAGGAGGTCATGTATTCACTATGTGTTAATGCTTTGTTCCGGTTCTCTATTAAAAGGAGGCCTTAATATCCCTTAGTTTCCGTAAGGACCCCGCTGCCACGGGAGGGTAGGACAAAAGATGTCATGCAAGTTCTTTTCCATAAGCACGTATGACTATATTCGGAATACATGCCTACATTATATCAATGAACTTGAGCTAGTTCTGTGTCACCCTAGGTTATGACTGTTACATGATGAACCGCATCCGGCATAATTTTCCATCACCGATCCATTGCCTACGAGCTTTCCATATATTGTGCTTCGCTTATTTACTTTTCCATTGCTATTGCTATCATCACTACAAAATACCAAAAATATTACTTTTACTACTGTTACCTTTTGCTACCGTTATCACCACTATCATATTACTTTGCTACTAAACACTTTGCTGCAGATATTATGTTTCCAGATGTGGTTTAATTGACAACTCAGCTGCTAATACTTGAGAATATTCTTTGGCTCCCCTTGTGTCAAATCAATAAATTTGGGTTGAATACTCTACCATCGAAAACTGTTGTGATCCCCTATACTTGTGGGTTATCAGCATCCAGTCAATTTCTGGATTTGCTTGAGGTCAGTTGGGATAGCCAACTGTGACAGAGCTCAGATTTTAGCCGGATTTGCTTCAATTCCTCTACTGGAGACGATGAAGCCTAGGAGCTTTCCGGCGGGAATGCCGAAAACGCATTTTTCTGGGTTGATCTTAATGTCGTATGTTCGGAGATTGGTGAACGTGAGCCTCAAGTCGTCTATTAAAGAGTCGACGTGTCTAGTTTTAATGACCACATCGTCTACATATGCCTCCACAGTCTTACCGATCTGCTTTTCCAGACATGTCTGGATCATGCGGTGATATGTTGCGCCGGCGTTTTTTAGCCCAAAGGGCATTGTGTTAAAGCAGAAGGGGCCGTATGGTGTTATAAATGCCGTTGCGGCTTGATCAGACTCCGCCATATTTATCTGGTCGTAACCGGAGTATGCATCGAGGAAGCACAATGATTCGTGTCTTGCGGTAGCGTCGATGATTTGATCGATGCGAGTGAGTGGGAAGGGATCCTTTGGGCAAGCCTTATTAAGGTCTTTGAAGTCGACACATAGTCTGCTTGACCGGCTTGAATCCTTTTAGAATATTAAGGCTATGCTCGGCCAATCTGCATGGGATTCCTGGCATGTCTGAAGGATGCCAGGCGAATATGTCCCAATTCTCATGCAGAAACTCCCATAGTGCGGCGTCTACAGCGGGGTCTAACTGTGCCCCAATGGATGCTGTTTTTGTAGGGTCCGTTGGATGGACTTGGAATTTAACTATTTCATCCGCTGGTTTAAAGGAGGTGGACTTGGATCTTTTGTCTAGTATCACGTCGTCCCTGTCCACCGTGGAGCGCAGCGCGGTTAACTCCTCCGCCACAAGGGCTTCGGATAATGCCTCGAGGGCTAGTGCGGCTGTTTTGTTCTCGGCGCGGAGTGCTATGTCCGGATCACTAGCTAGAGTGATAATTCCCTTGGGTCCGGGCATTTTGAGCTTCATGTACCCGTAATGGGGTATGGCTTGCAAAATCGTGAATGCCTCCCGCCCTAGAAGGGTGTGGTATCCGCTACTGAACGAGGCCACTTGGAATGTAATTTCTTCGGACCTGTAATTCTCCAGAGTGCCGAATACCACATCAAGTGTGATTTTCCCAGCGCAATGTACCTCCCGACTAGGGATGATTCCTCGGAAGGTCGTACTGCTTTGCTCAATACGGTTGTTGTCTATGTCCATTTTTTGGAGAGTTTCCTCATAAATGAGGTTTAATCCGCTGCCGCCATCCATGAGCACCTTAGTGAGCCGAAAGTCGTCCACAATTGGACTGAGGACCAAAGTGGTTGGTGCTCGGGCTGTTCGGAATTTAGGTTCATCACTCTCATTGAAGGTGATAGCCGTGTCGCTCCATGGATTTATTGCTGCCACGTGGCAGACTTCGGCAAGGCTGTGGAGTGCTTGCTTACGCCTATTATTTGAGGCGAAGGTCTCGACGACCGTTAATACTGTGTTGTTATCCGTGGGAAGGTGCTCTGAGGTATTTTGGGTGAGAAGATCCTCACCGCTTTTGGCCACCTGCCGGAGTACCCAACATGCTCTAAGGCTGTGTGTTGATATGGTATCCGCTGTACTATGGATTTTGCAGGGCCTGTTGAGCCATCCCTCCAATACGGTTCCACGCCCTGTTGTGGGCTTTTGCTTCTTTGAAATTGAGTCGGGTGACTTATGAGAGTGCGCCCTTTTAGTTCGGATGGGGGGTTTTGTCAGAGCCGGATTATCCCAAAATTGCGTTTGGGTTTTCTAGGCACTTTCCATGGCACAGCCGTACTATGGCCGCCAAGTCAGCGAAGTGTGCTACATCACGGCGACTTATGGCGTTGAGGACTCCCTTGTCCATGCAATTGTTGCAAAAGAACGAAATTGCATCTTCCTCGTGACAGTCCTTGACCTTGTTCATTACAAGGAGGAATCTGGCCCAATAGTGTTGTACTATCTCTTGGGGCGCTTTCCTAATGTGGGAAAGATCATTTGTATCTGGGTGGATGGGTGGATTTAAGTCCAGACCTTGACCCAATCTATGATCCCGGGGCAGGGGAGTTTCTGATCTTGGAAGTTCGGGCTCCGGGATGTTGCCCTGCGGGTTCGGTATGCGGCTTGATTCTGGATTCAGAGTTAGGGCGGTGTCCTCCCGTGAGCGAGTATCCTGTTCGGAGATCTCGGGAATCCGGACATAGTTCTTCCTCAGGATAGAGGGAGAATCGCCGCGTTGCTCCTCCACCACCGCTATCTGATGGGTGACCGGCGGAGAGTTAATCTCCCTTTGGTCGGGTTTAAACCTGATCCGATCGTAGTCCGTAGTGACTCCCAGAGCGGCAATGCGATCCAAGAGCTTGTCCAAAGAGGAGAGCTCCATTGGATCCATCTGTTCGGCAAATTTTGAGCCGATGTGGAGGCTATTTTCGATGACCCGAGAGGTCATCATCGGCGCAGCGGCCGAGCGGGTGGTCATGACGAAGCTGCCTAGTCGGAGAGTTCGGCCTACAGCCAGGGCTCTCCCAGAGGTGATGTTGTCCTTGACAACGAGGCGAGCCATCTTCCTTATGATGACAACACAGTGGAACTCTCAATGAAAGCACCAATGTCGGTGTCAAAACCGGCGGATCTTGGGTAGGGGGTCCCGAACTGTGCGTCTAAGGCGGATGGTAACAGGAGGCAGGGGACATGATGTTTACCCAGGTTTGGGCCCTCTTGATGGAGGTAATACCCTACGTCCTGCTTGATTGTTCTTGATGATATGAGTATTACAAGAGTTGATCTACCATGAGATCAGAGAAGCTAAACCCTAGAAGCTAGCCTATGGTATGATTGTCTGTCGTCCTACGGACTAAAACCCTCCGGTTTATATAGACACCGGAGGGGGCTAGGGTTACGCAAGGTCGGTTACAAAGGAGGAGATATACATATCCGAATTGCCTAGCTTGCCTTCCACGCCAAGTAGAGTCCCATCCAGACACGGGACGAAGTCTTCAGTCTTGTATCTTCATAGTCCAACAGTCCGGCCAAAGGATATAATCCGGCTGTCCGGAGACCCCCAAATCCAGGACTCCCTCACTGGGATTCACCCTGTGGGATGTACATAAGAACGAAAATGATTAGGTTTCAATGCCTCGCCCGATCGCACGCGAGCTCATTTTGCCCCAGCCTGTGTCCCAGGAGGGCCTATCCCCGACGATTTCTGGTTCATGTGGGAAGGACCCCCTATCGCCCACACTCACTTGGCGACGGTGCCAAATGCCGTCGCGAAAAGGGGTTAAAAACCGCTTGTATAACACCGATGCATACCAGTGTTCTAATGCCTTTTCTCTCATAATATGCAAGGTACACACAAAGAGGGAGAATTCCGGCAGTTGGAAATCTGGACTTGGAAAAGCTACGTCAGGCTACCTATTCTGCACAACTCGAAACAGGCTGAAACTTTACGGAGATTTTTTATGGAATATATGAGGAATATTAGAGCCAATAAGTACCATAGGGGGCCCACCAAGTGGGCACAACCCACCTGGGCGCACCAGGGAGCTCAGGCGCGCCCTGGTGGGGTGTGCTCACCCAGGCCCACCTCTGGTGCCCATCTTCTAGTATATAAGTCATTTGACCTAGAAAAAAAATAAGGAGAGGACTTTCAGGGCCTCCGTCTCAGGGAGGAACTTGGGCAGGAGCACTTTTGCCCTCTAGCGGAGCGATTCCGCCGGGGGAATTCCCTCCCGGAGGGGGAAATCATCGTCATCATCATCACCAACAACTCTTCCATCTTGGGGAGGGCAATCTCCATCAACATCTTCAACAACACCATCTGATATCAAACCCTAGTTCATCTCTTGTGTTCAATCTTGTTACCGGAACTATAGATTGGTGCTTGTGGGTGACTAGTAGTGTTGATTACATCTTGTAGTTGATTACTATATGGTTTATTTGGTAGAATATTATATGTTTAGATCCATTATGCTATTTAATACCCCCTCTGATCTGGAGCATGTTTATCACTTGTGAGTAGTTACTTTTGTTCTTGAGGTCACGGGATAAATCATGTTGCAAGTAATCATGTGAACTTGATATCTGTTCGATATTTTGATAGTATGTATGTTGTGATTCCCTTAGTGGTGTCATGTGAACGTCGACTATCTGACACTTTACCATATTTGGGCCTAAGGGAATGCATTTTGGAGTAGTTATTAGATGATGGGTTGCGTGAGTGAAAAAAGCTTAAACCCTAGTTTATGCGCTATTCCGTAAGGGACCGATTGGATCCAAAAGTTTAATGCTATGGTTAGGATTTATCCTTAATACTTTTCTCATAGTTGTGGATGCTTGCGAGGGGGTTAATCATAAGTAGGAGGTTTGTTCAAGTAAGAACAACACCTAAGCACCGGTCCACCCACATATCAAATTATCAAAGTAGCAAACACAAATCGAATCAACATGATGAAAGTGACTAGATGAAATTCCCGTGTACCCTGAAGAACGCTTTGCTTATTATAAGAGACCGTTTTGGCCTGTCCTTTGCCTCAAAAGGATCGGGCTACCTTGCTGCACTTTTGTTACTATTCCATTACTTGCTCATTACAAAATATCTTGCTATCAAACTACTCTGTTACTTACAATTTCAGCACTTGCAGAAATTACCATGCTGTAAACCACTTGTCATTTCCTTCCCCTCCTCGTTGGGTTCGACACTCTTACTTACCGAAAAGAGCTACGATTGATCCCCTATACTTGTGGGTCATTAGCCAGGAGCTAGAATTCTGGACCGGAAAGGACTATATCGGAGACACCTTTTCTGCACAACTTCAAATGACCTGGAAATTGATGGAGAATTATTTTGGAATATACAAAAATTATTGGTGAAAGAATCATCACCAGTGGTGCGCCCTACCCCCCCCCCCCAGGGTGTGCCCCTGGACTTGTGGGGCCCCTGGCAGGCCTTCGAAGCCATCCATCTGCTATAAGGTGCCATTTGACCTAGAAAAAATAAGAAGGGAGGTTTCAGGATGAAGCGCCATAGTGTCGAGGCGGAACCTGGGCAGGAGCACTTTTGCTCTCCGGCGGAGCGATTCCGCCGGGGAAACACCCCCCGGGAGGGCGAAATCGAAGCCATCATCATCACCAACGATCCTCTCATCGTGGGAGTACCAATCTTCATCAACATCTTCACCAGCACCATCTCATCTCAAACCCTAGTTCATCTCTTGTATTGAATCTTTGTCTCAAAACCTTAGATTGGTACCTATGGGTTGCTAGTAGTGTTGATTACATCTTATAGTTAATGCTAGTTGGTTTATTTGGTGGAAGATTATATGTTTAGATCCTTAATGATATTCAATACTCCTCTGATCTTGAACATTTATATGATTTGTGAGTAGTTACTTTTGTTCTTGAGGACATGGGAGAAGTCCGGTTATAAGTAATCATGTGAATTTGGTATTCGTTCGATGTTTTGATGATATGTATGTTGTTGCTTCCTTTAGTGGCGTCGTGTGAACGTCGACTACATGAAACTTCACCATACTTGGGCCTAAGGGAAGGCATTGCAGAGTAGTAATTAGATGATGGGTTGCTAGAGTGATAGAAGCTTAAATCCTAGTTTATGCGCTACTTCATAAGGGGCTGATTTCGATCCATATGTTTCATGCTATGGTTAGATTTATCTCAATTCTTCTTTCGTAGTGTGGATGCTTGCGAGAGGGGGTAATCATAAGTGTGAGGCTTGTTCAAGTAAGAACAACATCCAAGCACCGGTCCACCAACATATCAAATTATCAAATTAGCGAACGTGAATCAAACAAACATGATGAAAGTGACTAGATGAATTCCCATGTGTCCTCAAGAACGCTTTGCTTGCTATAAATGAAAGTTCCGGTCTGTCCTTTGCTAAAAAAAGGATTGGGCTACCTTGCTGCACCTTTCTTACAATTGCTACTTGTCACTTGTTATGAAATTATTTTGCTATCAAACTATCTGTTACCAATAATTTCAGTGCTTGCAGAAAATGCCTTACTAAAAACCGCTTGTCATTTCCTTCTATTCCTTGTTGGGTTCGACACGCTTACTTATCGAAAGGACTACTATTTATCCACTATACTCGTGGGTCATCACTGAGTCATAAGCAACAACAGATCCCATCGTTGCCTCCACATATCAAATATGCATACAATCTCAATCCAAATCCTATAACAGAGGATCTGATACCACTATTGGGTTCTTCGGTAGGGTGCGTTGACTACAAAATAAAAAATTCCTACCTGCAAATCAACTAAGAACATTCTAAGAGAGGTGGATCATAGATCTTTACCACTAGACACGTAGTGCTGTGCAACGGAAGTAGAATTGGGGCAGCACATCTCTAGAGTCATCTCCTCCTGATCGATCTCCCACATAGCCGATCGGATCCCATGAGTAGGTTCGCCACTTCGGTGCTGCCTCTAACGGTATCCGCGCGTGTAGGAGGAATGTCATGCAGCGGACTGCTAGGTCCGATCACACAACCGAAGCGATCAACCAAATGAGTGTGTCGTGTTGATACGCCCATTTTGCATCATGTTTTCTTACTGTTTTTATAATGTTTTTATCCATAATAATTCTTTTTGGAGTAATACTAATGCCTTTTCTCTCATAATTTGCAAGGAACACACTAAGAGGGAGAATTCCGGCAGCTGGAAATCTGGACCTGGAAAAGCTACGTCAGGCCACCTATTCTGCACAACTCCAAATGAGCTGAAACTTTACGAAGAATTTTTATGGATTATTTAAGAAATACTTGAGCCAATAAACACGAGAGGGGGGGCACCAGGTGGACACAACCGACCTGGGCACGCCAGGCACCCCAGGCGCGCCCTGGTGGGTTGTGGCCTCCTCGGCCCACCTCCGGTGCCCATCTTCTGGTATATAAGTCATTTTTACCTAGAAAAAAATATAAGAGGAGGAATTTTGGGATGAAGTGCCGCCGCCTTAAGGCGGAACTTGGGCAGGAGCACTTTTTCCCTCCGGCAGAGTGATTCCGCCAGGGGAACTTCCCTCCTGGAGGGGGAAATCATCATCATGGTCACCAACAACTCTCCCATCTTGAGGAGGGAAATCTCCATCAACATCTCCAATAGCACCATCTCCTCTCAAACCCTAGTTCATCTCTTGTGTTCAATCTTGTTACCGGAACTATAGATTGGTACTTGTGGGTGACTAGTAGTGTTGATTACATCTTGTAGTTGATTACTATATGGTTTAATTGGTGGAAGATTATATGCTCAGATCCATTATGCCATTTAATATTCCTCTGATCATGAACATGTTTATCATTTGTGAGTAGTTACTTCTGTTCTTGAGGTCACGGGAGAAATCATGTTGCAAGTAATCATGTGAACTTGATATGTGTTTGATATTTTGATAGTATGTATGTTGTTATTCCCTTAGTGGTGTCATGTGAACGTCAACTACATGACACTTCACCATATTTGGGCCTAAGGGAATGCATTGTGGAGTAGCAATCAGATGGTGGGTTCCGAGAGTGACAGAAGCTTAAACCCCAGTTTATGCGCTATTTCGTAAGGGACAGATTGGATGGTTAGAATTTATTCTTCATACTTTTCTTGTAGTTGCGGACGCTTGCGGGAGGGTTAATCATAAGTAGGAGGTTTGTTCAAGTAAGAACAACACCTAAGCACCGGTCCACACACAGATCAAATTATCAAAATAGCGAACACAAATCAAACCAACATGATGAAAGTGACTAGATGAAATTCCCGTGTACCCTCAAGAATGCTTTGCTTATCATAAGACACCGTTTTGGCCTGTCCCTTGCCTTAAAAGGATTGGGCTACCTTGCTGCACTTTTGTTACTATTATCTTTACTTGCTCGTTACAAATTACGTTGCTATCAAACTACTCTGCTACTTACAATTTCAGCACTTGCAGACAATACCTTACCGGAAACTACTTGTCATTTCCTTCTGCTCCTCGTTGGGTTCGACACTCTTACTTATCGAAAAGAGCTACAATTGATCCCTGAGGGAGTCCTGGATTAGGGGGTGTCCGGATGGCCGGACTATACCTTCAGCCGGACTCCTGGACTATGAAGATACAAGATTGAAGACTTCGTCCCGTGTCCGGAAGGGACTTTCCTTGGCGTGGAAGGCAAGCTTGGCGATACGGATATGTAGATCTCCTACCATTGTAACTGACTTTGTGTAACCCTAACCCTCTCCGATGTCTATATAAACCGGAGGGTTTTAGTCCGTAGGACAACATACAGAACAACAATCATACCATAGGCTAGCTTCTAGGGTTTAGCCTCTCCGATCTCATGGTAGATCTACTCTTGTACTACCCATATCATCAATATTAATCAAGCAGGACGTAGGGTTTTACCTCCATCAAGAGGGCCCAAACCTGGGTAAAACTTCGTATCCCTTGCCTCCTGTTACCATCCGGCCTAGACGCACAGTTCGGGACCCCCTACCCGAGATCCACCGGTTTTGACACCGACATTGGTGCTTTCATTGAGAGTTCCTCTGTGTCGTCGCCGTTAGGATTGATGGCTCCTACAATCATCAATAGCGATGCAGTCCAGGGTGAGACCTTCCTCCCCGGACAGATCTTCGTCTTCGGCGGCTTCGCACTACGTGCCAATTCACTTGGCCATCTGGAGCAGATCAAAAGCTATGCCCCTGGCCGTCAGGTCAGATTTGGAAGTTTAAACTACACGGCTGACATCCGTGGGGACTTGATCTTCGACGGATTCGAGCCACTGCCAAGCGCGCCGCACTGTCACGACGAGCATGATCTAGCTCTACCGCCGAACAGTGCCCTGGAGGCCGCACCCGCATCGGCTTCGACCCTTAATTTGGAGCCAACTGCGCCGATCGAGGATGGGTGGTTGGACGCCGCCTCGGGGGCTGCGATCCCAATGGCGATCGAGCCGAACACCAGCCCCGCACTCCACGAGACTCGTGCCTCCAAGGAGCCGGACTCCTCTCTGGACTCCGAACCCTCCGCGACCCCTGCCGATCGAATCCGATTGGGTGCCGATCATGGAGTTTACTGCCGCGGACATCTTTCAGCACTCGCCTTTCGGCGATATTCTGAAGACACTAAAGTCTCTCTCTTTATCAGGAGAGCCCTGGCCGGACTACGGTCAGCAAGGTTGGGATACGGACGATGAAGAAATTGAAAGCCCACCCACCACCCACTTTGTAGCCACTGTCGACGATTTAACCGAAATGCTCGACTTCGACTCCAAAGACATCGACGGTATGGACGCCGATGCAAGAGACGATGAAGAACCAGGGCCTATTGGGCCCTAGAAAGCCACCTCGTCATACGACATATACATGGTGGACACCCCAAAAGAAGGAGATGGCGATGGAACAGCGGAGGATGACCCCTCCAAGAAACAGCCTAAGCACCGGCGTCAGCGGCGCCGTTCAAAATCCCACCAAAGCAAATACGGTGATTCTAGCACGGGAGATAATAATACTCCGGAGAGTGCTGAAGAAAACCCCCTCCAGCAAGATTCAGCACAGGAGGATGGAGAAGACAGCCCACATGAGAGAGCGGCAGACAAAGAGGTCGAGGACGGTAATTATATGCCTCCCTCCGAAGACGAGGCAAGCCTCGACGACGACGAATTCGTCGTGCCAGAGGATCCCGTCGAGCAAGAGCGTTTTCAATGCAGGCTTATGGCTACGGCAAGAAGCCTCAAGAAAAAACAGCAACAGCTTAGAGCTGATCAAGATTTGCTAGTCGACAGATGGACTGAAGTCCTTGCGGCTGAAGAGCATAAACTCGCACGCCCCTCCAAGAGCTACCCAAAGCGCAGGTTGCTACCCCGATTAGAGGAGGAAGCACTTAAACCTACATCACTGGCACCTGATACGGCCGACCGGCCACCTCGTGGCCGCGACAGAGAGGCCTCTTGGCCCTCCACTCAAGCCGCACCCCGTACCAAGGCATGGGAAAATGCGCCAGACCTGCGAGACATGTTAGAGGACAAGGCAAGGCAAACAAGATCGATCTACGGATCGCGTGGGCGCCCCACGACTCGAGACGATAACCGTCATGCCGGACACAAATCCGGTAGGGCCGAACACAGTAGACAAAGCTCATTGGAGCTACGTCGTGATATAGCCCAGTACAGAGGCGCCGCACACCCACTATGCTTCACAGACGAAGTAATGGATCATCAAATCCCCGAGGGTTTCAAACACGTAAACATCGAATCCTATGATGGCACAACAGATCCTGCGGTATGGATCGAGGATTATCTCCTCCATATCCACATGGCCCGCGGCGATGATCTCCACGCCATCAAATACATCCCACTCAAGCTTAAAGGACCAGCTCGGCATTGGCTTAACAGCTTGCCAGCAGGATCAATCAGTTGTTGGGAGGACCTGGAAGCCGCATTCCTCGACAATTTCCAGGGCACTTATGTGCGACCACTAGACGCCGATGACCTAAGCCACGTAATTCAGCAGCCAGAGGAATCGGCCAGGCAATTCTGGACACGGTTCCTAACAAAGAAAAATCAAATAGTCGACTGTCCGGACGCAGAGGCCCTAGCAGCCTTCAAACACAATATCTGTGACGAGTGGCTTGCCCGGCACCTTGGAGAGGAAAAGCCGAAATCTATGGCAGCACTCACGACACTCATGACCCGCTTTTGCGCAGGAGAAGACAGCTGGCTTGCTCCTAGCAACAATATGACCAAGAACCCTGGTAATTCGGATACCAGGGACAGTAGTGGCAGGTCGTGTCGCAACAAGCAGAAGCGCCGCATTAACGGCGACAATGCTGAGGATACGGCAGTTAATGCCAGATTCAGAGGCTATAAATCCGGTCAGCGGAAAAAGCCATTCAAAAGAAATCCTAGGGGCCCGTCCAGTTTGGACCGAATACTCGACCGCTTGTGCCAGATACATGGCACCCCCGAAAAGCCGGCCAATCACACCAACAGGGATTGTTGGGTGTTCAAGCAGGCAGGCAAGTTAAATGCCGAAAATAAAGACAAGGGACTGCATAGCGATGACGACGAAGAGCCCCGGCCGCTGAACAACAGTGGACAGAAGGGTTTTCCCCCACAAGTGCGGACTGTGAACATTATATACGCAACCCACATCCCCAAGAGGGAGCGGAAGCGCGCGTTAAGGGACGTATACGCGGTAGAGCCAGTCGCCCCAAAGTTCAACCCATGGTCCTCCTGCCCGATCACCTTTGATCGAAGGGACCATCCCACTAGCACCCGTCATGGAGGATTCACCGCATTGGTTCTAGACCCAATTATTGATGGATTTCATCTCACTAGAGTCCTTATGGACGGCGGAAGCAGCCTGAACCTGCTTTACCAGGATACAGTGCGGAAAATGGGCATAGATCCCTCGAGGATTAAGCCCACGAAAACGACCTTTAAAGGCATAATACCAGGTGTAGAGGCCAACTGTACAGGCTCAGTCACACTTGAAGTGGTCTTCGGATCTCCGGATAATTTCCGAAGCGAGGAGTTAATCTTCGACATAGTCCCATTCTGCAGTGGCTATCACGCACTGCTCGGGCGAACCGCATTTGCCAAGTTCAATGCAGTACCGCACTACGCATACCTTAAGCTCAAGATGCCAGGCCCTCGAGGAGTAATTACGGTCAATGGAAACACCGAACGCTCCCTCCGAACGGAGGAGCACACGGCGGCCCTTGCAGCAGAAGTACAAAGCAGCCTCGCCAGGCAGTTCTCCAGTCCGGCCATTAAACGTCCGGACACCGTCAAGCGCGCCCGGAGTAACCTACAACAAGACCGCCTGGCACGTTTCGAGCAGGCGTAGCAATGCGGCCCCAACCCCAGCCCTCGCAAAAATGCGACGCCAGTGCTTCGCATACATACGCTCTAGAAATACCATGGGTACAGGGGGAGGGGCACCATCACGGCATGCCCGAAACACGGCTTAAACCGCACCAGGGGCTGCCGATTTTTTAATTTTCTCTTACTTTCAGGACTCCATTCTTTGGAAGGCCTGTTCGGAAGTTCAATTGCCGCACAAACGATGCAAGAACCAGGGAAGCAGACAAGCCATGCCGCATTACGGAACTCCCAGGTGGTCTCGATCACGAGCAGTATACCTGTTTCGCATACCATTCCGCAGCCTGCCCCCGAAACGGACATGTTAAATAGTCCAACCTTTTGCTTATCGCATTATTTGTATCGTTCTGCTTTGATCACAGCCCTTTTTAATAAACAATGCATAGCTTTTGTCTATTTTTGCATTACTCTTTTTTTACAAATATATGTTCCTTAACGACATGTTGCACCCGTACACTTTGGTACGGCCAAAATATGCCAGGGGCTTTAGTACCCCTCAATATGGTGTGAGAAGTCCGAACACTTTAACAAGTGCGGCACCCCGAACTTATAGCATTATATGCATCGGCTCCGAATCATGTCTTGGGTCAATAGTTGGGTTTTCCCGGCTCCTATGTTTTGGTGCCTTACGTTCCGCTATGTCGGCTAAGGTAGCACTAGGAGAACTATTGTGATTGTGCCCCAGTTGAGCTGGGTCGAGCACCTCAGTAGAGAAAGCTAAAACTGACTGTCATGATGAAGCGAGAGCTGGTCGCTGTTCGAGAGGTTTTTCGAGTCCCTAAAGACTTATGCCGCTTAGAGCGAGGAGTCGGCTCTGTCCGGCCAAGGCGTGGATAGCGCCCCGAACTCGGTCTTCAGAATACCAGGGGCTTCGCCGAAATTTAAAATTATAGAATTCTATGGCTAAGTGAGAGTGTTCACGCATTATAGTCCGATTGCCTTGTTCGTTGTGCTGAGCGCCTCCCTCGAAGGACCCAAACATGGGAAAAAGAGCGCTCAGGTTTATCCCCGAACACCCCAGCACTAGCGGCACGGGGGCAGAAGCCGACGACTCGCCATCTCTCAGAATTGATAAACAGCCGCACAGAAGGTAATATTTTAAATTCCAACAGCATTGCTTAGCGCATATGAACAAGTTTTCAGCGCACAGGACAAAACGAGCGAGTTTTACTCAAAAATTACATCCCTGGAACATTCATCCGCCATAAGGCGGGCACCCTTCAGAACATCCTTATAATAATTCTCGGGCTTGCGATGCTCTTTCCCTGGCGGTGGCCCGTCCTTCACAAGCTTCTCAGCATCCAGCTTGCCCCAGTGCACCTTAGCATAGGCAAGGGCCCTACGGGCACCTTCAATGCAGACGGAGCGCTTGATGACTTTGAGCCTTGGACAGGCCCCCACCAGCCGCCGCACCAGCCCGAAATAGCTCCCAGGCAGAGCCTCTCTAGGCCACAGCCGAACTATGAGGCCCTTCATGGCCTGTTCGGCCGCCTTGTGGAGCTCGACCAGTTGCTTCAGCTGGTCGCTCAGGGGCACGGGGTGTCCGGCCTCAGCATACTGAGACCATAACACCTTCTCTGTCGAGCTGCCCTCCTCGGCTCGATAGAATGCGGCAGCATCGGACACCCTACGGGGAAGATCTGCGAATGCTCCTGGAGAGCTCCAGATTCGGGTAAGTAACAAGTAACTCACGTTTATGTGTTTGCTTTGCATAAAGAATGCCTTACCCGCCGCTATCTTTTTCACCGCATCCAACTCCTGGAGGGTCTTCTAGGATTCTACCTCGGCAGACTTGGCATTTTCAATAGCCACCACGAGCTCGGACGCTCGCGTCTTTGAGTCAAGCTCCAAACTCTCATGTTTTTTCATGAGAGCCTGGAGCTCTTGCCGCACCTTGCCAACCTGGGCCTCATACTTCTCCCGCTCGGTGCGCTCCGTGGCCGCCCTCTTCTCGGCCTCGGATAGCGCTTGCTTAAGGGTCGCCACCTCAGACGTGGCCCCTACAATAGTCACGATAATCCTGTCATTTTTTGCAATTGCACCTTTTTTATATATATTTAAACAAGGTATTTCTTACCTTCCTTGTCCTCGAGCTGCTTCTTGGCACGCCCGAGCTCTTGCTCGGACTGCTCGAGGTTCTGCTTTAGCGTGTCCACTTCCGCAGTCAGTGCGGCAGACGCCAGCAGAGAAGCCTGCATACGCATATTGACTCCTTTTTGTTAGACTCCTGCGAATTTTATTTTATCCTCTATTCGGCTTTTCTTCCTGAACGCCAAACAGAGCATCAAGGGCTACTGTCTATGCGGTAATATTATTTACACATTCTTTACTTACCTCAAAGCCTGTTAAAAGGCTAGCACAAGCTTCAGTCAGTCCGCTCTTGGCGGACTGAACCTTCTGGACCACCGCACTCATAATGGTGCGGTGCTCCTCGTCGATGGAGGCGCCTTTGAGCACCTCTAACAGATTGTCCGGCGCCTCCGGTTGGACGGGGGTCACCGGCACGGTAGGCTTGCTCCTCTTGGAAGGAGGTCGCCCACCAGACTCTGGAACCTTTGAAGGTTCCGGAGCGGTGTCCGGCCTAGAGCCAGACTTGGAGCCCTGGGGGGTTTTATCCCCTTTACCCCTGGAGTCCGGGAGGTCGCCTTGCGGCGCCTCCAGGACCACCTCCTCCTGGCTTGGAACCTGTTGGGACAACACTTCGGCGTCGTCCGTAGGGCGGGGGGAGGTAGCCGTCGGAAGTGAATTCACATCCGACGAGTCCAGTGAACCGCTCGACGACGCGTCGAGCCGGTCTTTGGGTGGGCTGCATAATCATATTCGACATGAGGGAAAGTTGTGCAATAAAGGAATACTATGAATTACTCTGGTATCCGGATACTTACGATTTCGCCAGGGACTTGGCCCTGAGCGGCCACTCCTCTCCGCCGTCGTCGGCGTCGGTGGAGTAGTCCAGAGGAAGGGTTTTCCCCTTCTTGGACCCTTCGGCCTCCCCAGTGAGGGCGGCCTTCCTTTTCTTCTCTCCCCCCGCTGGAGGGGGAGAGGTCTCTTCTTCCTCCTCCTCGTCTTCACGGGAGGAATGCGCCTTGGAGCCGTCAGATGATGAACCCGACACCTCCTGGCGCCGGGCACTTTTTCGAGTCCCCGTGGCCTTCTTCGTGGCCTTCTTCTCCGGCACCACATAGGGTGCCGGAACCAGCAGCTTCGCCAAGCGGGCATCGGCTGGATCTTCGGGCAAAGGAGCCAGACAGTCGATCTGTCCGGACTTCGCCTGCCAATCCTGTCAAAGGTAAGGGAGCTTAGATCCCGCATAGAGTTAAACTATGAAAAACTAATACCCTGTAAAAGGTACAAACAACTTACCGCGCTAGCGTGATGCTGCGCGCTGAATCCGCGATCCTCGGTAGCAGATGTGGGAGCCTCGGCGCCCTTGAAAAGCACCTTCCAGGCATCTTTGTACGTCGTGTCGAAGAGCCTGCTTAGAGTTCGGTGCTGCACCAGGTTGAACTCCCACAGATTGAAGGCCCGTTGTTGACACGGGAGGATCCGGCGGATGAGTATAACCTGGACTACGTTGACAATCTTGAGCTGCTTGTTCACTAGGGTTTGGATGCATGTTTGCAGTCCAGTCACCTCTTCTTTGCTGCCCCACGACAGGCCCGTCTCTTTCCAGGAGGTGAGCCATGGTGGGGGTCCGGACCGGAACTCGGGGGCTGCGACCCACTCAGGGTCGCGCGGCTCGGTGATGTAAAACCACCCCGATTGCCACCCCTTCAGGGTCTCCACAAAGGAGCCCTCGAGCCATAAGACATTGGGCATCTTGCCCACTATGGCGCCTCCGCACTCCGCCTGGTTGCCGCGCACCACCTTCGGCTTGACATTGAAAGTCTTGAGCCATAGGCCGAAATGGGGGCGGATGCGGAGGAAAGCCTCGCACACGACGATAAATGCCGAGATGTTGAGGATGAAGTTCGGGGCCAGATCATGGAAATCCAGGCCGTAGTAGAACATGAGTCCCCAGACGAATGGGTGGATAGGAAAGCCCAGTCCGCGGAGGAAGTTGGGAAGGAACACTACCCTCTCATGGGGCCTTGGGGTGGGGAGGAGCTGCCCCTCTTCGGGAAGCCGGTACGCGATGTCGTTAGACAAGTATCCGGCCTTACTCAGTTTTTTGATGTGCCCCTCTGTGATGGAGGAGACCATCCACTTGCCTCCCGCTCCGGACATGGCTGGAGAAGGTTGAGGTGGGGAGTGCGGACTTGGGCGCTGGAGCTCGAGTGCGCGAAAATGGATAGGCAAAGGAGGAAGAAGGCGTAGGTGAAAAGGTGGATCCTTATCCCCTTATATGGGTGGACGCAACTACGTGTCCCCACCAGCCTGGTAAAACTCGCTTATCTCCAAGCGCCGTAATTAACGGCGCAGTTGGGTTACCCACACCCGTATTGATGAGAATCCCGAAATAAGGGGACACGATCTCTGCTTCGACAAGACGTGCCAAGGAAACCGCCTCGTATGACACGCTGAGATGGGACAAGAAAACGATTCGAATAAAGGCTTGGCCATGGTGCGATGTCACACTACGGAATATGTCAGTAGATTAGATTTGTGTAAATATTATTCTCTCTATGGCAATATGTGGAAACTTATTTTGGAGAGTCGGACACTATCTTTGTGTTCAAAATCTTCTATGAAGTACTTGGAGGAGGAACCCGCCTTGCAATGCCGAAGACAATCTGTGCGCCGGACTCGACGTCATTGAATCCTGGTTCAGGGGCTACTGAGGGAGTCCTGGATTAGGGGGTGTCCGGATGGCCGGACTATACCTTCAGCCGGAATCTTGGACTATGAAGATACAAGATTGAAGACTTCGTCCCGTGTCCGGAAGGGACTTTCCTTGGCGTCGAAGGCAAGCTTGGCGATACGGATATGTAGATCTCCTACCATTGTAACCGACTTTGTGTAACCCTAACCCTCTCCGGTGTCTATATAAACCAGAGGGTTTTAGTCCGTAGGACAACATACAGAACAACAATCATACCATAGGCTAGCTTCTAGGGTTTAGCCTCTCCGATCTCGTGGTAGATCTACTCTTGTACTACCCATATCATCAATATTAATCAAGCAGGACGTAGGGTTTTACCTCCATCAAGAGGACCCGAACCTGGGTAAAACTTCGTGTCCCTTGCCTCCTGTTACCATCCGGCCTAGACGCACAGTTCGGGACCCCCTACCCGAGATCCGCCGGTTTTGACACCGACAATCCCCTATACTTGTGGGTCATCAAGGCTCTTTTCTGGCGTCGTTGCCGGGGAGTGAAGCGCTTTTGGTAAGTGGAATTTGGTAAGGAAACATTTATATAGTGTGCTCAAATTTAATGTCACTTGTTACTATGGAAAATAATCCTTTGAGGAGTTTGTTCGGGGTATCTACACCTCGTCCGGAACCACAATTAGCAACCCCTCAACCTAATGCACCTACTAAAAATATTGAATATGAAATTCCTTCGGGTATGATAGAACAACTGCTAGATAATCCTTATGCAGGAGATGGGACCGAACATCCTGATATGCACTTGATATATGTGGAACAAAGTTGTGGATTGTTTAAGCTTGCAGGTTTACCCGAAGATGAAGTTATGAGAAAGGTTTTACCTTTATCTTTGAAGGGAAAATAATTGGCATGGTATAGTCTATGTGATGATATTGGATCATGGAATTGGAATCATTTGAAATTGGAGTTAATTGGAGTTCCACCAAAAAATTTATCCTATGCATCTAGTTCATCGTGATCGGAATTATATATATAATTTTTGGCCTCGCGACGGAGAAAGTATCGCTCTAGCTTGGGGGAGGCTTAAGTCAATGTTATATTCATGCCCCAATCATGAGCTCTCAAGAGAAATTATTATCCCGAATTTTTATGCTCAGCTTTCTCGTAATGATCAAACCATGTTTGATACTTCTTGTGTTGGTTCATTTATGAAGAAGACTATTGAATTCTGATGGGATCTTTTGGAAAGAATTAAACACAACTCTGAAGATTGGGAACTTGATGAAGGTAAAGAGTCAGGTATTAAACTTAAGTATGAATGTGTTAAATCTTTTGTGGATACTGATGCTTTTCAAAAGTTTAGGAGTCAATATGGACTTGACTCTGAGATAGTAGCCTCCTTTTGTGAATCATTTGCTACTCATGCTGAACTCCCTAAGGAGAAGTGGTTTAAATATCACCCATCTATTAAACAAGAAATTAAAGAACCAGTACCAGTTAAAGAAGAAACTATACTTTATAATGTTGATCCAATTGTTCCTTCTGCTTATATTGAGAAACCACCTTTCCCTGTTAGGATTAAGGAACATGCTAAAGTTTCAACTGTGGTTAACAAAAGCTATATTAGAACACCTAAACCCGATGAACAAATTAAAGTTGAACCTAGTATGCAATGGTTAGAGATCTCTTGGAAGAAGACATGGATGGGCATGTTATTAACTTCTGTGAAGAAGCTGCTAGAATTGCTAAACCTGATAAAAGAGATAAACATAGACTTGTTGTTGGCATGCATGTTATTTCAGTTAAAATAGGAGATCATTGTTATCATGGTTTATGTGACATCGGTGCTAGTGTGAGTGCTATTCCTTACACTTTATATGAAGAAATCATGAAAGACATAGCACCTGCTGAGATAGAAGAAATAGATGTTACTATTAAACTTGCTAATAGAGACATGCTACCTCTTGAGCACTGCGTCGGTTTTCCCTTGAAGAGGAAAGGGTGATGCAACAAAGTAGCGTAAGTATTTCCCTCAGTTTCTGAGAACCAAGGTATCAATCCAGTAGGAGGCTACGCGCGAGTCCCTCGCACCTACACAAAACAAATAAATCCTCGCAACCAACGCGATAAGGGGTTGTCAATCCCTACACGGTCACTTACGAGAGTGAGATCTGATAGATATGATAAGATAATATTTTTGGTATTTTTATGATAAAGATGCAAAGTAAAATAAAAGGCAATGAAAATAATTAAGTGCTGGAAGATTAATATGATGGAAGGTAGACCCGGGGGCCATAGGTTTCACTAGTGGCTTCTCTCAAGAGCATAAGTATTTTACAGTGGCTGAACAAATTACTGTTGAGCAATTGACAGAATTGAGCATAGTTATGAGAATATCTAGGTATGATCATGTATATAGGCATCATGTCCGAGACAAGTAGACCGACTCCTGCCTGCATCTACTACTATTACTCCACACATCGACCGCTATCCAGCATGCATCTAGAGTATTAAGTTCATAAGAACAGAGTAACGCTTTAAGCAAGATGACATGATGTAGAGGGATAAATTCATGCAATATGATAAAAACCCCATCTTTTTATCCTCGATGGCAACAATACAATACATGCCTTGCTGCCCCTACTGTCACTGGGAAAGGACACCAGAAGATTGCACCCAAAGCTAAGCACTTCTCCCATTGCAAGAAAGATCAATCTAGTAGGCCAAACCAAAGTGATAATTCGAAGAGACTTGCAAAGATAACCAATCATACATAAAAGAATTTAGAGAAGATTAAAATATTGTTCATAGATAAACTTGATCATAAACCCACAATTCATCGGTCTCAACAAACACACCGCAAAAGAAGATTACATCGAATAGATCTCCACGAGAGAGGGGGAGAACATTGTATTGAGATCCAAAAAGAGAGAAGAAGCCATCTAGCTAATAACTATGGACCCGAAGGTCTGAGGTAAACTACTCACACATCATCGAAGAGGCTATGGTGTTGATGTAGAAGTCATCCGTGATCGATGCCCCCTCCGGTGGAGCTCCGGAACAGGCCCCAAGATGGGATATCGTGGATACAGAAAGTTACGGCGGTGGAATTAGGGTTTTGGCTCCTTTTCTGATCGTTTGGGGGTACATAGGTATATATAGGAGGAAGGAGTACTTCAGTGGAGCAACAGGGGGCCACGAGGGTGGATGGCACGCCTAGGGGGGGGGTAGGCATGCCCCCTACCTCGTGGCTTCCCTGTTGGTTAGTTGACATAGGGTCCAAGTCTCCTGGATCATGTTCGTTCCGAAAATCACGTTCCCGAAGGTTTCATTCTGTTTGGACTCCGTTTGATATTCTTTTTATGCGAAACTCTAAAATGGGCAAAAAACATCAATTCTGGGCTGGGCCTCCGGTTAATAGGTTAGTCCCAAAAATAATATAAAAGTGAATAATAAATCCCAATAATGTCCAAAACAGAAGATAATATAGCATGGAGCAATCAAAAATTATAGATACGTTGGAGATGTATCAAGCATCCCCAAGCTTAATTCCCGCTCGTCCTCGAGTAGGTAAATGATAAAAACCGAATTTTTGATGTGGAATGCTACTAGGAATAATTTCAATATAATTCTTCTTAATTGTGGCATGAATATTGACATAGAAATAATAATACTTCAAGCATACTAACTAAGCAATTATGTCTTCTTAAAATAACATGGCCAAAGAAAGTTCATCCCTACAAAATCATATAGTTTAGTCATGCTCCATTTTCGTCACACAAGAATGCTCTCATCATGCACAACCCCGATGACAAGCCAAGCAATTGTTTCATACTTTAGTAATCTCAAACTTTATAAACCTTCACGCAATACATGAGCGTGAGCCATGGATTTAGCACTATGGGTGGAATAGAGTATAATGATGGGGGTTATGTGGAGGAGACAAAAAGGAGAAAGTCTCACATCAATGAGGCTAATCAATGAGCTATGGAGATGCCCATCGATTGATGTTAATGCAAGGAGTAGGGATTGCCATGCAACGGATGCACTAGAGCTATAAATGTATGAAAGCTCAAGAAAAGAAACTAGTGGGTGTGCATCCAACTTGCTTGCTCACGAAGACCTAGGGCACTTGAGGAGGCCCATTGTTGGAATATACAAGCCAAGTTCTATAATGAAAAATTCCCACTAGTATATGAAAGTGACAAAACAAGAGACTCTCTATCATGAAGATCATGGTGCTACTTTGAAGCAGAAGTGTGGAAAAAAAGATAGTAGCATTGTCCCTTTCCATTTGTTTTTTGACCTTCTTTTTTTATTTGGCCTTTCTCCTTTTTTTATTGGGACAATGCTCTATTAAATGATGACATCACACTTCTATTTATTTACAACTCAATGATTACAACTCGATACTAGAACAAGGTATGACTCTATAAGAATGCCTCCGGCGGTGTACCGGGATATGCAATGAACCAAGAGTGACATGTATGAAAGAATTATGAACGGTGGCTTTGGCACAAATACTATGTCAACTACATGATCATGCTAAACAATATGACAATGATGAACGTGTCATGATAAATGGGATGGTGGAAAGTTGCATGGCAATATATCTCAGAATGGCTATGGAAATGCCATAATAGGTAGGTATGGTGGCTGTTTTGAAGAAGATATAAGGAGGTTTATGTGTGAAAGAGCGTATCATATCACGGGGTTTGGATGCACCGGCGAAGTTTGCACCAACTCTCAATGTGAGAAAGGGCAATGCACTGTACCGAAGAGGCTAGCAATGATGGAAAGGTGAGAGTGCGTATAATCCATGGACTCAACATTAGTCATACAGAACTCACGTACTTATTGCAAAATTCTACAAGTCATCAAAAACCAAGCACTACGCACATGCTCCTAGGGGGATAGATTGGTAGGAGAAGACCATCGCTCGTCCCTGACCGCCACTCATAAGGAGGACAATCAAAGAACACCTGATGTTTCAAATTTGTTACATAACGTTTACCATACGTGCATGCTACGGGACTTGCAAACTTCAACCTCAAATTCACAACAACTCAACTAGCACAACTTTAATATCACTACCAACATATCTCAAAATAATCATCAAGCATCAAACTTCTCTTAGTATTCAAAACACTCATAAGAAAGTTTTTACTAATCTTGAATACCTAGCATATTAGGATTATTTAAGAAAATTACCATGCTATTTAAGACTCCCAAAATAATCTAAGTGAAGCATGAGAGATCAAGAGTTTCTATAAAACAAATCCACCACCGTGCTCTAAAAGATATAAGTGAAGTACTAGAGCAAAACTATATAACTCAAAAGATATAAGTGAAGCACATAGAGTATTCTAATAATTTCCGAATCATGTGTGTCTCTCTCAAAAGGTGTGTATAGCAAAGATGATTGTGGTAAACCAAAAAGCAAATACTGAAATCATACAAGACGCTCCAAGCAAAACACATATCATGTGGTGAATAAAAATATAGCTCCAAGTAAAGTTACCGATGGAAGTAGACGAAAGAGGGGATGCCTTCCGGGGCATCCCGAAGCTTTGGCTTTTTGGTGTCCTTATATTATCTTGGGGGTTCCATGGGCATCCCCAACCTTAGGCTCTTGCCACTCCTTGTTCCATAATCCATCAAATCCTTACCCAAAACTTGAAAACTTCACAACACAAAACTTAAGGTAGAAAATCTCGTGAGCTCCGTTAGCGAAAGAAAACAAAACACCACTTCAAGGTACTGTAATGAACTCATTATTTATTTATATTGGTATTAAACCTACTGTATTCCAACTTATCTATGGTTTATAAACTATTTTACTAGCCATAGATTCATCAAAATAAGCAAACAACACACGAAAAACAGAATCTGTCAAAAACAGAACAGTCTGTAGTAATCTGTAGCTAGCGCAAGATCTGGAACCCCAAAAATTCTAAAATAAATTTCTGGACGTGAGTAATTCATATATTAATCATATGCAAAAATAATTAACTAAATAGCACTTTCCAAATAAAAATGGCAGCAGTTATTGTGAGCGCTAAAGTTTCTGTTTTTTACAGCAAGATTAACAAGACTTTCCCCAAGTCTTCCCAACGGTTCTACTTGGCACAAACACTAATTGAAATAAAAAAACACAACCAAAACAGAGGCTAGATAAATTATTTATTACTAAACATGAGCAAAAAGCAAGGAATAAAAATAAAATTGGGATGCCTCCCAACAAGCGCTATTGTTTAACACCCCTAGCTAGGCATAAAAGCAAGGATAGATCTAGGTATTGCTATAGTAATAGGATAGATCATTAAAACTCATTTCATATTCCCTGCGTTCAGCAGCAAGTTTCCTTTGAGGCAAGCAAAATTAATCAAAAGGGCTAAATTAAATGGGACAAAAGTCCCCAAGATCAATTTTAGGAGGTATAGGTTCCTCTTTCGGCCCTTCATATTGCACAACCAATTCATCATTATAAGCATTTTTTGGCAGAACTTTGTGAGCCTATACTCGAGAGAATATCCTAGCTCATTATTTAGAATAGCCAAATCATCATTAATTTCAGAAATCCTATCAATTAGAACATTGGTAGGGACCTTTTTTCTAAGGTTCTCATTGAAAGCAACATAGTCTAGAGATTGAAAACGCATTATTTCTTCTTGATCAAAGAGGATAGCCTCTATGGGAGGACGACCAGCGTCCACCCTATAATGCGCAAATATTTCTTTGGCTTCTTTTATAATAAATCTGAACTCATGAGAGAAAAATATAGTAGCAGCACGCTTAACAGAAGAGTGCTCTATATTAGAAAATTCTAAGAAAATCCTTTGTATGCAAGGGTGTAAGTGCATAAATTGCATTTCAAGTTCAACTATAAGCATGGCAATAGCGTTCGCAAGACTACTAGTTCTATGAAGATTGGAACTGCCCATAGAAGGCAAAGCACCGGCACAAGTAAAGAAATCTTGAATAACCCCTTTTCCAATAATATTACCACTACCAATTCGGATTTTTTTTATGTAAGCTAGGGGGTTCTTCAGCAAGAGCATCAGAATTTTCCATGTTATTAATATTGTCCATATTGACAATAGTTTCCCCAATTTCAGACATAACGACACGCAAACGGAAAAGAGGCAAACGGAAAAGAGAGGGCGAATAAAACGGCAAGAGTGAAGTGAGAGAGAGGAAAACGAGAGGCAAATGGCAAATAATGTAATGCGGGAGATAAGGGTTTGTGATGGGTACTTAGTATGTTGACTTTTGCGTAGACCTCCCCGGCAACGGCGCCAGAAATCCTTCTTGCTACCTCTTGAGCACTGTGTTGGTTTTCCCTTGAAGAGGAAAGGGTGATGCAGCAAAGTAGCATAAGTATTTCCCTCGGTTTTTGATAACCAAGGTATCAATCCAGTAGGAGGCTACGCACGAGTCCCTCGCACCTACACAAAACAAATAAATCCTCGCAACCATCGCGATAAGGGGTTGTCAATCCCTACACGGTCACTTACGAGAGTGAGATCTGATAGATATGATAAGATAATATTTTTGGTATTTTTATGATAAAGATGCAAAGTAAAATAAAAGGCAATGAAAATAACTAAGTGTTGGAAGTTTAATATGATGGAAGATAGACCCGGGGGCCATAGGTTTCACTAGTGGCTTCTCTCAAGAGCATAAGTATTTTACGGTGGGTGAACAAATTACTGTTGAGCAATTGACAGAATTGAGCATAGTTATGAGAATATCTAGGTATGATCATGTATATAGGCATCACGTCCGAGACAAGTAGACCGACTCCTGCCTGCATCTACTACTATTACTCCACACATCGACCGCTATCCAGCATGCATCTAGAGTACTAAGTTCATAAGAACAGAGTAACACTTTAAGCAAGATGACATGATGTAGAGGGATAAATTCATGCAATATGATTAAAAACCCATCTTGTTATCCTCGATGGCAACAATACAATACGTGCCTTGCTGCCCCTACTATCACTGGGAAAGGACACCGCAAGATTGAACCCAAAGCTAAGCACTTCTTCCATTGCAAGAAAGATCAGTCTAGTAGGCCAAACCAAACTGATAATTCAAAGAGACTTGCAAAGATAACCAATCATACATAAAAGAATTCAAAGAAGATTGAAATATTGTTCATAGATAAACTTGATCATAAACCCACAATTCATCGGTCTCAACAAACACACCACAAAAGAAGATTACATCGAATAGATCTCCACGAGAGAGGGGGAGAACATTGTATTGAGATCCAAAAAGAGAGAAGAAGCCATCTAGCTAATAACTATGGACCCGAAGGTCTGAGGTAAACTACTCACACATCATCGGAGAGGCTATGGTGTTGATGTAGAAGCCCTCCGTGATCGATGCCCCCTCTGGTGGAGCTCCGGAACAAGCCCCAAGATGGGATCTCGTGGATGCAGAAAGTTACGGTGGTGGAATTAGGGTTTTGGCTCCATTTCTGATCGTTTGGGGGTATGTAGGTATATATAGGAGGAAGGAGTACGTCGGTGGAGCAACAAGGGGCCCACAAGGGTGGAGGGCGCGCCTGGGAGGGGGGGTAGGCGCGCCCCCTACCTCGTGGCTTCCCTGTTGGTTAGTTGACATAGGGTCCAAGTCTCCTGGATCATGTTCGTTCCGAAAATCACGTTCTCGAAGGTTTCATTCCGTTTGGACTCCGTTTTATATTCTTTTTATGCGAAACTCTAAAATAGGCAAAAAACATCAATTCTGGGCTGGGCCTCCGGTTAATAGGTTAGTCCCAAAAATAATATAAAAGTGAATAATAAAGCCCAATAATGTCCAAAACAGAAGATAATATAGCATGGAGCAATCAAAAATTATAGATACGTTGGAGACGTATCAAGACACCATATCATCAATTGGGATTGTTAGAGATGTTGAAGTCTTGTGTGGGAAAATAAAATACCCTACTAATTTTCTTGTTCTTGGTTCCCCACAAGATGACTTTTGTCCCATTATCTTTGGTAGACCTTTCTTGAATATAGTTAATGCTAAGATAGATTGTAAGAAACAAAGTGTTGGTGACGAGTCCCATCAGTTTAATTTTTCCAAGTTTAGTAGAAATCATCATGAAAAAGAATTGCCTAGTAAGGATGAATTAATTGGTCTTGCTTCTATTGCTGTTCCAGCTACTGATCCTTTAGAACAATATTTGCTAGACCATGAAAATGATTTCATATGCATGAAAGAAATGAAATAGATAAGGTTTTCTTTGAACAATGTCCTCTACTTAAACACAATTTGCCTATTGAAACTCTGGGAGGTCCTCCTCCACCTAAAGGTGATCTTGTGTTTGAATTAAAACAATTGCCTGACACTTTGAAATATTCTTATCTTGATGAAAAGAAGATATATCTTGTTATTATTACTGCTAACCTTTCAGAACATGACGAAGAAAGACTAGTGAAAGTTCTAAGGAAGCACCGAGCTGCTATTGGATATACTCTTGATGATTTAAAGGGCATTAGTCCCACTCTATGTCAGCACAAAATTAATATGGAACCTGATGCTAAAACCGGTGTTGATCACCAACGTCGGTTGAATCCAAAAATGAAGGAAGTGGTAAGAACAGAAATCTTAAAACTTCTAGAAGCAGGTATAATCTATCCTATAGCTGATAGTAGATGGGTAAGTCCTGTTCATTGTGTCCCTAAGAAAGGAGGTATTACTGTTGTTCCTAATGATAAAAAGGAACTTATTCCACAAAGAATTGTTACATGCTATAGAATGGTAATTGATTACAAAAAATTAAACAAAGCAACTAGAAAAGATCATTACCCCTTATCTGTTATTGATCAAATGCCTGAAAGATTATCTAAGCCCACACACTTTTGCTTTCGAGATGGATACTCTGGCTTTTCACAAATACCTGTCTCTCAACCTGATCAAGAAAAGACTACTTTTACTTGTCCCTTTGGAACTTATGCTTATAGAAATATGCCTTTTGGTTTATGTAATGCACCTGCTACATTTCAAAGATGTATGACTACTATATTCTCTGACTTTTGTGAAAATATTATTGAGGTTTTCATGGATGACTTTTCTGTTTATGGGAAGTCTTTCGATGATTGTTTAAGCAATCTTGAGCTAGTTTTGTAGAGATGTGAACAAACAAATCTTGTCTTGAATTGGGAGAAGTGCCACTTTATGGTTAATGAAGGCATTGTCTTGGGTCATAAAATTTCTGAAAAAGGTATTTAAGTGGACCAAGCTAAGGTTGATGCAATTGAGAAAATGCCATGTCTTAAGGACATCAAAGGTATTCGTAGTTTCCTAGGTCATGCTGGTTTCTATAGGAGATTTATCAAAGACTTTTCTAAAATTTCTAGGCCTCTTACTAATATTTTGCAAAAGGACATTCCTTTTGCTTTTATGATGATTGTTTAGAAGCCTTTGAAAGACTCAATAAAGCCTTAATATCTACACCTATTGTTCAACCACCTGATTGGAACTTGCCTTTTGAAATTATGTGTGATGCTAGTGATTATGTTTTTGGTGCTATTCTAGGACAAAGAGTTGATAAGAAACTTAATGTTATTCATTATGCTAGTAAAATTCTAGACAGTGCTCAAAGAAAATATGCTACTACTGAAAAATAATTCTTAGCAGTGGTGTTTGCTTGTGATAAATTTAGACCTTATATTGTTGATTCCAAAGTAGCTATTCACACAGACCATGCTGCTATTAAATATCTTATGGAAAAGAAAGATGCTAAACCTAGACTTATTCATTGGGTTCTCTTGTTACAAGAATTTGATTTACATATCATTGATATAAAAGGAGCTGAGAACCCCGTAGCTGATAATTTGTCTAGGCTTGAAAATGTGCTTGATGACCCACTACCTATACAACTCTTGTTTTAGATATTTTGCAGGAAAGCTCCCCTCGAAATGGGAAGGCCCATACATCATCAAGGAGGTTTACCGGTCTGGAGCCACCAAAATAAATAACTTCGAAGGTACTAACCCGAAGGTTGTCAATGGGAAACGAATAAAGCATTATATCTCAGGTACGCCTATCAATGTTGAACGTAATATTATCCAAACTTTCACATCTGAAGAACACATAAAAGAGTCCTTCCGGAACACTCTAGAATCATGAAAATAAAGAGGTACGTGATACGGTAAGTAAACGGACTCCAAAAAATCTGCAAAAATCTTTTTTATCAGTTTTGAAATACTTTAAAATTTTGGAAATAAAGAAACTTCCAGGAAGCATCCCCTGGTGGGCACAAGACACCAGGGCGACCTGGCACGCCCAGGTGGGTTGTGCCCACCTGAGACACCTTTCGTACTCCGTTTTTCTATCATATACTTGCCCTCCAAGATAAAAAATCTATATATACTTCCCGAACCTTTTGATCACCGTACCACAAAGAAATCCTCTGTTCTCTTTCCTTGCTATTTCTGGTCAGATTTATCAAGCGAGGCATCATGTCTTCTTGCTCCTCCAACAACATTGAAGAAGATGCTTGGCTGATGAAGATCGAGAGGAAGCAGGAGGAGCCTACGGATGCCCTTAAGGGAGACAAGGGCAATAAATCTACCTTGGATCCGCCCCCGGTGGCAGCACGAGAGGTGCTGTCCGAGGAGGAGGAAGAGGATATCCTTAAACCCTACCTTCCTCATCTTACTCCCGCTGAGATTGAGGCTTTTCGCGTCGTTGAAATAGTTCACATACAGAATAAGTATCTTACTCGCGAAAATATTCTGCATCAAGAGCATATCATCCATCTCGGGAGCGTCATCTGATGGCTGGAGAACCTCTTGATCCTTAAGGATAGGATCGCTTCATCACCACGATCATCTTCTTCACCACCAAAAGAAAATTGAGTATCGGGTATGGGCACTCCCCTTGGCCTCCGCCAAGCTTGGGGGAGGTGCCCCGGTATCGTATCCTCCCTTTATCTTTTTGCTTTTACTTATCCTAGTTCGATTATTTGCTTAGTGATCTGTCCTTGTAATCGTGTGCAAGTTATATAATAAAGTTAGTTTGAGTTTTGCTTTCTTTACTTTCATGTTGCAAATAAAGAAAAGAAATGAAGAAAAAAAAGAGGAATGAAATAAATGAAGAAAGGAAGTAAATCAATAAGATTATATACTAATCCTATGGTAGGTGATGACACCACATAAGGAAAAGTATAAGTAGAAAATTTTATTAGAGATTGGCAAACATAGCATTAGTCAATGATGCAACTCATGAAAGAATTAATAAGGGAAGAGAAGATTCACATATAGATATGCTATCCTAGAAATCTTTTGTGATTGTGAGCCCACATCAAAATATTATATGCCAAAATTGTTGACGTTCGACAAGGAAGACAACCTAATGGTTTATGTTTGTTTATATTCACATAGAAGTCATATTGTCATAGATCCTTTAACATGTGGTGCTCGCCCCCTATATTTGCTAGCCAAAAATTCTGTACTAAGTAGAGATAATACTTGCGCATCCAAAAACCCTTAAACCCAAATCTTTTTCAAGTGTCCACCATACCTACCTAGGGATTGAGCAAGATCCCTCAAGTAAGTTGTCATCGGTGCAAAAAGGCAAAAAAAAATCTTCTAAAAGTGTGAGATCATTTAGTGTAAGAGAAAATTGAGCGTTGTACGAACTTGGATGACAAAGAATAAAAGCGACAAACTTCATACTAAAGGTTTTCATCTTAAGGGGCAATACAACGTGACGTTCTCTTGCACTAAGGGATTGAGCATACAAACAAATAAGCGCATGGCAACCTCTGCTTCCCTCTGGGAAGGGCCGATCTTTTACTTTTATGCAAAGAGTCAAAGTTTTTCTCTCTATTCCTTTTATTTTTCTCTTTTGGCAAGCATCATGTGGTCAGGAAAGATCTAGGCACATATGTCCTATTGAATATAGATAGCATGAGTTATTATTATTGACATCACCCTTGAGGTGAGTATGTTGGGAGGCGAAACTATAAGCCCCTATCTTTCTATGTGTCCAGTTCAAACGTTTTGCTCATGGGTACGAGGTGAGTGCTAGCAATCATAGAAGACTATATGATGGTTGAGTATGTGGACTTTCCTAAAGGCTCTGACACGTGACCCTTCCTGAAAAGATGATGAATTGTAGTTGCAAAGTTAACTGAGAACATAGTTTGTCGGTTTCTAATAGAGTTTTTTCTTTATACTTCGATTGTGTGATGAACTATTACTTATTCATGAGAAGTATATGATAAAAGTCCTATGTTTAATTTTTTTGCTGTCATAATAATCAACATGATTCTTCTATGTCCGTATTTTGTTTTTATCGACACCTCTCTCTCAAAGCATGTGGACATGTTTTTCGATTTCGGTTTTCGCTTGAGGACAAGCGAGGTCTAAGCTTGGGGGAGTTGACACGTCCATTTTGCATCATGTTTTCTTACTGTTATTTATAATGTTTTTATCCATAATAATGCTTTTTGGAGTAATTCCAATGCCTTTTCTCTCATAATTTGCAAGGAACACACCAAGAGGGAGAATTCTGGCAGCTGGAAATCTGGACCTGGAAAAAGCTACGTCAGGCCACCTATTCTGCACAACTCCAAATGAGCTGAAACTTTACAAAGATTTTTTATGGATTATTTAAGAAATACTGGAGCCAATAAACACCAGAGGGGGCCACCAGGTAGGAACAACCCACCTGGGCGCGCCAGGCCCCCCAGGCGCGCCCTGGTGGGTTGTGGCCTCCTCGGCCCACCTCCGGTGCCCATCTTCTGGTATATAAGTCATTTTGACCTAGAAAAAAAATAAGAGGAGGACTTTCGGGATGAAGCGCCGCCGCCTCGAGGCGGAACTTGGGCAGGAGCACTTTTGCCTCCGGCGGAATGATTCCGCTAGAGGAACTTCCCTCCCGGAGGGGGAAATCATCGTCATCATCATCACCAACAACTCTCCCATCTCGGGGAGGGCAATCTCCATCAACATCTTCAACAACACCATCTCCTCTCAAATCCTAGTTCATCTCTTGTGTTCAATCTTGTTACCGAAACTATAGATTGGTACTTGTGGGTGACTAGTGTTGATTACATCTTGTAGTTGATTACTATATGGTTTATTTGGTGGAAGCTTATATGTTCAGATCCATTATGCTATTTAATACTCCTCGGATCATGAACATGTTTATCATTTGTGAGTAGTTACTTTTGTTCTTAAGGTCACGGGAGAAATCATGTTGCAAGTAATCATGTGAACTTGATATGTGTTTGATATTTTGATAGTATGTATGTTGTTATTCCCTTAGTGGTGCCATGCGAACGTCGACTACATGACACCTCACCATATTTGGGCCTAAGGGAATGCATTGTGGAGTAGCAATTAGATGGTGGGTTGCGAGAGTGACATAAGCTTAAACCCCATTTTATGCGCTATTTCGTAAGGGACCGATTGGATCCAAAATTTTAATGCTATGGTTAGAATTTATTCTTAATACATTTCTCGTAGTTGTGGATGCTTGCGGGAGGGTTAACCATAAGCAGGAGGTTTGTTCAAGTAAGAACAACACCTAAGCTCCGGTCCAACCACATATCAAATTATCAAAGTAGCGAACACAAATCAAACCAACATGATGAAAGTGACTAGATGAAATTCCCGTGTACCCTCAAGAACGCTTTGCTTATCATAAGAGACCGTTTTGGCCTGTCCTTTGCCTCAAAAGGATTGGGATACCTTACTGCACTTTTGTTACTATTAGCGTTACTTGCTCATTACAAATTACCTTGCTATCAAACTACTCCGCTACTTACAATTTCAGCACTTGTAGACAATACCTTACCAGAAACTACTTGTCATTTCCTTCTGCTCCTCGTTGGGTTCGACACTCTTACTTATCGAAAATAGCTACAATTGATCCCCTATAATTGTGGATCATCATGTGTCTCCACTATATATAGCATCCATCGCGGGCTCATCACTTGGGCCCCACATGGACACTAAACCCAAAGTCTACTGGTCACGATCCAAGTCCACCTCGGATCACATCCGACCAGTCTCCTCGAATCTGACCTTGTAGGTTCCTTCCCTTAAGCATGCGGCCCCTTAGGTTCAAGTCAGCTTGGTCACATGTCGGATCACCTCTAACCTGCTTGGCTGGTAGCGGTCTCTAGCAAGGTGTGCCAAGCACTAAGTAGACAATGAAGCTGGTTAGGCAAACCTGTACATCACACTTATGTTCCCTTTGCCACACGGTATATGTTGTCGGACTCAAGGCGAGTCTATCATCCTTGTGCTAGCTCTTTCTCATTCCAGTGATGCCGACCATAAACCGAATTATCTCATAATACTTGTCGCATGGCGATGCTTATCTTGGTCGGATCACATGAGGAGCTCAGACTATATCTCTCCTGATCAGAGGGGCAAATCCCATCTTGCTCGACCATGTCTCGCAGCATGGATCTGGACAAGCCCGAAACCTACCTTTATAACTACCCAGTTACAGAGTAGCGTTTGGTCGGCCCAAAGCAAGTCTGTCACCATCCCAAGTACATGTGACAACTCAAGTCTTTGGACATAGAATGTATGTTGTTCTAGAGACTCCTAGATGACATATTGTTGTGTCTCATAGTTGGGTCTGTCCAATTCGGACCTTATCTCGACTTGGGTCTGAATATATCAAATCCTTCCGAGTCCATTATCCGTCTAGCATCAAATGCTCCATGTCCACTGAGACCGAGCCATCCACCGTGTCATATAGTAGTCTAGTCGGCTGCGCATACACACAACCCTTTGGACTAGGGACCTTTTAGGGCAGTCATCATGCAACGCATAGTCCCACAAACAAGTCACGTACTTGTTGATACACATCATTGATAATGTCCAAGGACTATCTTTATTCATAAACACATAGGAAATATCATCATACATGATTGTTGAAGGAAATATGCCCTAGAGGCAATAATAAAGTTGTTATTTATATTTCCTTATATCATGATGAATGTTTATTATTCATGCTAGAATTGTATTAACCGGAAACTTAGTACATGTGTGAATACATACACAAACAGAGTGTCACTATTATGCCTCTACTTGACTAGCTCGTTAATCAAAGATGGTTAAAGTTTTCTAACCATAGACATGAGTTGTCATTTGATAAACGGGATCACATCATTAGAGAATGATGTGTTGACATGACCCATCCATTAGCTTAGCACTATGATCGTTTAGTTTATTGCTATTGCTTTCTTCATAACTTATACATGTTCCTATGACTATGAGATTATGCAACTCCCGAATACCGGAGGAACACCTTGTGTGCTATCAAACATCACAACGTAACCGGGTGATTATAAAGATGCTCTACAGGTTGTCTCCAATGGTGTTTGTTGAGTTGGCATAGATCCAGATTAGGATTTGTCACTCCGATTGTCGGAGAGGTATCTCTGGGCCCTCTCGGTAATGCACATCACTATAAGCCTTGCAAGCATTGTGACTAATGAGTTAGTTGCGGGATGATGCATTATGGAACGAGTAAAGAGACTTGCCGGTAACGAGATTGAACTAGGTATGAGGATACCGACGATCAAATCTCGGGCAAGTAACATATCGATGACAAAGGGAACAACGTATATTATTATGCGGTTTGACCGATAAAGATCTTCATAGAATATGTAGGAGCCAATATGAGCATCCAGGTTCCGCTATTGGTTATTGACCGGAGATGTGTCTCGGTCATGTCTACATGGTTCTCGAACCCGTAGGGTCCGCACGCTTAACGTTCGATGACGATTTGTATTATGAGTTATGTGATTTGATGTACCGAAGATTGTTCGGAGTCCCGGATGAGATCACGGACATGACGAGGAGTCCCGAAATGGCCGAGACGTAAAGATCGATATATTGGAAGGCTATATTCGGACATCGAAAAGGTTCCGAGTGATACGGGTATTTTTTGGAGTACCAGAGAGTTACGGGAATTCGCCTGGGGAAGTAGTGGGCCTTAATGGGCCATACGGGAAAGGAGAGAAGGCCCTCAAGGGGTGGCCGCGTGCCCCCCCATGGCAAGTCCGAATTGGACTAGGGAGGGGGCGGCGCCCCCCTCTCCTACTCCTTCCCTCTCTCCTCTCTTGGAAAAGGAAGAGGACTCCAACTAGGATTGGGAATCCTAGTTGGACTCCCCCTATAAGCGCGCCCCTCCTAGGCCGGCCTCCTCTTCCTACCTCCTTTATATACATGGGCAGGGGGCACCCATAGACACACAAGTTGATTTCTTAGCCGTGTGCGGTGTCCCCTCCACAGATTTCCACCTCGTTTATATTGTCATAGTGCTTAGGCGAAGCCCTGCATGGGTAACTTCATCATCACCGTTAACACGCCGTCGTGCTGACAAAACTCTCCCTTGGCCTTGGCTAGATCTAGAGTTTGAGGGACGTCACCGATCTGAACGTGTGCAGATTGCGGAGGTGACGTGCGTTCGGTACTTTATCGGTTGGATCGCGAAGACGTTCGACTACATCAACTGCGTTACTCAACGCTTCCGCTTTCGGTCTACGAGGGTACGTAGACACACTCTCCCCTCTCATTGCTATGCATATCCTAGATAGATCTTGCATGATCATAGGAATTTTTTTGAAATACTGTGTTCCCCAACAATTGCCTCTAGGGCATATCTCCAACAACTCATAGACATGAACGAAACCGTTTGTTCAATGATCGATAGCGGGACCGTGGATGTCCATATCGATCCCTATAAGCACACGAATGATATTCGAATGAACCTTTGGTTATCATGAGATGTTCCCTTTGGTTCGTGATACTTCACAAAACCCAGCGTGCATCGGTATCCTCCCGAGTCATCACTACACTCATTATACCGAAATCCTCATTACTGGTTTTGTTCTTATTTCTCGTTATTGTGTTCCGACATCCCGTGACTAAGTCACCTGTGTCTGGCCAGACGATGATCGGTGTCGTCACATCGAGAGAGCCCGAAGAATATCTCTCCATCTTCGGAGCAGCAAATCCCACTCTTGAGCTACCCGGTGATACGTCTCCAACGTATCTATAATTTATGAAGTATTCATGCCGTTATATTATCATTCTTGGATGTTTTACAATCATTTTATAGCAACTTCATATTTTTTGAGACTAACCTATCAAACTAGTGCCCAGTGCCAGTTGCTCTTTGTCGGTGTTCTGGGCCCAGGAGTGCCCAGACTTGCCTACCTGCGGGCTTGAGCGTGGCTCCACCAACGGCCTGGTACGGCCCATCTTCAGTAGTAGCAGCTCAAGACCCTCGTGAGGCACCGAGCCTCACGAGCCGGACGACGCCAAGACCTCCCTGGGGGCAGTCTCACTAGGCTGACTCCCGAGGAGCATAGATCTCTATGCAAGGGGCACCTCGCAAGGTTCGCATGACGTGAGCCATGACGACCAAGGCCAACAGGCTACCAGCGGGCGCAGTGTACCAGTTTCCTCTTTTGTGCTAAAGAGGTAGGCGCAGGCGAGGAGTCCCGAGGCATCAGGCAAGGGTTTCCATATCGGTGCAACAAGACCAAGACCAGTAGGACGACAGGATGGAGGTCGCCATGGAGCCCACTGCAGCGTCACCACCACAGCCTTTGGCAGGCGAAGACCACCTTTTGTCAGGATAGCTTGTACTAGTTTTCTCCCTTCAAACTTGGCAGTTGTCGGCGTCCTAGGAACGGGGGTACCCAGACTTGCCTGCCTACAGCCCAGGGCGTGGCTCCACCAACGGCCTGGTACGGCCCATCTTCACCAGCAACCGCTCAAGACCCTTGTGAGGGGCCAAGCCTCGCGAGGCGGACGACACCAAGACCTCCTCCGGCGCGGCCTCGCTAGGCTGGCTCCTGAGGAGCGGAGATATCTATGCAAGGGGCACCTCGTGAGGTCCGCGTGACATGAGCCATGATGACCAAGGCTAGGCGGGCGCCAGCGGGGCAGGGTGCGAGTTTCCTCTTTGGTGCTAAGGAAGCAGGCGCATGCGAGGAGTCTCGAGGCATCAGTCAAAGGTTTCCATATCGGTGCAACAAGACCAAGACCAGCAGGACGGAGGTCACCGCGGAGCCCACGACAGCGTCACCACCAGAGCCTTTGGCAGGCGAAGACCACCTTTTTTCAGGATAACTTGTACTAGTTGTCCCCCTTTGAAATTGGCCGTTGTGGGATCCCTTCCCGCCTAAACATTTGGGAAGGGGACCAGGGCCTCTATAAATAGGGCTAGCCACCACAGTAGTCAGGGATCGGCTCATCTTGGATCGGATCCACTCCACCAAGGCCATCTCACCAGCTCATCAAGCTCAAGAACACCTCTCCTCAGGAGGCTGTTCGTCCATTGTACTAGTTCATCCTCACCCCTCGAGGCAATCCACCGCACCACACTAGAGTAGGGTATTACACCACAACGGTGGCCCGAACCAGTATAAACTCTCGTGTCACCCGTTCCTTGGGTTCGGCGAGCTAGGCCTAGAGATCGTCGCGAGAGTCAGCGAGCGAGAGAGAGAGATGTTCGTGCGCACCCAGTGTTCGGACCTCAAGGGTTTGCCGGAACCCACGATCCGACATTTGGTGCGCCAGGTAGGGGTGCGCTGAAGCTTTTCTTCCATTGATTCGTACTCCACTGCTCCACCGCATCTAGGTCTAATGCTCGCCGAGCCCGTGCTGAGCGATGCTACCTCTTGAGCATGCGTTAGCAGCGTAAGTATTTCCCTCAGTTTTTGAGAACCAAGGTATCAATCCAGTAGGAGACCACGCACGAGTCACCTCGTACCTACACAAACAAATAAGAACCTTGCAACCAATGCGATAAAGGGGTTGTCAATCCCTTCACGGCGACTTGCAAGAGTGAGATCTGATAGAGATAATAATAATAAGATAAATATCTTTGGTATTTTTATGATATATATTGAAAGTAAAGATTGGAAAATAAAATAGATTGGAAAATTGTATGATGGAAAATAGACCCCGGGGCCATAGGTTTCACTAGTGGCTTCTCTCAAGATAGCATAAGTATTATGGTGGGTGAACAAATTACCGTCGAGCAATTGATAGAAAAGTGAATAATTATGAGAATATCTAGGTATGATCATGTATATAGGCATCACGTCCGTGACAAGTAGACTGACTGCTGCCTGCATCTACTATTATTACTTCACACATCGACCGCTATCCAACATGCATCTAGAGTATTAAGTTCATAAGAATAGAGTAACGCCTTAAGCAAGATGACATGATGCAGAGGGATAAACTCATGCAATATGATATAAACCCCATATTTTTATCCTCGATGGCAACAATACAATACGTGTCATTTCCCTTTCTGTCACTGGGATCGAGCACCGCAATATTGAACCCAAAGCTAAGCACTTCTCCTATTGCAAGAAAGATCAATCTAGTATGCCAAACCAAACTGTAAATTTTAAGAGACTTGCAAAGATAACCAATCATACATAAAAGAATTCAGAGAAGATTCAAATATTGTTCATATATAATCTTGATCATAAACCCACAATTCATCGGATCTCGACAAACACACCACAAAAGAAGATTACATCAAATAGATCTCCAAGAGAATCGAGGAGAACTTTGTATTGAGATCCAAAGAGAGAGAAGAAGCCACCTAGCTAATAACTATGGACCCGAAGGTCTGAGGTAAACTACTCACACATCATCGGAGGGGCCATGGAGTTGATGTAGAGGCCCTCCGTGATCAATGCCCCCTTCGGCAGAGCTCCAGAAAAGGCCCCAAGATGGGATCTCTTGGGTATAGAAGGTTGCAACGGTGGAATTAGGTTTTCGTGGTGCTCCCCGATGTTTTCAGGCTACGTATGTATATATAGGAGGAAGAAGTAGGTCGGTGGAGCCACGAGGGGCCCACAAGGGTGGAGGGTGCGCCCAGGGGGTAGGCGCGCCCTCTTCGTTCTGGCCTCCTCGTTGATTGCTTGACGTCCACTCCAAGTCCTCTGGATCACGTTTGTTCCAAAAATCACGCTCCCGAAGGTTTCATTCCATTTGGACTCCGTTTGATATTCTTTTTCCGCGAAACACTGAAATATTTAAAAAACAACAATTTGGGCTAGGCCTCCGGTTAATAGGTTAGTCCCAAAAATAATATAAAAGTGTATAAATAAGGCCATTAAACATCCAAAACATAACATATAATAGCATGGAGCAATCAAAAATTATAGATACGTTGGAGACGTATCAAGCATCCCCAAGCTTAATTCCTGCTCGTCCTCGAGTAGGTAAATGATAAAAACAGAATTTTTGATGTGGAATGCTTCCTAACATATTTCTCAATGTGATTTTCTTTTATTGTGGCATGAATGTTCAGATCCGAAAGATTCAAAATAAAAGTTTAATATTGACATAAAAATAATAATACTTCAAGCATACTAACTAATCAATCATGTCTTCTCAAAATAACATGGCCAAAGAAAGTTCATCCCTACAAAATCATATAGTTTGGCCATGCTCCATTTTCATCACACAAGAATGCTCTCATCATTGAGAACCCCGATGACAAGCCAAGCAATTGTTTCATACTTTAGTTATCTCAAACTTTTTTCAACCTTCACGCAATGCATGAGCGTGAGCCATGGATATAGCACTATGTGTGGAATAGAATATAATAAAGGGGGTTATGTGGAGAAGACAAAAAAGGATAAAGTCTCACATTGATGTGGCTAATCAATGGGCTATGGAGATGCCCATCAATTGATGTCAATGCAAGGAGTAGGGATTGCCATGCAACGGATGCACTAGAGCTATAAATGTATGAAAGCTCAACAAAAGAAACTAAGTGGGTGTGCATCCAACTAGCTTGCTCACCAAGACCTAGGGCACTTGAGGAGGCCCATTGTTGGAATATACAAGCCAAGTTCTGTAATGAAAAATTCCCACTAGTATATGAAAATGAAAAAACAAGAGACTCTCTATCATAAAGATCATGGCGCTACTTTGAAGCACAAGTATGGAAAAAGGATAGTAGCATTGCCCATTTTTTGGGCCTTTTTTATTTGGCCTTTATCTTTTTTTATTTGGGACAATGCTCTACTAATGATGATCACCACACTTCTATTTATTTATTTACAACTCAATGATTACAACTCGATACTAGAACAAGATATGACTCTATATGAATGCCTCCTGCGGTGTACCGGGATGTGCAATGACTCATGAGTGACATGTATGAAAGTATTATGAACGATGGCTTTGCCACAAATACGATGTCAACTACATGATCATGCAAGGCAATATGACAATGATGATGCGTGTCATAATAAACGGGACGGTGGAAAGTTGCATGCAATATATCTCGGAATGGCTATGAAAATGCCATAATAGGTAGGTATGGTGGCTATTTTGAGGAAGATATAAGGAGGTTTATGTGTGATAGAGCGTATCGTATCACGGGGTTTGGATGCTCCGGCAAAGTTTTCACCAACTCTCAAGGTGAGAAAGGGCAATGCACGGTACCGAAGAGGCTAGCAATGATGGAAGGGTGAGAGTGCGTATAATCCATGGACTGAACATTAGTCATAAAGAACTCACATACTTATTACAAAAATCTACAAGTCCTCAAAAACCAAGTATTACGCGCATGCTACTAGGGGGATAGATTGGTTGGAAAAGACCATCGCTCGTCCCCGACCGCCACTCATAAGGAAGACAATCAAATAACACCTCATGTTTCAAATTTGTTACACAACTTTTACCATACGTGCATGCTACGGGACTTGCAAACTTCAACACAAGTATTTCTCAAATTCACAACTACTCAACTAGCACAACTTTAATATCACTATCTCCATATCTCAAAACAATCATCAAGTATCAAACTTCTCTTAGTATTCAATGCACTTATATGAAAGTTTTTTTTTATAATATCAAAAGCAAAATTACCATGCTGTTCTAAAGGCCTCTCAAAATTATATAAGTGAAGCATGAGCGATCAACTATTTCTATAAAATGAAACCACAACCGTGCTCTAAAAGATATAAGTGAAGCACTAGAGCAAAAACTATATAGCTCAAAAGATATAAGTGAAGCACATAGATTATTCTAGAAAATTCTGATTCATGTGTGTCTCTCTCAAAAGGTGTGTACAGAAAGGATGATTGTGGTAAACTAAAAATCAAATACTCAAATCATACAAGACGCTCCAAGCAAAACACATATCATGTGGTGAATGAAAATATAGCTCCAAGTAAAGTTACCGATGAACGAAGACAAAAGAGGGGATGCCTTCCGAGGCATCCCCAAGATTAGGCTTTTTGGTGTCCTTGGATTTTACCTTGGGGTGCCTTGGTAATCCCCAAGCTTAGGATCTTGCCACTCCTTGTTCCATAATCCATCAAATCCTTACCCAAAACTTGAACACTTCACAAGTCAAAACTTAATAGAAAATCTCGTGAGCTCCGTTAGCGAAAGAAAATAAAATACCACTTAAAGGTACTGTAATGAACTCATTCTTTATTTATATTGGTGTTAAACCTACTGTATTCCAACTTCTCTATGGTTTCTAAACTCCATTACTAGCCATAGATTCATCAAAATAAGCAAACAACACACGAAAAACAGAATCTGTCAAAAACAGAATAGTCTGTAGTAATCTGTTACTAACGCAAACTTATGGAACCCCAAAAATTCTAAAATAAATTGCTGGACTTGAGGAATTTATCTATTAATCATCTGCAAAAAGAATTAACTAAATAGAACTCTCCAATAAATAATGGCAGCAATTCTCGTGAGCGCTAAAGTTTCTGTTTTTTTACAGCAAGATCAAAAAGACTTTCCCCAAGTCTTCCCAACGGTTCTACTTGGCACAAACACTAATTAAACACAAAAAACACAACCAAAACAGAGGCTAGATAAATTATTTATTACTAAACAGGAACAAAAAGCAAGGAACAAAAATAAAATTGGGTTGCCTCCCAACAAGCGCTACCGTTTAACGCCCCTAGCTAGGCATAAAAGCGAGGATAGATCTAGGTATTGCCATCTTTGGTAGGTAATTCTTCAATAAGACACCTATAACTCCTAGGAGTTTCTTTCTTTTTATTAATTATCAAACTCCCAGGTATGAAATCGAGAAATTCATTTGTAGCAAAAGGTTCTTAAGGATAGTGAGAAAGTTGGGGTGAACACTTATGAATTTGAGGTCCGCATTTCCTTTACTAGAAGTTTCAACCTTATTTTTAGGAACATACATCAGTTTGGCAATATTAGCATTAGAAGGAGTATTTTTAATGGAAGAAAAGGCAGACCCTAGGTTGGTAATAATATCCTCAATTTTATTAATTCTAGTGGAATCTTGATCTATCTTTTCATTAACCATAGGTTCCTGTTCTTTAAAAAATTTAAGAGCAACTCCTACCTTAGATCCGTATTGGGTAATTTGGTTATGGATCTTTCTATCCAAATTTTCAATCAACTATACGGTGGAAACTTTAGTTTCAATGATTTCAAGCTGTTGGATCACGTGCTCCAAAGTTAAAATAGTTCCACTAACCAAAAGAGGTGGTGGGCCAAACAAATCTATCATGGCATTATAAGAATCAAAAGTATGGCTACCCAAGAAATTTCCTCCGGTAATGGTATCAAGAATATATCTATTCCAAGGAGTGATGCCTACATAAAAATTGCGAAGAAGAACGAAAGTAGATTGCTTCCTAGTAGATCTATTTTGCGCATTGCAAATTCTGTACCAAGCATCTTTTAGATTTTCTCCCTCCCTTTGTTTAAAATTAAGAACTTCATTCTCTGGAGACAAAGGAGTAGATAAAGGACTAGCCATAACGATGTAGCAAGTGGGAAAGAGGCGAACAGAAAGATGGCGAATAAAACGACAAGTGCGAAGTGGGGGAGAGGAAAACGAGAGGCAAATGGCAAATAATGTAATGCGAAGGATAAGAGTTGTGATGGGTACTTGGTATGTCTTGACTTGGAGTAGATCTCCCCGGCAACGGCGCCAGAAATCCTTCTTGCTACCTCTTGAGCATGTGTTGGTTTTCCCAAGAGGAAAGGGTGATGCAGCAAAGCAGCGTAAGTATTTCCCTCAGTTTTTGAGAACCAAGGTATCAATCCAGTAGGAGACCACGCGCGAGTCACCTCGTACCTACACAAACAAATAAGAACCTCACAACCAACACGATAAAGGGGTTGTCAATCCCTTCACGGCCACTTGAAAGAGTGAGATTTGATAGAGATAATAATAATAAGATAAATATTTTTGGTATTTTTATGTTATAGATTGAAAGTAAAGATTGGAAAATAAAATAGATTGGAAACTTGTATGATGGAAAATAGACCCGGGGGCCATAGGTTTCACTAGTGGCTTCTCTCAAGATAGCATAAGTATTACGGTGGGTGAACAAATTACTGTCGAGCAATTGATAGAGAAGTGAATAATTATGAGAATATCTAGGTATGATCATGTATATAGGCATCACGTCCGTGACAAGTAGACCGATTGCTGCCTGCATCTACTATTGTTACTCCACACATCGACCGCTATCCAGCATGCATCTAGAGTATTAAGTTCATAAGAACAGAGTAACGCCTTAAGCAAGATGACATGATGTAGAGGGATAAACTCATGCAATATGATATAAACCCCATCTTTTTATCCTCGATGGCAACAATACAATACGTGTCGTTTCCCTTTCTGTCACTGGGATGGAGCACCACAAGATTGAACCCAAAGCTAAGCACTTCTCCCATTGCAATAAAGATCAATCTAGTAGGCCAAACCAAACTGAAAATTTGAAGAGACTTGAAAAGATAACCAATCATACATAAAAGAATTCAGAGAAGATTCAAATATTGTTCATAGATAATCTTGATCATAAACCCACAATTCATTGGATCTCCAAAAACACACCATGAAAGAAGATTACATCGAGTAGATCTCCAAGAGAATCGAGGAGAACTTTGTATTTAGATCCAAAGAGAGAGAAGAAGCCATCTAGCTAATAACTATGGACCCGAAGGTCTGATGTAAACTACTCACACATCATCGGAGGGGCCATGGAGTTGATGTAGAGGCCCTCCGTGATCAATGCCCCTCCGGCGGAGCTCCGGAAAAGGCCCCAAGATGGGATCTCTTGGGTACAAAAGGTTGCGGCAGTGGAATTAGGTTTTCGTGGTGCCACCCGATGTTTTCAGGGTACGTAGGTATATATAGGAGGAAGAAGTAGGTCGGTGGAGCCACGAGGGGCTCACGAGTGTGGATGGCGCGCCAAGGGGGGTAGGCGCGCCCCCTGCCTCGTGGCCTCCTCGTTGATTGCTTGACGTCCACTCCAAGTCCTCTGGATCATGTTTGTTCCAAAAATCACGCTCCCGAAGGTTTCATTCCGTTTGGACTCCGTTTGATATTCTCTTTCTGTGAAACACTGAAATAGGAAAAAACAACAATTTGGGATGGGCCTCCGGTTAATAGGTTAGTCCCAAAAATAATATAAAAGTGTATAAATAAGCCCATTAAACATCCAAAACAGAATATATAATAGCATGGAGCAATCAAAAATTATAGATACATTGGAGACTTATCAAGCGCCGGGCCGCCCTCGCCGCCCGTGTCGCTCAGACGGCGCCCGTTGGCGGACCTCCCCGCCGTTCTCCATCACCCGCTGCCAATGTCGCCACCGGCCTGATAGAGAATGAGCAACAGGCCTCATCGCTCCACCCTTCCATGCGGCGGGACGGACGCACCGCCACCCCGTCGCTGACTCCGGCCGGCTCGTCGTCCCACGCTCGTCGCGCGCCCACGGACGTGCAGGCCGTGCTGCTCCTGGCACGCGAGCTCTTGCGTTACCGCCCGGTCGACGACCTCCATGACGACTGGCTGGACCGCATTGCCAAGCTTGTTAGTGCTACTGGGGGCTCTCCTGCACCATCCCTCTCGCTGCCTCGCCCGCCTCCAGCTGCGGGCGATGTAGCTCACAGAGCGCCTCCACCGCCTCTACATCAAAACGACGCCCTCACGCTGAGACACACAGCTCACGGAGCGCCCCCACTGCCCCCGCATCAAGACGACGTCCTCGCACCAAGACGCACGGTCCCAGGCGTGAATCGCCACGCCGGGCACCCATGCACGAAGAAGGAAGTTGCCAAGAAGTCATGAGGCTGCAAGAAAACACCCCTGCGCTCCCAGCACCGTTACGTCAAGACCGTGCGCCGCCTGTGGTGGCAGTGCGTGGATATCAGGACCAGGCTCCGCCACCATGACGGGCTCCAGTAACCACAGCAGGTTGTCGTGCCTTTACTCCTGAGCTGCGCACCGTCGTCTGGCCAGGCAAGCTCAATCTAGACCCGCCACCTTGCTACAACGGCTCCCTCAACCCCGTGGAGTTCTTGCAGCTCTGCAAGCTGAGCATCGAGGCAGCCAACGGAGACGAGAAGGTCATCGCGAATTGGTTTCCTATGGCCCTCAAGGATTGCAAGCGCTCGTGGATCCTAAACTTGCCGGCGGGATTGATCTCCACCTGGTGCGAGATGCGCGAGCGTTTCATCGCCAACTTCCAAGGCACCCGCGAGTGCCCGCTGGCCACGGGCGACCCGCGGCGCCTCAAGCAGCAACCACGGGAAACCTTGCAAAAGTAGATCCAACGCTTCATCAGCGTCTGCCTCAAGATCCCTAAGGTGACGGACGAGGCCATCATCTCTGCATTCTCCGATGGCGTCCACGACGTCAAGATGAAGGAGGAGCTCGCCATCCACGAGGAGCTATGCTCGGCCCTGGAGATGTTCAACATGGCAACCAAGTGCTGATGTCTACTACACAACCTTCTTCTTGTATACGTTGTTGGGCCTCCAAGTGCAGAGGTTTGTAGGACAGCAGCAAATTTCCCTCAAGTGGATGACCTAAGGTTTATCAATCCGTGGGAGGCGTAGGATGAAGATGGTCTCTCTCAAACAACCCTGCAACCAAATAACAAAGAGTCTCTTGTGTCCCCAATACACCCAATACAACGGTAAATTGTATAGGTGCACTAGTTCGGCGAAGAGATGGTGATACAAGTGCAATATGGATGGTAGATATAGGTTTTTGTAAACTGAAAATATAAAAACAGCAAGGTAACTAATGATAAAAGTGAGCATAAACGGTATTGCAATGCGTTGAAACAAGGCCTAGTGTTCATACTTTCACTAGTGCAAGTTCTCTCAACAATAATAACATAATTGGATCATATAACTATCCCTCAACATGCAACAAAGAGTCACTCCAAAGTAACTAATAGCGGAGAACAAACGAAGAGATTATGGTAGGGCACGAAACCACCTCAAAGTTATCCTTTCTGATCGATCTATTCAAGAGTCCGTAGTAAAATAACACGAAGCTATTCTTTCCGTTCAATCTATCATAGAGTTCGTACTAGAATAACACCTTAAGACACAAATCAAACAAAACCCTAATGTCACCTAGATACTCCAATGTCACCTGAAGTATCCGTGGGTATGATTATACGATATGCATCACACAATCTTAGCTTCATCTATTCAACCAACACAAAGAACTTCAAAGAGTGCCCCAAAGTTTCTACCAGAGAGTCAAGATGAAAACATGTGCCAACCCCTATGCATAAGTTCACGAGGTCACGGAACTCGCAAGTTGATCACCAAAACATACATCAAGTGGATCACATGATATCCCATTGTCACCACAGATAAGCACGTGCAAGACATACATCAAGTGTTCTCAAATCCTTAAAGACTCAATCCGATAAGATAACTTCAAAGGGAAAACTCAATCCATCACAAGAGAGTAGAGGGGGAGAAACATCGTAAGATCCAACTATAATTGCAAAGCTCGCGATACATCAAGATCGTACCACCTCAAGAACACGAGAGAGAGAGAGCATTCAAACACATAGCTACTGGTACATACCATCAGCCCCGAGGGAGAACTACTCCCTTCTCGTCATGGAGACCACCGGGATGATGAAGATGGCCACCGGAGAGGGATTCCCCCCTCCGGCAGGGTGCCGGAACGGGTCCAGATTGGTTTTCGGTGGCTACGGAGGCTTCTGGCGGCAGAACTCCCGATCTATTCTGGTCTCCGAAGTTTTTAGGGTGTATGGACATATATAGGCGAAAGAAGTCAGTCAGGGGATCTCCGGGCTGTCCACGAGGCAGGGGGTGCACACAGGGGGGGTGGGTGCGCCCCCACTCTCGTGGGCAGCCCGGGACTCTCCTGGTCCATCTCCGATGCTCCGTGGGCTTCTTCTGGTCCAAAAAAAAGTTCCGTGAAGTTTCAGGTCAATTGGACTCCATTTGATTTTCCTTTTCTGCGATACTCCAAAACAAGGAAAAACAGAAACTGGCACTGGGCTCTAGGTTAATAGGTTAGTCCCAAAAATAATATAAAAGTGTATAATAAAGCCCATAAACATCCAAAACAGATAATATAATAGCATGGAACAGTCAAAAATTATAGATACGTTGGAGACGTATCAACATCCCCAAGCTTAATTCCTGCTCGTCGTCAAGTAGGTAAATGATAAAAACAGAATTTTTGATGTGGAATGCTACCTAACATATTTATCCATGTGATTCTCTTTATTGTGGCAAGAATATCCAGATCCATAAGATTCAAGACAAAAGTTTAATATTGACATAAAAATAATAGTACTTCAAGCATACTAACAAAGTAATCATGTCTTCTCAAAATAACATGGCCAAAAGAGCTATCCCTACAAAATCATATAGTCTGGCTATGCTCTATCTTCACCACACAAAATATTTAAATCATGCACAACCCCGATGACAAGCCAAGCAATTGTTTCATACTTTTGATGTTCTCAAACCTTTTCAATCTTCACGCAATACATGAGCGTGTGCCATGGACATAGCACTATAGGTGGAATAGAATGGTGGCTGTGGAGAAAAAAGAGGAGAACATAGTCTCACATCAACTAGGCGTATCAACGGGCTATGGAGATGCCCATCAACAGATATCAATGTGAGTGAATAGGGATTTCCATGCAACGGATGCACCAGAGCTATAAGTATATTAAAGCTCAACAAAAGAAACTAAGTGGGTGTGCATCCAACTCGCTTGCTCATGAAGACCTAGGGCATTTTGAGGAAGCCTATCATTGGAATATACAAGCCAAGTTCTATAATGAAAAATTCCCACTAGTATATGTAAGTGATATCATAAGAGACTCTCTACCATGAAGATCATGGTGTTATTTTGAAGCACAAGGGTGGAAAAAGGATAGTAGCATTGCCCCTTCTCTCTTTTTCTCTCATTTTCTTTTCTTTTTTTTCTTTTTTTATTTGGGCCTTCTTTCTTTTTTGGCCTCTTTTATCTTTTTATTTTATTTTATTTTTCATACGGATTCTCATCCTAACTTGTGGGGGAATCACAGTCTCCATCATCCTTTCCTCACTGGGACAATGCTCTAATAATGATGATCATCACACTTTTATTTACTTACAACTCAAGAATTACAACTCGATACTTAGAACAAAATATGACTCTATAGGAATGCCTCCAGCGGTGTACCGGGATGTGCAATGACTCATGAGTGACATGTATGAAAGAATTATGAACGGTGGCTTTTCCACAAATACGATGTCAACTACATGATCCTGCAAAGCAATATGACAATGATGGGGCATGTCATAATAACAGAACGGTTGAAAGTTGCATGGCAATATATCTCGGAATGGCTATGAAAATGCCATAATAGGTTGGTATGGTGGCTGTTTTGAGGATGGTATATGGTGGGTTTATGGTACCGGCGAAAGTTGCGCGGTACTAGAGAGGCTAGCAATGGTGGAAGGGTGAGAGTGCGTATAATCCATGGACTCAACATTAGTCATAAAGAACTCACATACTTATTGCAAAAATCTATTAGTTATCGAAACAAAGTACTACGCGTATGCTCCTAGGGGTATAGATTGGTAATAAAAGACCATCACTCGTCCCCGACCGCCACTCATAAGGAAGACAATCAATAAATAAATCATGCTCTGACTTCATCACATAACGGTTCACCATATGTGCATGCTACAGGAATCACAAACTTTAACACAAGTATTTGTCAAATTCACAACTACTCACTAGCATGATTCTAATATTACCATCCTCATATCTCAAAACAATCATCAAGTATCAAACTTCTCATAGTATTCAATACACTTTATATGAAAGTTTTTATTATATCCCTCTTGGATGCCCATCATATTAGGACTAAATTCATAACCAAAGCAAATTACCATGCTGTTTAGGACTCTCAAAATAATATAAGTGACCCATGAGAGTTCATCTATTTCTATAAAATAAAAACCACCACCGTGCTCTAAAAAGATATAAGTCAAGCACTAGAGCAAGAATGAACTACTCCGAAAGATATAAGTGAAGATCAATGAGTAGTCGAATAATTTTGCAACTATATGAAGACTCTATAACATTTAAGAATTTCAGATCTTGGTATTTTATTCAAACAACAAGCAAAACAAAAGAAAATAAAATGACGCTCCAAGCAAAACACATATCATGTGGTGAATAAAAATATAGCTCCAAGTAAAGTTACCGATGAACGAAGACGAAAGAGGGGATGCCTTCTAGGGCATCCCCAAGATTAGGCTCTTGGTTGTCCTTGAATATTAACTTGGGGTGCCTTGGGCATCCCCAATCTTAGGCTCTTGCCACTCCTTATTCCATAGTCCATCGAATCTTTACCCAAAACTTGAAAACTTCACAACACAAAACTTAACAGAAAACTCATAAGCTCTGTTAGTATAAGAAAATAAATCACCACTTAGGTACTGTTGTGAACTCATTATTTATTTATATTGTTGTAATATCTACTGTATTCCAACTTCTCTATGGTTCATACCCTCCGATACTACTCATAGATTCATCAAAATAAGCAAACAACACATAGAAAACAGAATCTGTCAAAGATAGAACAATCTGTAGTAATCTGTATCAAACGTATACTTATGGAACTCATAAAATTATCAAATAAATTTGTGGACCTGAGGAATTTTTCTATTAATCATCTTCAAAAATAATTTACTAAATAGCACTCTCAAATAAGAATGACAGCAAATCTCGTGAGCGCTAAAGTTTCTGTTTTTTACAGCATGATCGCAAAGACTTTCCCCAAGTCTTCCCAAAGGTTCTACTTGGCACAAACACTAATTAGAACATAAAACCACTTCTAAATAGAGTCTAGATGAATTATTTATTACTAAATAGGAACAAAAAGCAAGGAACAAAAATAAAGTTGGGTTGCCTCCCAACAAGCGCTATCGTTTAACGCCCCTAGCTAGGCATGATGATTTCAATGATGCTCACATAAAAGATAAGAATTGGAATATAAGAGAGCATCATGAAGAATATGACTAGAACATTTAAGTCTAACCCACTTCCTATGCATCGGGATTTTGTGAGCAAACGATTTATGAGAGCAATGATCAACTAGCATAGGAAGGCAAAACAAGCATAACTTTAAGCACATAGAGAGGAAACTTGATATTATTGCAATTCCTACAAGCATATTTTCCTCCCTCATAGTAATTTTCAGTAGAATCATGAATGAATTAAACAATATAACCAGCACCTAAATCATTCTTTTCATGATCTACAAGCATAGAAATTTTATTACTCTCCACATAAGCAAAATTCTTCCCATTCGGAATAGTGGGAGTATCATAAGAGACTCGAATACTATAAATTGTTTCCACATTAAAAGAGTAATTTTCAGAAAAAGGGTAATCATAATCATGACAAGTTTTATAAATATAATCATCACTACTTTTTATAGCATAAGTATCATCACAATAATCATCATAAGTAGCAACTTTGTTCTCGTCATAATCAATTGAAACCTCTTCCAAGATAGTGGAATCATTACTAAATAAAGTCATGACCTCTCCAAATCCACTTTCATAATTGTCACAATAATATTCAACATCCTCCAAAATAGTGGGATCATTACTTCCTAAAGTTGACACTCTTCCAAACCCACTTTCATCAATATAGTCATCGTAAGTAGGAGGCATGCTATCATCATAACAAATTTGCATGTCAAAACTTGAGAGGCTAGAAATATCATCTTAATTAAACATAGCCTCCCCAAGCTTGGGACAGACATTAATTGTAGCAAATATATTCTCAAACATGCCATTCTCATCAAACATAGCATCCCCAAGCTTGGGCCTTTTCATATCATAAGCATAATCACTCTCATCATTAATAGTATGGAGAGCACTAATAGTATAACAATTATCATCATCACAATGAGTAATAGGAGCAACATCATTTGGGAGTGATACCTCTTTACCTTTACTTCTCCGTCTTTTCTTTTTCTTCTTCACATTAAGTATGGGTTTATCCCTCTTTTTGGAGCTCCTTATTAATGAGATTGGTTGAATAGGACGCTCCTCCTCGTTACCCGATTCATCATAAGAAATAATAGGAGAATATTGGGAAGTCTCTTCTCCTTCATTAGTATTCTCTTCATCCTCTATTTGTTTTCTTTTCTTTATATAATTGGCAATATAAGGGTTTTCAATGCTATTCACCGCACAAGACATAAAAATTCTTCTAGATCTATATCGAGGAATTTGTCAAGGTTATATTCTGGAATATGCTTAGTTATACGTTTCATTTCTTCATAACCCAAAAGCAAACTAATTCATTATGATGTGCAAGGGAAATCAAGTCATCACAATTTTTGGACACGATATGATCATGAAACAATTTGCATTTGAGATTTAAATGACCATGTTCATTGCAAAGTTCACAAGTATGGTGAAGAAATTTTAAATTTTCAGCACAAACATCTAGCCTTTCTTGCAAGCTTGGACATTTTCATTATGACTAGTGCAATCATCATTAGTACTATGGATATTCAAGGAGTTCATACTAACAACATCGCAATCATGCTCATCATTCAAAGATTTAGTGCCAAACATTTTATAGACTTCTTCTTCTAGCACTTGAGCACAATTTTCCTTTCCATCATTCTCACGAAAAATATTAAAAAGATGAAGCGTATGAGGCAAAATCAATTCCATTTTTTGTAGTTTTCTTTTATAAACTAAACTAGTGCTAAAACAAGAAACAAAATATTCGATTGCAAGATCTAAAGATATACCTTCAAGCGCTAACCTCCCGGGCAACGGCGCCAGAAAAGAGCTTGATGTCTACTACACAACCTTCTTCTTGTAGACGTTGTTGGGCCTCCAAGTGCAGAGGTTTGTAGGACAGCAGAAAAGTTCCCTCAAGTGGATGACCTAAGGTTTATCAATCCGTGGGAGGCGTAGGATGAAGATGGTCTCTCTCAAACAACCCTGCAACCAAATAACAAAGAGTTTCTTGTGTCCCCAACACAGCCAATACAATGGTAAATTGTATAGGTGCACTAGTTCGGCGAAGAGATGGTGATACAGGTGCCATATGGATGGTAGATATAGGTTTTTGTAATCTGAAAATATAAAAACAGCAAGGTAACTAATGACAAAAGTGAGCATAAACGGTATTGCAATGCGTTGAAACAAGGCCTAGGGTTCATACTTTCACTAGTGCAAGTTCTCTCAACAATAATAACATAATTGGATCATATAACTATCCCTCAACATGCAACAAAGAGTCACTCCAAAGTCACTAATAGCGGAGAACAAACGAAGAGATTATGGTAGGGTACGAAACCACCTCAAAGTTATCCTTTCTGACCGATCTATTCAAGAGTCCGTAGTAAAATAACATGAAGCTATTCTTTCCGTTCAATCTATCATAGAGTTCGTAATAGAATAACACCTTAAGACACAAATCAACCAAAACCCTAATGTCACCTAGATACTCCAATGCCACCTCAAGTATCCGTGGGTAAGATTATACGATATGCATCACACAATCTCAGCTTCATCTATTCAACCAACACAAAGAACTTCAAAGTTTGCCCCAAAGTTTCTACCGGAGAGTCAAGACGAAAACGTGTGCCAACCCCTATGCATAAGTTCATGAGGTCACGGAACTCGCAAGTTGATCACAAAAACATACATCAAGTGTATCACATGATATCCCATTGTCACCACAGATAAGCACGTGCAAGACATATATCAAGTGTTCTCAAATCCTTAAAGACTCAATCCGATAAGATAACTTCAAAGGGAAAACTCAATCCATCACAAGAGAGTAGAGGGGGAGAAACATCATAAGATCCAACTATAATAGCAAAGCTCGCGATACATCAAGATCGTACCACCTCAAGAAGACGAGAGAGAGAGATCAAACACATAGCTACTTGTACATACCCTCAGCCCCGAGGGAGAACTACTCCCTTCTCGTCATGGAGAGCACCAGGATGATGAAAATGGCCACCGGAGAGGGATTCCCCCCTCCGGCAGGGTGCTGGAACGGGTCTAGATTGGTTTTCGGTGGCTACGGAGGCTTCTGGTGGCGGAACTCCCGATCTATTCTGCTCTCCAAAGTTTTTAGGGTATATGGACATATATAGGCGAAAGAAGTCGGTCAGGGGATCTCCGGGCTGTCCACGAGGCAGGGGGCGCGCCCCCACCCTCGTGGGCAGCCCGGGACTCTTCTGGTCCATCTCCGATGCTCCGTGGGCTTCTTCTGGTCCAAAAATAAGTTCCGTGAAGTTTCAGGTCAATTGGACTCCGTTTGATTTTCCTTTTCTGTGATACTCTAAAACAAGGAAAAAAACATAAACTGGCATTGGGCTCTAGGTTAATAGGTTAGTCCCAAAAATAATATAAAAGTGTATAATAAAGCCCATAAACATCCAAAACAGATAATATAATAGCATGGAACAGGCAAAAATTATAGATACGTTGGAGACGTATCAAGTGCGCAAGGGCTGAGGAAGGGCACCTCTCTCTCCTCGAGCTCCCAGCTGCTCACCAGGAGGACAAGAAGGAAAAGATCAAGGACGTAAAGCGCAAAGGGAGCTGCCGTGCTCGCGGCGGAGCTAGAGATGAAGCGCGGCCACGACCACCCCGAATCATCCAGGGCCAACGCCCCTTCTACGCCTTCCACAATGTTCACAGCCACAACACCAGCGACTGTTAGGAGCTCAGGGCCATTTGAGATGGGCGCTTCGGTCGATGGCCCGAGCACAATGACCGAGGCTACGACTGAGGATCAGGATGAAGTGGGGGACGCTGGGATGATCGCTGCCCCTGCCAGGAGTGGCATGACCGGCCTCGCAAGGACCACTGGCAGGACCACCCTCACGAGGGCCCCTCGAGGGAGCAGCCGCGTGAGAACCGCCCTCAGGGCAACGATGGCCTCCCTCCGTTACCACCCCACCAAGGAGAAACGACGACCACCATCAGGACGAGGGGGCTGGGGGTTTCTAGGAGCCGCGTACCATCACTTGTATCTTGGGTGGTGCTCAAGCTGCAGCCTCTCAGCGTGTCTTCAAGCAGTTTGCTCGCGAGGTGAATGCGGCCCTTCACGGGCTCGAGGCCACGCACCCGCTCAGGTGGTCCAAGTGCGCCATCACCTTCAGCTCGGCGGACCAGCTCAAGTGCGCAGCAACTGTCGGCACCCTCCCAATGCTCTGCTCACCCGTCATCAGCAACATTCAAGTCACCAAGACCCTCATCGATGCCGGTGCAGGGCTCAATGTCCTGTCCGTCGAGACATTCGACAGCCTTCATGTGCCATACGATCAACTACAGCCTACCAAGCATTTCTCAGGTGTGACCGATGGCTCCACCACCCTGATAGGGCAGGTCCGCCTCCCTGTCACCTTCGGCCAGCGTGACAACTACCACACCGAGCTCATCGATTTCTACGTTTCCCACATCCGCCTGCCGTACAATGCTAACCTTGGATATCCAGCCTTGGCGAAGTTTATGGCACTGACCCACCACGGCTACAATGTCCTCAAAATGACAGGGAGTGACGGCGTCATCTCGGTCGTGTGCAAGAAAAGAGATGCGGTGTGCTCCCTCGAGCGCGCTTACCAGGCTGCGGCGGCCGAAGACCCTGACAACGAAGGCACCCCGCACCCTCCTGAGGCCAACCAGAAGAAGAAGAGGAAGAAGCAGCTACTCCGCCAAGGACCTCAGGAGGGCGGCGTCTCCAGCAGCACCACCTCAGGACCTGCGCCTGCAGATGGGTCGCCTCCTTCCCTCGCATAGGAAGGCGCGCCCGGCGCCATCCTCGGGCTGTGCTCCGGGGCTCTCTTCTAGAGGGCCTCAGAACTAGCCATCATCACGAGGGAGGAGCTCGGGTACCATGTAGAGGCATGCTTCACCGAACATTTCCCTCAAGAGGGCACGAGGCTTGGAACGCCTTGTGCTCAGGAGTTCATCACCAAGGTGATCTAGGAGCTTCAGGAGGCAGGGACCATACATGGCGGCCGTCGCCCACCATCCAGCGTAGCTCCCCACCCTGGCGAGGGTGGCGGGCTGCGCGTCTGCGTCGATGTTCCAGGGCTCAACAGTGTCGCATCTCAGCGACGATTCTGGCCTTCGCGTGTTGGGAGGTGCGAGGGTCCCCCTCACAGCTACGTTCGCATGCCTCTCGGCCTGCCGAATGCGGCTGTCACCTTCTAGCGCCACCTCTAGAGCGTTTTGGCGGCTTAGGAGGACAGGCATCACGCTGTACTAGCGGAAATCGTGATAGTCCTTCAGGAGCCACGTGGGCCTGCAGAGCCGTATGAGGCTCAGGACCTTGGCGGCTCGTGAGGGGCAGCCTCTCCAGCGCGCGTCTTCAGCTGCCCCGACACCACTCCAGCATGATATCAGGTGACTCTTTCTAGTTTGTTCAGGAAGGGGCGCCTTTCGGGCATCATTATCCCCAAGTCGCGTGGGCCATCCCCGCAGCGTGTGTCCTTTTGCATCTTTATCTTACTCTGTTGGGGGCGCCTCACGGGCCGCATCATCCCCAGGCTGGTCGGGTCCGTCCTAGTGGCACGTATCGTTCCTGCATCTATCTGAACTAGTTTGTCTCCTTTCATCAATTGCCTTATGACTATCACCTGCCTGCCAGGTACTTCGATACCATGAACGTTGCACGGCCTTGCAAGACCGCCCACGACCGCCCCATGATTAAGGACCGACACGGCGTCTGTGCTCGGGTCCGTCCCTGCAGCATCGCCAAACCCAAGAGGCCGAGCTCTGGCTCGCAGGCCCGCTCCCGTGTACGTCACCTCCCATGGCCCTTAGTGCCTTGTTCTCGCATGGGTTAATCGCGAACAGACAAGCCAGGGTGCGCGATCCGGTGCCCCGCCACCACAGGAGTCGCACGCCGGCTGCCTTTCTTTAGGATTTTTGCATGATAAGGCTAGGCACGGCGTGTGTGCTCGGGTCTGTCCTTGCAGCATCGATAAACCCAATGACTGAGCTCTTTCTGGCGGGCCGGTCCCATTCACCTCACCTCCTGGGGTCGTTGGTGTTTGGCCTTCTCATGTGATCGCCTCAGGAGATTCGTCCGACGCAGGTTGCCTAACCATCTCGCAGGGCCACCACAGCCATCAAGAATCAAGACCAAGCACAACCCGCCTTGAGGTAGGGCCTCGTGAATCCCGCGCTGGCTCACGAGTGCCCAGACACACCTCGTCTAGCCCTACCATGCAAACCACGTGTCAGGGCGGGGCTGTACAGGCCCCGGGGGCTCCATTCAAAGGGAGCCCTCACCCACGTACCAGTGGAAGCACCATGCTCTGTGCTGGTAGTCGACACGGTCGAGGAGCGGCTATGCCCGTGCAAGTGCGGAAGCGCTATGCTCCGCGCTGGTGATAAACAACTGAGGGCAGCCCCTTGGCTGCATTAACCTCAGGGAGTTGCCTGGCTCAGTGTCCAGCCTCACCGCAACACTTTCCCCTCGGGAGAGTCGCGCGAGGGGGTTGGGCACGGGGGCTTCGCTCGGGTCACGCCTAGCGTACGCCACCCTTCCAGGTCCCTCGGACCTGGTCGTCGCACGCCCCTGCCGAGCGGGACCTCGGCGAGGACTGGTATGAAGGTCTGTTTGCGCGTCCAGGCAGACTCCTGAGCATCGCAACTCAGGAGCCTAACTGGCCACGTAGCCCCTCACCCCTTGGTCCCGTCCTGGTGATCCGGACGGTCCAACAGCGGCTGAGGTATGCGCGGGGTCGGGCTCTGCCGATGTAGAACACTAAGGCCCACTTTCGCATCTCCTCTTCGCGGGCCGTTTGCGCGTCAAGGGGGACTCCTGAGCATCGCGACTCTGGAGCCTAACTGTCCATGTAGCCCCTCACCCCTTGGTCTCGTCCTGGTGATCCAAACGGTCCAACGATGGCTGAGGTATGCATGCGGTCGAGCCATGGCGACGTAGAACATTAAGCAAACGAGAAGGAGGTCGCAGAACCTTAGCGACATACTACTAAAACATATTGTCCCATAAACATCAAGCAAGAGTTTTAACGCCTCCACGAGGCACGTCGCATGTCGCAGGAAAGATCGCAGGAAAGTAAAAGTAGGAAGGAGCACCAGTGAGCCTCCTCTTCAGCCTTGGACGCCGTCGTCCCGAAGCGCCCGCTCGCCAGCAACATCGACGTCACCCGTGTCGTCGGTCTTGGTCGAGGGATTGGTGGCACCATTGTCTAGAGGCGCGGAGTCGATGACAAGGAACTTCTTCAGCAAGGCCTCCACCTGGCCCTTCACGGCCTTTGCAGCGGCTTCACATCGCCCCTCATCCACAGGCTCGAGCAGGACACCAAGGTCGATGTTGGGGTCGCGAATGTGAAGGTGGCTGAGGACGCGTGTCAGGGCTGATGAGGAAAGCGCGCGCGCTTCCCCCTCCACCATGGGGCCGATCCCGTCAGCAATGTCCTCGAGCGCCGTAACGAGCTGAGGAAGTAGTTGGGCGGGGCCGTCATCATCAGTCACCAGAGGCTTCTCCAGACCCTTCTCATAGAGCCCCTGCAGCGCCTCGCGGGACCTCTCCTCAAGAGACTTGAAGGCCTCGTGATCCTAGGCAAGAACCTTCACCTTGGCCTCCAGCTGGACCCTCTTCGCCTCCACCCTTTTCACCAGTTCCTCCAGGCGGCTGCGCTCCGCGGCCTGCGCCTGAGCCAGCTGCTCCAACTTAGCGTCACGACCCGTGACCGCGTCCTCCCGAGCCTTCATCTTCTCCTCCTCAGCTTTGCGATCGCGAGCTTCGGCTGCGCGCTCATTGCGCATGGTCTCTAGCTCGGCCTCCATCACCCGGCAGCGCTCCTCGGCGGTTTTGGCATCCTTCAACGCCGCCTCACGGGCGGTCGCGGCCTGGTCGACGACCCGCTTGCCCTCCTTGGAAGCCACCTTGGCTTGATCCCAGGCCGCCCTCACGAACGCGTCGGACCGCAGCCACCCCGAGATCAACTCCAGGGGCCCGAACGCCAAACGATGGTCGGCGCCTCAAAGGCCACCCCGAAGCTGGGTCATCACAACAAGAGCCTCCTCCAGAGCGTCTGGTGAAGCAGTTGGGTCGCGGATCGGCACAATGATGGGGTGGAGGCAGAATCACCGCCTGCGTGTCGACGGCAGCAGAAGAAGGGGCCGGGGGCTCCTGAGCCTTCGGCACCTCGGCTGGCGAGCTGGGGGCATACGCCTCCGGAGCCTACCCGGTAGGAGAGGCCGTTCTCTGCTGAGGATGGTCCTTCGTGCCTCGCGAGGACGACCAGGCTGAAGAAGTGCGGGCACCGTCGCTGCCTCTCCACACCAAAGAGGGTGCGGTCGCCCCCTCTCTCTTCTTCTTCACCGCCAGCGTCTGCCTGATGGCGCAAAAGGAGAGCCTCAAGAAACAGCGGAAGAAGCAGAAATGAGATCAAGGCAAGTTGCTTACTGGTTCACGGCGGCGTAGTCCCTCGGCCTCTTCAGAAGCGCGGAGCCCGGGGGCATTGCAGCCCGGGCCGTCGGCCCGCGAGTCCCCGAAGTGGACGAGGTCGCGACAGCACCGGACAACGTCAGAACAGGAGCACCACCTCGGGAGACCAGCGCCGTCTTGCTCTTCGTCCAGATCCCGGCCGATGGCTTCTTCGGGGGGGAGTGCTCCTGAACCTCGTAGTAACTCCAGCGGGGGTCTGGGACTCCCTCACCGGATGGTCGCCGGCCTCGTCATCGTCAGGGATGGCTCAGAGGAAATCCGCCGCAAGGGGAGAACTCTCCCCCTCCCCCTCCAAGGTGGCCTTCGAGTCGGGCCTCTCCTCCTCGTTAGAATCATCAAAAGACACCAGTACGGGAGTCGCCTCCTCTGTGGCGTCAGAAGGTGCTGGTGGCACGAGCCCGCGCCCATCGAAGACAGGCATGGCGGCAGCTACCTTCTCTCCATCTGGGCGACGATACATAGGAAGATGGGAGTCTGGCGGGTAGCCCAGGTCGTCCTCGAATAGGAGACAGATGGCCGCCCCCAGCCCCTCTTCGGACAAGGCATCCTGGCGCAGACAAAGATCGTCCCTCTCGCCCCAAGCTTCCACAGGGGGCGTAAGCGCGCCTGGAGAGGAGCAACGCGCTGTGCCTGGAAATCCTTCACGAGCATGGCCCCCATCAGCTTCTATGACCTCGGGTCGTCAGGCTTCAGGTCGGCGGTCCTCTTCTCCAGCACCTGCTTCGCCCGAGAGTCGGTAGCTTTGTGTGGAGCTAACTGTCGTGAGGCGAAGGCATCCCCATCGGCAGCACCAACCGTGGGTGGACGCACTTGGCGTCCATCATGACCCACTTGCTCCTGAAGCCCTCGACCTTCTTCCCGTCCTTCGAGATCACGTTGGTCCCGTTGGCTGCGAAGAAGTTGGCGCACCCTGAGCAATGGCCCTCCTTGAGCCGGAGGTAGAAGAAGTGGCGAAACAACGCCACGGACAGCATCACCCCCACGAATGCCTCGCAATAGAAGGCGAAGATCGATAGGAGGAGGACGGCATTGGGATGGAGATGAAGGGCATGCAACTTGTAGTGGCTGAGGACGGCGTAGAAGAAGTCGGAGAAAGGAGGGAGCAGCCCCGCGATGTTGTTGTTCATAAACAAAGGATAGAAGGTACTGCCTGAGGGCTCCGCCTCGTCGGAGCCAGCCCGAAGCACGATCTTTCCCCCCTTGTTGGTGCTGTCCGCCATCATCAGGCGCATGGAGACGAGGTTCTTCTCCAAGACGCTAGGCGCACTCAGGGTCGGCTCGAACCAGGAAGGCAAGCCCGTGGCCTTTGCCTTGTCGGACGCCATTGGCTGCAAGCTTAGAGGGGGGTTCATGCAGATCTGGCGTCTCTCGGGGCAAGAAAGAGAAAGGGGATCTAGAGAAAGGAGAAGGAAGGTAATGAAAGCCTTGCGGCGCGCGCCAGCCTTTTGTCAGCCAAGGACAGTTGCCGAGGCAGCATGGGGAAGCGGAGACGCCCATGACCTATCAATCGCCATGCGTCAATCGAGGTCGCAGGCGGTTGGGGCCTGCGGCGCTCCGCACTTGCCCTTTGGCTTTGCCTCGAAGCCAAGTCCCAGCACGCCTTGGGCCCGGGGGGCTGCTGTCGGCGTCCTAGGAATGGGGGTACCTAGACTTGCCTGCATGCGGCCCAGGGCGTGGCTCCACCAACGGCCTGGTACGACCCATCTTCACCAGCAACCGCTCAAGACCCTCGCGAGGGGCCAAGCCTCGTGAGGCGGACGACACCAAGGCCTCCTCCGGGGTGGCCTCGCTAGGCTGGCTCCTGAGGAGCAGAGATATCTATGCAAGGAGCACTTCGCGAGGTCCGCGTGACGTGAGCCATGACGACCAAGGCCAGGTGGGCGCAGGGTGCCAGTTTCCTCTTTGGTGCTAAGGAAGCAGGCGCAAGCGAGGAGTCCCGAGGCATTAGGAAAAGGTTTCCATATCGGTGCAACAAGACCAAGAGCAGCAGGATGGCAGGACGGAGGTCACCGCGGAGCCCACGGCGACGTCACCACCAGAGCCTTTGGCAGGCGAAGACCACCTTTTGTCAGGATAACTTGTACTAGTTGTCCCCCTTCGAAATTGGCCATTGTGGGATCCCTTCCTGCCTAAACATTTGGGAAGAGGACCAGGGCCTCTATAAATAGGGCTAGCCACCACCGTAGTCAGGGATCGGCTCATCATGGATCGGATCCACTCCAGCAAGGCCATCTCACCAGCTCATCAAGCTCAAGTACACCTCTCCTCAGGAGGCCGTTCGTCCATTGTACTAGTTCATCCTCAGCCCTCGAGGCAATCCACCACACCACAATGGTGGCCCGAACCAGTATAAACTCTCGTGTCACCTGTTCCTTGGGTTCTGCGAGCTATGCCTAGAGATCGTTACGAGAGTGAGTGAGAGAAAGAGAGAGATCTTTGTGCGCACTCCATTGTTCGAACCTCAAGGGTTTGCCGGAACCCACGATCCGACAGCCTTTGTGGGATCCCTACCTGCCTAGTATTTGGGAAGAGGACTGGGGCCACTATAAATAGGACTAGCCACCACCACAAATGAGAGGAGACTCATCTTGGATCGGATCCACTCCATCCGCACATCCACCAGCTCACCGAGCTTAAGAACACCTCTCCTCCTGATGCTGTTCAACCATTGTACTAGTTCATCCGTAGTCCACGAGGCAATCCACCAACACCACACTGGAGTAGGGTATTACACCGCAAGGTGGCCCGAACCAGTATAAACTCTTGTGTCTCTTGTTCCTTGGGTTCGTCGAGCTAGGCCGTGGGATAGTCTAACATGCAAGCTAGGGAGAGAGTGTTCTTCATGCGCACCCCAGAGTTCGAACCTCATGGGTTAGCCGGAACCCACAATCTAACATTTGGCGTGCCAGGTAGGTGTGCGCCGAAGTTTTCTCTTCCACTACTCAACATCCCACCGACCATGGCTACGATGTCTGACGATCTGAGGACCCACGCCGACACCGACCGCTGGGCTGCCTGGCCTGCCCGGGCGACGCCGGCCACCCAATAAGATCTCAACTCTGCACTCCAGGCGGCCCGCACACCGCCGAACACCGCCGCACGCGGACGGCGCGGACAGGCGCCCTCCGCTCTCATGCCGCGGCGCACGCGTGACGCCGCGCGATCTTCGGGCTACGCGACAGCAACGACACCACACACCCGATGGGAGAAGGCGAACATGCGAGCAGCGCTCATCGTGGTGTGGGAGCTACTCCGATGCAGACTGGCGGAGAGCGGCCGCGATGCACTACTGGAGCGCGTCGGCGAACTGTTAGACGCTGCCTGTAGAGGTACGCCACCCTTCTGCTCCTTGGCCATGCCCCAGGTTGTGGTGGAATCACGCGCAAGATCCCGGCAAGCTCGCGTTCCCTCTGGGGCGCCAGGGGGACCCGGCGACACCGACTCAGGCCTTGGCGCAGGCCATTGATGTCTACCACACAACCTTCTTCTTGTAGACGTTGTTGGGCCTCCAAGTGCAGAGGTTTGTAGGACAGTAGCAAATTTCCCTCAAGCGGATGACCTAAGGTTTATCAATCCGTGGGAGGCGTAGGATGAAGATGGTCTCTCTCAAGCAACCCCGAAACCAAATAACAAGGAGTCTCTTGTGTCCCCAACACACCCAATACAATGGTAAATTGTATAGGTGCACTAGTTCGGCGAAGGGATGGTGATACAAGTGCAATATGGATGGTAGATATAGGTTTTTGTAATCTGAAAATATAAAAACAGCAAGGTAGAAAGTGGTAAAAGTGAGCACAAACGGTATTGCAATGCGTTGAAACAAGGCCTAACGTTCATACTTTCACTAGTGCAAGTCCTCTCAACAATAATAACATAATTGGATCATATAACTATCCCTCAACATGCAACAAAGAGTCACTCCAAAGTCACTAATAGCGGAGAACAAACGAAGACATTATGGTAGGGTAAGAAACCACCTCAAAGTTATCCTTTCTGATCGATCTATTCAAGAGTCCGCAGTAAAATAACATGAAGCTATTCTTTCCGTTCAATCTATCCTAGAGTTCGTACTAGAATAACACCTTAAGACACAAATCAACCAAAACCCAAATGTCACCTAGATACCCCAATGTCACCTCAAGTATCCGTGGGTATGATTATACGATATGCATCACACAATCTCAGATTCATCTATTCAACCAACACAAAGAACCTCAAAGAGTGCCCAAAAGTTTCTACCGGAGAGTCAAGACTAAAACGTGTGCCAACCCCTATGCATAAGTTCATGAGGTCACGAAACTCGCAAGTTGATCACCAAAACATACATCAAGTGGATCACGTGATATCCCATTGTCACCACAGATAAGCACATGCAAGACATACATCAAGTGTTCTCAAATCCTTAAAGACTCAATCCGATAAGATAACTTCAAAGGGAAAACTCAATTCATCACAAGAGAGTAGAGGGGGAGAAACATCATAAGGTCCAACTATAATAGCAAAGCTCGCGATACATCAAGATCGTACCACCTCAAGAACACAAGAGAGAGAGAGAGATCAAACACATAGCTACTGGTACATACCCTCAGCCCCGAGGGAGAACTACTCCCTCCTCGTCATGGGGAGCATCGGGATGATGAAGATGGCCACCGGAGAGGGATTCCCCCCTCCGACAGGGTGCCGGAACGGGTCTAGATTGGTTTTCGGTGGCTACGGAGGCTTCTGGCGGCGGAACTCCCAATCTATTATGCTCCCTGATGTTTTTAGGGTATATGGATATATATATATAGGCGAAAGAAGTCGGTCATGGGAGCCACGAGGGGCCCACGAGGGAGGGGGCATGCCCAGGGGGTAGGGCGCGCCTCCCTGCCTCGTGGCTTCCTCGAAGCTTCCGTGACGTCTACTCCAAGTCTCCTGGATTGCTTCCGTTCCAAAAATAACTCTCTCGAAGGTTTCATTCCGTTTGGACTCCGTTTTATATTCCTTTTCTTTGAAACACTGAAATAGGCAAGAAAACAACAATTTGGGCTGGGCCTCCGGTTAATAGGTTATTCCCAAAAAAAAAAGATAAAAGTGTATAATAAATCCCATGAACATCCAAAACAGATAATATAATAGCATGGAACAACAAAAAATTATAGATACATTGGAGACGTATCAGCCGTCTTGCCTCGACAGCGCCACCACTAGGAGGAACAAGTGCTGGCGGTCCGCCACGAGGACGCGTCGGGATGCCACCCAGCGGCCACCAGGGTCGGGCACCCTGGCTCGTGGCTCAAGGAGCGGGGCATCCAGGCGAAGACCCTGGCGAGGCGACTGAGGACTCCTACATCCCCCAAATGATGAACCTAGAGTACGCACAAGGAGAAGGCCCCAACTCATTCCCTGAACTGGGATGGGATGGCGGAGCGCACGAGACCGGGGCCTTCCACAGGTCGCCCAGAGGCTTCGCCGACCCCTTCGGCGATGACGACGGCGAGGTGCAGCCAATATCTCAGGAGCAAGTTTACGCTAACCATGAGCTGCAGGTGAACCAGGCCGCGGCCGCAGACCCCAGGATGGAGGTACCGCCCCCGATGGGGGTAGCGCACTTGGGGCTACGCGGGAGGGGCCTGGAGCAGGGGCCTCCCCCGCGCCGTGCGGAGCAAGGCGCTATACGGAGGTAGGTCCTCTGTCGGGGGAGGCGCCGGCGAGCCATTCCCCCCGGCAGAGGGCCCGTGGTCGCCGAGGGCGCCGCTAGCATCCCCTTTGCCCCTTGGCCTCGTCCTGGTTCCGGATGCCCCAACGGTGGTCGATGGTGGCGCAGGGCGGGCCCCTTGTCTGGCGATATGAAGCAAGGCTCACGCCTGTGAAGGTCTCCGCTCGTGACACTCTCACGTAATAATGAGTGGGGCTGGACACATCCCGGAGTCTCCGGATTGTCGCCCTCGGGCCTCGAGGGCTCCCGCCCACGTCCTAGTGGAAGTTGAAGGAAATATGTCCTAGAGGCAATAATAAAGTTATTATTTATTTCCTTATATCATGATAAATGTTTATTATTCAGGCTAGAATTGTATTAACCGGAAACATAATACATGTGTGAATACATAGACAAACAGAGTGTCACTAGTATGCCTGTACTTGACTAGCTCGTTGATCAAAGATGGTTATGTTTCCTAACCATAGACATGAGTTGTCATTTGATTAATGGGATCACATCATTAGGAGAATGATGTGATTGACTTGACCCATTCCGTTAGCATAGCACTTGATCGTTTAGTTTGTTGCTATTGCTTTCTTCATGACTTATACATGTTCCTATGACTATGAGATTATGCAACTTCCGTTTACCGGAGGAACACCTTGTGTGCTACCAAACGTCACACCATAACTGGGTGATTATAAAGGTGCTCTACAGGTGTCTCCGAAGGTACTTGTTGGGTTGGCGTATTTCGAGATTAGGATTTGTCACTCTGATTGTGGGAGAGGTATCTCTGGGCCCACTCGGTAATGCACATCACTATAAGCCTTGCAAGCATTGCAACTAATGAGTTAGTTGCGGGATGATGTGTTACGGAACGAGTAAAGAGACTTGCCGGTAATGAGATTGAACTAGGTATTGAGATACCGACGATCGAATCTCGGGCAAGTAACATACCGATGACAAAGGGAACAGCGTATGTTGTTATGCGGTTTGACCGATAAAGATCTTCGTAGAATATGTAGGAGCCAATATGAGCATCCAGGTTCCGCTATTGGTTATTGACCGGAGATGTGTCTCGGTCATGTCTACATAGTTCTCGAACCCTAGGGTCCGCACGCTTAAAGTTCGATGACGGTTATATTATGAGTTTATGTGTTTTGATGTACCGAAGGAGTTCGGAGTCCCGGATGAGATCGGGGACATGACGAGGAGTCTCGAAATGGTCGAGACGTAAAGATCGATATATTGGACGACTATATTTGGACATCAGAAAGGTTCCGAGTGATTCGGGTATTTTCGGGAGTACCGGGGAGTTACGGGAATTCGTATTGGGCCTTAATGGGCCATACGGGAAAGGAGAGAAAGGTCTCAAAGGGTGGCCGCACCCCTCCCCATGGGCTGGTCCGAATTGGACTAGGGAGGGGGGCGCCCCCTTCCTTCCTTCTCCTTTTCCCTTTCCTTTCCTTCCCTCCTACTCCTACTACTTGGAAGGGCTCCTAGTTCTACTAGGAAAGGGGGAATCCTACTCCCGGTGGGAGTAGGACTCCCCTAGGGCGCGCCATAGAGAGGGCCGGCCCTCGCCCTCCTCCACTCCTTTATATACGGGGGCAGGGGGCACCCCAAAGACACACAATTGATCTCTTGATCTCTTAGCCGTGTGCGGTGCCCCCCTCCACCATAATCCACCTCGATCATATCGTAGCGGTGCTTAGGCGAAGCCCTGCGTTGGTAGAACATCATCATCATCACCAGACCATCATGCTGACGAAACTCTCCCTCAACACTCGGCTAGATCGGAGTTCGAGGGACATCATCGAGTTGAACGTGTGCAGAACTCGGAGGTGTCGTGCGTTCGGTACTTGATCGGTCAGATCGTGAAGACGTACGACTACATCAACCGCGTTGTGCTAACACTTCCGCTTTCGGTCTACGAGGGTACGTGGACAACACTCTCCCCTCTCATTGCTATGCATCACCATGATCTTGCGTGTTCGTAGGAAACTTTTTTGAAATTACTACGTTCCCCAACAGTGGCATCCGAGCTAGGTTTTATGCGTTGATGTAATATGCACGAGTAGAACACAAGTGAGTTGTGGGCGATATAAGTCATACTGCTTACCAGCATGTCACACTTTGGTTCGGCGGTATTGTTGGATGAAGCGGCCCGGACCGACATTATGCGTACGCTTACGCGAGACTGGTTTTACCGCCGTGCTATGCACACAGGTGACTAGCGGTGTCAGTTTCTCCAACTTTAGTTGAACCGAGTGTGGCTACGCCTGGTCCTTGCGAAGGTTAAAACAGCACCAACTTGACAAACTATCGTTGTGGTTTTGATGCGTAGGTAAGAATAGTTCTTGCTAAACCCGTAGTAGCCACGTAAAACTTGCAACAACAAAGTAGAGGACGTCTAACTTGTTTTTGCAGGGCATGTTGTGATGTGATATGGTCAAGACGTGATGAGATATAAGTTGTTGTATAAGATGATCATGTTTTGTTGAAGTTATCGGCAACTGGCAGAAGCCTTATGGTTGTCTCTTTATTGCATAAGATGCAAGCGCCAAATAATTGCTTTACTTTATCGCCATGCGATAGCAATAGTTGCAAGAGCAATAGTTGGCGAGACGACCATGTGACGACACATTGATATAGATCAAGATGATGGAGATCATGGTGTCATGCCGGTGACGATGGAAATCATGACGATGCTTTGGAGATGGAGATCAAAGGCACAAGATGATGATGGCCATATCATGTCACATATTTTGATTGCATGTGATGTTTATCTTTTATGCATCCTATTTTGCTTAGTTCGACGGTAGCTTTATAAGATGATCTCTCACTAAATTTCAAGATAAAAAGTGTTCTCCCTGAGTATGCACCATTGCCAAAGTTCGTCGTGCCCACACACCACGTGATGATCTGGTGTGATAAGCTCTACGTCCACATACAACAGGTGCAAGCCAGTTTTGCACACGCAGAATACTCAGGTTAAACTTGATGAGCCTAGCATATTCAGATATGGCCTCAGAACACTGAGACCGAAAGGTCGAGCGTGAATCATATAGTAGATATGATCAACATAGTGATGTTCACCATTGAAAACTACTCCATTTCACGTGATGATCGGTTATGGTTCACCGAGCTGACATTTTTAGGACGGCGTTTTGATAGGCCGCCATTTTTAGATCCTTGGCATCAAAGTCTCCATTTATTTGGGATATTGCGAGGTTTGAATCCCCACGCACCTCCAGGCGTTGAATGCCCATGGAGACTACCATCCAAAGACCATGCAACAGAGCTTCGTATTCGGCTGCATTGTTGGAGTCTGTATACAATATTTGCAATACGTACTGAACGGTATCTCCGGTTGGGGATGTCAGGATGACGCCAGCCCCTAGACCAGTCAGCATTTTAGAACCGTCGAAGTGCATGATCCAATTGGAGTATGCGCCGTACTCTTTAGGGAGTTCGGCCTCCGTACGAAGTCGGCCAATACTTGCGACTTAATGGCTCGTCGAGGTTTGTATGTTATGTCAAACGGGGGGAGCTCGACGGCCCATTTGGCAATCCGGCCCGTAGCGTCGTGGTTGTTTATAATATCATTAAGTGGCACTTCTGAGGCTACTGTAATCGAACACTCTTGAAAGTAGTGTCGCAGCTTCCGCGATGCCATGAATACCGCATATGCTATCTTTTGGTAATGCGGGTACCGTGATTTGCATGGAGTGAGGACAGTGGATACATAGTATACCGGCTTTTGAAGAGGGAATTTATGTCCGTCCGCTTCCCGTTCGACAACGAGCACCACGCTTACAACTTGATGAGTTGCCGCAATGTACAACAACATTGGTTCGCCGATGTTTGGCGTGTCCAGGATTGGGTTTGTTGCCAAGATGTCCTTTATTTCTTCCAATCCGGCTGTGGCCGCGTCCGTCCACTCGAAGTGTTCGGTGCACCAAAGGAGGCGATAAAGGGGTAAAGCCTTTTCTCCTAAGTGGGAGATAAAGCGGCTTAGAGCTGCCACGCATCCAGTTAACTTCTAGATTTGTTTGAGGTCTGTTGGGGTAGCCAACTGTGACAAAGCTCGGATTTTGGCCGGATTAGCTTCAATACCTCTACTGGACACAATGAAACCCAGGAGCTTTTCGGCTGGTATGCCAAAAACGCATTTTTCCGGATTGAGCTTGATGTCGTATGTTCGGAGGTTGTCGAATGTGAGCCTCAAGTCGTCTATCAAAGAGTCGACGTGTTTGGTTTTGATGACCACATCATCTATGTATGTCTCTACTGTTTTGCCGATTTGTTCCTCCAGACATGTCTGAATCATGCGCTGATATGTTGCACCGGTGTTTTTGAGCCCAAAAGGCATTGTGTTAAAACAGAAGGGACCGTATGGTGTGATGAATGCTGTTGCGGCTTGGTCGGACTCCGCCATCTTGATTTGGTGGTAACCGGAGTATGCGTCGAGGAAACACAATGACTCATGTCCTGCGGTAGCATCAATGATTTGATCGATGCGTGGGAGGGGGAAGGGATCCTTTGGGCAAGCTTTATTGAGGTCTTTGAAATCGACACAAAGGCACCAGGATTTGTCCTTCTTTGGTACCATCACCATGTTTGCTAGCCAGTCCAGGTGTTTTTATTTCTCTGATGAATCCGGACTCCAATAACTTGTCTAGTTCCTCTCCCATGCCCTATCTCTTAGGTCCGGAGAAACGCCGAAGAGCTTGCTTGACCGGCTTGAATCCCTTTAGGATATTGAGGCTATGCTCGGCCAGCCTGCGTGGCATTCCTGGCATGTCTGAGGGATGCCAGGAGAATATGTCCCAGTTCTCGCACAGGAACTCTCGTAGTGCGGCGTCCATAGCGGGGTTTAACTGTGCCCCGATGGAGGCTGTTTTTGTAGGGTCTGTTGGGTGGACTTGGAATTTGACTATTTCATCCGTTGGTTTAAAAGAGGTGGACTTGGATCTCTTGTCGAGTATCACGTCGTCCCTGTCCACTGTGGAGCGTAGCATGGTTAATTCCTCAGCCGAGAGGGCTTCGGATAATGCCTCGAGGGCCAGTGCGGCTATTTTGTTTTCGGCGCGGAGTGTCGTGTCCCGATCGCTGGCGAGAGTGATGATTCCGTTGGGCTCGGGCTTTTTTAGCTTCATGTACCCGTAATGGGGTACGGCTTGGAAGATTGTGAACGCCTCCCGTCCTAAAAGGGCGTGATAACCACTGCTGAACGGGGCCACTTGGAATGTAATTTCTTCGGACCTGTAATTATCCGGCGTGCCGAATACCACATCTAGTGTGATTTTCCCAGCACAGCGTGCTTCCCGACTGGGGATGATTCCTCCAAAGGTTGTGCTACTTTGCTCAATGCGGTTCCAGTCTATTTCCATCTTTTGAAGAGTTTCCTCATAGATGAGGTTTAATCCGCTGCCACCGTCCATGAGTACTTTGGTGAGTCGAAAGCCGTCCACGATTGGGCTGACGACCAGTGCGGCTGGTGCTCGGGCTGTTTGGAATTTAGGTTCGTCACTGGCATTGAAGGTAATAGCTGTGTCACTCCATGGATTTATTGGTGCTATGTGGCAGATTTCGGCCATGCTGCGGAGTGTTCGCTTGCGCCTATTATTTGACGCAAAGGTCTCAAAGACTGTTAACACCATATTGTTATCCACGGGATGGTGCTCTGTGGTATTTGGGATAAGAAGATCCTCACCACTTTTGGCCACCTGCCGGAGTACCCAACATGCTCTAAGGCTGTGCGTCGGTATTGTATCCGCTGTACTATGAATTTTGCAGGGTTTGTTGAGCCATCCCGCCAGTACAGTTCCATGCCCTGTAGAGGGTTTTTGCTTTTTGGTAGTTGACCCGGGTGTATTGTGATAATGCACCCTTTTATTTCGGATTGGGTTTGTATTCAGGGCCGGATTATCCCAAAAGTTTGTTCGGTTTTCCAGGCACTTTCCATCGCACAGTACTTTCGTACTATGGACGCCAAGTCAGCGAAGCATGTTATCTCACGGCGATTTATGGCGTTAAGGATTCCCTTGTCCGTGCAATTATTGCAGAAAAATAGGATTGTGTCTTCCTCGCGACAGTCCTTAACCTTGCTCATCGCAAGGAGGAATCTGGCCCAATAGTGATGTACTGTCTCCTGGGGCTCTTGCCTGATGTGGGAAAGATCGCTCATGTTTGGGTGGGTGGGTGGAATTGAATCCGAACCCTTACCTGATCTGAGATCCAGGGGCCGAGGAATTTACAATTTTGGAAGTTCCGGTTCCGGGGTGTTACCCGATAATCCTGGCCCGCTGCCTGACTCTAAGTTTAGGGATTGGATGTTGTCCTCCCGCGAACGGGCGTCCGGCTCTGAGAGCTCGGGAATCCGGACATAGTTGGTCCTCAAGATAGAAGAATGGTCGCCACATTGTTCCTCCACCACTGCAATATGATGGGTGACCGGTGGAGAGTTAATCTCCCTTTGATCGGGTTTAAGCCCAATCCGATCATAGTCCGTAGCGACTCCCAAGGCGGCGATGCAATCCAAGAGCTCGTTTAAGGAGGAGAGCTCCATTGAATCCATCTGTTCGGCGAATGCCGATTTGACGTGGAGGCTGTTTTCGATGACCCGAGAAGTCATCGTCGGTGCGGCGGCTGAACAGGCGGTCATGATGAAACCGCCTAGCCGGAGAGTTTGGCCGACAGCCAAAGCTCCCCCAACAGTAGTACCATCTTTAAAGACGAGACGAGACATCCTTCCTTCTGGCGACGGCATAGAGGAACTCTTAATGAAAGCACCAATGTCGGTGTTAAAACCGGCGGGTCTCGGGTAGGGGGTCCCAAACTATGCATCTAAGGCGGATGATAACAGGAGGTCGGGAACACGATGTTTTACCCAGGTTCGGGCCCTCTTGATGGAGGTAAAACCCTACGTCCTGCTTGATTAATATTGATAATATGGGTAGTACAAGAGTAGATCTACCACGAGATCAGAGAGGCTAAACCCTAGAAGCTAGCCTATGGTATGATTGTATGTTGTCCTATGGACTAAAACCCTCCGGTTTATATAGACACCGGAGGGGGCTAGGGTTACACAAGGTCGGTTACAAAGGAGGAGATATACATATCCGTATTGCCTAAGCTTGACTTCCACGCCAAGTAGAGTCCCATCCGGACATGAGACGAAGTCTTCAATCTTGTATCTTCATAGTCCAACAGTCCGGCCAAAGGATATAATCCGGCTGTCCGGAGACCCCCTAATCCAGGACTCCCTCAGGGGGCCTTTCCTTCTCTCCTACTCCTCCTTCCCTTCCTCTCCTACTCCAACTAGGGAAGGGGGGAATCCTACTCCCGATGGGAGTAGGACTCCCCTAGGGCGCGCCATAGAGACGGCCGGTCCCTCCCCTCCTCCACTCCTTTATATATGGGGGAGGGGGCACCCCATGGACACACAAGTTGATCATTGATCTCTTAGCCGTGTGCGGTGCCCCCCTCCACCATAATTCACCTCGGTCATATCGTAGCGGTGCTTAGGCGAAGCCCTATTCCGGTAGCATCATCATCACCATCATTATGCCGTCGTGATGACAAATCTCTCCCTCGACACTCTGCTGGATCGTGAGTTCGTGGGACGTCACCGAGCCGAATGTGTGCAGACCGCGGAGGTGTCGTACTTTCGGTACTAGGATCGATCGATCGTGAAGACGTACGAATACATCAACTGCGTTGTCATAACGCTTCTGCTTACGGTCTACGAGGGTACGTGGACAACACTCTTCCCCCTCTCGTTGCTATGCATCACCATGATCTTGCGTGTGCGTAGGAAATTTTTGAAATTACTGTGTTTCCCAATAGTGGCATCCGAGCTAGGTCTATGCGTAGATGTTATATGCATGAGTAGAACACAAAGGAGTTGTGGGCATGGGTATATACATATTGCTTGTCGTCTCTAGTTGATTCTTGATTCGGCGGTATAGTTGGATGAAGCGGCTCCGACCAACATTACGCGTACGCTTACGCGAGACTGGTTCTACCGATGTGTTTCGCACACAGGTGGCTGGTGGGTGTCAGTTTCTCCAACTTTAGTTGAATCGGATTCAATGAACAGGGTTCTTTCTGAAGATCAAAAAGCAATCACTATACCGCGTTGTCGTTTTTAATGCGTAGGTAAGAACGGTTCTTGCTCATCCCGTAGTAGCCACGTAAAACTTGCAACAACAAAGTAGAGGACGTCTAACTTGTTTTTGCAGGGCATGTTGTGATGTGATGTGGTCAACACGTGATGAGATATAAATTGTTGTATGAGATGATCATGTTTTGTTGAAGTTATCGGCAACTGGCAGAAGCCTTATGGTTGTCTCTTTATTGCATAACATGCAAGCGCCAAATAATTGCTTTACTTTATCGCTATGCGATAGCAGTAGTTGCAAAAGCAATAGTTGGCAAGACGACCATGTGACAACACATTGATAGAGATCAAGATGATGGAGATCATGGTGTCATGCCGGTGAAGATAGAGATCATGACAGTACTTTGGAGATGGAGATCAAAGGCGCAAGATGATCATGGCCATATCATGTCACATGTTTTGCTTGCATGTGATGTTTATCCTTTATGTATCTTATTTTGCTTAGTTTGGCGGTAGCATTATAAGATGATCTCTCACTAAATTTCAAGGTATAAGTGTTCTCCCTGAGTATGCACCGTTGCGATAGTCTGTCATGCCGAGACACCACATGATGATCGGGTGTGATAAGCTCTACGTTCACATACAACAGGTGCAAGCCAGTTTTGCACACGCGAATACTTGGGTTAAACTTGACGAGCCTAGCATATGCAGATATGGCCTCGGAACACTGGAGACAGAAAGGTCAAGTGTGAATCATATGGTAGATATGATCAACATAGTGATGTTCACCATTGAAAACTACTCCATCTCGCGTGATGATCGGACATGGTTTAGTTGATTTGGATCACGTGATCATTTAGATGACTAGAGGGATGTCTATCTAAGTGGGAGTTCTTAAGTAATATGATTAATTGAACTTTAATTTATCATGAACTTAGGCCTGATAGTATTTGCATATCTATGTTGTAGATCAATAGCTTGCGATGTAGCTCCCCGTTTATTTTTTGATATGTTCCTAGAGAAAAATAAGTTGAAAGATGATAGTACCAATGATGCGGAATGGGTCTGTGATCTGAGTATTATCCTCATTGCTGCACATAAGAATTATTTCCTTGATGCACCGCTAGGTGACAGACCTATTGCAGGAGCAGATACACACGTTATGAACGTTTGACAAAGCTAGGTATGATGGCTACTTAATAGTTTAGTGCACCATGCTTTACGGCTTAGAACCGGGATTTCAAAAACGTTTTGAACGCCATGGAACATATAAGATGTTCTAAGAGTTGAAATTGGTATTTCATACTCATGCCCATGTCGAGAGGTATGAGACCTCTGGCAGTACTTTGCCTACAAGGTGGAGGAGAATAGCTCAACCAGTGAGCATGTGTTCAGATTGTCTGGGTACTACAATCGCTTGAATCAAGTGGAAGTTAATCTTCCAGATAAAATAGTGATTGACAGAATTCTCTAGTCACCATCACCAAGTTAGTAGAACTTCGTGATGAACTATAGTATGCAAGGGATGACATAAATGATTCCCGAGCTTTTCATGATGATGAAATCGATGAAGGTAGAAATCAAGAAAGAGCATCAAGTGTTGATGATTAACAAGACCACTAGTTACAAGAAAAGGGCCAAGGGAAAGAAAGGGAACTTCAAGAAGAACGTCAAGCAAGTTGCTGCTCAAGTGAAGAAGCCCAAGTCTGGACCTAAGCCTGAGACTAAGTGCTTCTACTGCAAAGGGACTGGTCATTGGAAGCGGAAATGCCCTGAATGTCTAGTGGATAAGAAAGATGGCAAAGTGAACAAGGGTATATTTGATATACAGGTTATTGATGTGTACTTTACTAGTGTTTATAGCAACCCCTCGGTATTTGATATTGTTTCAGTTGCTAAGAATAGTAACTCGAAATGGGAGTTGCAGAATGAACAGGGACTAGTTAAGGGTGAAGTGACGATGTGTATTGGAAATGGTTCCAAGATTGATATGATCATCATCGCACACTCCCTATACTTTCGGGATTAGTGTTAAACCTAAAATAAATGTTATTTAGTGTTTGCGTTGAGCATGAATATGATTGGATCATGTTTATTGCAATACAGTTATTCATTTAAGTAAGAGAATAAATTGTTGTTCTGTTTACATGAATAAAACCTTATATGGTTACACACCCAATGAAAATGGTTCATTGGATCTCGATCATAGTGATACACATATTCATAATATTGAAACCAAAGATGCAAAGTTAATAATGATAGTGCAACTTATTTGTTGCACCGCCGTTTAGGTCATATTGGTGTAAAGCGCATGAAGAAACTCCATGCTGATGGACTTTTGGAATGACTTGATTATGAATCACTTGATGCTTGCAAACCATGCCTCATGGGCAAGATGACTAAGACTCCGTTCTCCGGAACAATGGAGCGAGCAACTGACTTATTGGAAATAATACATACTGATGTATGCGGTCCGATGAGTGTTAAGGCTCACGGCAAGTATCGTTATTTTCTGACCTTCACAGATGATTTGAGCAGATATGGGTATATCTACTTAATGAAACACAAGTCTGAAAAATTTGAAAAGTTCAAAGAATTTCAGAGTGAAGTGGAGAATCATCATAACAAGAAAATGAAAGTTTCTACGATATGATCGTGGAGGTAAAATATTTGAGGTAAGAGTTTGGCCTTCAGTTAAAACAATGTGAAATAGTTTCACTACTCACGCCACCTGGAACACCATAGTGTAATGGTGTGTCTGAACGTCATAACCATACTTTATTAGATATGGTGCGATCTATGATGTCTCTTACCGATCTACCACTATCGTTTTGGGGTTATGCATTAGAGACAACTGCATTCATGTTAAATAGGGCACCATCTAAATCCGTTGAGACGACACCGTATGGACTATGGTTTGGCAACAAACCTAAGGTGTCGTTTCTTAAAGTTTGGGGCTGCGATGCTTATATGGAAAAGTTTCATCCTGATAAGCTCAAACCCAAATCGGAGAAATGTGTCTTCATAGGATACCCAAAGGAGACTCTTGGGTACACCTTCTATCACAGATCCGAAGGCAAGACTTTTCTTGCTAAATTCGGAGTCTTTCTAGAGAAGGAGTTTCTCTCGAAAGAAGTGAGTGGGAGGAAAGTAGAACTTGATGAGGTAACTGTACCTGCTCCCTTATTGGAAAGTAGTTCATCACAGAAATCTGTTCCTGTGACTACTACACCAATTAGTGAGGAAGCTAATGATGAAGATCATGTAACTTTAGATCAAGTTACTACCGAAACCTCGTAGGTAAACCAGAGTGAGATCCGCACCAGAGTGGTACGGTAATCCTGTTCTGGAGGTCATGTTACTTGACCATGATGAGCCTACGAACTATGATGAAGCGATGATGAGCCCAGATTCCGCGAAATGGCTTGAGGCCATGAAATATGAGATGAGATCCATGTATGAGAACAAAGTATGTACTTTGATTGACTTTCCCAATGATCGGCGAGCCATTGAGATTAAATGGATCTTCAAGAGGAAGACGGACGCTGATAGTAGTGTTACTATCTACAAAGCTAGAATTGTCGCAAAATCATTTTCGACAAGTTCAAGGTGTTAACTACGATGAGAGTTCCTCACTCGTATCTATGCTTAAGTCTGTCCGAATCATGTTAGAAATTGCCGCATTTTATGAAATCTGGCAAATGGATAAACAAAACTGCATTCTTTAATGGATTTATTAAAGAAGAGTTGTGTATGATGCAACCAGAAGGTTTTGTCAATCCTAAAGGTACTAACAAAATATGCAAGCTCCAGCGATCCATCTATGGACGGGTGCAAGCATCTCGGAGTTGGAATATACGCATTGATAAGTTGATCAAAGCATATAGTTTTATACAGACTTGCGGTGAAGTCTGTATTTACAAGAAAGTGAGTGGGAGCACTACAACATTTCTGATAAGTATATGTGAATGACATATTGTTGATCGGAGATAATGTAGAATTATTCTGCAAAGCATAAAGGAATGTTTGAAAGGAGTTTTTCAAAGAAAGACCTCGGTGAAGCTGCTTACATATTGAGCATCAAGATCTATAGAGATAGATCAAGACGCTTGATAAGTTTTTCACCGAGTACATACCTTGACAAGATTTTGAAGTAGTTCAAAATGGAACAGTCAAAGAAGGAGTTCTTGCCTGTGTTACAAGGTGTGAAGTCGAGTAAGACTCAAAACCGGACCACGACAGAAGATAGAGAGAGAATGAAAGTCATTCCCTATGCCTCAGCCATAGGTTCTATAAAGTATGCCATGCTGTGTACCAGACCTATTGTATACCCTGCCCTGAGTTTGGTAAGGGAATGCAATAGTGATCTAGGAGTAGATCACTGGACATTGGTCAAAATTATCCTTAATGGAATAAGGATATGTTTCTCGATTATGGAAGTGACAAAAGGTTCGTCGTAAAGGGTTATGTCGATGCAAATTTTGACACTGATCCAGATGACTCTAAATCTCAATCTGGATACATATTGAAAGTGGGAGCAATTAGCTAGAGTAGCTCCATGCAGAGCATTGTTGACATAGAAATTTGCAAAATACATACGGATCTGAATGTGGCAGACCCGTTAACTAAAATTCTCTCACAAGCAAAGCATGATCACACCTTAGTACTCTTTGGGTGTTAATCCCATAGCGATGTGAACTAGATTATTGACTCTAGTAAACCCTTTGGGTGTTGGTCACATGTCGATGTGAACTATGGGTGTTAATCACATGGTGATGTGAACTAGATTATTGACTCTAGTGCAAGTGGGAGACTGAAGGAAATATGCTCTAGAGGAAATAATAAAGTTGTTATTTATTTCCTTATATCATGATAAATGTTTATTATTCATGCTAGAATTGTATTAACCGGAAACATAATACATGTGTGAATACATAGACAAACCGAGTGTCACTAGTATGCCTCTACTTGACTAGCTCGTTGATCAAAGATGGTTATGTTTCCTAACCATAGAATGAGTTGTCATTTGATTAATGGGATCACATCATTAGGAGAATGATGTGATTGACTTGACCCATTCCGTTAGCATAGCACTTGATCGTTTAATTTGTTGCTATTGCTTTCTTCATGACTTATACATGTTCCTATGACTATGAGATTATGCAATTCCCGTTTACCGGAGGAACACTTTGTGTGCTACCAAACGTCACAACGTAACTGGGTGATTATAAAGGTGCTCTACAGGTGTCTCCAAAGGTACTTGTTGGGTTGGCATATTTCGAGATTAGGATTTGTCACTCCAATTGTCGGAGAGGTATCTCTAGGCCCACTCGGTAATGCACATCACTATAAGCCTTGCAAGCATTGCATCTAATGAGTTAGTTGCGGGATGATGTGTTACAGAACGAGTAAAGAGACTTGTCGGTAACGAGATTGAACTAGGTATTGAGATACCGACGATCGAATCTCGGGCAAGTAACATACCGATGACAAAGGGAACAACGTATGTTGTTATGCGGTTTGACCGATAAAGATCTTCGTAGAATATGTAGGAGCCAATATGAGCATCCAGGTTCCACTATTGGTTATTGACCGGAGACGTGTCTCGGTCATGTCTACATAGTTCTCGAACCCGTAGGGTCCGCACGCTTAAAGTTCGTTGACGGTTATATTATGAGTTTATGTGTTTTGATGTACCAAAGGAGTTCGGAGTCCCGGATGAGATCGGGGACATGACAAGGAGTCTCGAAATGGTCGAGACGTAAAGATCGATATATTGGACGACTATATTTGGACATCGGGAAGGTTCCGAGTGACTCGGGTATTTTCGGGAGTACCGGGGAGTTACGGGAATTCGTATTGGGCCTTAATGGGCCATACGGGAAAGGAGAGAAATGCCTCAAAGGGTGGCCGCACCCCTCCCCATGGGCTGGTCCGAATTGGACTAGGGACGGGGGCCACCCCCTTCCTTCCTTCTCCTTTTCCCTTTCCTTTCCTTCCCTCCTACTCCTACTACTTGGAAGGGCTCCTAGTTCTACTAGGAAAGGGGGAATCCTACTCCCGGTGGGAGTAGGACTCCCCTAGGGCACGCCATAGAGAGGGCCGGCCCTCCCCCTCCTCCACTCCTTTATATTAGGGGCAGGGGGCACGCCAAAGACACACAATTGATCTCTTGATCTCTTAGCCGTGTGCGGTGCCCCCCTCCACCATAATCCACCTCGATCATATCGTAGAGGTGCTTAGGCGAAGCCCTGCGTCGGTAGAACATCATCATCATCACCACGCCGTCGTGCTGACAAAACTCTCCCTCAACACTCGGCTGGATCGGAGTTCGAGGGACGTCATCGAGTTGAACGTGTGCAGAACTCGGAGGTGCCGTGCGTTCGGTACTTGATCGGTCAGATCGTGAAGACGTATGACTACATCAACCGCGTTGTGCTAACGCTTCCGCTTTCGGTCTACGAGGGTACATGGACAACACTCTCCCCTCTCGTTGCTATGCATCACCATGATCTTGCGTGTGCGTAGGATTTTTTTGAAATTACTACGTTCCCCAACAGAAGCACCATGCTCCGCGCTGGCCGTCGACACTGTCCCACAATGACTATGCTCACAGCCAATGAAAGCACTTAGCTCCACGCTGGTGGACGACAAGAAGACTAGCTAGGTGCCGGACGCGGCCATTTTCTTTCCTTCGCTTTTCTGTAACTCGATTCAATGCCCTTTTGGATTGAACTCGAAGTCCTTTTTTGTTGCCAAGAATGGGGGGAGTTTTCTTTGGTCTCTGCCAGTTTTATTGTATTTTGGTTGCATGCCCTGTTTCTTTTGAGGCTCATGCCACCAACCCTCCGGCTCGGGAGCCGTATGGCCGGTGACTCTAGGCATGCCCGGGCGATCTCGATAGGATCCCCTCGGGGCAAGAGCGTACGCACTGCAAGATTGCCGCGTACGCATTCTGTCGCGGTCTGCAGGGCGCTCCTGGCGTGGCTCTCTCGGACAGATATGCAGGATCCTTAGGAGGCCCAGGGCCCGCGAGCCCCTAGGGGCTTACCTCAGGAGAAAGGCACGCCAACAACCTCAGGACCCACTCAAGGCCAGCTGAAATCAAGACGAGTCGCAGCGACGACCCTACCCAAGGGCCCGCGAGCTCGCATTCCTGGTTCGACTCTAAAGCAAGAAGGATAGAACGATAATTCACATACATGAAGGGCGCCCCCTCCAAAATGCTCTTACGCCCTGCGGGGTCGTGCCCAAGTCTTTGAGTGCAGATTCAAGTAAAGGACGCGGGCTCAATTCGATATGTCGCTCATAGCGTCGTCCTGGTCGCTCTCATACGCGCTGCTGATGCTGTCGCGGGCGTCCCCTTCGCTGTCATCAACCGCGCAGTCTTCGTCCGCCACGACCACCACTGCGTCATCCTCGGAGGCGAACGCCCTAACCAGGGCGTCCACGTTGTCGTCCACCCAACACGGCAGGTTATCCCGAACAGCCCCGGGCATTGGGACGATAGCGGCGTCAAAGTCGAAGTTGGGGTCGAGGTTCTGGAGATGGCTGAACACGCGGGAGAACGCACTCCCAAGGAGGCTTCGGCTCCTTTCCTCAACAAGCTCATGGGCCCTTGCGGCCCAGTCCTCCAGGCGCGTCACAACTTTGGTGAAGAAACGGAGATGGCTGGCATAGTCTTCTGTGTGGGAATGAGGGGCACGCTCTTTGCAGATGGCGCCCAGGGCCAGGTTGGCCCTCACCCTGAGATCCTGGAGCATGGGAGCATGCTCGCGTTGCAACGTCTGCCGATGACACGCCTCTTCCCTGTTCTGTTGCACGAGGGATGCGGCGGCATCAACCTGCTGCTGAAGCGAGAACAGTTCAACACGAGCAGAGGTCAAGTTGTCCTGGGCAGAGGCCAGGGCCGCCGCCACGATCCTCTCGCGCTGCTCTGCCTTGTCCAACCTTGTCATGAGGGTGGTAGTCATGCCCTTAGCCTTGGCCTCCAGGAGCTTCAACTTCAGGTCTTACTCATTGGCAAGATCTGTGAGAGCCATTACCACCATGCGGTCGACCTCCTCCTGGATCCCGGCTTCACGCACGGTGACGGTGTCCTCAGCCAGGACCACCTGGTGCTCCCTCATCTCCAACCGTTCGAGCTCGAGGCTGCGCTCCGAGGCTTCTAGCAGCAACGCCTTGCTACCTCTTGAGCACTGAATTGGTTTTCCCTTGAAGAGGAAAGGGTGATGCAGTAAAGTGATAACCCACAAGTATAGGGGATTGCAACAGTTTTCGAGGGTAGAGTATTCAACCCAAATTTATTGATTCAACACAAGGGGAGCCAAAGAATATTCTCAAGTATTAGCAGCTGAGTTGTCAATTCAACCACACCTAGAAACTTAATATCTGCAGCAAGGTATTTAGTACCAAAGTAATATGATAGTAGTGGTAAAGTTGGTAAAAGGTAACGGTAGAAAAAGTAATATTTTTGGTGTTTTATAGTGATTGTAACAATAGCAACGGAAAAGTAAATAAGCGAAGAACAATATATGGAAAGCTTGTAGGCAATGGATCGGTGATAGAGAATTATGTTGGATGCGATCAATCATGTAACAGTCATAACCTAGGGTGACACAAAACTAGCTCCAGTTCATCAATGTAATGTAGGCATGCATTCCGAATATAGTCATACGTGCTTATGGAAAGAACTTGCATGACATCTTTTGTCCTACCCTCCCATGGCAGCGGGGTCCTATTGGAAACTAAGGGATATTAAGGCATCCTTTTAATAGAGTACCGGACCAAAGCATTAACACATAGTGAATACATGAACTCCTCAAACTACGGTCATCACCAGGAGTGGTCCCGACTATTGTCACTTCGGGGTTGCCGGATCATAACACATAGTAGGTGACTATAGACTTGCAAGATAGGATCAAGAACTCTCATATATTGATGAAAACATAATAGGTTCAAATCTGAAATCATGGCACCCGGGCCTTAGTGACAAGCATTAAGCATTGCAAAGTCATAGCACCATCAATCTCAGAACATAGTGGATACTCGGGATCAAACTCTAACAAAACTAACTCGATTATATGATAAATCCCATCCAACCCATCACCGTCCAGCAAGCCTACAATGGAATTACTCACGCACGGCGGTGAGCATCATGAAATTGGTGATGGAGGAAGGTTGATGATGACGATGGCGACGGATTCCCCTCTCCGGAGCCCCGAACGAACTCCAGATCAGCCCTCCCAAGAGAGTTTTGGGCTTGGTGGCGGCTCCGTATCGTAAAACGTGATGAATCCTTCTCCCTGGTTTTTTCTCCCCAAGAGTGAATATATGGAGTCAGGGTTGAGGTCGGTGGAGCGTCAGGGGGCCCACGAGGCAGGGGGTGCGCCGAAGGGGTAGGGCGCGCCCCCACCCTCGTGGACAGGTGGAGGCCCCCCTGACGTGGATCTTCCTTCCGGTATTTTTTATATATTCCAAAATAATTCTCCATTGATTTTCAGGTCATTCCGAGAACTTTTATTTCTGCACAAAAATAACACCATGGCAATTTTGCTGAAAACAACATCAGTCCGGGTTAGTTCCATTCAAATCATTCAAGTTAGAGTCCAAAACAAGGGCAACAATGTTCGGAAAATTAGATACGACGGAGACGTATCAACTCCCCCAAGCTTAAACCTTTGCTTGTCCTCAAGCAATTCAGTTGATAAACTGAAAGTGATAAAGAAAAACTTTTACAAACTTTGTTTGCTCTTGTTGTTGTAAATATGTAAAGCCAACATTCAGGTTTTTAGCAAAGATTATGAACTAACCATATTCACAATAACACTTAGGTCTCATATTTACTCATATCAATGACATAATCAACTAGCGGGCAATAATAATAAATCTCGAAGGACAACACTTTCTCAAAACAATCATGATATGATATAACAGGATGGTATCTCGCTAGCCCTTTCTGAGACCGCAAAACATAAATGCAGAGCACCTTTAAAGATCAAGGACTGACTAGACATTGTAATTCATGGTAAAAGAGATCCAGTCAAGTCATACTCAATGTAAACTAACAGTAATGGACGCAAATGACAGCGGTGCTCTCCAACTAGTGCTTTTTAATAAGAGGATGATGACTCAACATAAAAGTAAATGGATAGGCCCTTCGCAGAGGGAAGCATGGATTTGTAGAGGTGCTAGAGCTCGGTTTTGAAACGGATATGAATAATATTTTGAGCGGTATACTTTCATTGTCAACATAACAACCGAGAGATCTCGATATCTTCCATACTACACACATTATAGCCGGTTCCCAAACAGAGTGATAAAGTTTATACTCCCCCTCCACCAACAAGCATCAATCCATGGCTTGCTCGAAACAACGAGTGCCTCCAACTAACAAGAGTCCCCGGGGATGTTTTGTTTGCAGTTATTTTGATTTGATTTGCATAAAGCATGGGACTAGGCATCCCGGTGACCAGCCCTTTTCTCATGAGTGAGGAGCGGAGTCCACTCCTCTTGAGAATAACCCGCCTAGCATGGAAGATACAAACAGCCCTAGTTGATAATGAGCTATCCAAGCATACAAAATAGGATGATTATTTGAAGGTTTAGAGTTTGGCACATACAAATTTACTTGGAACGGTAGGTAGATACCATATATAGGTAGGTATGGTGGACTCATATGGAACAACTTTGGGGTTTATGGAATTGGATCCACAAGCAGTATTCCCGCTTAGTACAAGTGAAGGCTAGAAAAATACTGGGAAGCGACCAGCTAGAGAGCGACAACAGTCATGAACATGCATTAAAATTAATCAACACTGAATGCAAGCATGAGTAGGATATAATGCACCATGAACATAAATATCGTAGAGGCTATGTTGATTTTGTTTCAACTACATGCGTGAACATGTGCCAAGTCAAGCCGCTCGAATCATTCAAAAGAGGATACCACCCTATCATACCACATCACAACCATTTTAATAGCATGTTGACATGCAAGGTAAACCATTATAAGCTCCTAGCTAATTAAGCATGGCATAAGCAACTACAATCTCTAATTGTCATTGCAAACATGTTTATTCATAATAGGCTGAATCAGGAATGATGAACTAATCATATTTACAAAAACAAGAGAGGTTGAGTTCATACCAGCTTTTCTCATCTCAATAAGTTCATCATATAATCATCATTATTGCCTTTCACTTGCACGACCGAATAGTGTGGATAATAATAATAGTGCACGTGCATTGGACTAAGCTGGAATCTGCAAGCATTCAATTCAAGAGAGAAGACAAGGTAATATGGGCTCTTTGTTAGATCAACAATAATGCATATAAGAGCCACTCAACATTTTAATCATGGTCTTCTCCTCTCGACCCCCAAAGAACAAGAAAGAAATAAAACTATTTACACGGGAAAGCTCCCAATAAGCAAAAGAAGAACGAGAAATCTTTTGGGGTTTTCTTTTTAATTATTACTACTACAGCATTCAAAGTAAACTAACTAAAAGCTACAACTAATTTTTTTTATTTTTTATTATGGTTTATTAAACACACAAGAAGAAAGCATAAAAAGGAAAATAAACTAGCATGGATGATACAATAAAAAAGTATGAGCACCGACACCTAGCATGAGTGTGTGAACAGGAATGTAATGTCCGTGAGAGATACGTACTCCCCCAAGCTTAGGCTTTCGGCCTAAGTTGGTCTATTGCCACGGCTGGCCTGGCGGATATCCAAAGTAATAGTTGGGGTCGTACTGAGAAGAATCCCCCTGGTGCAACTGGTTGGCGATCTCTTCCAGATTCCACTGGTAAACAGACTACCGGTGAGGATCAAATTGTGCTTCTGGCTCTGGCTCTGTAGCTAGTGTGGGGTTTCGGTAAGCGTGAATGGCCTCCGGTGGAGAAAGGTACTTGCCTGCAGATAAGTCAAACAAGGAAGGAGCAGGCAAAGTAATAGTCTCAGGGTGATTTTTATCAAATATTAGCTTGTACTTAAGCATCTTTTCCTTATTCTTAACGATAAAATCATGTGCTAACATACTCTTATAGTCTAGAAAAACAGGAGGTAGCAACTTCTCTTCCTTCTCATAGTGCCTAATAGGTATGTTAAAGTGTGCAGCGAAGCGTGAGGCGAAGATGCCTCCAAGGACGGGGCCCTTAGTATGGTTAAGATTTAACTGCTTTGCAACAATAGCGCCCATACTAAATGTGTCATCACGGCACAAGGCATGGCACAAAATAACAATATCAGGGGCACTAAGGTTGCCACAGTTTCCGCGACCAAGTAAGCATCTACTAGCAAATATTGCGAAGTAACGTAAAACAGGAAAATGTATGCTAGTAATTCTTGCATCAGAAACTTTCCTCGTTTCCCCTACAACAATTGTATCAATAAACCCTTCCATATCGTCACGATGTGGTTCCTCTACGGTTCCCTCGAAAGGGATCAAACAAACCCGACAAAAATCACGAAGTGACATCTCCTTATGCTCATCATATAAATAAAATTCCACCGTAGGTGGTGAGCTCCTAGCATGGAAATGAAAGTTTTGCACAAAGATATTGGTGAGTAAGAAATACTGTTCACATTGGTCGTGGAGGAAGGAGATGAGGCCTGCATTCTCAGCCAACTCATAAAAATCATCATAAATCCCGGCTGCTCTCAAGAAATTATCACAAGGCCATTCACACGGCCGAACTTCTGTGGTGTGAGGGAGATTACATTTGGGCCTCTTATCCTCCTCACTTTGCTTATCCTTCGAGCTTCAGCTCGATGAGCCCCTCAAAAATATCTTCATCTTTTTATGAAAATTTCTGAAATTTTTAGTAACTTCAAAATAAAAAATAAAAGTGAACCAAACTCAACTTGATAGCAACTACTCCTACAAGTGCCTAGAGACAATATCATGCATCAAAACTACTTTTGACCACATAAATTTGACATGCAAGCTCAAGAACAGGGTCACCTAAGCAGCAAAAATATGCAATGAATAAAGCACTAGAACAAAAACTAATTGGACCATTGGAGGAGTCACATACCAAAGAACAATCCCCCAAAGCAGTTTTGTGAATGGAGCTTCGAGCAAGGAGATCGAAAATGGCAGCAAGATGAGCTTGGGCTCGGGTTTGAGCTGGCTAGTGATGTTTGTGGGAGGAAGAAGGAGTATGTGGTAGCTGGAATAAGTGGAGGGGAGCCATCGTGGGCCCACGAGGCAGGGGGCGCGCCTAGGGGGGTAGGGCGCGCCCTCCACCCTCGTGGCTAGGTGCTTGCTCCCCCTGCTGTGTTTCCAGTGCCAGATATTCTCAAATATTCCAGAAAAAAAATCATATTTAAATTTCAGGGCATTTGGAGAACTTTTATTTTTGGGGTATTTTTATTGCATGGATAATTCAGAAAACAGACAGAAATTACTATTTTTGCTTTATTTAATATAAATAACAGAAAGTAAAAAGAGGATATAGAGAGTTGTGTTTTCAAAATTCATCCATCTCATGCTCATCAAAAGGAATCCACTAACAAGGTTGATCAGGTCTTGTTATCAAACTCATTCTGAATAACATGGAACCGGAGAATTTTCGAATAACACTAAGTTACCTCAACGGGGATATGCATGTCCCCAATAATAAGAATATCATATTTCTTCTTGACAGTAGGAAGAGGAAATTCAAAACCTCCAATAGTAATAGTTGAAATTTTTCCAATAGAATTGATACTATGGACTTGAGGTTATTTCCTCAGAAAGTGTACTGTATGCTCATTACCATTAACATGAAAAGTGACATTGCCTTTGGTGCAATCAATAACAGCCCCTGCAGTATTCAAAAAGGGTCTCCCAAGAATAGTAGACATACTATCGTCCTTGGGAATATCAAGAATAACAAAGTCCGTTAAAATAGTAACGTTTGCAGCCACAACAGGCACATCCTCACAAATACCGACAGGTATAGCAGTTGATTTGTCAGCCATTTGCAAAGATATTTCAGTAGGTGTAAACTTATTCAAATCAAGTGTATGATATAAAGAGAGAGGTATAACACTAACACCGGCTCCAAGATCACATAAAGCAGTTTTAACATAGTTTCTTTCAATGGAGCATGGTATAGTTGGTACTCCGGGATCTCCTAGTTTCTTAGGTATTCCACCCTTAAAAGTATAATTAGCAAGCATGGTGGAAATTTAAGCTTTCGATATCTTTCTTTTATTAGTAACAATATCTTTCATGTACTTAGCATAAGGATTCATTTTAAGCATATCAGTCAAACGCATACGCAAGAAGATAGGCCTAATCATTTCAGCAAAGCGCTCAAAATCCTCATCATCCTTTTTCTTGGATGGTTTAGGAGGAAAAGGCATGGGTTTCTGAACCCATGGTTCTCTTTCTTTAACATGCTTCCTAGCAACAAAGTCTCTCTTATCATAACGTTGATTCTTTGATTGTGGGTTATCAAGATCAACAACAGGTACAATCTCTACTTCATTGTCATTAATAGGTTGAGCATCAACATGAACATCATTATTAACATTATCACTGGGTTCATGCTCATTACCAGATTGTGTTTCAGCATCAGAAATAGAGATATCATTGGGATTGTCAGCTGTGTCAATAACAGGTTCACTAGAAGCATGCAAAGTCCTATCATTTTTCTTTTTCTTCCTCTTAAAAGGACTAGGTGCATCAACATTATTTCTCTAATAATCTTGCTCAATTCTCTTAGGATGGCCCTCAGGATACAAAGGTTCCTGAGTCATTTGACCACCTCTAGTCATAACTCTAACAACATTATCATTTTTCTTACTATTTAATTCATTGAGCAAATCATTCTGAGCTTTAAGTACTTGTTCTACTTGAGTGGTAACCATAGAAGCATGTTTACTGATAAGTTTTAGTTCACCTTTAACATTAGCCATATAATCACTCAAGTGTTCAATCATATAAGCATTATGTTTCATTTGTCTACCAACATAAGCATTAAAATCTTCTTGCTTAACCATAAAGTTATCAAACTCATGTAAGCATTGGCTAGCAAACTTAGTAGGAGGGATTTCAGCCTTATCATGTCTATAGAGAGAATTTTCCTTTACTACCTGGGTCGGGTTATCAAGACCATGTATTTCTTCAACATGCGGTAAATTAAGACCATGTATTTCTTCAACATGCGGTAAATTTTTAACATCTTCAGCTTTAATACCTTTTTCTTTCATAGATTTCTTTGCCTCTTGCATATCTTCAGGACTGAGAAATAGAATACCCCTTTTCTTCGGAGTTGGCTCAGGAGTTGGTTCAGGAATTAGATAAGGGATTAGATCAGGAAGGGTCCAATTATTTTCATTACTCAACATATTATTCAATAGAATTTCAGCTTCATCAACAGTTCTTTCCCTGAAAATACAACCAACACAACTATCCAGGTGGTCTCTGGAAGCATCAGTTAGTCCATTATAAAAGATATCAAGTATCACTACAAAAAAATACACTTCCGTGATGATACGTGTTTGTCACAGTAGGTCGCATTTTTTGTCATGCATGTACATCCATGACGATTTTATGACAGAATCAAGATAGCCATACCTGTGTTGTCGTAGAAGTGTTCCATGACATTACCAAAATTATCATCACGGAAGTGTCCACTTCCATGAAGATAAATCGCGCATCACAGAAGTGCTTTCGGCAAGGGTGACCGACACGTGGCATCCACCGTAACGGAACGCCGTTAAGCTATCGGGTCGGGTTTTGGATCCGATAACCCGTTAACAGCCCCGACCAATGGGGATTTTCCATGTGTAAAATCATCATTGGCTGGAGGAAACACGTGTCGGCTCACTGTTGGGACATATGTCATCCGCTCATTGGACCGAAGGCGCCTATGATATGGAGACACGTGGCACGGCCCAACAAAGGCCCATTCCTGTGAAAAGGCCTGCTCGTTTGACTTGGTCAAAAGGTGGTGGGCCGGCCCACGGAAAGCCTGTTAACGGCCTGTTCGCGTATAGCCCATTTACAGCCTGCTAACCCAGGGCCCGTTAAGCCCTATCCGAATTAGGCTCAGTAGCGTCATCTGGGTCGTCCAATACGATTTAGCCTGTTTTAACTTCTGGCCCATGTGTGGCCCATGACTTCTTTCGGCCCATATGAGGACCTTTGTAACTCTTGGCCCATTAACGGCCCGTGGTGAAACTGGCCCGTAATGAATAGTGTATCACTTTATACCCATTAATGGCCCGTTATTCCATTGGGCCGTTTCCACCCCAAGTTATCTTTCGGCCTTCTCAGGCCCCATTGATTCTTGGGCTCATTTGAAGCATTCGGTTACATACGGCCCGTTACTGTCATTTTCTGCTTGTGGGCCAAATTCAGCCCATCGTTACAGTCGGCCCGTTTGCGGACCGTTAATACGTTGGGCCATTTTCATGTAAAAAAACCCGTTGGGCTGTTTTCATAGAGTTATCAAATACGGCCTATTAACGACCCGTTATGGTCCACGAATAGTACGGCCCATGATTGGCGAAATGATGATACGCCCCGTAGAAGGCCCATGGATCCTACGGCCCGTATGAGGCCCATGGATAGTACGGCCCGTAGAAGGCCCATGGATCGTACGACCCGTAGAAGGCCCAAGGACCCTATGGCCCGTAGAAGGCCCATGGACCCTAAGGCCCGTATAGAAGGCCGATGGATCCTACGGCTGGATGAAGGCCCATGGATCATACGGCCTACAGGAGGCCCATGGTTACAACAGTCCGTGTGTTGCCATGATTATTTTGGCCTAGTTACCAAAAATAGGCTATTGTGGCCACTAGAAAAAAACAGAAAAAGAACTGCAGTGACTACAAGCAAACAACTAAACAATACAATAAGGAAATAAATAAGCAAGCAATTAACGCTAGCCTATTACCGCTATTACACATATTACATCCACTGGGCATCAAAGTTCGCCACCAATGCAAATATAGGGAACAAAGCAGCACATTACATACATTGGCCGTCAAAATTGGCCACCGGTGCAAATAAACGCGGCAGCAAAACAAGAGCATAACTAAAACAACTTCAGAAGAGCTCAAGAAACGTTATCCTGGGTATCCACCATGCTGGCAATAAGCTTAGCAAGCTGATTAGCTTTGTCCTGTTTGGCGCTAAAATCCTCCAACGCTTGCTGTTGCACCAGAAAGTACGCATCTGAATGCTCCAGGGACTTTCGCAGTCCTTCCGCTTCTTGTCGCAGCACAGCTGATCAATGTCTTTCAGCTTGTAGTTGAGACTCAAGAAACTGAACTGATTCAGACAGTGAGTTTGAATAGCTTGTGCAAGCGGTAGTGGCCAGTAACTCGATCACTAAACCAAGACAGGACTTTGGGGTTGTCTCGCTGTCTTCAAGATAGTCTTCCTGAGCGGTTTTATCAGCTTTGTTGGAGACCAACAAGGATGTGTCACTATCTTAAACCTTATCTGCATTACTTCCTTTACCATTGCTTAATAAGGCACTCTTCCCCAATATTCTGTCAGCATTCTAAAAGAAGAAACAAGTAGATACATAACAAGTTTAGCATGTACTTGTATATGAAACTCATTTCGGTGAACCAATTCATTAGTAAGGTGGACAGGATTAAACTACCAAGTCTTCTATTGCCAAGTACTAGTACATAATAAAAGCATCAAACAAACATATATCTATGTCCTATGGTCACTGCATTGTCTTGCCAAATCAAAATAGAGACACAGTTCAAATCATATCAGTTCAAGACAAAGTAGCAGTGAAAGAATACAAAGCGTGGGAAACTACACGACACAACAAGATTTCATATGGGTACCACGGGTCTACATGTACAACAACACTATTGGCTCTGTTGTGATGCTAGTAATGTGCATGATATGAAAGTCAATTGTATACACAATTGAAATTGAAATCAACAGAGCTATTGATAAGAGCAAACCTGTTAAAGAAACATGCGTGAACATACCTGCTGTGCCATTGGAGTTTCGATTGGATCCTTCAATTTAAAAATAAGTTTGTATGAGTAAATACAGTGATACAAGACAAAGCAATCATAGTTAAAAAAGGCGCGCCTAAGGGCATCTCCAGCCGTTGGCCCCCCAGGGGGCGCCTAAAATTGCCGCCTAGGGGTGAGCCGGCGCAAAAATTGGGCCTGGGGGCGAGTTGGTCCCCAGCCGCCGGCCCTAGGGACGCCCCCAGGCACGTTTTAAAATAAAAGAAGTTTGGCGAAGTTCGGCTTAAACACGATAAAATTCTGCCAAACACGATAAATTTCGGCCAAACATGATAAATTTCGGCACATTTCGGCGAAGTTCGCGGATTTTCATTACATAGCACATATACATAAACTAATCTAAAGGAAAAACTGGCTGAAGTCGCCGCCGTCGCCGCCATCATCGTCGTCGGCCTTCTCCTCCTTGACGTGGGCGCCCCTGCTGGACCCCTGCCCGGCGTCGCCATGGCGGACTGGTGGCGACGCATCATCGTCATCGTTGTCGCTGTCGCAGATGACGACGACTCCGCCTTCGTCGCGGCCGCGTCGACGCTCCGCGAAGCGAAGCAGGGCGGCGCGCTGGCGCTCCTTCGCCTTCTCCAGGAGCTCCTTCTCCATCGCTAAGGAGTCCCTACGCGCCCATTCTAGGGCCGCGTCATCGTCGTCGAGCTCCGTCGTCACCGGCGCGGCTGGCTCCTTCTTCATCGGCGCGAGCCCTGGCTCCATCTTCACCGGCGCGAGCCCCGGCTCCGTCTTTGGCTTGACGAAGCGCGGAGGAGGAGCCGACGAGTAGGCGCGCCAGCCGCCCTTGTTGATGACGATGCTGGCGCTGCGAGTGCGCCGGCCGAGCGGCGTCTCCGCCGCGGGCTCGGCCTTGACACCGAGCAGGGCCGGAGTGCCGGAGGAGTGCGATGAAGATCGGGAGGAGGAAGAAGAGGAGGAGGACCCGAACCTCCTTGGCGCCCATGGCCCGGCACGTCGGTGCTGCGCCGGGGCGGCCGCCCTTGCCGGGTACGCCAACGGCGGGTCGTTGCCGCCCTCGAGGTACGTCAGCACGCCCTCGAGTGTGCGGCCGGGGACGCCCCACCACAGGTGGCGCCCCTCGCTGTTTTGCCGGCCGCCGACCACCAGCGTGCCGTTGGTGGACGCCAAGCACGACTGCTGGCGGCGCTTGAAATACGCCGCCCAAGCCGCGTGGTTGTCGGCGGCGTACTGGGGGAGGGAGAGTTGGGCGTCGGTGAGGGAGGCGCGCACGACCTCGACTTCCTCGGCGAGGTACTTCGGCTTCGCCACGGCGTCGGGCAACGGGGGAATGGGCACTCCCCCGGCGCTGAGCCTCCACCCCATCGGCCCGGCGCGCATGTCCGACGGTGCCGGGATGTTCGCCTGGAACAGGAGCCAGGACTCCTGTTCGCGGAGCGAACGGCTGCCGAAGCCGTTGGCCGCCGCCTCGTCTCTGGGGTAGCGTTCCGCCATGGCGACGGGCTCGGGAGAGGTAGAGAGATAGAGGGAGGGGCTAGGCGGCGGCTCTCGGGAGAGATAGGGAGAGGGAGGAGCTAGGCGGCGGTGAGGGGCGGGGCTGGTGTGGCCACAGGCGAGTGCAGGCCACCGGCTATATAGCCGCGCCGCACTCGTGTGTACGCGTGCGAGGGAGGGGAGGCATCAGCGCGTCGTCCCGTGACGCGCCGCCCGTGAGGAATCAATGGCAAGGCTGACCGGCGGCAGCCTTGCCATTGATTCCCTGCGGGAACCGAGGCCGTTGGGGGAAGACGAGGCGCCGTGTCGCTGATGCGGCGGGCCCGCGGCTGTTTCATGCCAAAACAGTTCGCCCCGGCGCCCCCGGGCGCCCCCCAGCGCGCCGGGTTCGGCCTGGGTCCGCCGGCGCTGTTTTCGGCCCAGGCCGACGAAAATCGGGCTCCTGGGGGCGCGACTGGGCCATTTTTTTGGCGCCGGCGTGAAAAAATCATCTGGGGAGGCCTTCCTGGGGGTGCGGCTGGAGATGCCCTAAGCGAGCGCTTAAGCGCGCCTAGGCTCTAGGCGTTGGCAAAACGCATTGCGCATAACTACGCATAATCTGTGCATAACCGCGCATAAGCATGCGCTTTGGTCAGTAAAGCGCAAGGCGGTGGTAAAACGCACAATTAACGCCTGGCGCTTTTTTGAACTATGATAGCAATGGAATCTTAAATTAGAACAGTTGTTCTTCAGGTTTAAGCACTTGTTCTACATGAACAGAGTACAGTAAGACACAAGAATATAATACTTAAAAATAGAAAATGAGTTCATAGACCTTACCACATTCTTGGTTCGGGACCAGTACAGAACAAGGCGTTCCCAGTCATCGTCCAGTAAATGTGTCTCAGGAGAACATAAGGGAATTTGATGAGTTTGTTTGCCGGTGAAGTATGTTTTCTTCAGGTAATTCTGATACTGCAACCAAGCATTCTTGTAGATAGCAGAGGTATTAGCACAGGTTACCTCATCCTGAGTTTCCAAATTGGTCCTTCTCTATAGAGAAAAATGGGAAATTTTGTTGTATTATAACCATCATGGAGGTAGGATGTATGGGACAAAGCAAAGTCATTGCCATGAATAACATTACTTACACATAACTCCTGGACAAACACCTGCAACTGGCATTTTCCTTCATCTTCAGTATAATATTTCCAAGATGGGAAGATACACACATACGATTTACCAACATCAAATGTGATAGATGCTAAACTACGACTAGCCGGTTGTGCTTCCTCCACAGGAATAGGCGTACTAACTGGTGGAGTTGGGGTTCGCCGTGATAGTACTAGCCCTTTGGGCATAAGGATGGCAATGAGTCGGGTTTGGATCGGGTTGAACAATATCAAATCCATATCCATGAAGATAGTCTTTGCCCGCCCATGAAAAAATCCATGGGTGAAAAATTGTGTCCATGTCCAAATCCGATGGATATCCATACCCACTGGATATCCATTGGGTCCTGTCGAGACATATAAATAAGACATAACACGATATTAACATAAACTCTTACATTCTTCACCTCGTGGCAGGCTAGGCTTCACTTATGGTAAATCAACATCCACTAACAACCTAAGATCATTTAGTATTTTTCTAACAGATGAGAATGATGAGTCATTTAAGAAGGAGGTAAAAATAAGGGAAGGGGTGTTGGAGTATGTTACGGAGGGGATTGAATGTCAACTAATAAAAGTTACGATGGGGATTGTGTAATTTATTATGCATGTTTTAGATTAAAAAAAGTGTAAAATTGTTGTGGGGCATATGACCGTGGGGCAAGGATAGCAAATTTTCCTCCATTAAGTCATACTATCGGGTCGGGTTTGGGTATATCCATGGGTAAAATATTATATCCATGCCCTATCCACGAACAATCGGGGCGGGTTTGGGCGCCGCCCATGGACACAAAAGCATATCAAAACCCTATCCATTTGGGTCGGATATCCATGGATATCCATGTCCATGGATAAAATTGCCATCCTTATTTGGGCACTGGAGCTGCCTTACTAACTGCTCTTGTTTGGGACCTCTGTGGTGGAGATGGTGCTGTGTCAACAGGAACTGGGTTACTATCGGCTGGGATTGGGGTTAGATTGGCTGAAGCTGGTTCTCTGTCCATCGCAGTAGGGGTACAATCTGCGAGAGTTTGGGTTATGTGTGGTAGGGCTGGTTCTTGTGCATGTACAACCGGGGTGCTATCTCCACCAAGAGGTAGCACTATTTTATTTGAAGACCGTGTTTTTAGTCCGCTAGATACTGGCATCACCCACTCCAATTCAAATGGCTGATAAACAGGAAACATAGTTGAATGTACAGATATTGTATGAGAGACAGATGCAATAGATAGTGTGGAAAAAAGAGGGCATGAAATAGTTGACATGTATATTGTTTAACTAAAACGGATAGCATGACATAATTTCACATATATGATGTCTATCTAAACTGGATAGCATAGCATAACGTAATTCAAAGATATGATGAATAACTAAACATGATCGCATGACATAATTCACCTACATGTTATCTAAGTAATCAGGATCGCATCATTTAATTCACATATGTGATTTATATGCTAAACATAGGGCATTCAATATGATGTCTGAACTAAGAACATGGTGTTGAATATTGTGTATATGATGTCTAAACTATGCAATGCAAGACACCGTATGCATGATATGAGCAGTATAACCGTGCCAAGTTAGAGCATACACCTCAGTGGGGGAATAGGACTGGTCATCTGTCTCTGAATCCATCTCTGAGGAGCTATCGGGACCCAACAAGAGATCTGCTTCGACAGGTAGCACTGTCTGCTCTGAAGGCCTTGTTTTCACTCCAGATTTTTCCATCTCCCACCCAAATGGCTGATTCACAGGAAGAGTAGTTTAATGTACAAACATTGTCGACAAATGGAAATGTAATGAATAAAAGGATGGGCAAGATATCATTCAAATATATGATGCCTGGTTAAACAGGATGGCATTGCACATTTCACATATATTATGGCTGGCTAAAAGACATGAGACTGCATAATTCCTATATATGATATAGAAACTAAACAGGTGGCATTACAGAACATGTCTAAACTAAGCAGATGACATATATGATGTCAAAAGTAGGCACTGCAAGGCAACATATGCATGATATGACTAACATCATCATGCCAAGGTAGAGCAAACACCTTGGGAGGGGGGTAAATAGGAGTGGTCAGCGGCGTCTGAATCCGCCTCAGAATAGACATCTTCCTCTGGATTACAATCTGGAGAGGGGTGGGGAGGGTTTGCCATTGAACCCACCATGGAGCGATGTCTGCATGACATTGTATTGCCGCGCAAAACTCTTCTCTTTTCCTCTACATGTTCAGCATGACCGTGTACAATATCTGACATGCATACGAAAAAAATATGGTGAGATTATGTAAGGAGAGCATGCAGAAATTTAGAGTGATGGTAACAACCACTGGATCGACGTTTTTCCATTGAACCAAAATAGCCCTAATGGATCAACGTGAATGTATAGTAATAAGTGATGCAACAAGTGTACAACCTCTTTGTCGTAGCCGTGTCGACCTCAGCATCATTGGGTTGGTCGCTGAAGCAGTTGAGGTAGAGGTGGCTGTCGGAGGTGTGGGGGAAGATCTGAGGAATCTGTAGACGGCGTCCAGGGCACTACTCTGTTGTGATGGATCGTTCTGTCGTTGGAGCAGCTCCAGTGAGCCGTAAGACGTCAAGGCTGAAGCAGCAAAAGACAGACATCGTCAATCTCAACTGGGATTCTAATAGCATCTCCAATAGATGATGTAAAATGGATGTAAAATTAACATCACCAAAAACCACCTGACTACAACAGATGAGGTAAAAACTGTTGACTCTGAACTTAACTGTCGAACTGAAATTTACTGTGGAATCTGAATGCTACTGTTGAAACTGAACGCAATGGTAGCAGAGAGGCACTTGACATGTAGTTTAGGGAGGGACTGTAGTTCATCTTCAACCTGCACCCCCCTGAGCTGCCAGCCACCACCGACCGAACCGCCGGCCCCAGCGCCGCCTCGCCGCCCCGAAACAACTCGCCACCGCCGCCCCGGCCAGCCCTCTAGGCCCCCTGCCCCCACCCTGAACCCTAAGATAGATAATGGGGTACCTCTCCGGTGAGCCCCCGTCCCCGCTGCGGGTGGTTCTTCCTTAACTCCGGTGAGCCCCCCAACCCCTGAAAATCAACTGACCCAAAAGTCGATTCAGTCGATTGAAGTGTGGCTTAATCGGAGCAGAGCAGCAACACGAGCGAGGGGGAGAGAACCAACAGCAGCTGGGCGAGCGAGCGATCGAGCAAGAGCCGGAGCAGCAGCAGCAGCGCGAGCAAGCGAGCAAGAGCCAGAGCAGCAGCAGGAGATCCGGCTGGTATGGACGCCGCCGCTGAAGGGGCCTCGCACTGGGGGAGAGCTGCCGTGGAGATGTCGCCCGCGGCGCCGGCTTCAAGGTAGCCGCTCCATGGGGGTGCGGGATGGAGCACCGTCGGCGCCGGGAGGTCGAGTTAAGGAGAAGGTGTGATGCGATGAGTGTACAACTCTTTGGTGGCGCCGAGTAGGCCTCGGCTTCGTCCAAGGAGTCGGTGAGGATGTTGCGGTTCCGCTGGAGTAGGTTAAGGAGGCGCTGTGGGGATGGAGCAGCCGCGATAGACGAGGCGATCGTCGGAGCAGCTCCTTGGAGGTGGAGGACGGGGCGGCTGAACCGGCGGGACGGCGCGATGGACGACAGATCCTCATACGGGGAGGTGGACGAGGGACGTCGGGCTGTTGCGGTGGACGAGTCATTGGGGAAGAGGCTCCGGCTGGGCAGCGGTGACGTGCCGGACGGAGGAGGGTGGGGTTTCGCGGCTGGAGCGGAGAGGTTATGGCGGCCTGGGATTTCGAATGGCGAAAAGGGGCCGATGGGAGGGGGTGAAGCATGACTTAGGGACGCGCTTGTCCAAAATGTAGGGTGTGTTACAAAAGTACCCCCCACCGATTTGAACTAGCGGCCCTTTCGGCTCAGGGTTAGAAGGGGGATTTTGCGTGTCGGGATTTGACAGCTGGAGGCAGTTTTCGCGCGCGTTGTAATTTCGGGATAGCAAGGCGCGGGTTGTGAAGGCGCCAGTTTTGGGAGCACGATATCTGAATTTTTGGGATATAACAAGACACGGGTTGAATTTTAGGGACAAGCCTAATGTGTAGTAATATTGTACTTGTACGTACCAAATCAATTCGCACTTCCCTCAACCAAAAAGAAAACAAAAAAAATAAAACTATTCACACCACACAAAGAGAGAGTCTTGCCCCGTTTTACTATACAAATGCTATTCGAAGCTACTCCCTCCTTCCATCTATATAGGGCCTAATGCGTTTTTCGATGCTAACTTTGACCAAATATTAGAGAAATGATATATGACATGCAACTTACACAAAGCACATCGTTAAATTCGTCTGTGAAAGGTTCTTTCAATGATATAATTTTCACATTGTGCATGTCATGTACTATTAATCTTGTCAATAGTCAAAGGCGGTCTTAAAAATCTCATTACGCCCTATATAGATGGAAGGAGGGAGTATGAATCCATGTTATGTCCGATTAAATTTTTTCGCTTGTTGTATAATGCATGTAACCTACTCATACCAACATTTTAGTGCATTCCATATGTCTATACTACCGCTGCAATTCGAACTAAATTTGAATTCGTTTCTCTATTTCAATAAGAATCTACAATCATGATTGTTGCCAACTTCAACCATCATAGTTTCCTTGCTATCCGCCAGATATAAATCGGATGGCCTATAATGCAGGATGGCAGGCACACCATCATCAACAACTCCATTTTTATAAGAGTAGAGATAAAATGTATTAAATGTAGTATAACATGTTCATAACCACACCATGTGTATCACCGTTATATATATTCACACATGCATCGGTTTGAAACACTATGATAAATTCTTCAAATATGTGAATTTGCTTTTTATAATGAAGTATATATGATCTCTATTCATCTTTTACACCCACACAACCCTCTTATCTTTGTAGCTAGCGCTAACTTTCTCTTGTGCATGCACACGCCTGCATCCCTCTCACCCTCCCTCAGCATTCTCTAGCTCCATCATGCAAATTCGTCTTTTCACTTTAGGTCGTTCACCCATGGTGTGTGTAGGCCCCCCAGCTCCTTCTTTAAGGCACACATCGATCGATATGCCTCTCTAGCTAGGTGTGCGTAGCACAAACACAAGCTTCCCCTGTTCTCTTATCACCGTCCATGCCTCACTCCCACCACTCTTTTCATCGTTCTCGTACTCGCACACTCCTCCCCCTTGATATAGTATGCCTCTCGTACCACCTCCTACATGCATCCCTCCCTCTCTATCCTTCTCCTCGTGCCTCATTTGCTTCTAACACACATATGCATGTATACCGATCGATCTCCCAACATATACCTAGATCGACTTTAACTACCCCCCCATCGATCGACATACCTCACAAGTTATGTCTCTCCTTTCTCTAACAAAGGGCGATTGATCTTCTTATGTAGTTACGTCTGCTTACCACAGCCACATCGTCCCCCCTCATCATTCATGCATGCCTCCTGACTCGTCTCTCACACGCACGTGCACAGACAACAAGCAGCCATCTCCTCTCTTATTGATATTGCGGGCGTGCCCTCCGTTTGTCTAGCAAGCCTATCCCACCATTTGTTAGAAGCAACTCCACTACCACCCCCTCCAACACTCTAGCTCTGTCTCTCTCCCAACCTTATTCCTCTCCTGCACGGATGTCGATCGATCTCCCTTAATACATGAGGCAGATCGATCTCCTTAATACATGAGGTAGGCCTCTCTCCTCCTCCACACATATACCAGCCATTGTACCTCTATAGTTAATTGGGCCTCCCTCTTCCCCCACCACACATCGATAGTCGAGCGCTGCGGGTAGGTATCCATGCCACAGAGACAAACTGCACATGTCCCATCTCACGTTACAGTAGGCCAGCCACTCTATATCTTTGATGTGGGCACACACAAATTCGATGGCACTCTTTATCGATCGCGCGCACACACACACACATCATCCCTCTCTTCGATTCTATGGACACCTCAAGATGCATTTGTATGAGTAGTTTATCTTGTGAGAGAAAAGGTTGAACGAGGGAAGGCCTTATTTGCGAACATGGAGAGACGTGTGGGTATATTTTTGCAAAATTGCCATAGTTTCTTTCCTATCCGTTAGATATAAATCCAACGGCCTATATTGCAGGATGGCACGCACACCATCATTACCAACTCTATTTTCTACTCCCTCCGTCCGAAAATACTTGTCATCAAAACGGATAAAAAGAGATGTATCTAAAACTAAAATACGTCTAGATACATTTCCATTTATCCATTTTGATGACAAGTATTTCCGGACGGATGGAGTATTTGTCTTTTTAGAGATTTCAACAAGTGACTATGACCGGACCTTACCAACATACTCAAAAAAGTAGTCCATAATTTTGATGTTACCCTCTTTTCTTGGCGGTGCAGTGCCATCTGGATACCTCATAAATAAATAAAGTACTACATGATACTAATATAGGATACATGGCACAGGAGTACTAAGTACTATTAATACAGTTTTGCTAGAACTCATCTAGATGAGATATAATTTGGGCTCATTCATCTTTTATAGCCATTGGATGTGATGCTATATAAGATGCGTGTGTGCTAACGTGGGTTGTATTTGTTCTTGTGCAACGAACTGACCATTGCATGTCATGTTTCATAGTCTCAAGTCATTAAAAGCATACAAGCCCCACATCACTGCTTGGTTGATTCCTCTATTTATGTCAAAAAATAAGAAACAACGTGAGAGTTAATGCACCACGCCTATGTGTTCACTATTTGGTTTTTGTTAGATGACTTAATACTCACCTAGACGGAGGGAGTATTCGATTTGACAGCGGGCAGCACAGTTCCCGATATGGCTTTAATGCAGACAAGGGAGGGAGTAGCAGTTCCCGATATGTTGAACGTCCAATGCATCCTCCTTCAATTAATGCATGATGGAAGTAATGGGAGGAGGTCCGGGAAAAGAGGCTGCACGATGTGAATGCAACGTAGTTTGCCCTCATTGCCCTCATATAAAGGCGCCCCTCCATTCCAATGCATCTACCACATCGTACGCACCTAAGCATTTGCCTAAGAACCTACACTAAGCGCAAAAGAGCTCACTCCAGACCCATGGTAGCAATGCTCGTGAGCGGCCAGCGGCTGCGCCAGATGGTCCACGACGCTGGCCTGCGGCATGGCGCCGAGGATCGTCTCTAGACGGTGTTGGAGACTGGCTGGTGGATGGCCGCCTTCGATGCCAACTACGACTCTCAGTTGGACCAGATGATCGTCTCCAGACGGTGTTGGAGACCGGCTGGTGGATGGCCGCCTGCCACCCTAATCGGCCTCCATGGCCGGAACCTCTTTCAAGCAATGGTGGCGCTGCGACTGCCCGCCGACGCCACGAAGAATGTCCACCTGGAGGTCGTGCTCGCCGCAAGGTGCCTCGCCCTGCAAGAATTCATCAACCTACACATCCACATGTACGAGGAAATGGTGTACATAGGTATCTACAAGGCCAGTGAGGACGCTATGACGTTGGCCTTCCTCAACCGGCTGGAAGCCTTGGATGCCTTTGCTGAGAAGCACCTCGACCTCGCCACAAAAGCCGCCGGTCGGTGGCCCGGCGCACTAAGTTGAGGAGGAGGAGGAGGTCGTACGTTCGTGGATCCATCTTTCTTCTTGCCTTCTGTAACCACCACTGCGATCGCATCATCGTGGCCTTAATTCTTATTGTGCCATTGCATTCTCGTTGCAGTCAATACCGACATGTGCGATCCCTTTGCTTAATTATATGCATCACTGTAACTAGTACTCCATCCGTCAATTTATAAGTTGTGCTTACCTTTCCATCAACTTCGTGCAACGCGCGGGCATCTTGCTAGAAACACTAGAATATGTCTATATAATCCGTATGTGATAGTCCATTTGAAATCTCAAAAAAGACAAATATTTAGGTACAGAGGGAGTAATATATTAGGAGTATATCAAAACAATAGTGATTTCTTTCAAGTTTGTGAACAAATACTACTATTCTACTACTTTGGATCCGTCGCAACGCACGGGCACATTGCTGGTAAAAGGAAAAGGCCTGCCGCGTTCGGGTCGCACCCCCACACGCCCAGGAATCGGGAGTACAACACGGCCCGTCCGGCACGACACATAGCTTAGGAAGGCGTGTTGCCTAGCATTTTCACTTTCATGTGGGACCGTCATTGAGCAAACCGACACCCTGCTCGCCGTCGGGTTGGAAAACAGAAACGAGGGGAAGATCTAGCTGTAGCATGGAAGCCAAGAAATTTGGTGTCAGACGGGGCTCGTTGATAGAGTAGGAGCATTCCGTACTAGTACTACTCCTACTAGTACCATGTTTGTACTCCTAATACTCTATTACTAGTACTACCACTATACAACTAGTAGGTACGTGCACGGCACAACATCGTAGGAACAAAAAATGGGAAAATCTTGTTTTGGGTGATTTATCTTTTTTTCAATCAACGTAGTATGAATAATATGATGTGGGGGCACGCATGAAGCTTATGTGGCTTGGTTGCATGGCTACGGAAGGTTAGAGAAAAATAAATAGATAATGTGTTTAGAGTGCACTCCACTAAATATATATATATATATACTTTGGATCCATTGCAACGGACCGGCACATCTATATCTATACCCCCTATATAGTGTGTGAAAAACTTTGAAAGTTGGTCGTTGGATGAAGCCAATCCGACGGTACAAAGATGGCAAATCCGAGCACTACTGGCCATTGGATATCATCCACCAGATTCTGCCACATGTATAATCTAAAAGACTCCATGGTTGAACTTAATTCATGACTAACTTTGCCACAACTAAGCTTAGGCAAAGTTATTAGTTCTTCAAAACGAGATAAACAAGTTGGCAAGCCTAAGGGAATCTTGCCACATTTTTTGTGTGTTTGTCATGTGGGGCCTTAGTGTGGCTTGCCTAAGGTGTGGCTTGAACCAAACACTCACCTAAGTTAATCAAACTTGCCTAACCTTACATTCCACAAGATTTTGCCACATGTTAGAATCCAGAAAGCTCCACATGTAGAAGCACAATGCACAAACCACCAGAATCTCATGCGTGCAATGCACGTGTACCTTACTAGTACTAGTTGGTAGTAGTAAGAAACAAATTCCAGTTTTGGCACGAGCTCGTACTGTGGGAGCACCACAAGGCCTGCTGCAGGAGTTACATTTCCCTCTCGGGGCCCACGGGGCCGAACTTCAGTGGCTTAGTGCCCGGCCTATGAGTCAATGACATACGGACCTTAAATGCGGCTGACCCACATGTCATTCTCATGGTGGTGGCTGATAACCCACAAGTATAGGGGATCGCAACAGCTTTCGAGGGTAGAGTATTCAACCCAAATTTATTGATTTGACACAAGGGGAGCCAAAGAATATTCTCAAGTATTAGCAGCTGAGTTGTCAATTCAACCACACCTGGAAACTTAGTATCTGCAGCAAAGTGTTTAGTAGCAAAGTAATATGATAGTGATGGTAACGGTAACAAAAAGAGTAACGAATGCAAAGTAATGTTTTTGGTATTTTGTAGTGATTGTAACAATAGCAACGGGAAAGTAAATAAGCGTAAACCAGTATATGGAAAGCTCGTAGGCATCGGATCAATGATGGATAATTATGCCGGATGCGGTTCATCATGGAACAGTCATAACATAGGGTGACACAGAACTAGCTCCAATTCGTTAATGTAATGTAGGCATGTATTCCGAATATAGTCATACGTGCTTATGGAAAATAACTTGCATGACATCTTTTGTCCTACCCTCCAGTGGCAGCGGGGTCCTAATGGAAACTAAGGTATATTAAGGCCTCCTTTTAATAGAGAACCAGAACAAAGCATTAGCACATAGTGAATACATGAACTCCTCAAACTATGGTCATCACCGGTAAGTATCCCGATTATTGTCACTTCGGGGTTAACGGATCATAACACATAATAGGTGACTATAGACTTGCAAGATGGGATCTAAAACTCTCATATATTGATGAAAACATAATAGGTTCAGATCTGAAATCATGGCACTCAGGCCCTAGTGACAAGCATTAAGCATAGCAAAGTCATAGCAACATCAATCTCAGAACATAGTGGATACTAGGGATCAAACCCTAACAAAACTAACTCGGTTACATGATAAATCTCATCCAACCCATCACCGTCCAGCAAGCCTACGATGGAATTACTCACGCACGGCGGTGAGCATCATGAAATTGGTGATGGAGGATGGTTGATGATGACGATGGCGACGAATCCCCCTCTCTGGAGCCCCGAACGGACTCCAGATCAGCCCTCCCGAGAGGTTTTAGGGCTTGGCGGCGGCTCCCTATCGTAAAACATGATGATTTCCTCTCTCCTATTTTTTTCTCCCCGAAAGCAGCTATATAGAGTTGGAATTGGAGTCGGGGGGTCTCCAGGGGGCCCACGAGGTAGGGGGGCGCGCCCTAGGGGGGCGCCCCACCCTCGTGGCAAGGGTGTGGGCCCCCTGGCCTTCATCTTTGGCGAGGATTTTTTATTATTTATTGTAAGATATTCCGTGGAGTTTCAGGTCATTCCGAGAACTTTTGTTTTCTGCACATAAAACAACATCATGGCAATTCTGCTGAAAACAGCGCCAATCCTGGTTAGTTCCATTCAAATCATACAAGTTAGAGTCCAAAACAAGGGCAAAAGTGTTTGGAAAAGTAGATACGACGGAGATGTATCATCTCCCCCAAGCTTAAACCCTTGCTTGTCCTCAAGCAATTCAGTTGACAAACAGAAAGAAATAAAGAAAAACTTTTACAAACTCTGTTTGCTCTTATTTTTGTAAATATGTCAAGCTAGCATTCAAGTTTTCAGCACAAGATTATAACTAACCATATTTTCAATAATTCTCAGGTCTCATGATTACCCGTATCAATAGCATAATCAACTAGCAAGCCATAATAATAAATCTCGGATGAAAACACTTTCTCAAAACAATCATAATATGATATAACAAGATGGTATCTCGCTAGCCCTTTCTGAGACCGAAAAACATAAATGCAGAGCACCTTTAAAGATCAAGGACTGACTAGACATTGTAATTCATGGTAAAAGAGATCCAATCATAGTCACACCCAATATAAATTAACAGTGATGAATGCAAATGATAGTTGCGCTCTCCAGCTAGTGCTTTTTAATAAGAGGGTGATGACTCAACATAAAAGTAAATAGATAGGCCCTTCGCAGAGGGAAGCAAGGATTTGTAGAGGTGCCAGAGCTCGGTTTTGAAATAGAGGTGAATAATATTTTGAGCGGTATACTTTCATTGTCAACATAACAACCAAGAGATGGTGATATCTTCCATGCTACACACATTATAGGCGGTTCCCAAATAGAATGGTAAAGTTTATACTCCCCCTCCACCAACAAACATCAATCCATGGCTTGCTCGAAACAACGAGTGCCTCCAACATACATCAGGTCCTAGGGGGAGTTTTTTTTGCAATTATTTTGATTTAGTTTGCATAAAGCATGGGACTGAGCATCCCAGTGACCATCCATTTATCTCGTGAGTGAGGAGCGGAGTCCACTCCTCTTGAGAATAACCCGCCTAACATGGAAGATACAAACAGCCCTAGTTGATACATGAGTGATTCGAGCATACAAAACAGGATGATTATTTGAAGGTTTAGAGTTTGGCACATAAAAATTTACTTGGAACGGAAGGTAGATACCACATATAGGAAGGTATAGTGGACTCATTTGGAATAACTTTAGGGTTTAAGGGATTTGGATGCACAAGCAGTATTCCCGCTTAGTACAGGTGAAGGCTAGCAAAAGACTGGGAAGCGACCAACTAGAGAGCGACAACAGCCATGTACATGCATTAAAATTAATAAACATTGGATGCAAGCATGAGTAGGATATAATCCACCATGAACATAAATATCGTGAAGGCTATGTTGATTTGTTTCAACTACATGCGTGAACATGTGCCAAGTCAAGTCACTTAAATCATTCAGAGGAGGATACCACCCTATCATACCACATCATAACCATTTTAATAGCACGTTGGCACGCAAGGTAAACCATTATAACTCATAGCTAATCAAGCATGGCACAAGCAACTATGATATCTAATTGTCATTACAAACTTGTTTATTCATAACAAGCTGAATCAAGAACGATGAACTCATCATATTTACAAAAACAAAAGAGGTCGAGTTCATACCATCTTTTCTCATCTCAGTCAGTCCATCATATATCATCATAATTTCCTTTCACTTGCACGACCGAACGATGTGAATAATAATAAGAGTGCACGTGCATTGGACTAAGCTGGAATCTGCGAGCATTCAATAAACAGGAGAAGACATAGCAATATGGGCTCTTGGTTAAATCAACAACAATGCATATAAGAGCCACTTCGACAATTTAATCATGGTCTTCTCCTACTGACCCCCAAAGGAAAGAAAAGAAATAAAACTATTTACACGGGAAAGCTCCCAACAAGCAAAAGAAGAACAAGAAATCTTTTTGGGTTTTCTTTTTAATTACTACTACAAGCATGGAAGGTAAATTAATTAAAAGCTACAACTAATTTTTTTGGTTTTTTCTTAAGGTTTATTAAACACACAAGAAGAAATCATAAAAAGGAAATTAAACTAGCATGGATGATACAATGAAAAAGTATGAGCACCGACATCTAGCAATGAGTGTGTGAACATAAATGTAATGTCGGTGAGAAATACGTACTCCCCCAAGCTTAGGCTTTTGGCCTAAGTTGGTCTATGGCCACGACTGGCCTGGCTGATATCCATAATAATAGTTGTTGGGGTCGTACTGTGATGCAGCGGCTATCGCCTCTTGAGCTGCAATGTGGTGACGAGCGGCCTCCGCTCTCCTCTCGTACTCATCTGCCTCCTCTCTGGTAATAGTATATCCTCCTCTTGCCTGATAATCAAAGAAAGCAGGAGCAGGGAGAGTAATATGGACAGCACGGCGTCTATCAAAGATTAGTCGGTACTGGAGAGGTGATTCGTTCCTCTCGACAAAATGGTGGGAAACCATAGAATCAAAATCTAAATAAGCAGGAGGCAACTCCATGTCTCCTTCACGAACGTCTATCTCAAGAAATTTAGCTAAGCGGGTTGCATAAATTCCTCCAAAGAAATCTCCATTATGTCTATTATGATGCAACCTACGAGCTACAATGGCTCCCATATGATAAGATTGGTCTCCTGACACAGCACTCCTGAGAATGCTAAGGTCAGGGACACACATGTGACATGCTTCATCCTTAGCATTTATGCACCTACCTATGAAGAGAGAAAAATAATGTATAGCAAGAAAGTGAATGCTCCCTATGGTAGCTTGCGTTATATCTCTAGATTCCCCGACAGTTATACTAGCAAGAAAGTTTCTGAATTCAGATTTAGGGGGATCCCTAACACTACCCCATTGTGGAAGTTTGCAAGCAAAAGTGAAATCCTCTAAGTCCATGGTATAATATTTATTATAAAGATCAAACATGACTGAACAAGAATTATGCGAAGATGAATACTCAAACCTCCTCACAAAAGAGCTTGTGAGATCATGATACTGGGGGCACTTGTCTGCCTCAAAGTCAAGGACGCACTGGAGCGTCTCTTGGTGGCTCTTCGTCAGCATCACGCATTGCAAGCCTGGGTCCTTGCTTCTTTGAAGAACCACCTTGGAACATTTTCCTAAGCATATTTCTTCCTCTGAAAAATTCTTAATTTTTTTAGTAACTTCAAAATAAAAGTAAACCAAACTCAATAATATTGATAGCAACCACTCCTACAAGTGCCTAGAGCCTATATCATGCATCAAAACTACTTTTGACCATATAAATTTGACATGCAAGCTCAAGAACAGGGTCACCTAAGCAACACAAATTTGCAATGAATAAAGCACTAGAGCAAAAACTAATTGGACCAATGGAGGAGTCACATACCAAGGAACAATCTCCCCAAGCAGTTTTGTGAGAGGTGCTTTGAGCAAGGAGATCAAAAATGGTAGCAAAGAGGGCTGGAACTCGTGCCTGAGTTAATTTTTCGTGTTTGTGGGAGGAAGAAGAAGAAGATGGGTGCGGGAATAAGTGGACGAGGGCCACCATGGGCCCACGAGGCAGGGGCGCGCCCTAGAGGGGTGGGCGCGCCCTCCAACCTCGTGGCAAGGTGGCTGGCCCCCTGGTGTGTTCTTTGTTCCATAAATCCTCAAATATTCTAGAAAAAAATCATATTTAATTTTCAGGGCATTTGGAGAACTTTTATTTTCAAGGTATTTTTATATTGCACGGATAATCAGATAACAGACAGACAAATTATTTATTTTTATTTTATTTAAACTAAATAATAGAAAGTATAGAGAGGGTACAGAAGGTTGTGCTTCTAGTTTCATCCATCTCATGATCATCAAAAGGAATCCACTAACAAGGTTGATCAAGTCGTGTTAACAAACTCATTCTGATTAACATGAAATCGGAGAAATTTCGAATAACACTAGGTTACCTCAACGGGGATATGCACATCCCCAATAATAAGTATATCATATTTCTTCTTGATAGTAGGAAGAGGAAATTCAAAACCTCCAAATATAATCGATGGAATTTTTCCGATAGAATTGATACTACGAACTTGAGGTTGTTTCCTCGGAAAGTGTACCGTATGCTCATTACCATTAACATAAAAAGTGGCATTGCCTTTGTTGAAATCAATAACAGCCCCTGCAGTATTAAGAAAAGGTCTTCCAAGAATACTAGACATACTATCGTCCTTGGGAATATCAAGAATAACAAAGTCTGTTAAAATAGTAACATTTGCAACCACAACAGGCACATCCTCACAAATGCCGGCAGGTATAGCAGTTGATTTATCAGCCATTTGCAAAGATATTTCAGTAGGTGTCAACTTATTCAAATCAAGTCTACGATATAAAGAGAGAGGCATAACAATAACACCGGCTCCAAGATCACATAAAGCAGTTTTAACATAGTTTCTTTTAATGGAGCATGGTATAGTAGGTACTCCTGGATTTCCAAGTTTCTTTGGTATTCCACCCTTAAAAGTATAATTAGCAATCATGGTGGAAATTTCAGCTTCTGGTATCTTTTTTTATTTGTAATAATATCTTTCATGTACTTAGCATAAGGATTGGTTTTAAGCATATCAGCTAATCGCATACGCAAAAAGATAGGTCTAATCATTTCACCAAAGCGCTCAAAATCCTCATCATCCTTTTTCTTGGATGGTTTGGGAGGAAAAGGCATGGGTTTCTGAACCCAAGGTTCTCTTTCTTTACCATGTTTCCTAGCAACAAAATCTTTCTTATCATAACATTGATTCTTTGATTGTGGGTTATCAAGATCAACAGCAGGTTCAATTTCTACATCATTATCATTACTAGGTTGAGCATTATTATGAAAATCATCATTAGCATTTTCATTAGGTTCATGTTCATTGCCAGATTGAGTTTCAGCATCATACATAGAGATATCATTTGGATTATCAGGTGGTTCAGCAATAGGTTCACTAGAAGTTTGCACAGTTCTATCATTTTTCTTTTTCTTCCTTTTAGAAGAACTAGGTGCATCAATTTTATTTCTCTGAGAATCTTGCTCAATTGTCTTAGGGTAGCCTTCAGAATACAAAGGTTCTTGAGTCATTCTACCAGTTCTAGTAGCCACTTTAACATAATCATTTTTCTTACTATTCATCTCATTGAGTAATTATTTTTGAGCTTTAAGTACTTGTTCTACTTGAGTGGTAACCATAGAAGCATGTTTGCTAACAAGTTTAAGTTCACCTCTAATATTAGCCATATAATCACCCAAGTATTTAATCATATCAGCATCTGTTTTAATTGTCTACCAAAATAAGCATTGAAGTCTTCTTGCTTAAACATCAAATTATCAAACTCATCCAAGCATTGACTAGCAATTTTAGTAGGAGGGATTTAAGCTTTATCATATCTATAGAGAGAATTTACCTTTACTACCTGTGTCGGGTTATCAAAGTCTGGAGGTTCTTCAATAAATAAAGGATTAAGATCATATGTTTCTTCAATAGGCGGTAAATTAAGACCATGTATTTCTTCAATAGGAGGTAAATTCTTAACATCTTCAGCTTTAATACCTTTTTCTTTCATAGATTTCTTTGCCTCTTTCATATCTTTGGGACTGAGAAATAGAACACCTCTCTTCTTCGGAGTTGGTTTAGGAATAGGATCATTAATTGGAGCAGGAGCTGGCTCAGGAGGTGCCCAATTATTTTCATTTGTCAACGTATTGTTCAATAAGATTTCAGCTTCATCCGGTGTTCATTCCCTGAAAAGAGAACCAGCACAACTATCCAGGTAATCTCTAGAAGCATCGGTTAGTCCATTATAAAAGATATCAAGTATTTCATTTTTCTTAAGAGGTTGATCAGGCAAAGCATTAAGTAACTTGAGAAGCCTCCCCCAAGCTTGTGGGAGACTCTCTTCTTTAATTTGCACAAAGTTGTATATTTCCTTTAAAGCAGCTTGTTTCTTATGAGCAGGGAAATATTTAGCAGAGAAGTAGTAAATCATATCCTGGGGACTACGCACACAACCAGGATCAAGAGAAATAAACCATATCTTAGCATAACCCTTTAATGAGAACAAAAATATTTTAAGGATATACAAGTAGCGAGATCTCTCATCATTAGTGAATCAGGTAGCTATATCATTTAATTTAGTAAGATGTGCCACAACAGTTTCAGATTCATAGCCATGAAAAGGATCAGATTCAACCAAAGTAATTATATCAGGATCAAGAGAGAATTCATAATCCTTATCAGCAACACACATAGGTGAAGTAGCAAAAGCAGGGTCAGGTCTCATCCTAGCATTTAGAGATTGCTTATTCCATTTAGCCAATAACCTTTTGAGTTCATATCTATCTTTGCAAGCTAAAATAGCTAAAGAAGCTTCGTGATCAAATAAATAACCCTTAGGAATAACAAGTGATTCTTCATCATCATTTTCATCTTCATGATCAGATTCAATATTTTCAATCTCTCTAGCCCTAGCAAGTCGTTCCTCGAGAAAATCACTAAGTGGCATACTAGTATCAGGCATAGAGGTAGTTTCATCATAAGCATCATGTATAGCAGAAGTAGCATCATCAATAACATGCGACATATCAGAACGAATAGCAGAAGCAGGTTTAGGTGTCGCAAGCTTACTCATAACAGAAGGTGAATCAAGTGCAGAGCTAGATGGCAGTTCCTTACCTCCCCTCGTAGTTGAGGGATAAATCTTGGTTCTTGGATCTTTCAAATTCTTCATAGTGTCCAGCAGATATAAATCCCAAGTGACTCAAAGAATAGAGCTATGCTCCCCGGCAACGGCGCTAGAAAATAGTCTTGATAACCCACAAGTATAGGGGATCGCAACAGCTTTCGAGGGTAGAGTATTCAACCCAAATTTATTGATTCGACACAAGGGGAGCCAAAGAATATTCTCAAGTATTAGCAGTTGAGTTGTCAATTCAACCACACCTGGAAACTTAGTATCTGCAGCAAAGTGTTTAGTAGCAAAGTAATATGATAGTGATGGTAACGGTAACAAAAAGAGTAACGAAAGCAAAGTAATGTCTTTGGTATTTTCTAGTGATTGTAACAATAGCAACGGGAAAGTAAATAAGCGTAAACCAGTATATGGAAAGCTCGTAGGCATCGGATCAATGATGGATAATTATGCCGGATGCGGTTCATCATGTAACAGTCATAACATAGGGTGTCGGTGTCAAAACCGGCGGATCTCGGGTAGGGGGTCCCGAACTGTGCGTCTAAGGAGGATGGTAACAGGAGGCAGGGGACACGATGTTTTACCCAGGTTCGGGCCCTCTTGATGGAGGTAAAACCCTACGTCCTACTTGATTAATATTGATAATATGGGTAGTACAAGAGTAGATCTACCACGAGATCAAAGAGGCTAAACCCTAGAAGCAAGCCTATGGTATGATTGTATGTTATTGTTGTGTCCTACGAACTAAAAACCTCCGGTTTATATAGACACCAAAGAGGGTTAGGGTTACACAAGGTCGGTTACAAAGGAGGAGATATCCATGTCCGTATTGCCTAGCTTGCCTTCCACGCCAAGTAGAGTCCCATCCGGACACGAGACGAAGTCTTCAATCTTGTATCTTCATAGTCCAACAGTCCGGCCAAAGGATATAGTCCCGCTGTCCAGAGACCCCCTATTCTAGGACTCCCTCAGTAGCCCCTGAACTAGGCTTTCAATGACGATGAGTCCGGCGCGCAGTATTGTCTTCGGCATTGCAAGGCGGGTTCCTCCTTCAAACACATCACAGAAGAATTTGAATACAAGGATAGTGTCCGACCCTGCAAAATAAGTTCCACATACCACCGTAGAGAGAATAATATTTCCACAAATCTTAATCTGCTGACACGTTTTGGCAACATGACATCATCCCATGGCTCGGTGATTATTCGAACCGTTTTTCTTCAACCAGCTCCACACATAATGCGAGGCGGTTTCTCGACACATCTTGTCAAAGCAGAGATCGTGTTCCCCTAATTACGGGATTCTCATCAATACGGTCGTGGGTAACCCAACCATGTCTAGGACTCCTAGATTATAGGCAAGTCCCAAACGGCTACGGAGAGGACGTTTGATATTCACCCTATTTATAAAGGGACAAGGCTTTTACTTTTTTCCCTCCCGTGCTCAATCGAATCCTTCCCCCGCCTCGAGTTCTAACACCCAAAGCCCAGGTCAGGTGCTTCGGACCTTCAATCATGTCCGGATCTAGCCTTCAAGGCCGGTGGATGCCCTCCTCCGTTACGGAAGAGGATATCAAGAAGTTGAGGGAGGCCAGATACCTGACCGCCGAAATTTTGCATAGGCTGCCCACCCGAGGGCAGGTCATCCCTACTCCCGAACCCGACGAGAGCGTCGTGTTCGTCTCCCACTTCCTCCGTGGTCTAGGACTCACTCTGGATCCCTTCGTTAGGGGTTTGATGTTCTATTACGGGCTAGATTTCGACGATCTAGCCCCGAACTCCTTTCTCCACATCTCGGCATTTATTGTCGTATGTGAGGCCTTCCTCCGCATTATGCCTCACTTCGGCCTGTGGCTCAAGACCTTTGACGTGAAGCCGAAGATGGTCGAGGGGCAGCACGTAGCGTGCGGAGGCGCATTAATAAGAAGAATCACTGGAGCTCCATGGCCAAAGGGTTCCTTTCTAGAGGTGTCCGGATTATGGTAGCGGGAGTGGTTTTACATCACAGCTCCCAAAAGTGCCAAGTGGGTGGCCGCCCCTGCTTTTCGCTCGGGCCCTCCACCACAACTGATGTCATGAATTAGCAGAGGGCTGAGCTGGGGTCCAGCCAAGGACGTGCCTATACTGCAAAGCCGCGTTCAAGATCTCTTTAATGGATATTTCAGTCTGGTTATGGTGGTGCAAGTCATGCTAGTTCGTCGAGTCCAGCCTTGCAAACGTCGGCCCCTCTGCATGTGGGAGTTCAACCCAGAAGGGCCGCACACCATTCAGAATTTCCTCGGCCTGACGCATGAGGAGATGTACAAATCATTCTTCGGACCCCAAATAGAGTGTCTAGATACTACCGAGGACGTGGGCCTAAGCAGCAACCGTATCGCCAACCAAGTAAGTAATCCTTTAGCCGAACAAACCATCTTTCATTTACCATGACGTCATTCTGAGAAATCGCTCTTTGACCAGGACTGGCTAACAAGGGTGAAGATGATTCGGTGTTCGGCCCCCCTTCCTGAGGATTTGGAGAATCCGGTACTGGAAAAGATGCTCGAGCTAGCACCTTGCCCGGAGCCCTCAAAGGAAGATGAAGGGGGGAATAATGAGGTCGAAAGCGGCCCCCCATCACTACCAATTCCAACCGAGGGAATGAGCACCTCCGTGAAGGAGGATAACCAAGGGGAAGAATCTGACCTTCTCTCGCTTTGGGGAAGGAAGAGGACTGCCTCTGAAGATCCAGAAACCAAGGCTTCCAAACGGGAGAAGAAGTCTCCACCAGAGGGTCCTGCCTTGGAGGGTGCTCTTGCCGCACAAAGTCCGCGCGAGGATCAGCCCTCCAACGAGCTGTAAGTAATCAAAAAGTACTTTAATAGTGGAGATATACTACCTTACCTCTGACGAAAATAACCGAAGCATTTATCTTGCAGTTCGGATCTTAGCCCTTCTCAGCAGAGCTCGTCTTCGGGGGATCTTCTTCCGGAGATGATGGAGAGTGAAATGCCTCCCCCGGACTCCCCCGCTCAAGAAGCGGGTGACCTTGAAGTGTCGTCACGGAGGGTCTCTCCGGATCCGGTGAGGCCAGAAGATAATCCTATAGTCACCCGAAGTCCCCAGCATCCGGCTCTTGAAGAGAGCAAACAAAAGAGTCCGGCACCGTCTGGTATGCGGTCGGTCGTACTGAGGGAGCTGTTGGAGCGAGCGGCCATCTCAGAAGAACACCGTACGTTGATGGGTACAGTGATGGAAAGAATTTCGTCCGCCGAAAGTGGATTGCATGAAGCCTTTATGAGTCTACTGACAGGCTTTGAGGTACGTGAAATGATATACTTTTTGATAGTACCGCACATTTTTAGGTGTGCCCTATGTAGATAGTAGCCCCTGAGACTCTGGTTGTCGTCGAGAACGGCAGTGAATAGAGGATCGTAGTCCCAGGTAATAACCATACCGCTTTATGTGCAGGTGATGGGAGCTCCGGTGGCTGGCCGGACTGATGAGTTTGTCGAACTAAAGCGGCAACTGGATGCGGCAGATGCCGACATCGAGCTTGTTAACAAGCGGCTTGACGAGGCACAGGGTAAGTGATGTTTTCTGTTGAATGTCACATAGGAAGAGCAGCGTAACACCAGTATCTAATATGTTGTGACTGCAGATGGAGCTGCCACCATGGAGACCCTTCGGGCGGAACTTGCCCGAGCCAAGGAACAAGCAAGAATTAGTAATGCGGCCGCTTTAAAGGCGGCCGAAGAGTTAAGAGGCAAAAAGGCTGCACATTGCGAGAGCAAAGATAAAATGGCCAAGATGGCTGTAAAGTTAAGAGGCACTGCCGACCGTTGCCAGTTCCTTGAAGAAGAGAACCGAGCGAAGGCAACGGACCTCGAAAGGCCACGATGGCAGCCAAAGACATCCGCTCTGCCATGAGGGCGAAGAAGGAAGAGCTGCGTGAAGCTGGTGATATTGTGGCTGGGAAGCCCTTTTTGCTGCGGAGGAAGTTCGGGGATCCGTGGTATGCCCCTCTAGATCGGCTGTGGAGTTCGGCAGACGCATATCTGGATTTGACGGCAAGTGCTGTCGATGCGGCCGAATAGTTCCGATATCAAACAGATCGTGAAGTGGACAAGCTATTCTGGTCGCAGTTTAACATTCCAGAGCGTCCGCTTCCACTAACTGATCGGCTTGCCGAATGGGACGAACTCAATAGATTGTCCATACTTGCCATGAGGTCCGTCGTAGATCATCTGTGGCCGGAAAAGCCGAAGCCGAACAGCTATTTCAGCTTAGTGCAGCAGTTCCTTGGTGCGGTGCCGTGCATCAATGCGATGAAGAGGTCGGCGTGCATAGAAGGCTCATGGATGGCCCTTGCCCATGTCAAAGCATACTGGGCGGAGATGGATGCTACCACTGTTGCGGCGTAGGGTTCAGCCATAGGCCGAGTGGCTGTCGAGCACTATTTTGAAGAAGTTCTTGAGGGTGCTCATTTGATAGAGGCCTAGTGCTCGAAGAATATTATGTTTGAGTGACATGTATTCCCATTGTAAAAACAATGTTTTTATGAAATTTATCAAGGTTGTATTTATACTTTTGCCCGAAAGTAATATGATGCCTCTTGTGCGGCCGTTTATGTATACATATGTATAACCTGAAAGATTGCAGTCGTCGGCTTCAGCCCCCATGCATATAATGCGGGGGTGTTCACAGAAGACGCGTATTCACACTTAATCCAACGTCTTGGTCCTAATAAGGAGGTGATGGCGCAGCGAACTAGGCAACCGGACTATAATGCTTTAACACTTTCACTTAGCCATAGGAGTTTGACAGTGGGGCTACTATATAGCCCCTGGTGGCTCCGCACTCGTCCGAATTCGGGGTGCGTACATGCCTGGCCGGGAAACGGCCCTTCGTTAAGGCGGAGGAATTCTAACATTCTAATAGGTCATTGAGTGGTTGACCAGTCTCGCGCTATATCATGACAGTCAGTTTTCGGCTTTCTCTACTGAGGTGCTCGTCCAGATGAACCGAGGCACAATCGTAGTAGTTCTCCTGGTGCCGCCTTAGCCGATAGAGCGGAATGTAAGGCAGCAAAACACAGGAGCCGGGCAAACCCAACATTTGACCAAAGACATGATTCGGAGCTGATGCATATAAGGCCAAACTCGCGACGCCGAACACTCCCTAAGGTATTCGGTCTTTATGGTATAAACCGGGCCTAAATAGTACCCTTTGTAAGAAGCCCCTGGTGTCCAGGTACGTGCATTATTCTGACGTGGCCACATGCCAAGACGTCAGCATCCTTCTCAATTGTACTGAGAATCCGAGGGATGTGTATCAACAAGAGACAGTAAAAAAGGTTTACGCAGGGTCTTAATCTAAAAAGAATCCTTGGAACGGGACCCTGCTACACGTCTGCGCCTGTGTCTCCGTTGTGCCGTATCCTGGACGGGTGTAGCACGATGGTCATCTGTAAAAAAGATAAACTTAGGTGAAAAGTTGTCATGCGAAAAGGTAGGTTATATTAAAGAAAACATATACAATTCAAGATGAGTAAAAATTTCCACTTGTCTGCGCGCGTTGAGCCCCTTGTATTTGTAATAGGGGTGTGGTCATCAAACCTGTATGAATTACATATAGGTGCATCGGACTCGTCTAACCGTGTCCGTAGTCTTGACGACCTATCGAATGCTTTAGCTGGTGAGGCCGTTTTAGTGTGCGGCTGCCAAGGCAGCCGCACTCTCTTCGGCACACAGGGATCGCTCAATATTCCATTTACTGTAATGATGCCACGTGGACCGGGCATCTTAAGCATGAGGGAAGCGTAATGCGGTATTGCATTAAAGCGAGCGAAAGCTTCGCATCCAAGTAGTGCTTGATAGCCACTTTGGAATGGAGCAATGTGGAAGGTTAAATTTTCGCTACGGAAGTTATCGGGGAAGCCGAATATAACCTCTAGTAGCAGGGAGCCCGTGCAATGAGCCCCTGGGCCTGGCGTTACTCCTTTAAAGGTAGTATTGTTGTGGCAAATTTTCGTTGGGTCTATCCCCATTTTGCGGATTGTGTCTTGATATATCAGGTTTAGACTGCTGCCACCGTCCATTAGGACTCGTGTGAAATGGTATCCGTCAATTATTGGGTCTAATACCAAGGCATCCCATCCTGCACGCCGGATACTTGCTGAGTAATCCCGATGGTCAAAAGTGATCGGTTGAGACGACCAGTGACAGGACTCCGCGGTGATAGGCCCTTGGGCATATTTCTCTGGGAGTGCCGCTTTGTTTCTCCCATTGATCACATGTAACACGTTCACTGTGTTGACTTCTGGTGGAAATTTCTTTTGTTCCCCAGTGTCTTGCTTGAGAGGCTCATCCTCGTCTTCGCTTGGTGTATCCTCCTCCTTGTGTATGGTGTTGAGCTTGCCGGACTGCTTGAAGACCCAACATTCTCAGTGGGTATGATTTGCAGGTTTATCGGGGGTGCTATGGATCTGACATATTTGGTCCAGAATTTTGTTTAGGCTGGACAATTCATCTTTGGCGCCTTTAGAGGGCGGCTTTTGCTGACCTGGCCGAGAACTTCTGAATCCGGCGTTTACCGCCGTGCTCTTCGGGCTATCTTCTTTATTCCGGCGCTTATTATTTTTGCTACGCCGTGATTTCCCGTTTCCATCTCTAACTTCGGATGTACTGGGGTCGCTGGTGCTGCATCTGGCTAGCCAGCTATCCTCACCCGCGCAAAAGCGGGTCAGGAGGCTTGTTAATGCTGCCATTGTTCTCGGCTTTTCTTGGCCGAGGTGTCTGGCAAGCCATTCGTCGCGGATGCTATGCTTAAAAGCTACCAAGGCTTCGGCGTCCAGACAGTCGACTATTTGGTTCTTTTTAGTAAGAAACCTGTTCCAAAGCTTTCGGGCTGACTCTCCGGGCTGTTGAGTTATATGACTCAAATCGTCCGCGTCCGGAGGTCGGACATAAGTCCCTTGAAAATTTGCCCGAAAAGTGTCTTCGAGGTCTTCCCAGCTTCCAATGGAGCTTTCGGGGAGGCTTTTAAGCCAGTGCCGTGCTGGCCCTTTGAGTTTGAGGGGTAAATACTTAATGGCGTGGAGATCATCTCCTCGAGCCATATGGATATGGAGGATATAGTCCTCAATCCAGACCCCAAGGTTTGTTGTTCCGTCGTATGCCTCTATGTTTACGGGTTTGAATCCCTCTGGAAATTCATGGTCCAGCACCTCATCGGTGAAACATAGGGGGTGTGCCGCACCCCTGTATCTGGGTGTACCGTGATGTTCGGATGTTTGTTGTGTTGCATTGTATGCTGGAGCGCGCTTGCGTGGTCCGTAGATGGATCTGGTTGCACCATCCCTTTGATGCGTGCCCTCGCGTGGATCGCGTATTGGCTTATGTGCGGCGTTGTTTGCCGCTCTATGTTGGCCATGAGGTCGTCTATCCGGCCAGATGGTCTTTTTAATTTTTGGTTGCGGGGGATCTAAGGACTCCTCATCGAATTCAGGTAGCAAATTCCGCTTCGGGTAGCTCTTGGTGGGGCGATTACCGCCGTACTTCGCTGCTGTGTTGAGTACTTTACTCCATCTGATTCTGAGTGTGTCTTGCGCAGCCTTGAGCCTTTGCTTATGCTTTTTTAGTCTCCTCGCGGTGGCAACAAGCCTTTTACGGGCATTGTGTTGCTCCGGGTGTCCGTCCAATGTGATGTCGTCCGGACTATTATCTTTGACAGAGTCGGGTTGTTCGGTTTGATTCTCCGTGTTGCCGTGGTCCGGTGATTGTTCACCCTGCTCTAAAGCTAGGTCTATATTATCATTGTTTCTGCCGAGGCGGGATTTGGGGCGGCGCTTACGCCGCCACTTTGACTGCTTCTCGAGGGGACAACGCTCTGTTGCGTCCTTCCGTTCCTCATCGTCTTCTTTTGGTGTGTCCACCATGTACACGTCATGTGATGAAGTGGGCGTCCAGTGCCCTATGGGCAGTGGTTCCTGTTCGCCTCCTGCATCATTGTCCATACCGTCGATGTCTTCAGAGTCGAAGTCGAGCATGTCGGTTAAGTCATCGACAGTGGCTACTAAGTGGGTGGTGGGTGGGCAGCGAATTTCTTTGTCATCCGCATCCCAATCTTGCCGGACATAGTTCGGCCAGGATCCTCCTAACAAGGACAGAGACCTTAATGAGTTCAGTATGTCGCCAAAGGGAGAGTGCTGAAAAATATCCGCGGAGATGAACTCCATGATCGGCGCCCAATCGGATTCGCTAGGAACGGGCGCAGGCGGTTCGGAGTCCGTGGCCGGAGAAGGATCCGTCAGTTTGACAATACGGCTCTCATGAAGGGTAAGGTCGATATCCGACTCGATCGCCGCTGAGGGTAAGGCCTCCGTGGCGGGGTCTATCCACCCGTCCATGGACGGCGCAACTGGCACCGAATTGAGGGTCGGAGCGGCTGCCGGTGCGATCTCTTGAACGTTGTCTGATGGTAGAGCTAAATCGTACTCATCGTGACTGCGTGACGCACATGGCAGAGGCTCGAATCCATCGAAGATCAAGTCTCTGCGAATATCGGCCGTGTAGTTTAAGCTTCCAAACCCGACCTGGTGGCCAGGGGCGTAACTTTCGATCTGCTCCAGATGGCCAAGCAAGTTGGCCCGCAGTGCGAAGCTGCCGAATACAAAAATCTGTCCGGGGAGAAAATTTTCACCCTGGACTGCATCGCTAACGATGATCGAAGGAGCCATCAAGCCTAACGGCGACGACACAGAGGAACTCTCAATGAAAGCACCAATGTCGGTGTCAAAACCGGCAGATCTCGGGTAGGGGGTCCCGAACTGTGCGTCTAAGGCGGATGGTAACAAGAGGCAGGGGACACGATGTTTTACCCAGGTTCGGGCCCTCTTGATGGAGGTAAAACCCTACGTCCTGCTTGATTAATATTGATAATATCGGTAGTACAAGAGTAGATCTACCACGAGATCAGAGAGGCTAAACCCTAGAAGCTAGCCTATGGTATGATTGTATGTTATTGTTGTGTCCTATGGACTAAAACCCTCCGGTTTATATAGACAGCGGAGAGGGTTAGGGTTACACAAGGTCGGTTACAAAGGAGGAGATATCCATATCCGTATTACCTAGCTTGCCTTCCACGCCAAGTAGAGTCCCATCCGGACACGAGACGAAGTCTTCAATCTTGTATCTTCACAGTCCAACAGTCCAGCCAAAGGATATAGTCTGGTTGTTCGGAGACCCCCTATTCCAGGACTCCCTCATAGGGTGACACAGAACTAGCTCCAATTTGTTAATGTAATGTAGGCATGTATTCCGAATATAGTCATACGTGCTTATGGAAAAGAACTTGCATGACATCTTTTGTTCTACCCTCCCGTGGCAGTGGGGTCCTAATGGAAACTAAGGGATATTAAGGCCTCCTTTTAATAGAGAACCGGAACAAAGCATTAGCACATAGTGAATACATGAACTCCTCAAACTACGGTCATCACCGGTAAGTATCCCGATTATTGTCACTTCGGGGTTAACGGATCATAAGACATAATAGGTGACTATAGACTTGCAAGATAGGATCTAGAACTCTCATATATTGATGAAAACATAATAGGTTCAGATCTGAAATCATGGCACTCGGGCCCTAGTGACAAGCATTAAGCATAGCAAGTCATAGCAACATCAATCTCAGAACATAGTGGATACTAGGGATCAAACCCTAACAAAACTAACTCGATTACATGATAAATCTCATCCAACCCATCACCGTCCAGCAAGCCTACGATGGAATTACTCACGCACAGCGGTGAGCATCATGAAATTGGTGATGGAGGATGGTTGACGATGACGACGGCGACGAATCCCCCTCTCCGGAGCCCCGAACGGACTCTAGATCAGCCCTCCTAAGAGGTTTTAGGGCTTGGCGGCAGCTCCGTATTGTAAAACGCGATGATTTCTTCTCTCCTATTTTTTTCTTCCTGAAAGCAGTTATATAGAGTTGGAATTGGAGTCAGGGGGTCTCCAGGGGCCCACGAGGTAGGGGGCGCGCCCTAGGGGGGGCGCCCCCCACCCTCGTGGCAAGGGTGTGGGCCCCTGGTCTTCATCTTTGGCGAGTATTTTTTTTATTATTTATTATAAGATATTCCATGGAGTTTCTGGTCATTCCGAGAACTTTTGTTTTCTGCACATAAAACAACATCATGGCAATTCTTCTGAAAACAGCGTCAGTCCGGGTTAGTTCCATTCAAATCATACAAGTTAGAGTCCAAAACAAGGGCAAAAGTGTTTGGAAAAGTAGATACGACGGAGACGTATCAGTGGCGTGGTTCGCGACTCACTCGTTCGAGATGAACCGGCCAGTGGTGGCGTGGCCGTGGCGAGGGTGCCACAGTAGGGCGTCGGGGCGTTACGAGGCGTAGATGGCCACACCTGCGGGTACTACCTGTAGTACTCCCTCCGGTCCTTTTTACTCTGCATATTAGGTTTGTCCGAAGTCAATCTCATCCAACTTTGACCAAGTTTATATAAAAAATTATAGACATTCACATAACAACACCAATATCATTAGATTCATCTTGGAATATATTTTCATATTATATTTATTAGATATTATAGATGCTAATAAGTTCTAACATAAATTTGGTCAAACTTAGCAAAGTTTGACTTTCGGCAAATCCAATGTGTAGAGTAAAAAGAACCAGAGGGAGTACATAAGTACTCCAGCTGAGGATTGATGCCCGGGACGAAATGTGTCACAGCCGCTGGATGAAAATTCGATGGTGCGGGAGTACAGATCGGAGCACAGCAGCGGAGTAGGAAAACCACGTCCAAGCGGGTGTGTCTGTGGTAGAAAGTTGATGGTCGCCTCAGTTTAGCTGGCCCGCATGTCATGCACACAAAGGCAGACGAGCGGTGAGGCCGAGAGAGATGAGGGGCACGTCGGGGGGATGAGGATCCCTTGACGCAAACAATCCTACCATTCTGTCACTGACATGTGGGACCCATAAGCATGGGTCCCACCTGTCAGCGAAGGAAAGGCAGGGCAAGGCAATGATAGCCACGTCAGAGGATCCATGTCCACGTCGGGGGACGTCGTGCCGTTGGTTGGAGCGGCGTCGTGGGAATCGCGTGTGGGTGTGGCAGTGGTAGAAACAAGAAATGTGATGGTCGCCGTGGTTCAACTTCCATGGACAAGCTGTCATGTCTGCTGACACATGTATATCAAAACTAGAGTGTTTATATTTCAAGCACGTGAACAAGTATTATTCTACTACTTTGGGTCCATTGCAACGCATGGGCCAGCACATTGGTAGTAGTAGTGTCCATCTCTATCTCCAGAGGCCTTCCCTCGTTCAGCCTTTTCTCTCACAAGATAAACTACTCATACAAATTCATCTTGATGTTCCATGGAACGCACGAGTATGTTTCCTTGGGGGTCTCTCCAGCGTGGCGTGGCCGTAGTTGCAAGTTGACGCCCCTTGAGATGCCGATGTTGAGGGGCACTCGAATTTCCTCCGATGAGCAGGTAAGATGAGTTTGATCATGTAGTAAATGCATTCTAAAGACTACTTCCGTGTCCATTACCTAATTCTCCCCCTGCCCACTATTTCATAGGTTAGGCTCGGTGCAAGTGGAGATTGGCTTGCATATGTACAGGAGGGTACCAACATCAATTTGCACAACATTTACAATGGTAACACCATTCCCGTAGAACCTTTGTCCAACATTGGGATCAGCCATGCAATGGGCCACCGCATGAATTGGTACGATGGAACCACGGTGAGATTGAATAAGATAGCACGAACCTTGCACATGGCGGTCAAAGGCGGACCATGCTGTCTGCGGCCAAATTGTTGTCGTACGAGTAGGAAGACGTTGTGCTCCTTTCTAACCGCATCTTCGCGGTGACAAACCAGGGGACTTATTTTGTATGGGACACATCCTACGATATACTCCCTCTCTCCCAGTTTATTTTTTTTGAATCTTTTCGTTTTATAAGTTTCAAATTCAAATTTAGAGCTCCCCATCACTTGTTGAGATTACAATGTCCATTAAATTGTCGTGTGCATGTATAGTAAAGAAACAAATCTCGAGTTTGGCACGAGTTCGTGCTGCGGGAGCACCACAAGCCCTGGCGCAGGAGTTAAATTTCCCTCTCAGGGCCGTCGGGACTAAGCTTCAGCGCCTTACTACACCTACCTTTGAGTCAATAACATGTGGATCCGATAAGTGACTGGTCGACATGTAATGCTGCCGTAGGAAGAGGGGAAGTGGGGCCAAGAGGGGTGAGCCGCAGGTCGGGGGACGTGTGGTTTCATGGGTTCGAGAGGCATCATGGGAATCGCGGGTGGCTGTGGTAGAAACTTGATGCTCGCCGCATTTTAGGTGGCCCACATGTCATGCACACAAGCTGTCATGCCTACGGACAAATGCACTACATACCGATCACGTGGTATGGAGGGCGAGTGTATGATGAGGTACACCAAAACATCATCTTCGTGGCACAGCTGAAGGACGGCGGCGCACTGGATCTTCCCAGGGGCACGCTCCCTGTACTCTGCGTCGAGACCGATTGTCAGGACCCTGATTCCAAGTCACGTCGATCTAGCCGGTAACACCTCATATCACTTTGCGGCCTCACGCACGGTATTCCCACGGGTGTCGCCTTACCATGGCCTGGGACCATTTGCGTCTTTTGGCTCACGTATATGACAGTGTCGCTAGCATCCATATGACAGAGAACCCGGGCCGACATGGCTAGTCGTGAACCCAAAGCGGCACTAACCTATGGGGACAGGCATACATGAATCACATCGAGCATGTCGGTCAGCAGCGTGTAAATCCGGGCTGTAGCACTGGGCTAACAGGACTCCGGGAACCCAGGCTGTAGCAGGCTAGGCAAGACTCCGGATGTTACCGCGTGACATTTCCCCGAAGGGACAGACACAGGAACGAAGTGAAACACATGCCGGCCAGTCAAGTGTCTTGAGCAGTAGTGCTGGGCTAACAGGACTCCGGTGAACCGGGCTGTAGCGGACTACTATGGCTCATGGAAGCACAAGACTACATTTCCCCATAAGAGAGGCTGCCAAGGATAAACAACTAGATTGTCCGATCCCACACATACCAAGCATTTCAATCATACACACAATATGCTCGACATGTGTAAATACAACATGGCATCACAACAAGACTCTACGACTCAAACATTTATTCATTAGGCTCCGGGGAGCGAGATATTACAAACATGGGTCTCATGACCCAACAATCATAGCATACAAATCAAGCACATGTGGAAGCTTAACATGTCTAAGTACAGACATCTACAAATGAAAAAGGCTAAGAAGCCTGACTATCTACCAGATCCTGCCAAGGGCACAAGATCGTAGCTGAGGTATCAAGCTAAACGTCGAGGTCCACACGGAACTACTAGCGAGACTGATGTCTCTCTGCAAAAACATAGAATAGGCAAACGTGAGTACAAATGTACCCAACAAGACTTACATCAGAACTAACTACATATGCACCGGTATCAACAAAGGGGTAGTGGAGTTTAACTGCAGCAAGCCAGCTTTGACTCAGTGGCTAACCTGAACTATCACTGCAAGCAACTCCTTGAGGTGGCGCACACGAGTCCACATATTCACCATATCAATACACCACTATGGGTCCGCTCCCGTCTCCCTATGAGAATGCCATCCATAGCACTCACGCTTATCTTGCGAGTTTTAGAGTATCCACTTTCAC